>NC_140537.1:27584949-28184949 GCF_057382185.1 Mchenga conophoros | reverse complement strand
CCCGTGCTTACTTATTGAAACGGATAACTTCACATGTGACGCCCTACCCTTGGATTTTTTTTATTATTATTATTGTTTTCTCTGAGCTGTCAATGAATTCAGTTGAACGCGCATTTTGTACCCCTCCGCCGCAGCCCCTTCCCCCTTCCTTTCCACCAACTTCGAAATCAGGGCTCGTGACATGCGCCCCACCTTTGCATAATTACCACACAATCACACATATGCAGTCATCTTTCTATAAAGTGTGCTTCTGAATGGGTGATTAGAGGACTTCAAATCCTGCTTTTTTCCAAGCAGCTTTTTACGTCAGTGACCCTCTCCCATCATCACCGTGGTGCATGGAGTGCAGCAAGACATGCACAACTAAAAAGTACATTTCAGTATTATGTCAACATCAACAACCTTTCTGGCGTGTCATCAATGAGAATGAGTCTATGAGGGTGAGGAATAGAAAATGTGGTTTCTGCTTTATTTAAAAGTCAAACCATTTATACCATAATTTCTGGGTTTGTGGTTTCTTTGAAACATAGTTCCTTTGAAAAACAGCAAAGCCTCATTTACATTTCAGACCAGACATGAATCAGTATAATGTGCAGTAATATGAACATCATTTAAAATGCCTGTTCCAGAAGGGTAGTCTTGCTCCATGTAGTATTTACTAGTGACATATTAAAACTTAAAATGAGTAGCTTTGAAAAATATGAAAATAGTAATAGTAATAATAATAATAATAATAATACATCTTTTAAATGCAGATACCACATGTAAAAATTATGTGATTTTAGTCCAGTCCATGTATCAAAGTCTATGACATCCTAAAACTAAATGCAAAAATGACTGGGGGAAATTTTAATAGAAGTTATTGTTAGCTACTTTTCATTGACTGAAATGAATATTAGACCATGAACACAAGTTTGTCATACCAGCAGTCACCCTGTAGCAGAGCTTAAAGATTCAAATTACACTCACTGGGTCCAGGAAGTTATTTAGCAGACTTTACTTATTTATGCAAATATTTCTATTTGCAGTCCCACAAACATCTGTGTTTTTAGCCACTGCTGCAAGCTTTTGTGTGACATTACTAGACAACAAAGCATTTTAATTCCCTTAAAAACATTAGTCAGTCGGTCAAAATTAAAGAGCGCAGAAACATGATGATGCCTTGACTGATAAGCAAGGATATGAGTGTCATATGTAACTGCACCACGTATAGGTGCATTACATACATAGGCTAAAACATTGCATTGCATCTAATCCATGCAATGCAGGTAACTTCAGTGATTCATCTACAGGGAGTGCAGAATTATTAGGCAAATGAGTATTTTGTCCACATCATCCTCTTCATGCATGTTGTCTTACTCCAAGCTGTATAGGCTCGAAAGCCTACTACCAATTAAGCATATTAGGTGATGTGCATCTCTGTAATGAGAAGGGGTGTGGTCTAATGACATCAACACCCTATATCAGGTGTGCATAATTATTAGGCAACGTCCTTTCCTTTGGCAAAATGGGTCAAAAGAAGGACTTGACAGGCTCAGAAAAGTCAAAAATAGTGAGATATCTTGCAGAGGGATGCAGCAGTCTCAAAATTGCAAAGCTTCTGAAGCGTGATCATCGAACAATCAAGCGTTTCATTCAAAACAGGGTCGCAAGAAGCGTGTGGAAAAACCAAGGCGCAAAATAACTGCCCATGAACTGAGAAAAGTCAAGCGTGCAGCTGCCAAGATGCCACTTGCCACCAGTTTGGCCATATTTCAGAGCTGCAACATCACTGGAGTGCCCAAAAGCACAAGGTGTGCAATACTCAGAGACATGGCCAAGGTAAGAAAGGCTGAAAGACGACCACCACTGAACAAGACACACAAGCTGAAACGTCAAGACTGGGCCAAGAAATCAAAGTCAAAAAAAGTCAAAGTCAAAGTCAACTTTATTTGTCGATTCTTCCACATGTACAGGACATACGGAGAATAGAAATTGCGTTACTCTTCAATCCCTAGATAAATAGCAAATGAACATTTAAATATATTTAAATATAAAAGTGATTTAAAAAATGCAAGTAAAATAATTAAAAAGTAAAAATTTAAATAAATACAATTTTACATATAACAAGAAAGCTATACAATATAATGGGTAAGTGACATTGAGTGTAAACCAGGCAGAGTAGTGCAAATAGGCAAATAGTGCAAATGGAGATTTAGTAGTGTACGGTAAGAGAAAGTGTAACAACAAAGTCTTATGAGGTAAAGAAAGTGTAACAACAAATATCTCAAGACTGGTTTTTCTAAGGTTTTCTGGACTGATGAAATGAGAGTGAGTCTTGATGGGCCAGATGGATGGGCCCGTGGCTGGATTGGTAAAGGGCAGAGAGCTCCAGTCCGACTCAGACGCCAGCAAGGTGGAGGTGGAGTACTGGTTTGTGCTGGTATCATCAAAGATGAGCTTGTGGGGTCTTTTCGGGTTGAGGATGGAGTCAAGCTCAACTCCCAGTCCTACTGCCAGTTTCTGGAAGACACCTTCTTCAAGCAGTGGTACAGGAAGAAGTCTGCATCCTTCAAGAAAAACATGATTTTCATGCAGGACAATGCTCCATCACACGCGTCCAAGTACTCCACAGCGTGGCTGGCAAGAAAGGGTATAAAAGAAGAAAAACTAATGACATGGCCTCCTTGTTCACCTGATCTGAACCCCATTGAGAACCTGTGGTCCATCATCAAATGTGAGATTTACAAGGAGGGAAAACAGTACACCTCTCTGAACAGTGTCTGGGAGGCTGTGGTTGCTGCTGCACGCAATGTTGATGGTGAACAGATCAAAACACTGACAGAATCCATGGATGGCAGGCTTTTGAGTGTCCTTGCAAAGAAAGGTGGCTATATTGGTCACTGATTTGTTTTTGTTTTGATTTTGAATGTCAGAAATGTATATTTGTGAATGTGGCGATGTTATATTGGTTTCACATGATAAAAATAAATTGAAATGGGTATATATTTGTTTTTTGTTAAGTTGCCTAATAATTATGCACAGTAATAGTCACCTGCACACACAGATATCCCCCTAAAATAGCTAAAACTAAAAACAAACTAAAAACTACTTCCAAAAACATTCAGCTTTGATATTAATGAGTTTTTTGGGTTCATTGAGAACATTGTTGTTGTTCAATAATAAAATTATTCCTCAAAAATACAACTTGCCTAATATTTCTGTACTCCCTGTATAATGCAAATTGACACTTTTGTTGATAAATCACACTAATTCTTCTTCTTTGTCTTCTTCTTTTGGCTGCTCTCTTTAGGGGTCGCCCCAGCGAATCATCTGCCTCTTTTCTTCCTCCCTGGTGCTCCATATTCCGCATCCTTTATCCAACATATCCACTATACCTCCTCTGCACACATCCAAACCATCTCAGTCTAGTCTCTCTAACCTTATCTCCAAACTACTGTCACGCTGATGTATTCATACCTAGTCTTATCCATTCTGTTCACACCCTTCTCCAAGGGTCTGCCACGTCCAGCTTGGCCTTCTGTGTTTTTATCAGTGCCACCATCTCCAAACAATACATAACACATCATATGAGGTCTCACCACCATATTTTATTCTTTCATCTACAATATTAGAAAGAAACACAAATTAGACAAAGATGTGTGAGCAAGCACCTGGTGAGTGTAGGAAGGAAAAACACTGTAAAAGCAGGAAGAACCTCCAGTCCAAAACCAGACTCAGGGAGGTTCTGCACACAGTTGGAGACAGAGTTTAATCATTGATAATGGTTAAATGCAATAGTGGTGTATAAGCACATTGAAAAAGAAAAGCTGCAAGTGAAGAAGAAAGTCTCAGTGCAACATGAAAAGACCCTCACCTCCACAAACACACACACACACACACACACACACACACACACACACACACACACACACACACACACACACACACACACACACACACAGCAGGCCAAGTCTATTGCAGCATAACTAAGACATGGTTCAGGATCACCTGATCCAGCCCTAAATAAAACCTTTATTAAAAAAGAAAGTTTATTTTAGCTTTAAAAGTAGAGAGCAGCTGTCTCACGTATGCAAACTGGGAGAGTACACATAATATAATAGGTCAAAGTCATTAAAATAACCAAATGGAAAGACACAATTAAATTCAAACTTGTAGTGTATACAGATAGATAGATAGATAGATAGATAGATAGATAGATAGATAGATAGATAGATAGATAGATAGATATTAGCTGCATTCTGTGAAGCTCTTGAGACATTTTAATGCTTCATAACAGCAGAACTTTAGCTTTTGTATTTTTAAAAGTGATGACAGTAAGGCTAAACATCCTCACAGCTAGAGCCTACCATCAACAGTTACCTATTCATTACTATGACAATATGGTGCAAACAGGCACCAAAGTTGACGAGCTCTGAACTTCATGCTATCTTGAGGCAGTGTGTCACTGAGGATTTTTCGACCACTCGGTGCACTGAAAGTTACCCTGTCTCCTTTCCCTTATTTAAAATGAAAAAAAGTACTATGTGTTATAGATTCCATAAAGATGAAACTACATTTCTGGGATTGACACCCAGTAGCCCTGCAGTAAGTGATTGTGCCATTATCCTCATGATTCGTCTGAACAGGTTGTTTCAGTGTAGTTTTAAGTGCATACAGGGTGGGTTAAATGTGCTGTGTGCTTGGCCTGGCTCCTGCTGTCAATCAGCAGCAGTTGGTTATTCTTGTGGTAAGAAATCATTTCATCCAGGCTGTTGAAAGTCTAAGAGAAAGCAGAAGATAAAGAGAGAAGTGTGATTAAATTATGCCCGGAATTCTTCATAGGCTTCAGTAACTCCTGAATTTTTATATCCTGCTTTGTCTTTTCACCTCTTCGTTCTTTTTTCCTTCCTTTCCAAGGGCATAGGCTTTAGTTTCCACCAGGAAGCGAATGGGAACATTGTACACCTTCTGCTGGTAAAGCACGGCAAGGGTGTAGGGTTGGTGAGTGCTCTGGGCAGAGCTGTATCGGATGAGAAAGGCACCGTCCTGCAATAAGGAGAAAGGGAGGAGAAGAGGAAAATCTAATAAATAAAACTAGATGTAAAAGAACATCTTAGGAAACCTTGACAGATATGAAAGCATAGTCAAGCAGGCTACAACTAAAACTGATAAATGGATGAATCGTGGAATGAATAGGGGGAATGTAAAAAAACTCCACATGCATCAGGGAGAGTAAGTGGAGGAAATGGAAAATAAATCACTGCCATGGAGCCCTGAAGCTGTCTGACTTAGGTTTAGCTTTCGTTTGAGTTTTATGTTTGAGTGTCAGCGAGACATACCATCATTATTTTTTTTTATATCACTTTAAAACTACCAGGTTTACCTTGTTGATTCTCTGTAAGAGATCCTCTGCTGTCTTTCTGTTGCAGTCACCAGCAAACCATTCTCTATCCTGAAACATAAACATACAGCAGATATATCAATAAGAGAATCAAACCCACTTTAATGCAGGATTGTTTATGTAGTATAATCACAACAACAGTCTCATGAAGTCACTTCAATACTGTAAGGTAAAAAACTGAAAGTATTCAAGGAGGGGCAGCCAATCAGCTGGGAGGTGAGGGGAAAGACACAAAAAGAAAGCGAGCATAGGGAGACAGAACAATGTGAAGTATAAGTGCATTTACTAACCTTCTCTACATGAGGACGAATTTGAACTATACTATTTACTAAATCATTACATTTCGTAGTAAATATTCTACTACATGAATGTGAAGTTTACCAGTCATTTCTCAAATTAAGATTTTCTGTCTAAAAATGTTTCTCATGCATCTCAAACATCTCAAACTTGGTTAAATGTTTGGTTCTTATATAACACTTCTCTACCTGCGCACCTATAAAACATGTCTCATATATCTATTGAAATTTGCTATGCGTAGATATTTGGGATTGTGTCTCCTTCGATAAGTGAATGTGTAAACCACTACACTAAGAATGATATACATATATAGAGAGGTTTTCTTTTCCTTAATAAGAGAAATTGTTTTGTTTTGGGGGGGGGTTTTTTGGGGGGGGGGGGGTCTTTTGAATTCAGGATTTTTGATTTTCACATCATTGTATAAGTACTTTTAGCTAAGTTACAGTTCACCTCTTACCTCCAGGCTGTTATGTCTGGTTACCCTCATACCACCATAGGAGGCTTAAAACACATAAAGATAAGTTGTTTGTCAAGCACAAGTTCATGGGAAATCTGTATTTGGCAACAGTCAAATGTTTTGTTGGTTGTTTTTTGTTTGTTTGTTTTGTTTTGTTTTTTCTTTTTTTAAGTATGATGAAAACTGTGTTTCGATTACATCAAAGTGCAAATATAAATATACTCAAAATGATCATCAGTCATCCCTTTGGATTTAATAGAGACTTAAAAAAGAAAACTGAGCTTACCCACAGGCTTAGTGTCTGGTATTGGGGGATTTGGAGGGCTGAAAAATAGAAAAGAAGGCTAACATTAGACACTAACTTTAATTCTGACATGCACACACTTGCAGGTCTTGTGGATGGGGGTCAGCTCTAGTGATAAGGTGTCAGGGTCAGGTGCTGTGCCAGAAAGTGATAATCCACCCAAAAAAAGCATTGCCTGTATTTAAGGTGTAAATTATTTGTTGGCTTACAATCTGTGAAATACACATCAAGTATATCTATCATTAACGATATAAAGCCATTCTGAGCCTATCACAGGTTAGAAGTCTATAAAGAAGTTCTAGAAGTTCTATAAAGATGTGTTTTTGTGTAGAAGGGAGTGGTTTGATTGTAATGTAGGTACAATAACCCAGTGTCATAACAATACCTGTAAAATGTGTCATTTCTTTACGTTATATATAATCCCTTCATATACTACAGTCTACACTAACATAAGCAATGACATTACACTTAAAAAACACATCTGAAATTACTTTTTGGCACAACACTAAAGAAATGTCAAAAATTGCAGTTCCTTTAATGGCCACTTGAGGCTAGCACTAAAAGTGAGTGAATCCCTACAAATTCACAATGTAACAGCAGAAGCAAGCAGCGATTTCCTCATACAGAACAACTGTAAGAAAAGAATAATACTTTCTGCGAGT
Organism: Mchenga conophoros; assembly: GCF_057382185.1. Classification (NCBI taxonomy): domain Eukaryota; kingdom Metazoa; phylum Chordata; class Actinopteri; order Cichliformes; family Cichlidae; genus Mchenga; species Mchenga conophoros. The sequence goes on along the minus strand of NC_140537.1, from coordinate 28,177,846 downwards.
CCATTAGGGTCTCAGTGAAGTAAATTTCATCATCATACAATTATGGTGTTCCTGAATAACTTTGAAATTTGAGTTCCCAGTTGCAACTGAAAGTAAACAGTAGTAAAACCATAAAACGTTTGTGTATTTGTGACTCACTAAATAAGCCATATGCATGCTATGCTGTAATGCTAGTGACACATGAACAGCTCTACCTATCTTAAGAACCAAAGCAGACATAAAAGAAGTAAAACAAAATCACCAGACATGCATGTGAAGCTGACTTTGAAGGAAAAAACCACCCAATTAAGGTGTTCCCAGAATGTTTTAGTCGCAAGTTGTACAATATATACACAGTATATATAGATGCACAAATTCTTTGTATTTGTCAGCTCTTACCTGGCTTTAGGTTCCTTCAGGATTGCTGGCAGATGCGGCTTAGCACCAGGAATTGGTGGAGGGGGCTTTGCAAAAGTGGGACGTTTCTCTTCTGCCGAAGGACCTATAGAAGCAATGTATGTACTCCTTATATCTTTTGACTGTGAGCTGTCTGGATCTATTTAATTAGCAAGGAAGATGTGGTTCTGACCTCTTTTTCTGTCCTCTAATGGAGGCAAAACAAAATACTGGAAAAAGGGAATAAATGTTACTGCTGTGTCATACCTGTAAGTTTAATTTCAGACACTGGAAATGGGAATATGGGGTAAGAATTTAAAACTCATCTTGTATCCTGACAGCTTACTTTAAATCAGGACCCAGCTTAGCATAAGAAAATTAAAGATGAAGCACAGAGATTAATAGACACACTCACAGACTTATCTCTGGGGATTGAAGGCTTCTTCCTGCAGACAGTGAGAGGGCTAATGTTTATTGCATATTTACTACCAGGACTTTAACACATAATTTCCCTATTATAAATACCATATTTGCATAAAAAAATGCACATGATTGTCTAGAATGCACAGCTATAAAGACATATTGTATCATAGCTTGCCTGCAAATAGGATGAAAGCTGCTTTGAAACAGAGTGAGATGAACTTACAAGGGTATTTGAGGAGGTGCCGGTGTCCTGGGAGACAGAGGCATCTTCATGGGCCCACGCGGGGGAGGAGAGCAAGCTGGAGAGAGGGGGGAAAGTAAAAGTAACTTCCGGTTTTCAAACACTTTCATATAAACTTGTAATCAATGCCTCAGAACTACTGCCTATGTAGTGTGTTTGAACTTACCTGCTTCTGGTTCTAAATAAAGGTCATCATCATCATCGTCCTGTAACGCAAACCAACAAATATGATATGCAAAGGGGCATTAACCTTCTCCATACAGAAGAAAACATCAAATTACATTCATGCAGCTGTGCAGGTATTATTGGCTTTTGGTATTAGTGACTTATCTAAGATTTAATGTTCATGTAAATGTTTATCTAGGCATGGTTAGCTCTGTTGCTTCACACTAAGACAGTCCGGAGTTTGACCCCACCATCTGACCGGGACCTTTCTGTGTGGACTTTGCATGTTCTCCCCATGTTTGTGTGCATTCTTTCTGGCTACTACAGAGAAACATGCAGTTAGTGGGTTTAGGTTATTTGGTGATTCTAAATTGCCTATGGGTGTGAATGTGCGTGCGAATGGCCGTGTCCTGTGACACACTGGCGACCTGTTCAGGGTGTACCCCGCCTCTTCCCCTATGGTAGCTGGGATAGGCTCCAGCCCCAGAATACCCATCCATCCAGAAGAAGATGCATGGGTATTGGTACATTTATGTAGTTGTTGGTGTAGCAAAAGACAACCGACTGCTTATAAAAGGCCCTTAAGAAACAACAGCCCCCTCTGAGTGCAGACATGTCGTGGGTGACTCCTTGCACCTCCCACACACACACTCAAACTGACACTCTTTTGTGTGTATATTATTACACATAAAAGAAAAAGAAAACATAATAATGTTTAAGTCACCGGTTCTTCAGTTGGATCCAGGTACACATCTGAAATGCAGAAAAAAAGACTAGTGATCTATGTTGCCATATCACAAATATACAGTGGTGATGCTTACCAGCATGTGCACACAGAATGAAGCACCTATTCAGTAAGTAATTAGAATAATCCTTAATCCTAAGACCCGAACTCTTCCACGGCATGCATTTTTAATTTCTCTTTGATATTTGGGCATATTGGGGCCCGATGAATGTAAAAACAAAGAATTATCAGATTTTTTTTTTTTACCTTATTTTTGTTTTTAAGAAAAATAAGAGCCACATCTGAGGATTCTTATTTAAAATTTTGATAGAACAGTAGCAGTATAATGTCCTTGTAAGTGCATATCAGGCCCTTGCAGAGCAAAAGTGAGTATTTTGGTCTAAATAAGCCAAAATGTGATGTCCACTTATGTGGACGCCAGGTAGGAGCTTAAGTTAGTCGTCTGTTTACGACACAGCACCAGCAATGAAAGTGACTACCACAAATCTATTTACCTATGTAACATACTTAAAATACGCAATATTCAAATGAAAAATAGGCCTGTTTACATTTTCAGATTTTTTTTTCTACTTCACTAAATATTAGCATCAACATCCTGGTCGTTTTCCCATTTTACACAGCAATCAGTGTCAGCTGAAGCTCTTCGTTTCCATAAGAGATGCATCAATACAAACTGGGGTGAGAAATGGAAAAACCCATTCTGCTTAAAAGCATTTTCCCAACCCAAAATTATTGAAAGAAAACACCGTATGTAATATGATTTATATAATACTGAGAAATATCTTTATATTTGAGTGAATGTATTTGAGTGTAGATTGAAAGGAAAAAAACTGAGATATTCATCATTTTGAAATGCAGAAGATTGTTCTGAGGCCTGCAGTTTTTGGGTTCTTGCATCTTATTTTGTAATGTTTAATATGCAGCTCAGTGGCACTACAGCAGGTGGCACTCTCCTCTTTGTTTTGCTCACAGCTCCAAATTATGTTGCTGCTGGAAACATCAAGCAGAGGCTACAAGTGTTTGGCAACCTGAGTTTATCAAGCAGCTTTTGGAAATACCACATGGCTAATAAACTCATAAACATAGTATAGTCTTCATTAATATTATTATTATTATTATAAGAAGTAGTAGTAGAAGCACCCATATCACCCCTTAAAGAATCTTCCTCACAGTCAGTTTTCACTCAGTTACACTCTGGTGCGCTCTTCCTTTAAAATAATATTTTGTGTTGGTGCTGATTACCTTCCTCTACAGGGACTGTCTGAAGCGGCATCTTCTTCCTCCCTGGCTTATCACTTCTAATGACCTCAGGTGCTGGAGAGAGATAAATGTATTTATGTGATTCATTAAAGTACACAAATGAAAGCGTAAAAATGTAGGGGGGAAAAAAAGGACTGATGAGATTTTAAAAATCATCAAACAGAGCTGAGTTACTTACGTTTGCTGATGGCATCCTGCCGTTGCGAAGGTTTCCGAATGAAAAAAACAGTTACAACATGGTAAAACATCTATGTTGACAGGCACAAAGAAATAGACCCTGAGCTTTTATTACCGAGGATTTGCTTGGTCTGGGTGGAGGTGCAACCTGCCTCGGTGTTACACCGGGTTTGGAAGTCCTCTCTGCAAAAAGCAGAAAGAATTTCAGGGGAAAAGACCGTGTTTCACTGTCTGCGGTATCTGTGCTGAAGTTTGCCAGACTCAGATGTTACCCAGATAAACGTTCTCCTCCACTGCTCTCGGTGGCACTTTGACAGCCGGTCGCTCACAGGGAGGAGCTTCATACATGTCGTTGTCATCATCCTGCCGTGAGAAAAGGTTGGTAATCTTAACAATATTAACAATTATTTCCAAACAAACTATACAACTTTAATATTTTAGCAGTATGGCTGCCATGAGATAGACTGCTGTTCTGTTCAGTGTGTACCCTGCTCTAATATTGTAAAGCTATTTAGCTTTATCATGATAAAGCATTGCTGCGTATTGTTAATATTAAGACCGAGATGTCTGCTTGATTGTTCGTCAGCTCCCTTCACAATACGTATTGTTTTTGGCCTATTCAGTACTTAAATCCTGCCCCTAAAAATGCCCAAAACTTGAATGAAAAAGTACAAAAATTTAAGAACTTGTTCTCTTCCTACTTACAAATTCATCCTCCGGCCACCCAAATGCTGCATTGTTATCTGTAGGACACAAACATATATGAATGAACATAAGAGATGTACAAAAGGCATCAAAGCAGCTTTAATAAAGTGAAAACAAATCCCACCCGTCCTCCTAGGAGGAGCTGGAGGTCTGAAAGGAAGAAGGGAGAAAAGACATGGACAGAGAATACTTTAATACAATAAGCATTTAGCAGGAAAGAATGAGAATGAATGAGGTTTCTGTCTTGGTCATGATACTCACAGGTTCTTCAGTCTTCCAAAGAAACTCTGAAAAACACCAGAAACCACAGAAATTAGTGAACAAATACCCAGATTTCATGAGACGAGTAGATGCAGAGCGACAGAAACACAGATATTTAGCTGTCTCTATGTGACACAGCCCATTATTCTTAAACTGCATGCCTAATGATTTACTTTCAGTTACTTATCAGCTTCATCTGTCTGTCTGAATCAGTTTCGCTCTTTGGATAAGGTCACATAACAATGGAGCTTTATTTGGTGCAGAAAAGGAGACAAAAACACAGTACAAAATAGCACCTGAGGTATCACTGTATCATTTTACACAGGATGTAAATACTTCAAAATGTTTGTAGGGTATGTTTTTGTGGTGTAATTTACTCTCAGAGATATATTAATCTTTTATCTGCCAATATAATATATGAAAATACAGTAGGATAGGACACAGTTCTGTAAACAATCATATAAGAATATCTATCTTTTAAAACTTCCCAACATTAAATAAAAGACATAAAATTGTCTTTTTGTAATTACCTATAAGCGCTTTCACTGGCCAAGCATACACTGTTTTTTCTGTAGACATTAGATAATTATTATATGACATAATTTGCTTGATAATCTAAAGCTGTTTTTTCTTCTCTCCTGAAACGTGCCTCCTTTATTGTCCATAAAGCCCATGATTACAGAACACCTGCTGTATTCACTGTTTCCACCACCCTAAACATAAAGTCCCATAAAAAAGAAAGTTTTCACAGGGCAAGTATGAGCAGCTCTGTAAAAGCAGAAGTTTTGGCAACTTGTTTCTTTACAGTTTTCACGATTGTGTTAACACAATGTGACAATCTTCCCAGACATGGATGTCCCAGCAAATTCACTCCAAGGTCTGACTGTGCAAAGCTCAGAGAAATGGCCAAATCCCAGGAGCTACATCTGTGACTCAGCAGGTGTCAGTTTTCATGATAAATGCCAAAGTTTATAACAGTACTATCCTGTATCGCATCCTATGATGCACAGTGCCACATTTGGGAAACCAAACACAGCACATCAGCTCAAACAACTAACTGCTGCAAGTGTGATGATTTGGGTTTGAAGTGAGTTTCAAATTGCCGTGAACAGAGAGGGTGCTGACAAAAAAAGAAAAACAAACCTGCTGCAAAATCAACAACTTCAAATTCAACTGACATTTACAGCTCCCCACATGGACAAGCAAAATAAGTTTTTTTTGGTCACATTAGACAAAGATTTAGCAATTTGGCCACAATATTAGGAAGGACATAAAGGTGAGGCTTTCAAAACTAAGGACACTGTACCACCTGTCACACAATTTGTTGGAATAATAGAGAATGAATTCTTCAACTTCACTCCAAATCAAACAGCAGACAGTTAAAACTTGGTTAAGTTGGATGTTCCAGCAGGGCAATGATCCTCAAAACACAACAAAACTGGTTTTGGACTTGATAAAGCGGGCTAACATTGACCTTCTGATGGCAACCCATCTGAAAATTTGTGAGCAACACTTAAAAGCCAGGTCTGTGCCAGGAAGCCAGCTAGTGTAGATAGACTCTACCAATTCTGCCGTGAGGAGTGGTCAGCCTTCCAGACAGACTATGCTTGGTGATGGTTAACAAAAGTGTCTGGTTGGCGTCCAGCTTGATTTGGAACATTTAACCAAATACCAGCAGGGTCTATCAATATTTTTATACTTTTGACCCTGTGTGCATTAGAATAAATTGGACTTTTTGCATCCAATTCTTCTTTTTTTAACTGTGTATGTTATACAATCATTCCCACCTGAAAAAAGGAGCAGTTTTTAAAAAGCCAAAACTGCCATGACATTCATGTCCATGATGAGGGTATGTCAACTTTTCCCAACTGTATCCTCATGAATGATCTGTCTGGCTTTTGATTGCTGCTACATCTTATTCAAAATAAGCTTTGAAACAAAAGTGTACTAACAATATTTGTGAAATTCAAGTTTATGTGTAGCTGTTTACAACTGAGGTTACAGAAGACGGTGGAATTCACTACAAAAGTAATATCAGGAAGTTGAGTTCGTCCCAGTGCATGAGGCAGCTGTAGAGGAAGTGCTGATGTAATGTAAATGATGATAAACAGGCAGGGAGAGATCACTTTCGGTCTGTACACACAACACGTCAGGAACCAGGTGTTTCAGTCCTGATAAATGAGGAGCAGGGGAAAGGTAATAAAAAAGGAGAAGTAAATCACTAGTCAGCTATTCACGACATTCTCTCTAATCCCAAGCATGTCTACATGTTAAGGCTGAGTTAGGTTACAGTGACAATGCTAAAGTTTGTCTTAAAATAAGAGCTGTGTTAAAACGCTACCTGTAGATGAGAAATTTTATAAAAAGCGGAGCATTTGAAAAAAGTGGTGTCAGAGTCTGTGGGAGTAAACAGGAGGAAAGAGGAAAAAGTCACGCAGCTGTGGAGCGAAATCTGATGCAAACAAGGACTAGACACGCATTATTCAAATAATACACTAGTCATCTGTTATCACGAGCAATTATATTTGATAGGAATTAAAAAATACTTTTCATCTCAGAAACTATCTGCACAAACAGCTGCCATGAAATTTAACATTTGTTTAAGGTGGAAAGATTATGTTCTGCCTTTTCTGTACTAGTTATATTGCAGTCAAACATCAAAAGCTGGAGCTCGCCTTTGTGTTTGATGTTTGTTAATGTACAGGAGAATGTACCTGCAAGAACTGTTTGCTAAAAGCAAGAGGAACTTGAACCCTGTTGAATCACATGTGCAAAGAGACTTTTTGTGTTGCCAAAGTACTTCTGTAGCTCTATGTCATTTATACAGTATGAGCAGATTTTATGTTTAGACATAAAAGAGTTAAACGTGCAAAGATTTCAGTTCGAACGTCAGTCGGTGTCTCTACAAGAACCTCAGAGAGAGTTGGGAACGTCTCCACTAAACTGTACAAAAAGATCACAACAACAGTCGTTTAATTTCTCTCAAACCAGGAAGTGAAACTGAAGCGCAAATTAAAAATAGCACCAAACCCAAACTGTGATTCAGTGTTTGATCCAACAAAATCTAATAACTTCAGGAAACCATCAAGCAACACACAAACTTGTTTGATTTGCCAGAGGACATTTATTTGGTCGTTACAGATGCCTGCAGGTAAAAGTTTACCTTCAACTTGTCTCTAAACGCTAGTTTTCTGGGATATTTTCATTGTTTACCCTTTAAACTCTCATACAATCACATCTTTAAAATGATCTCTGCCGTCGTATCTTTCCCACAGTCCGAACTCCAAAGAAGAAATAAAGGTGAGCTAAAAATAACTACATGGAAGTTTTACAGTGGGCCTCGACAACACCTGCTCGCTTCCTTCTCACTCCACCCAAAGTTATCAGACCATAAACCAAAATATAACAAACTTAATTAAACAGTACTTTACCATTTTCACGACTTGGGGACCCGTCTCACAGCTCAAGTCATGAGGATATGTCTTTGTTTCGGTCCTTGGATGCAAATGCTTTATAGATTAAAAGCGTGTGAGCCAGAGACCGTGTGAATCAGCTCTAGCTGGACTCATTTGCATTTCCTACCTGTAACAGTAAGAGAGACAGCCTCACCTGCTGCTCAAATGTCTGCCTTTAACTGACCTCCTGCACAGCTTGAACATGGCTCCAAATTTCCCTACCTAACAGTCATATAACCAACTGAAATTGCTGATTTGTTGCAGGCAGCAAAGGACATTCTCTTTGTATGCTGTAAAAATAAAATATTAACACAGTATATATGTATTTAATGAAGCTATTACTCCTAACTAAATGATAGGACCTCGTTTAGCATGTGATGTTGAAGATACTTTTATTTACTTTATTGAACCTCCAGGAGACAAAATGCTGGCATCATAACTTTAGTGATGCCATTTCTTCTAGCACTATTATAAAAGAAAACTGTTGTGTTTTTTAAACTAGGAAAGTGAAGGTTTAAATAATGCTTCGGTATGTTTTGATGAATCATCACTCACATTTGGTGTGTAGTAATACACTGGATTATTAAAATACAAATGCCTTTACATTGGTAAAAGTAACCTATACCTTGTAAGAGTAAAACATTACATTTGCTGCTCTAACATAATAAAATTGTTCCCAGTTTTGACAGTTTAAATGGATCTTTCAACCAGTTTTGTTACTTTTTCCATCACTTTATAATTTTATTATTGTCAAAGATCATTATTTCATTAGGAATACTTGAATTTCCATCTTCCAATATATGTTTGAATTTTGACTATGAACCTTTCTGACTGATAAATAATTGATTGGTAGGGTTAAAAAAAAGCCTTGTAAATCATTTTAAAGAGGATGTGATTTAGAAACAGGCAATGTTAGAGACATAAAGATAAACACACAGTTGCTGCAGATTTGTCGGTTGCACATGCATGATGTGAAGCTTCCATTTGACAGCATCCCAAAAGTTTTCTAATGGATTGAGATCTGGTTACTGTGGAGGGCATTCGAGTACAGTGAGCTCATGGTCATGCTCAAGAAACCAGTTTGAGAGTCTGAGCTTCATGACATGGTGTGTATCCTGATAAATGCAGCAACCAGCTGGGATTGGTAAACTATGGTCATAAGGAAATGGGCATGGTCAGCAACAATACTCAGGTGGGCTGTTGTGTTTAAAAAATTCTCAATTGGTACTAAAGAACACAAAGTGTGCCAAAGAAACAGCAGCAGCCTGAAACATTGATACAACGCAGGATGGATCCATGCTTTCATGTCGGTTGTGCCAAATTCTGACCCAGCTATCTGAATGTAGTTGAAACTCAGCAGACCAGCCACATTTTTCCAGGCTTCTACTGTCCCAGTTTAATGAGCCTGTTTCTACTTCCTAGTTGACAGGAGAGGTATCCAGTCCTGCTGTAACATTCCTGCGTTAAGGCTCCACGTTATACTTTCAGACATGCTCTTCTGCATACTTTGGTTGTAACAACTGTTTTTTAGGTTATTTCTGCACTCTAGCCTTTGATCTCTGTTAACAAGGCATTTATATTGGGAGGACTGCCACTCACTGAGTTTCTCCTTTGTGGACCATTCTCTCAGCAGTTTATGAAATACTCAGACCAGCTGGTCAGTCACCAACAACTATGTCAAGTTCAAAGTCTCTTAAATCACCCATCCTAATGCTTGTTTTGAAGTTCAGCTAATAGTTTTGATCAGGTCTGCATGCTTAAATGCACTGAGCTGCTGTCCTGTGATTGGCCAGATCGATGTTTGTAGCCGTTGAACAGGTGTACCTGTTAGGGTGGCTGTCGTTATCTATAAATGAGACTGAACATACTTAATTTCCTCCAACAGAAAGAAAAAGATGAGCTTAAAATGATCTGATAAAATGATTTCAAATGTTATTTATTGACAATGGTATTACTGAATATGGTAGAAAGGCAATAACAATTATCAAGCAACAATAAATTATCAAGTGGCAATACAGGGATAAGTAACATATTTAGATTTCTACAAAATAATATAAAACAAACATGAACATTAACTTAATACAAAACTTCTAAAATCCAGATTCTCACAAAAGACATGAGTTTCTTACAGATTTGAGTTTTGCAGTCAATAAGCAGTATACAATATATAATATACATGTTACATACAAGTATGGGCTCAGCCCAGGTGCAGCTGAACTCTTCCTAAGACACAGTTTTCCTTCTCCCACAAGTTCAAATCTACAGCGCAACACAGCAGAGTGCCAAACTATTAAAATCTGCAAAAACAAGCAGAATCTGAACCAGCAGATTGTGGTTTGGATGAAGGCCCTTTTGTGAGCAAATGCAGAACATTTTGCATTAAACTAATTAAGTAAATGTATCTCTCAGCTATAAGACAAGTCCTCCTGACAAAGGACTTTAAAATGCCCTGTGGAGAAACATCCCCATGTGTTTCACTGTACTCTGCAAAGTAAAGGCCTGCTTTGAGTGAGGATTAAAAGTGCTTTTGATCTTAAGCGTGCCACTGTGTCATTTTTGTATAAACCAGCATAAAGTCAACCACAAAAAGCAGAGGGATATCCATATTTTTTCCTATTTATCTAGATAGGTTAACTGCCAGTGCTCAGGGGGGGAAACAGCTTTAAAACCTCCCAGAAAGAAGGTAAAAAATGTGTTTTCAGTTCATCTTTTCACTTTCACACTGAAGACTGTAACGAACATAAAACCCAGGAGCACAAAAACTCCCGATTGAGGTCTTTCGTGTGTGTCTCTGTAGAAATGGCCATTATCACATAAGCTTTCTGTCTGGTGGGATCTAGAGCCAGCCCTCAACAGTCCAGTGGGTGTCTCAGTCTATCAACTTAATGATAAACATATTTGTTCCACCCTCTGCGTTTAGTCTCCAGCATCTCATTTGCATCTTCTTTTGATTTAAACCGGGTTTGCTTTAACTATGTTGTTAATCCAGTCAATGTAATTGGTGACACGGGTGTAGACTCCAGGTTTATCTTTCTGCCCACACCCATCGCCCCAGCTGATCACACCCATCAGAGTCATCCTGTCATTGTATCTGCAGACAAGCGGGCCACCAGAGTCTCCCTGTAATTGAATCCAAGAAGCAAATTTAAGGGAAAGTGTAAAGAAAATAAAAGTTATAATGTTATGAGCATGATTTAACTGTGAGGATAAGTGTGGGTGTTCTCACCTTGCAGGCGTCGTCCAGGCCTCGAGTGTCACCAGCACACAGCATGTTTGAGGTAACTGTGCGTCCAGACAGCACCCCTGGGACACAGCGCTCTTTGGGCCACAGGCGAACATAACCTCTCTTAACACGGTCAGAATACTCTGGAGAAACTGTGAAGAGAGCGTTGCATTAGTTTAGATTGCCTATACTGTCCCCTGCTGCTCAGATACTTAAAATGACACCAACTTGTCTGTGCGATAAGTACAGTAGTAGCCATAAAAAATGAAAAAAAAAAGGCTATGATTTAGTTTTCTTACATTCTGCGTCTTTTCCGTAGCCTGAGATCTCACACTCAGTCCAGTCGGGCAGCACCAGCCCACGTTCGGGCAGACACGCCGGAAGAACTTCTGGAGACTTTACAGCACAGATGCCAACGTCCGTCTTAAGTTTCAAAATGGCTGCAAGTGGAAAGAGTGACCAAAGGAAAGTCAAGGCAATGCACTGGGAAAATGTGGGATGAAGACTGAGAGTTGAGTTAAAGTTTTAACAAGCCTCTGCTGCCCACTTAAGCTTCCATATCATTACTGCTGGAGGAAAACAAGTTCACTAAAGCGTCTCATTCTGTTTTCATTATTAACATTGAAGTATGACTAAAGTAGCCTCAATTCTCCACACAAACAGTTTGACTAAGAGCTCTTTTTTTTAGTCTGGCAATGATTGTGTGCTTATAAAGAGGACCTTGGTGCAGCTTTTCAGGTCATGTTCTTAAAATTAGACATTTTTGGCCCCTTTCACCCTACCTTCTTGCAGAAAGTTTGAAATACAGTCGGGAGGGGCTGCTGTGGCTCAGACTAAATCATACAAAGCCAAAAGCTCAAAGACATGACCAAAAGTTCAATTGTGTATTTGTGTCTCTGGATTAAGGTACAAGCGATACCTTTCTTTGTACCGACTATGAAATTAATCTTAAGTTTACGCACTGTATTGAAAACCTAATTTGGGCTATAGGTTTACACTGCTGTGTTTAAAAGTTTATTTTTAAACTTTTATATTAATAAATGAAAAGTTCGAAACAAAGATAAAAAAATATTGGATTATTGTTTCTGTTACAATGAAATGTTCACTCACCGATGTCATTGTCGTATGTTTCCTTGTCATATTTCTCGTGGATCCAGAGTTTCTCCACGCTGAAAATCTGCTCGCTGCTGGAGTTCTGTTTCCGAAACGTTCTCCCCAAAATTACTTGCAGTTTATTTACATCGTTTCTGAAAAGACAGAGCGCACTCATTTGTTTGCTATATGGCAAACACGTTCGACTAGTGTTTAGTGTATGTGCGTGCATGTGTGAAAGCTGGAAGTCAGTGCTACCTTTCTTCAAAGCAGTGTGCAGCAGACAGGAGCCAGCAGGAATCAATGAGGATTCCTCCGCATAGATGAAAGTGCTTTTTGTGACGGGGTTGGTAAAAATTAATGGCCGCCTGCCACGGCTGCTCCGTGATTTCACTCGCTCTGCCTCCAAACATGCGGAACGATGGTTGGGATAAAGTGTTGTCTAAACGCTTGCCACATGTTCCTACAGAAGAGACAGGTTGGAGAATGATGGTTGAACGACAGTAGGATTAATCGACACCCAGAAGGAGGGACTTTTGGTTATGTCTGAGGTGTTTTCACTGGCTGTGAAGATATCCTACCTCTGTTATTGTTATTAGTGGTGGGAGCACGCGGGTCAAGAGTGGGCATAGGCGGACGTCTCGCTAAAGAAAGGAAAACTATGGTTATCCTCAGTCTCAATATTTAACTTCTGTCTTTGCTATCGCTGCCAAATGAACTCATTGATGTAAAGGAACTCACAGCATTTTGGTACGTCGCACAGCTCCCAGGTCAGAATCATATTTTTGTAGGTGTGACACCATGGACCTGCGTCATTGTCTGGATTTCTGTTGAATAAAAAAAGAGATTTTTTTTCTCATTTAAAAGTAGAACATCAAATGTACTGCAATTATAAGGAAGTTAAAATAGGTGCTGGCCTATGTACCTGCAAAAACTGTGGCTGCCCAGTCCCAGCTCCAATGCGTCCGTTCTCCAAGCATTGTACATCTTGCGCTTGACAGCGGGAGAGTCCCACGGGAGGCAGCGAGAGCCGCTCTTGGTGACAGATGCTGTGCCTCGGTATTGCTGGCCAGAGCCGAGCGCACATTCTCTGTGCTTATCTGCTCCAAAGAGCACATATGGACAGATGTATGTAAGCCCACATTTAATGGTATTTGATCTTTCTACATGTTAGGATTTTGTATATCTATACCTTCTGAACATCTGGGCAAAGAACAGAAGTCCCATTCAATCTGTGTGCCTTTATAGATGTAACACCAGGGAGAGCTGTCACCGTCAGGGTTCCTGACATAAGGAGAAACACAAAGACAATAAGGGAACATCTTCATAGCTTCCGTAAAAGGCTCGGATATTATGTTTTCCAGTCTACTCCAGTATTTGTTAACACCAGGCCACCAGCTTTCAAGACGAACAATCCCAGTCTTGTTATTTTTTATAGATAGCAAATGAAATATTCACGCAGACGCTCCAGCACAGGTACCTGCAGAAGTTGTGATTGCCCAGTCCAAGGCTGATGGCGTCTGTTTTTCGAGCCGTGAACCTCCTTCCTCTCAGAGATGTTGAGTTCCAGTTGATGCACTCTGCTCCTGATTGGCTGACACTCGCGGTGCCACGGTACCCATCACCCTGCCCCACAACACACTTCTCATTGGTGTCTGTTGGAGAGAGAAACAGACAGTGGTAGTCGCTAATTTATATATGAGACTGATATTAACGTAATAACTGGTCTGAGTAAGTTGTTCCGACATAATATGTCTTGTTCTTGTTTTTTTCAGGGGTTTTTTAGATTTGAAAAAGCTGTAGACTATTAAAAAGCTTTTGGATAAATTCTGAAAACATTGCTATTTCTTACATAAGGCTTTAAATTTGTGCCCTAATAGCATTTATATCGCTGTTTTCCAATTAGTGGTTTTAAAACAGTGACCAAACATAACCTATGATGATTGTAAATGCATCAGATTTATAGCCTGGCCATATTAACTCGTAGTTTTTTTCACTAAAATCATTTGCCTGTGACCGCTGAAGTTCAGATAATTATTCCACTGAGAGGGTGGAGTGTCCTTCAAGTGATTAAAAGTGGGCCACAGAAACAAAAACATTCATATCCCAGAATGTCTTTCCATCCTTTATGATCCTTATGTCTTCCCTCCAAACCACAGGCCCATGACACCAGTAGTATGAGTCACACAGTCAGACTGTGATCTTATCAAAAGTTACTAACAAGCTTTAATCAGACCACCAGTTTATGGACACACCCGAAGTCACTGCTGCTTTAAAAGCACAGTACAAATCAATCGCATGTGTTTTGCTCCAGCCTGTAGTGCTATTTGTCTATTTTAGGTTGTTTAGGTGTGACCTGTCCAGTATTGGAGACTCTGGTTATTGAAATGTTGCTTTGTCCTAAATATAAGTGACACTCGCCTTATGGGCCTCATAGCTGTAAACAAAAAAATCATCTGAAAAAGTCAGTGTCTCTTTCCAGAAATCGTGACTTTGTTGCTCATGAACATCTACAAATTTCATGTAAGACCTACACATTACACCTACAGGAGCTGCTGGGCCATGGAAACCCATGCCATGAAGCTCCTGGTGCACAGTTTTTATACTGATGTTAATACTGGAGGAGGTAGAAAACACCTGAATTTAAAGCCAACCTATAAACACTGATCATATAAACCATCGGTAGTGTCCATCTACCCATGATAAAAGGTGTATTCTTGTGACAGAAAGGAAGGAAATACTGAGTGCAACCACCCTTGGTTGAGCTGTGTTGCAGCTTCTTTGGTTTGGCAACCAAAATTAGTTATTACTATAAAGTTTTCACAACAAAGTTTGTGGATTTCTTTCCTTTTTTTATTTACCATCATTTGAGTCACCTAGGTCACCAAAAAACGATTACTGGCGAGTTTTATGTTGAAAACTTGGAGTGAACTCTTCTTTAACAGCTTTTTCATTGTTGCTTTTTTTTCTGTTCTGTAACTGTAAACTGAATATTTGTGGTTTGGGATTGTTAATTAGAAAGAATAAGATTTTTGGCACTTTTGAAATTGAAATGAAAACATAATGAGATTATATTAATTGTTATTTTTATATCTCTGGTCGTTCGCTAGCTGAAAACCCACGATTTAGGTGTTTAGGTGTTTCTTGAATACTCACTGATCTCACACTGAGCCCCAGTGAAGCCTCGGGGACACTGGCAGATGTAGTCTGAAGTGTACACAGCTTCCTTGCAGGTTCCTCCATTATAACACTGAGACACGTAGCAGTCTGGAAGAGGCAGACAGAGCGCCGTTTAGTCAGCCACACGTCATCCACTAACAGTTTAAATAGTTAGTATATGATGGATGTGCCATGACCACTGCACAGATTGGGTTTGAGGCTTGTGTGTCATATACTACAGTGAAACATTGAGGATTATGCAAAAGTCTTTGTGCATGGTTCACCCGGACTTTCTTGTTACTTGTAGTAAATATCATCATAGTTTCTTTTTGAAACTTTTTATGTCAGGTCAAGGATTTCTCTGTAGAGCAGAAGTGGTTTCATGCCATCTGCAGTCCTCGTTTTCATTTATTATTTCAACATTTCCTAAAGGCCGACGCTTAGAATAACAGCTCTGCTGTCACTCCCAGTGGTATGAGCTCACAGATGTTGCAGTTTGGCAGACTGAAAATGTGGTTGTAATTTGACTGAGGGAGGGGTAATCAGCCTTCACAGAATTCGTCAGTGGGGGTGAAAGTACGCACGAGGGCATGTCTGGAGAATCTAGTTCAAATAATCTCAGACTAAACGACGCCCACTCAAAAACACAGAAAACCCAGCAGCTCTTCGTTTGGATGCACTGAAATAACAGGGATTTGGACACATAACCGAGGCAAGCCAACAAAAAATAATCATTTGAGGTTATAACAGCCCGTTAGAGGTGAACTGAAGTTATAATAGAAGGCAGAGGGCAGTGAGGGCAGGAAAGAAGACTGACAGACAGATAAACAAATAGTACATTTAAATTCTGCTCAATGGAAACAAAACACTGATTAGAAAAGTCAGTCAGACAGTCTCCTTGTGTTTGTGTGTATGTGCATCCATGTCACACTCACTGATTACGGGCACAATATGACAACGCGCTCGTCCTCCTAAATCACAACGGCAATACTCCACACGCTGCCCCTTCCATTGTAGCCAAGTGTCCCCAAAACTACGCACAGCAGACGTCTCACTATCCATGCAAAGTACTGAAAACACCACACAAACATAAGTATACAACCAATAAAATGATAGAAAACACAGAAAAACATAACTGTCATACTGTTAGAAACATAAAAACACAGGAGGGAGGAACACAAACACGTGGCTGACAGCAAAAAATGAAAAGACTGATGATTATGAAGAAGAAGTTGGTGTTATTAGAGGAGATGAACAAAAGTACAATGAGGCTCACAGGAGGTGTCAGTGGAAGGTGAAGACTTCTGGACATGAATAATCAAAAGCGTCCCTCTGGCTGGCTGCCTGTAAGGCTCACCTCTGTAAAAACGAGTCCCTCTCTTAGTGCGGAGAAGCTCCACCTGCAATAGAAAGGACCAGTAAAACATGGAGCAGACATGCATGGGAACTGGATGAACGGCTTCAGCCTCCAGCTCAAGCAACAGTCAGCGTATGAACTTTAAATTAGACAATTTAAAATAAAATGCTGATGAATGCTATCGCTAGTCAGTGGCACACTGTCATACAGCAAAAACACAAATTCAAACACATTAAACGGGCTAAATGTTTGCTCAAGTGGATAATAAACCACAGGAATTGGACTGTATTGAGATAAGCCCTTGTAAAATATGCAGGATTTTCAGTAGGTTGAAGACAGCTTAAGGTACTGTTCTGTAGTACTTACATTGTCCGCTAGGCAGCAGCAGAGAGCACAGAGGAGCACTATTAGTTGCAGTGACCTGGTCATGGTTTTTCCAGAGGTCTTCTGTTTGCTGGAGTAAGAAAACACATGCACATATTAGAAGCAGTTTTATATGGACATATGGATGGATCAGGGAATAAAACACAGACAAAGAATAGCATACATTGGCAGCTACGTGACTGTGTTTACAATGGTTTATGAGAAATATAAAAATTATGAATAGTCATTTCCTAAAGCTGTGAAATAGGTCATAAATAAAGACAAAACCGACTCCTTCTTTTTCCACTTTCTCTCAAAGTTAATATGTTCTTTGCATATCGAGACATTAACCATCGCTGTCATTGTCACTACGTACACACAGTGAAAACACTTGCAGCTGTGCAAAAACCGGAACAATTCAGATCACTTCAAATATTCGACTTTCAGTCAGGTGACTGACTTGAAAGTGAGGTCATGTTCATGTTAATCTAAGCTTTTCTCCTTAATCTGTCACCAATACTAAGCCAACAATCACAGGAAAATGATGAACACTGGTCACCTCCTCCCAGCTGTACTGTAGGTCCTTCCTCCATCCCTAAGCTTGTTTCTGAGAGGAAAGGGTGGGGGGAGGTGGGGTAGCTGTGGGAACCTGGGGGTCATTCCTTGTTTCTTGAAGCCGAGCTGACTTCTTGACTCAGAGAGGAAGTTTTAGCAGCATTTGCAGAGCTGTCTCATAGGAAAGTGAATAAACTCAATGCTGACCTATATTCAGTTCACTTATTTTTACGTTCCTATGAGGCCATATCATCCTATTTATTTAAAAATTTACATACCAAAAAAGACTCTATTATCACTGTCTGTCATTTAATCTACTTCTTTCCCATTGGGAATAAACAGGACACAGATAAAGTCTTTAAAAAAACTAAAAAAAATGAAAGCGTGATCGCCACATCAAACAACACAGTCCAGACAGCCCTCGAGCGATGAAACGCAGCACACTAGAAAAACAGTTTCTGAACCATCCTGTGAGCTTTCCTGCTCTACCAGAGCAAAGCAGCAGCTGTGTGAGGACAAAGTGACTCAGAACTTCAAAGGGAAGTTCAAGGAAAAAACAAAAGACCAAGAAAAAGTAACTAAATTTATATTTCCTTTTTTTTGTTTGATATCCCACTTGCTCCATTTCTGTTATAGAAGAGTCTAATTATGCAGAAAAGTGGTAGAGAGGAGCATCTGTAGCTCCTCAATCAAGTGTGAGTAAACATGAGTCACAGAAGAAGGAGGGGTGAGTAGAAGCAGGAGTCGAAAGAAAGAAAAAAGGACAACACTGGACACAATTGACCTGAAAAGTTAAAAAATATCCATATAAAGAATTTCCAAGTGATTTTAAAATAGTCCAAAAAATCTCTGACATGAACAAGCATGCAAAGACCTAGACACATCTGCATACATTTTGCCCTCTCTTCTCTTTTGGCTTGTTCTTCACTGAATCACCTTCTGCGGTTGACTGAGCTAATAGAAAACTGCATTGTGTTTTCATATATCAGTATATATGAAACACCCACACACACACACACACATACACGCACATACACGCACAAAGTGCTCAGGAACGTGGAGCTAATCAACACTCCCACACACAAAGATTTAGTGTTCATTCTCCTCATTGTTTGAACAAAGACTCCCTCTCAGAGTTTGACTATGAAAACACAAATTCACACACTCACCATTAAGAACGCAGGTCTCTTGGAGGCTGTTCTTGACTCTGACAAATAAAAACCCTGTTGTCCTGTGCTGTAACCCCCCAGTGGAACCTAACTGGCAGGGCGACAACAAAACACTACTTTCTTTTTTGTTTCCTTTGTGCAGCTGTTCAGCTCAGTGCAGTCGCCCCTCTTTCTCTCTCTGGCCCTGTCAGCTTAAAACATGTGTTTCCTGCTATAACACAACCAGCACAGGCCCCATGTATCTAGGAAACGGGCGTACATATCAACACACGCAAGCACGAAAACACTTGCCGACAAACACTCATCGGATGTTAACATATGTGCATCCACCCTTTCTAGTATATCTTTCATGCGGAGGCCCAATTGGGGGCCATAAAAAAACAACATTCCTTTGGTAATCTTACAGTACAACTATATGTTTTATATGGTCGGTTTTACAACTTTTAATGCATCTATGTGGATAATAATGCAGAAGCATGGACAAAAAGTCAGACATTTATCTGTCTGGCCTATTTTAATCTGTTTTTAACTAAAAAAGTGGCTATTTCAAAAGGAAAATATCTGATATGACTTAAATTTAATGTTGTAATAATAATAAAAGTGTAAAATATGGAATCTTATTACAGTATTCCAACTAATTACAGATATCTATGTAGTCTTTGGTCCACTTTGCAGTAGCAATGATCTTATAACAGTTTATAACCCTAGCTGATCTAAAACAGTATCCTAAGCAATAAATAGCAGTAAACTCTAAATGAGACACAATACAGCTTTCTGGCACTGAGAGGCTTAACACACTGGTCTGTTACACCCAGACTTTTAGTAGCTGAAACATGTACAACCAAGTATGCACTCTGTGGAGAGTGTGGTTCCCCCAGTTAGTGGGTCAGTTATGAATGGAAGAAATGAAAGCATTTTCAGAGTAGCAACAGTCAGACTGTGAGTCATAACAGCTGCTATGAGTTGCAGCACGTGAAAACAGCAAACATATGCAGCAGATGATAAGATGCACACAGACACAAACACACACATAGAGCAGTTATGTTCATGCTACTTTGGTGTTTTTAAGGAATCGGTCTTAAGTGCTGTCCACGGTCTCTGACATCAGATTTTTCAGCAAAAATTAGTAGCAACTGAGTTTAAAAAGGGTCAGGCATGCTTCTCTACTAGAGACAAAGCTGAAATGTTAAAGTTAGAGACTGTGAAGGAACAAAGTTTACACCTCTGTGTGAAATTCAAATTTCTAGTACTTTGAGCATGTTTGTGGTCACTCTTCCCGTCTCTCATCTACACAAATATCACACTTGATACTTAATAAAGTAGTGAAGAGTGGGAGGACTGTTCACACTGGTGCACATGGGGGAATTAGCAGAGGAAACACCTTTACAGCGTAAAAATTTACAGTTGGTTTCTTACTGGTATTTCTCAGAAGAGGTTCTGAACTTTAAAGCGTTGAACAGGTCTGACCTGATGGTATTGCTGAATCTTTACCATACTTTCAGTAGGTATTATTCTTTTGAGTAAGAGGTTTGCATGTGTGTAGAGTGACTGTTAGGATCTGTCATGGCATGTGATGTCATGTAAGATGTTTCGAAGGTATTATGCATTCTTTACTCGGGGGATTTCAGTCAAGCTTCAACAAAGCAGCTGTGATCTGGCTCCGTAAACTCCCACAGAACAGAGAGCAGCATTGTTGCCTTCCCTCTGTGTGCAATATGATACTTTGCAATCTTTATCGGAATGAAACCCAAGCTCCTAAAATGAAGAAATGCAGGTTATGGGAGCAGTTGCTGATGTTAGAAGTGGCGAGATAGTGGAATCTGAGACAGCTATGCAGGACAGGATGCAAGGATGAAGACCTCAGAAAGAAACCGAAGAAAGGCAAAAAAACGGTAGGGTGTTCTGGGGAATTAAATCCCAGAGGTCAGCAGAAAGAGAATGAATCCTCCTGAGTCACACCAGCTCGAGGTCTGCAGAGACACATGTAGGCATTGATGTATTTTACATCCAGTCTCGAGGCCATTGTGTGAAGTAAATGAAGGTTTGGTCAGAAAGGAAGACTACAGATATATAAGAAGGCTTAAAGCTGTAAGACCCCAGGTGCTGATCCTATGACTCACAAACATAAGTGTAAGGCAAAAATCCAGCTGACCACACTGCCAGGAAAGCAGATACCAGTTACAAACTCTACTTTCTCTCAGCACACAGCAGTACAGATTATCAGTGCGATGGAGAACATCAGCGCTGACAGATGCTAAGGAGGAGAACGCTCTCAAGGGCGCCAGCTCAGACGCAGATCCAGCTCATTAGCCACACTCGGCTTGGCTCAAGCTGGTACACAGAAACACATACTGAGGCATTGTGGAATCCAGCTTGATAATACACACACAGTCCAGCAGCAAAGCACGATATCACCATGTTTTAAAGAAGCTGTACAGCAATTTGTGTCAGTTTTGATTACGCAAATTGAAAAGTGCTGTATGTGATTTTAGACTCCCACCAAACTTAGCAGGTGGAGGAGGATGTAGAGAGCTGCTGAGGTCAGGGTGAGAAAAGTATGAGATGTTCCACATAAATGACTTCATAGGCTGCAAGATAGTTTTTTTTCCTCACACAGCTTACCCAAAACTTTTATGAGTGGTGCTGCAACGTGCATGACATTAAATAGACAAAGAAAAAAGTCACACCTTAACCGACATCCTGTATTAGCTGAAACACTTGTTAGTACAGTTTTGGCTGTTTATGCTGTACTATTATTCTAATTGTTTTAATCTATGGCATTATATGCCAAGAGACACCTTAATATATCTCTATCACAAGACTACACACCAGTTAAAAAAATGTTCAGTTCCTTTTGATTGTTTTTTATAAAACATGATAATTAATTCCAATTGACACGTTTAGTTGGAACCGCGCAAAATCCCTGCAACACCATTATCATCATCACATAAAGCGGATCCAATTAACTGAATAACCTTTAATAATTACTGTTTCATAATAACGAGCGACAGGGAAACGTAGTAAAACGGAGTTTGTTGCAGGAGAATCCTCTGGTGCATGTAAACCTCCACCGCGGTGACATCTTAATACAAAGGAGGAAAAAAGCTCTTACCAGACACGAAATCTTCTGAAAGGATCTCTTCTCGTTGTCTTTGCAGTAACTCTGAGTGTTCTTGTATTTGCCGCTCTGACTGAGCTGGTTGTCCCTCCGCTCCAAGTTTATACCGAAGCGCTCCGGTCGGACCGGTGCTTCAGGGGAGCGGGCTGACGTCAGGGATGTCGGCTCCGGCCCGGATGATGCTTGATGATGCAGTCGGGTGGGCGGGACCATTCCAAGTTAACAAGTTAACAAGTTTTATTCTTGATGAGGAAATCTGCATTCGTCATTTCTTTCAACAGAAATACGCCCGTTTTATTGCATAAAATAGATCAATATAAACGACATGCTATTGTTTTCAAATGTATGCCTATTTATTATTTAAAGGAGAATCAAAATGCGTTTACATTTCAGGACAACACACATAAAATGTGTGTGTAACAGAAAGAGAGAGACATATGCACGTTATAAATGTTTTTAAACATTTTTAATAGATAGATGGCATATTTAAAGGATGTAAAGGATGTATGTTTAAATATAGTGAATGCTATGCAAATGTGTTGCTACCGCGTTTTTATTATTATTATTATTATTATTATTATTATTATTATTTTATTATTTTCTTTTAGTTGGAGTGCAACCAAACCGAACAAAAACTACTGAAGCTTTTAAGCAGACGTGTAAAGTGAAAAAAACAACAAAACACTAGTAAACAGCTCATTCTTCGCACAGTAGGTCGCCTCTGGGAGGCTGTGATGGGTTGTGGGTGGTACTGTATCACTGTGGCTAACCACCTGGCACCAGGAGCCCTTTGTTACAACCACAATCCCCTTTATTCAACCCATCCCTTCCTCAGGAAATCAATCATTTAGCCTGAAAAGTAGCTCCATGTCGTTTTAAGAACACTTAAGGTTTTTATTTTCTTGGAATAATCCATGTTTATTGTTTTTATTGGCTGTTAAATCTACATTAAATTGCTGAAAATACAACAATTTGGGGTGTAATGGCTTAGGGGGGGAAGTTAGTTTGGCGTCTGTCCCACTTTGTCTTCATCTGTGTTGGATTACAATTAGCTCTCAAGTCTCATTAAGGAAAATTACAAACAAAGACACGCATTACAAGAACACAATCTACTACAGAGGAATAAGTTACATCAGGTCATGTTACAACACAAGACTCTTATCTCCTTGAAATTCTTATGAAACTGACCAATTAAGGCATTCTTCCTCTTTTGTGTTAAGTAATGAAAAAAAATACGTACCTTTTTTCTTATTTTGTTTGTCCTTATTTACATTGTGCCATAAATGGTAAGGTATTTGTAAATCATGCAGAGTAATTGTAGCATCTGCACAAACCACTGTTTTAAACATTTTAGTTTGCTGTCTTAATGTGTGGGTAGATGTTTTTATAATTCCTGGAGCTCGGATGCTGCAAATCCACAATCAGGGTATCGAGTGTCACATAAAATGAATACGAGAAGGTTTCTCGGACACAGTTCACAGTTACTGATTTTCCTTGGCAGCAAACCTGAGATAGAGTGAAAAAGACGACTGTGCAAAACTTAGACGTGTTTTAGTACAAGTTTTTTTTAAAAAAAACGAAATAAAAACTGTAATATAGAAATATTCCAGCAGTTTTTTATTTTGTTTTTATGGCTGAAGCAAACAAAACATAACAAGGTAAACAGCTTTAACATAATCCGGTGGGCAAACATTTTGTGCATTCATGAGCTCTACCAGTGGGAACAAGATAGTTTACCTAATTTTGATCAGATTATTTGCTTTTTAAAATATTCTGAGGCACTCTGTGCTGATAGAAACCTTCAGTTACAAAATTTTACTTTTAACTAATGGTTACAAATGTTATTACATTAAAGAATACAAAATGTAACTTTGAACACATCAAAACTTACTTACTGTTAACTAGATATTAAATTTTTCACTTACCATGTTTTTTGTAAATATTAACCATGTACCTCAATTTTCTCTGACTTTCCAGTGTTTGTAGTTCAATAGACAAGGAATAATTTTAACAAGCTGAGGATACAGCTGTTTCTAAGCCAAGACAGACTTGCCTTAGAAGACTTCTATCTATCTTCTTGTATGGGACGCAGCTGTGTCCCTGAGGTAACTAGGTGTAAGTTTAAATTTAATTGTCTGATGTTAGTGTTATGTCTCACTGATGACAGAAGTCAGAGGAGAATGGACAGATTGCTTCAAGCTGAAAGGAAGGCAACTGTAACTCATATAACAACTTGTTATAGCCAAGCTATGCCGAAGAGCATCTCTGAACAGACAGCATGTCCATTCTGGAAGCAGATGGGCTACAGCAGCAGAAGTTTTCACATTACTCCATGCAAAAACAACAGGTGATTAAACAGAAAAAAACATCATTGGTATACTCTGGAAACTCTGAAGTGCATCTTCTCCAAATATAACACCCGTTATATCAACAATGATGTTGCAAAGTCAGAACATGTGAAACACTGAGATGAACACTTTAACAGACGTCAACAAGCTGATTTTAACTGATCTAAAAATATCCAACTTTGCAATAGTAGGCCTGCCCCAACTGGATCACCCCAAAAATAGTAAAACCTGTAGTCTTATTGATATTAGCTGTTTTTAAATGATCTATACATTCTGTTTTGTCCTGTGATTAAACCGGCCCTGCATTGCTATTAATTATTTTGTTGTAATTATTCTTAGTTCTTGTTTTGTCGCTTTATGTCTATAAAAGGCGCTTTATGTATAAATATTACTTTTTTTGTCATTTATTTGCCTCACAGAATCTGAGCATCTGATTTGATTAAAGATCTACAAGGGCACGATCCAGACAGAAAAGAAACCAATGAAACTAAAGAGGGGCAGCCAAGAAGGAGACTTTCAGTAGGTTAATATGAGCTGTCAGGTCATGATGCAGATGAGAGGGGTGAGTCAAGCAGTTTGGGAAGTTTGATTCTACAGTAATGGTGCTGCACCCTTAGCAGTGATATCATATATACATTCATGCAGTGGTTCAGTGTTTACTGCCTCATAACAAGAATGTCCTGTATTTGAAACCAGGTTGTTTTTCTTGTGTCAGCGTGGGTTTCTCCCGCACTCCAAAGACATGCACAGAGTTAAGTTAATTGGAGATTCTAAATTGAGCGCAGGTGTGAATGTGATAGCCCAGACAGATCCAGGTGTACTTATTTCTTGAATTATGACAGCTGGGATGGCATCGCCCACAAAAAAAGATGGCCATTGTTTTTGAAAGCGTTTGATCCGCAAGATTATTTCTCAGAAAGATTAGCTAGGTCACATTCTTTCTCGATGACCCCGTGTTTCATTTTTCTAGTTAAAGAGAGACACTAAAGTGACCTTTATGTGTACGGCTGTTTGGATGCCACATTGCTTATGTAGAAAGACACAAATGACGCCAAATTATTAATGTACATGACATAATATGATTTAGGGGTTACGATAATTCTTCACTTAAACATTTAAACTAACTTTTAAACTAAAATAATCAATTTTTAAAAAATGTAATAAGGGTTTTTTGGATTAATGTAGTATTTGTTTCTAAATTAAGTGACTTTCTACAATTATGAGTTTACACTTATGAGTTTCTTAATTTAATTTTGGGGAATTAAAGAAAATTTCCGTTTAATGGTGATCAAACTCATAATGTGTGGTTGAAAAGTGCATAAACCTACCAGCAGGACATAATCCGAGGACTTTCCCTACAAGTGGGCGGGGCTGTTTCTTCGTCAGGTTAACAGGAAATATCAGTATCAGGAAGTTGAGTGTTTGGAGATTTGTTGTGTCGCCAAAATTTGCTGCAGTAGTTTTTATTAAAGTTTTACTGATTGAAAGCTCGGATACACACAGTAAACCTGCCGTTCAAACACAAAAAAGGCGTGAAAACGCGTGAACGCTGCGTGTGGAGTCTAAGGTAGGACTCGGGAGTTGAAATGTTGACGCTTTTCTCCTTGAAAATAAAACACGAAGACTAGTTCCAGCTCATTTTATATGAACAGAGAAGTACAAAAGGAAAGTACATTTTTGTGTGTCGGTGAATAATATTCTTATAATGAGTAAAAGGTCGGCGGTATATTTACTGTAAGTCAGTCTATGAAGCTTAAAACGAAACCCTTCAAGCATGTAGCGCCCCTGTAGTGTTTAATGGGCCTCTTAATAGTCTGCGACTATATGACAGTTAGTTTTCTTTATATACACGTAGCGGGCTTTTTTTTAATAAGCTAGACTCGCCTATAGGAATGTTTGTATGTATGTTTTGTCTGTTTTATTGCAGCTGCTGTAAAACATAAACTCAGTGTTTATGTAGTTTCACAGTTTGGAGAGCTTTTATTTCATCCATCAGACCCCTGCAGTCACATTTATAACAATACTGATAATACAACAAGTTCCCAATGAGATTTTGTTTTTCATTTTTTATAATAGGTTAATTAGCTTATGGGAATTCATACAGCTTTTTGTTACTTTTTTGCTGTTTAGAAGCCACCAACACTGTTGTTTCTGTTTCTGTATACATATGTTATCACCTACAGGACAAACACAGCATTTCTTTTCTTACTGTCCCTGACCAATAGGCAAGTTACTCATTTTACCAAATTAATGTTTTACTCTTGGACATTTTACTCTTACTCTTTGGACATTCGCTGCTTTTTCTCTCATTTTTAGTCTAGTCCTTGTACCTGATCATTTTCAGGGGAATGTTTGGTTTGTTAAGCCACTTAACAGTGACCTATGAATCATTCAAAAAGGCACCTAACCCAAAAATGAGCCAGTGTTTTGTTTACATATAACATAGCAAAGAACTAGCTTAAAATAGTATATTCAGACGCTAAAGGTCTTTTGCAAAAACACATTTGTTCCCATTCCTTTAGATGAATTTACAAACAAAACAAAACAAAAACAAGGGCATAAATGATGGAGATAAAATGTTTATATAATGTTTTTGCATCAACTGAGTGATTCCCAAACACCTATCAGTCAAAAGGTTGGCATATTCTGGCATAGTGTGCAGTGCGTTTGAGGAAACTGGACAAGTGGAAGACAAAAGATGAAGTGGCACGACTAAAACTCGTGTTTTTAGAAATGGGTAATATTCCAGCAAAGACCTGACACAGAAGCTGCGAGATGCATTCTGACCTTCAGTTGATCCATCTACTGTTCACTGAACCCTCATCAGAAATGGTCTCAGTGGAAGCGTGGCTATTCTTAAGGAAGGGAAATGGGGAGAAAAGGCTGAGGTATGCCAACACAAGAACTGAACTGAAAGTCAGTGGCAACAGCTCCAATGGAGTGATGAACCAGATCTGAAAATTCTGGTTCCAGTCATCATATAGAGTGTCTACAGCCATCTATAAAGCACGGTGGAGAGTCAGTCATGGTTCTGGGCTGCATTTAATGGAATTATGAACACAGACAAGTACTGTCAGACTTTGATCCATCACACTGTACCATCTGGAAAGAATCTAATTGTCTATGGCTTCATTTTTTTCAGTACTCCCAAACACTGCTAATGCTGGAAAGGCAGATCTGGGTAGAAAAACACAAGATAGGAAGCCATCGGTCGAGATACTTTCAAGCTTGTCAGAATTGTACAAACTGTTATGTTATTTTGTATCTCTATATGTGTTTGCATGTTTCACTTAAACAATGCACCTATTATCAGTTTTAAAAGGTATAAAGGTATAAATATAAAAGGTTCCTGTACAAACCAGAAAACACTGTAGGTCTCAGAGCTGAGAAGCTTCAAACAAGGCTTTTTTTAGGCATTTGTTCGAGACGAAGCAGTTAATTATTTGCTTGAGTACTGGTTGCGTGCTCAGACAAATGCATACTCCCATGACATTTTTCAGGCCAAACGTAACATTTTAGCCTTAGTAATGGGTCATGACGGATCCACTATTTTGTTGTTTTAGGTGTAGGTGAGGAGGTCATGAATCGAGTCCCCCTGCAGCAGCCGCAGAGCTGTGGGCCCTGGGAGCTGAAGGAGCGGCTCGGCACCGGGGGCTTTGGAAATGTCACAAGATGGCAAAACAAGGTATTCACTCCACATACTTCTAGCATACTGTTACATCTTTGAGAATCTTATATTTTAGGACATAATAGACAGGAAAGAGGATGTTTGAATAACAAACTATTACACTGACAAGATAATTATACATGTCCTGCTGAAGTTTCTGGGAAGCCATCGGCTCTTACCTCTGCTGATCAAATTTTAAAGTTAAGGTTTTGTTTAGAGGGAAATAGTCATTTTAAAATGGAATCAGAAATGAAAGTTCACTTGTGTGTTTCCCTCTTTGTGTTTAGTAAAGATTTAAGATGAGGAAAACTTCCTCAACCTGCTGAGGCAAAGCTTCCTTGTTCCTCCTACAGCGAAAGCTCATGTAAACAGTATAATGACCGTGGAGGTGGATTAGCTGTAGGGTACAAATTAAACTCATCTTTTAGCTAATGTCTGTTTGTATTTCACTAAGATCACACTCGTGGAATTGCGTGAAAGAATGTATAAACAACTCTCACTGGATTATTTTGATACTACAGAACTCTTGAGGATAAAAATATTAGGTCCCCTATGAAATTCAAAGCTTTTTACTTTTTAAAAGAGTAAGGGATTTTCTAAACTTGCTAGTTTTCTTTAGAAATCATAATTTATTTCTATTTGAACACAAGAACTATTATTTCATAAAAAAACTAATTTATTATGGTCATGATTACCACCCTGAAAAATGTTTTAGCAAGCCATAGCACAAACCAGCGTTGTGCACTGTGGTGCTTTAACTTTGTAATGTTCAATTTACACACAATATCAAAACGTCAGCACGGGTTTAAGCTGTCACTTTGGAAAGCATCCTGCCAAAAACAAATGTAATCAGTCATCATCATAAGAATTGGTGATGCTCACAAAGCAGGAGATAGATACACAAAGCTATCACAGCGTTCCCAAGTTTAAATAACTGGAGTTAGAAGTATTTTCCCAAAATTTAACGAGACCAAACAGTTCAGAACAAGCCTGACAGAGGTTGGAAGTATAAGGTTTCAACAATTCTGGAAAGAAACTGAGTGAGAGATGTCTCCAAAGACCCCAGAACAACTGTGAAGACACTCCTGAATGACTTCGCCAGCTCAGGAATTATCGTCTGGAAGAAGATAATCAGTAGAACACTGCACAGGAATTGACTGTGAGGCTGTAGACCGCGACAAACTCAATTTGTCATCTTCAAGCCAGACTGACATGTGCTAAGGACAACCTGGAGAAAGATTATGACTAATGGAAGCTCAGAAAGTGTTATTTATAAAATATGGGTCTGATGAAAAGAATGAAGGTCTTTGAACTGAACAAAAGAGCATTTGGGATTTCACCTTCATGGGTTTTGTTCACTCCAGGAAGCTCTTCTTTGTGCACTCAGCCCATGTGAAATAGTGTCTATTGTAATGATGTCACTCTAAGTCACGGGATGAAACCATTTGAAAGTTACATCACTGAACAAGAGGGCACTCTGGGAACCTGACAACACCCGATTAGTGGCTCTTCCTTTTCCTATCTTTAAAATTGTACTTTAGCTGTGCTGTTGTATGACTCACATTTAATATCGTTGCATTTTTAAAGCTGGCTTTGAGCCAGGAAGTGATTTAATATAGTGTCTGCTCTGTGGTTTGCAAAGGTGTAATGATAGTTGTGTATTTTTCCATTGTTTTAGTCCAGTCCATCCATCTATTGTTTAACTGGTTATCCAACCAGGCTCACAGGCAGGCTAGCACCAGCTGACAGTGGGCATCCATACCTATGGCCAATTTGTGATTCTTTTACCCCATTTCCCCTTCAGTTTTTCATGTGACTACAATCCACAAAGGAGAGTTAAAATCATTTCTGTTGTGGTTTCATTATGAAAGATTTCAGCACTTCTCATTCATTAAATAAAGAGCTGTCCAATTCTCTGTTGGTGGCTGTAATTCAGGCTTTTATAATTGTTTTCCTGAAGCTGCACCTGTATTTTGCAAAATGTGTATTTAATAATATACACTCATTGGCCTCTTTATCAGTTGCACCTTGCTAGCTCTGGCTTGGACCCAATTTTGCCTTCAGAAATGTTTTATCTCTTCGCGGCATAGATTCAACAAGGTGCCGGAAACATTCCTCTTTTTAGTCTGTGTTGACATGATGGCATCATGCAGTTCCTGCAGATTTTTTTGGCTGCACATCCACGATCCACGTTCCATTCCGTCTCATCTGAAAGGTGATGTGGAGGCTGTGATGTGCTGCTTTTAGAGATGCTCTTCTGCATATCTTGTCTATGATGACTAGTTATTTCTGTAGGGCTCTAGAGTGTAACCAATATGGTCGCAAATGCGGCCAAATTTTTCAATGGTGCGACTAAAAAAAAATCTTAGGTCGCACCGGTGCGACCAACTGTTCGACTAACAAAAGAAAAAGAAATACTCCGCAACTCTGAAAGTCTCCGTGTGGTCAACAGAAGACACACATTATGCCTCTATTGTGGTCTAAACCAATCAAAAATAGTCAGGGGCGGGCCCTCTCTGATTGGTCGTGGTCCAGATATTCGTGTAGTCCATGTGTACGTTTGAAAGTGCAGGTTTAACATTGTCTACAATATTGCCAAAGAGTGCCAAAGCACTTTAAGCACAAGATTGTTAGTTAAACATTTACAAATCAGTATTGTCTGTATGGACAGCAATCCCCCCCCCTCCAAAAAAGTGCATATGTAAAACTGCTGTGTTAAGCAATGCGGTTGAAACACCAGTTAAACCATGGCAAAAAGTTAGTCTAGAGCCCTGTTCTGTCTCCTCAACATCACATTAACTAAGAATTTTGACCAGAAAACTGCTGCTCACTGGATATTTGTTCTTGTTCTCTGGAAAGTGGGAAAATTCAAGTAGATCAGCACTTCCTGAAATACTCAGACTTTCCCATGACAAATAAGTCACGACAAAGTCACTTAAATCGCCTTTCTTTCTCATTCTGATGCTCCATTTGAACTTCAGAAGTTCACCTTGACCACGTCTACATACCTAAATACATTAGGGTGCTGCCATGTAATTGGCTTACTGGATATTTGCATAAATAAGGTGCTGAACAGGAGTATCTAACAGAGGGGCCAGTGCGTGTGTCTTCCATAAACGTATTTGTATGATTTACTTCCATTGCTGTTTACAATAATCAGTGAAGCATTCAAAAAAAGAAGTTTAGCATTGTAATCACAGTGCTAATCATCGGTGCCACTGCAAATTGACCTTTAGGAGGGAGAATGATTGAGGACTCTCGTGGCACTGCCGTTGTGATGATTCAACTTCTTCTGCAGGAAAGGTTATGTCTTCCTGCATTGGCGACAATACTGTTGGCTAATAATAGCTCATATGGGAAGTGAAACGCCTTCATGAGAAACAGGTAGGAAGAAGTTGTTTCTCATCATTTTTAGGGAAGTGATTTAATATAGTGTCTGCTCTGTGGTTTGCAAAGTTGTAATGATAGTTGTGTATTTTTCCATTGTTTTAGTCCAGTCCATCCATCTATTGTTTAACTGGTTATCCAACCAGGCTCACAGGCAGGCTAGGCCCAGCTGACGGTGGGCATCCATACCTATGACCAATTTGTGATTCTTTTACCCCATTTCCCCTCATTTTTTTTCTGTTTATCATAAAGTAGGAATGTCTGACCACTCTGTTTCTTGAATACAAAGTAGTCATGGTAAAATATATAATTAACATTGAAGATCGCACAAAGGATCGTTACGCTCATTTCCACTAGAGCAGCTTTGCATGATTCACACTTCAGATGAAGCTTTTTTCTGTCTTTTATTTGTATGTCCACTTTAACTCTGTAATGCCATG
Source organism: Mchenga conophoros (assembly GCF_057382185.1). NCBI lineage: Eukaryota > Metazoa > Chordata > Actinopteri > Cichliformes > Cichlidae > Mchenga > Mchenga conophoros. The sequence continues at coordinate 28,146,161 of NC_140537.1, read as the reverse complement.
TGTATTATATTTGATACATGAGTTTTTGAGGCTCCTACATCATTATTGTGATTTTTATTTTTTAAATCTAATCCCAACAGCATCATATTATTATATCAATTGCAAGAAAAGCTGGATGGAGTAAATAATACAAGTGGATATAAATTATATGAATTAAAACTCATGTATCCAACTTGATATTAAATGTATTTTTTAAATTTGTTAGGTTCAATAAACACTCTAGTTGGACTTTAGTTTCAGGTTTAATGGTTCAGACTTTGTAGGTTTAATGTATTATCCTGTTGTATTTATAATTTATTTTGCTTTTGTTACTCTTTTCTCTTTCCTTCTTTTCTGTCCTAACCGCCCTTTCTTTTTTTTCTTTTCCTTAAGCTTTTTGTGCCCGACATATGAACTCTGAACATTTCAGGAGAATCAGGTTGAGACATTGTCTGCAGTTGCTGTCTCTGACTTGCAGCACAAAGCAGGAAACTATCTGAGTCAGCCTCATTGCTATTATGGGAAATACTGTCTTTTGGCAAGGTTACTGCCAGGTTAGCGAATGTTGAGGCACTGCAGAGATTGTTTAACATCTCAAATGAATTGAGAACCTCTATTGGATATTGTGTAGACAAATAAAAGGCTAAAGTTCATGTGTGAAAACAGCTTTTCAGTGTAATGTCCTCTGAAATGATGGAAGTCTGACTTTGTGTCTGTCTGTTTTCAGGACACAGAGGAGCAGATTGCTATAAAGCAATGTCGGCAAGAGCTGAGTGACAGAAACAAGGAGAGATGGTGTCTGGAGATCCAGATCATGAAAAGGTCAGAAGCTGCATTTGAGATTATGTTGAGTGATTATCAGTATTATAACTCCATCCAAGTCCTATACAGAAACTATAACTCATTTAAAATGTGGTCAGTCACCTGTTCCCTTGCAACTACAGTTTTTTTTCCCCACCATTGCTTTTGGAAGTCCCAGTCTGACTTGCACTTGTGTGCAGAATGAGCAGCAAACTGTCAAGGAAGCTTCAAGAAAAAGTCTCTTTTTCCACAGTGATGCATCTCAGTTTGTGACACATCAGTTTTTAAGAAATTGGTGATTTTCCCGTGCAAACTGAAACAGTTTGCTGCGTTGGTTTAAGGCCGTTTTTGGCATGTTAGCCTGGTTCAGTCTGACATGTTGCCGTGACTCACTTTGGTACATTCCATGACAAACTGGGTGCTTATGAGTTTGACATTTGACTTTTATGTACCCATCTGTTTAACAAGTTTCTCAAAATATAAAAACCAATTTTGTGCCCTGAAATAGTAAAAATCACACATTAGATAATTAGAACAGCATGAAAGTGAGTTATTTTGGTGACTTTGGTTATTTCTGACGTCCTAGGTGCCACCTCCTCATTTTGCTCTGCTTTGGCAGTCATTCTCTTTCCACACCAGAAGCCATTCTGTTAATGGCTTCGGTTTTGGTGTCAGGTCCCTGGATGCCAGTTTATGCAGGGTTTGATTATGTTTTGAGATGTGAAGTGCATGTGCTTTTTGTCATTTGGTAGTGCAAACACACGCATAAAACCTCCCCCCCTTGTCTTACTTTAACAAGCGTGTTGTTTTCAGACAGACTCGGTCACAACCGCAACCCTTCCGTGCTCCCACGCTCAACTTGGGGAAAAAAACACTGGGTAGGGGACATGGCAACCTACCATTATATTATTACAGTTACTTAACACAGATTTGCACACGAACATCTACTGAAAGACACATCACTTTGTTTTTGAGTTATAATGTGTTTATACATCTGGTATTCTGTTGCTTTTGCAAATGCAGAATGTCTTTTTAAAACCAAGGAAAAAAAACATTTCCAAAATCTCATGCAGGCTTCATCCCACTCTTTCTCTCATTGTGTATTTTTTTTTCTAAACGTTTTCTCAAATTCAACAGTTTCCAGTTCATATGTTATAATAATAATAATAATAATAGCTTTATTTGTATAGCTTTAAAAATAACCCCCAAAAACTGTGCCTTACAGTTTGGATAAAACTATACATTAAACATAAGTTCACTTGCCCCAGCTGACAGACACACAGTCAAACGTACGTTCTTACATTCAGTCATACACACTCTACAGCCAGAAGTAAGGGATTAAAGATTACAGAAAAGCTAAGCTATAAAATGAGTCTTCAGCAGCTGTTTAAAACAAACTGCTGATTCAGGCTGACGCAGGCTGTTACAAAGTTTTGGTACGACAACTTCAAAAGTGTGGACCCCTCTAGCTTAGAAGAATGAAGAGGTTGTCTGCTGGAATAAATTCTCATGATGTCTGCTATCTGTGCAGGAGCTTGGCCATGTGGATTTATGTTATTAATACAATTTTAAAATTATTTCTAATTTCAGCTGGAAGCCATTGAAGACAAGTAAGAGTAGAGGTGATGTGACCACTGGCTTGTTTTTGTTAGCAGCCTAACAAAAGTGAAGAGTCAGTGACAGTAAATGAGTTGGGAGAACATTAAAGCATGTACTTTTTTGTGATGTTTCTTAGTTTAAAGAAACAAGACTGGATGAGCTTGGAGATGCTGGTTAAAAATAATACCAAGATTCTTAGATGCTTATTCGATATTGCTGGTGAGGAGGCTAGTATAATGACTGACCACATAAGAGAAGCTGAACACAAGAACCTCGGCTTTGTCACAGCTGAAGACACTCAGTCTTTAGTGACAGTAAAGCTGAGGTAGGAGAGGCTGCTGAGATTGTTAGCCTTGACAGAAAAGTATAGCTGTGTGTCATCAGCATAGCAATGATAGGAGATGCCTTTGAAGATGTTAAATAGATGGCCTAATGGTAACATAAATTAAAAGCAGAAATGATCCAAGGATTGAAGCTTGAAGGACTTCATATGAATCCTTGTATTCCCAGAAGCAGAAAACATCCTATATTAAAGAAATATAACTATACAGCTGAATGTATTTCGTTTTGTTTGATTATTTATTGCTTTAACTGAACACTTGCATACGTGTGAGGACTCATAATAACAGTCATTTATTATTTCAGTGATTGCTATCAGTCTTCTGCTATTCGAGTTCCTACAACACGGATTACATGCAGTACATCATTTTCTTGGTCAGTCTGATATCAGTTGGAGTCTGTTATCTTTACACTCTCCTTTGCTTTTTATATGTAATGAATACTTGAGTCAGAGGCAATCTGAAACACATTGTTTCAGTGACACATTATGAAACCACAAAGCTTCAGAAATGGCAAAGGAGGAAATTGAATCAGATCAAAAAGTAAGACTTTTAATGATCCAGAGATTGTGTGATATAAACAGTTTTGTTATTTTTAATGCAAGCCAAGTTTTAAACATTTTTCTAATAAAGTTTAAATGAAGAACAGCACAACATATGGTAGCGTAGAGTAACTCTGATGCCAGGCGTCTTCACTGCAATTCATACAAAAAACATAGAAAAGAATCAAAGAGTAAATAGTACAGTATCTATCTCAGTCAGTTATATGAAATTACAAAAGCATTGTTTGCATATATGAAATTTAGAGTACTCATGTATCAGCAATTGCATCATGTTTTGTGTTATATATTAAGTGATATAAGAGTTGTGGTGTGTTCTACTTCCAAGGTCCAACTGGGTCTGAGTGAGGTACATTTTGTCATCATAGGTTAAACACAGCACTTCATGCAGAAGTTTGTGAGACTTGTCCACACAGATGCTGAACTACAGTTTACAAGGATCCAAGCGCACTTGTTGTCCTCACAGAACTGTGTCTACAATCAAAAGCAATCATAATCCCAGCCTGTGGAGAAGATTTTTGTGTCTAATGTGGAAAAAGGTGGAGGTGAATGTTTTCTATGTAAGACAGGATATGGTAAAAGAGCAGTTCCCAGGCAAAAAAAATGCAGAAACAACAAATTGTATTTTTTTTAGATATCACAATGCGTAACTTCCTTAGAAATAGCTGCCAAGAACCTGGAAATTAATCAGTGCAGTCAGTTGAAACATTGGAGCGTAATTCAAGATTAATCTCTGTGTATTTGCTTGGTTCTTACTGGATATTATTGGTGCAGTGACGCAAGACAGGGAGTTTATTCATGAAGTTAACTGCATGCTTGAATAGGCTGGGCTGAAATGGCTGCCAATGGCTGTCCAAGTCTGATGGGGAAAAATGTTAGGCTTTGGAAGTGGATGCAAGATAAAGACTAATATGTACCCAGGTGTTTTTGCGTTGTGCAGGGGGAAAAACTGAAAGCAGAAATGAGAGTTTCGTATGAGGAAAGGGAAGGATGTTCCGGAGCTCTCAAATGCAGAATTGAAGCCATTTACTCAGACACTGAACCCGACTTTAACGCACTTAACCAAAACCAAACCACTAGATTTATGTCACCAAACATGGAAAAAGAAATGAAAAACTGCAAATCCATTAATTCAACTGGAAGCAAAATGGAAATAGCACTTAGTACAGAGTTAAATCTTTCAATGTTTGCTGAAACTTTTTTCACAAGTGTTTTTGAGATTGTTGATTAAATAGTGATTAAAAGTTTAGCATTTTATTATAGCTTAATTCTAATATCCCCTTTTACCAGTGACAGTTTCTAAAGAGATAGCATTAATAATGAGCAGAATTGAGTTTACCTTATTGGTGCCACCCTCCACAGCACTCCCAATTTCTCATGAAACCCCCTTGGGAAGATCAGTTGCCCTTCTCTGATTTGTCATTTTCTTTTGTCATCAGATCGGTTTCAGGAACATTTTAGCAAAAGATGATTTCTTGTGGTTAAAATGATAATGAATTATATTGCTATAATACATTGTACAGTTCTTCTAATTAGTTTTTCTCACTTAGGTTGGATCATGTCAATGTGGTTGCTGCCCGAGAAGTTCCTCAAGGAATGCAGAAACTGGTGGCCACCAATGATCTGCCGTTGCTGGCCATGGAGTACTGTCAGGGTGGAGATCTGAGAAAGGTAAAAGCCGGTTATGTTTTTTTCTGTTTTAAGTCTGATTTATTTGGACCAACAGTTACTCAGCTGTTTGCTCTTCATTCTGTGGGATAAATCTGGTGCAGTTTTTAATTTGAAAACAACTGAGTGTTCACCCCGAGGCCAGCAGAAGAGGAAAATGCCAACCATTGCAAACCGCAGTGTCATAAAAATTTCAAAGCATCCCAGATGGTCGAAAACTAAGCAGATGGAGCGCAAAACTGCACCATCCTTTTTTGTCAGGCTTGACACAAGTTACCAGCAGCAAAGTGCTGTAAAATGATTTGTTTAAAAGAAAGAAAGAAATCTGCTTTTACTACCAAAATTGTGATTTGTACGTTTGCAAAAGGGCCTGAGAGCCTTTTGAAAAAGATTGGTGCTTATATGTCTGATCTCTTATAAAGATAATGTACTTAATGGACGGAAAGTAGTTTTTATAGAACGATAAAGAAGAAAACATTCATAAAAAGGACAGAGTAATGAATTCTTGCCTGTGTAAACTTGCGTTGCATTCTGCTCCCTGGTTCTTGTCACTGAGGTGTCGAGTGTCTGTTTTTGTGCTCTCTGCAGTATCTGAACATTTTGGAAAACTGCTGTGGAATGAGGGAGGGGTCCATTTTGATTCTGTTACGGGATATTTGTAAGTATTTGGTTTCACCGCCATCTCCATCATGACTACGCTAACCTTTTAAATTGTCAGTGTGAAAGACTGATAGATTAGCTGGGAGTGTGATCTGTTCTCTGTAGTAGGGAGGAAATGGTGCTGGTGAGTATCGTGATGTCATCACTGACTATAAACCGCCATCCTCTTAGTCACCGTGGCCCGAGATCATACTCATAGCAGGGCTTACGTCAACAATCAGACCCCCATGCTCTTTGGTTTAAACATTATACATGAATACTAACATCAACATGCACTCTGTGTTTGTCTCTGTATAAACGACTTTGAGCTAAGAAACAAATAATATGGATTAAAGATATCTCGAGTGCATATTTCACTCAAACACGTGCGCATAAGTGGACACAGACATGCAGAAACTCCTTTTCCTGTGACCACTTTGTGGACATTTCCTGATAATGAGTGATCCACTTTAAACTGTTTCATGAGCGAAAGCAGTGGCTCAGTCATGTGTATCCACACCCACAAAGTCGCACTCACTCACACGCGCTAACATTTAGATGCCCCAAACTTATGTTCCGCTTCAGTCACCTCTTTTTGTTGACACACCCGCAGGTTAATCACCCAATTAAAAGTGATATTAGAGTTTCAGCTGCGCTGCCTGTTACGCTTTAATCTTTTACAGTTGATGTTTAAGACTTGATCAGGTGTTTCAAGACTAACTAATTAAATTGTTTATTAAACTATTTTATTGGTTTATTAAAAATAATGTTTTTATTGATCTTTGGTGGTTTAACTTCTCACTTTGCTGTAGTAAAGTATGAGTGTGTCCCAGTGTGGGTCACAGATTTCAGATCAAATCCACAGCATGTTCCACACATGCACTGCAGCCGTGAAGGTTATGACATTAGCAGATCTTATTGTCTGGCATTTTCTGAAGTTTATATATGAAACCCAGACTCTATATAATAGAGACAGCCGAGCCACCATTATGCCACCCATTGGTTTCAAGGCTACAGATTTTTAAGCTTAGCATTTTAGGTGGCTGCCATGTGGTTTTTGGTGCCAGATATGACTTTGTTTGGTAGAAAAACAAGGTTTTTTAGAGAGCTAAATAAATTGTACATCTAAAATTCACAGCTGCACATGCCTTCTTTTGGTGCCAAATTAGAGGTTAATTAATTATTAGAATTTGACTAACCAAATCTTCTTGGACGGGCTATACACCTGAGAATACAATTTTATCCAGCCATCCATCCATCGTCATCCGCTTTGTCCGGGGTCGGGTCGCGGGGGCAGCAGCCTAAGCAAAGAGGCCCAGACCTCCCTCTCCCCAGCCACCTCCTCCAGCTTGTCCGGGGGAATACCAAGGCGTTCCCAGGCCAGCCGAGAGATATAATCTCTCCAGCGTGTCCTGGGTCTGCCCCGGGGCCTCCTCCCGGTGGGACATGCCTGGAACACCTCACCCAGGAGGCGCCCAGGGGGCATCCTTGTCAGATGCCCGAACCACCTCAGCTGGCTCCTTTCAATGTGGAGCAGCAGCTGCTCTACTCTGAGCCCCTCCCGGATGGCCGACCTTCTCACCCTATCTCTAAGGGAGAGGCCAGCCACCCTTCGGAGGAAGCTCATTTCTGCCGCTTGTATCCGCGATCTCGTTCTTTCGGTCACTACCCACAGCTCGTGGCCATAGGTGAGGGTAGGGACGTAGATCGACCGGTAAATTGAGAGCTTCGCTTTTACACTCAGCTCCCTCTTCACCACGACGGACCGGTGCAACGTCCGCATTACTGCAGCTGCAGCCCCAATCCGTCTGTCGATCTCCGGCTCCCTTCTCCCATCACTCGCAAACAAGACCCCGAGATACTTGAACTCCTCCACTTGGGGCAGGAACTCAACCCGGAGTGGGCACTCCACCCTTTTCCGGCTGAGAACCATGGCCTCAGATTTGGAGGTGCTGATCCTCATTCCCGCTGCTTCACACTCGGCTGCGAACCGTTCCAGTGCGAGCTGGAGGCCTTCACCCGATGAAGCCAACAGAACCACATCATCTGCAAAAATCAGAGATGAGATTCTGAGGCCACCAAAGCGAAAGCCCTCCGCCACTTGGCTGCGCCTAGAAATCCTGTCCATAAAAATTATGAACAGAACCGGAGACAAAGGGCAGCCCTGGCGAAGCCCATCACCCACCAGGAACGAGTCCGACTTATTGCCGGCAATGCGAACCAAGCTCTTGCAACGGTTGTATAGGGATCGAATGGCCCGTAGCAATGGGCCAGACACCCCATATTCCCGCAACACCTCCCACAGGACACCCCGAGGGACACGGTCGAATGCTTTCTCCAAGTCCACAAAACACATGTAGACTGGTTGGGCAAACTCCCATGCACCCTCAAGGAGTGCGAGGAAGGACGCTAGCATCAACTAGCTAGCCGGTCGTCACGGCAAAGCTACAAGAGCGTCTCTCAGCATGGGCCCGAAAAAAGTTCTGTCAGCCGAGGAAGGAGACGATATTAAGAAGTCGCTGGAGTTTATGACAGAGGAGATTTCTACTGTCAAACTGCAGCAGAAAGCCATCCTGGACCTGGTCGAGGAAGTTAAGGCTCTCCGCATCCAGAACGCCGAGAAGGATCGGCGGCTGGCGTACCTGGAGAACAGAGTGGCGGATTTGGAGCAGTACACCCAGATGAACGATGTTATCATCACGGGGCTTCGCATCAAACCCCGGTCATACGCCCGGGCGGTCGCCACTGACAATGTAGGAGGGCCAGGAGAGGAAGATGTCAACTCCACGGAGCATCAAGTGGTTACCTTTCTACAGTCCAAAGGTGTGGAAGTGGATTATAACAACATTGAGGCTTGCCACCCTCTACCCCGAAAAAATGACAGTAACAAACCAGCCATCATTGTGAGATTTGCAAACAGAAAACAGCACTGTTAAAACAAGGAAAGAAACTGAAAGGATCCGATGTCTTCATGAACGAACATCTGATAAAAAGAAATGCGGACATTGCCAGGAAAGCACGTTACTTGAAGAAACAGGGAAAAATTCAAAATACATGGACCACCAACTGCAAAGTATTCATTAAACTCAATGGAACACCGGAACAAGCCAAAGTGTTGGTCATCAGAAATATGGAAGAGCTGGACAAATACTGAGGTCAACTTACTCTGGAGGTATGAATACACATGTGACGTGACACACAACACAACACATGGCACAGTCCAAAAGAACTTCATCTGCATCCGGCAACAATATCAACATAAGTCATTGGAATTCTCTTTATGATAATCTGGAACTGAGAACATTTCGATACACAGACCATAATGTTCTAGACTTAGAAAAGGATATAGACCCGGAAAATAATTTCTTCTACAACATCAGCTGTAACTGCTGCTACTTCACTGATGAACAGTTTAAGCACACCATCAACACGGAAAATAAATTATCAATAATCCATTTTAATAGCAGAAGTCTGTATGCCAACTTCAACAATATAAAGGAATATCTAAATGAGTTGACAAATCCATTTGGAATTATTGCCATTTCTGAAACATGGATCAATGCGGAGAAAGGAATGGACTTTGGACTGGAGGGATATGAAGTGAATTTTGTAAATAGAAGGAACAAGAGTGGAGGGGGAGTAGCTGTGTATGTGGATAAAAACCTAAACTACAAGGTGGTAGAAAGTATGACAACTGTAATTGATAATTTACTAGAATGTATAACAATTGAAATTTATGAGGAAAAAGAAAAAAAATGTAATAATTAGCTGTATATATAGAACACCTGGCTCTAGTATTCAAGTATTTAATGACTTCATAGAGGAAATATTCTCTAAAACAAATCAAAAAGTTATGTTTATCTGTGGTGATTTTAATATTGACCTGTTGAATCCAAAAAAGCATAAAATGACCGACGAATTCCTAAACACTATGTACAGTTTGAGTTTACATCCTAAAATAACCAGGCCTAGCAGAATTACACCACATTGTGCCACCTTACTTGACAATATTTTCACTAACAATATGGAAAACAACATTGTGAGCGGAATATTAATTAATGACATCAGTGATCACCTACCAGTTTTTGCAGTTTATGACACTAATTATAAGAAAAATCAGCATGAAGAACAACTGAGATACAGACGTGTAAGGACTAGAGATGGCACGATACCACTTTTTTATGTCCGATACCGATACCGATATCATAAATTTGGATATCTGCCGATACCGATATGAATCCGATATAGTGTTTTTTAATCAACAAAACTGTTTTTTAAATATCTTGCTGCATTTTGTATAAGTTCATACTCAAGTTTAAAACAACAACTACACTAAAGCTATTCTGTTATACCTGTATGCAAAAAAAAATATTTCATAGTTCAGCAATACTGATCAATCTAATAAACTTAAACCTACACCATCCTCCCTATTCTGGTATTTTAAAGAGTACTTAGCATAAATATTAAGCAACCTAACTAATAGGGTTCCAACTCCCAGCAACAACAAAAATAAATAAATAAAAAATAGGGAACCACCCCTCACGCTCCACCTCATGATGCTTAATCGCCGTAATCAACCTTAATTTGATGCAGTGTGAAAAAAAATGCACAGAAATCAATTATTTTTCAAGAAATATTAAATAGATTCAACATCTTTCTTCAACAGAATTGCAGACTGCACAGATGGTACCTTCCCAAAGGAAAAAGTACTATAGCTTACTAGGGTATATATATTAGACTTAATAGTTACTATATACAATAATGGACTTCTATTCATTTTGCATCAAATTAAAACTTTGGGTGTCAGATAATTATTTATTAAAAGCTAGACATTTTAAATGAGAATAAGAAAGAAAAGTATGTCTTTGTGCCCCCTTTTCCCTGTTAATGCCCTATCGGCCCCCCTGGCTAAACTTTGCTAGATCCGCCCCTGCACAGTTACCAGCCGTCAGCTACGTAGAAAAAGATCCTGGAGTAGAAAGTAAGATTAAATACATTCTAACAACAACTGATCAAGCTTAAACGTGCTGCTGTTGTTCAGCTGCTGGTTTCCTCTTTCTGGTGCAAAGTGGGCCAAAAGCAAACTAGAGACACGGACTCGCGACAGAAAAGCCGATCAGCTGATCGTTAAGCAGTTTCATGATTGAAGTAGCAGCAAGAAGAGGCAGTCGTTTGTTAAGCTTAACGCAGGAATGCTTTACAAACATTCAGAGATGGACTTACACACTTGCTTTACTTCTCTCGGGATAACTTTGTCGGAGATGAAATGCCGGGTTGCTAGCGAAGCTCCAAATGCTATCCAGACCACCGACAGGTCCTGCATGCCACAGCCGCTCTATCACGTGATGCATACTGCTCCGACGTGCTAACGTTCTGAGGTGAGTTACGGCGTGTTGCAAGTTTTGTGAGGTGCTTTCGTGATATTTAATGGATCGGATTACATTTTTTATTTTTCTCCGATATCCGATCCAGTAATTTAGGTCAGTATCGGACCGATACCGATACGTAATATCGGATCGGTCCATCTCTAGTAAGGACAGAAGAAACTATGACTGCATTTAAGAACGATCTATTAAATCAGGACTGGGACAATGTGTACAAAGAAGCTGATATTGATATTGCATATGGCATATTTTTAAGAATATTCATGGAGTTGTACGATAAAAACTGTCCAACAATAAAATACAACAGAAAGCACAAATATTCAGATAGACCATGGCTCACTAAGGGTTTACAAAATGCATGTAAAAAGAAAAATACACTCTATAGGGAATACCTAAAACAAAGAACAAAAGATGCTGAAAATAAATATAAAAAATACAAAAATAAGTTGACCAATATTATACGTGTATGTAGAAAGGAGTATTATAGTAAAATATTGAACAACAATAAACATAATATGAAAGGAATATGGGATGTTTTAAACGGTATCATTAAAAATAATTCTGGACAACAAAGTTATCCTCAATACTTTATCGATAATGGCAATATTATGGAAAACACTGCTGATAAGGTCAACAGCTTTAATCATTATTTTGTAAATATTGGACCAAAACTGGCAGAACAAATTCCTGAGTCACTGCCATCAGTAGAATGTAGTGAAAACCTGATTGATAGGAACCCTAACTCAATGTTCCTCACATCAGTGGAGGAAAAAGAAATAATTGACATTGTACACATGTGTAAATATAAAACATCTACTGATTGTAATGATATTGACATGAAAATCGTCAAGAAGGTCATTGAAGGAATTGTAGGACCTCTAACATATATTTGCAACTTATCATTTCAGACGGGAAAAGTGCCAAACAAAATGAAAATAGCTAAAGTTGTGCCGCTGTATAAAACTGGGGATAGACGCCACTTCACAAATTACAGGCCTGTTTCTTTACTACCACAATTCTCCAAAATCCTAGAAAACCTGTTTAATAAACGATTAGACAAATTCTTAGATAAATATAAATTACTCTCTGACAGTCAATATGGATTCAGATCAAAAAGATCAACATCTCTGGCATTAATCGAATCAATTGAGGAGATTACGAATGCTATAGATCAGAAACAGTATGCAGCTGGAGTATTTCTGGATCTCAAGAAAGCATTCGACACAATCAATCATGACATATTAATTAATAAACTGGAACGGTATGGGATTAGGGGGGTTGTACTGCAATGGGTGAAAAATTATTTAAGTGACCGGAAACAATTTGTGAAGCTGGGTGTCCATTCCTCATCATGCTTGGACATTGCTTGTGGTGTTCCACAAGGCTCTGTACTGGGTCCAAAATTATTTATTATTTATATAAATGATATTTGTAAGGCATCTGATATATTAAAATTAGTATTATTTGCAGATGACACAAATATTTTTTGTTCTGGGGGGAATCTAAAGGAGCTGCTGGATACAATTACTTCAGAAATGTGCAAAATTAAAAAATGGTTTAACAGGAACAAACTATCGCTAAATCTAAGTAAAACTAAAATTATCTTATTTGGGAATTCCCTTAGAAATGCACAAGTGCAGATTCATGTAGATGGTGTGGAAATTGAAAGAGTACTTGAACATAAGTTTCTTGGTGTGATTATAGATGATAAATTAAACTGGAAGTCTCATATAAATCATATACATAACAAAATTTCAAGAAGTGTCTCAATCTTGAGTAAAGTAAAACACATTCTGGACCACAAATCACTCCACATTCTCTATTGTTCCCTGATTGCACCGTATTTGAATTACTGTGCAGAGGTTTGGGGCAATACTTACAAATGTTCGCTATCATCAATCTTTATATTACAAAAAAGGGCCATAAGGATAATCCATAAAACTGGTTACAGAGATCATACAAATCCACTATTCTTAAAATCAAAAATTCTAAAATTCACAGATCTGGTTCATTTTCTCACAGCACAAATTATATATAAAGCAATAAATAACCTGCTTCTTTCGGCTATTCCGAAAGAAGGGAAAGACAAAATGGAGTGTGGCTCATATAGACCTATTTCTGTCCTTAACATAGATTATAGATTGTTTACTTCGATAATGGCCAGGAGAATGGAAGAATTTTTACCTGACTTAATTAGCAATGATCAAACGGGGTTTATAAGACGACGACAGACCCAGGATAATATACGTAGAACTCTTCATGTAATACATCAGATACAGACATCTAAGAGTACAGCCATGCTTATGAGTATTGATGCAGAAAAAGCCTTTGATTCTGTAAATTGGGACTTTCTATATAAAGTCCTGGATAAATTCGGCTTACATAAGGGAATTGTTGATACGGTGAGGGCACTATACACTAACCCCACCGCAAGAATTAAAGTTAATGGTTCTCTCTCAAATAGCTTCGTTCTGCAGAGAGGAAATAAACAAGGCTGTGTGTTGGGTCTAAACTCAGACCCCGCTGTATCCAAGACTTATTCCCATGAAAGAAAAACAAGGCAACAGTGTTCGATCGATTTCTTGCGCAAGGGAGGCCCCCTCATCTGTGTCCAGCACGACAATGAACCCCGATGATGGCCTCCTCTCGCTGCCTTTTATTGACAAACTTCAAACAATAGTTTACAAAACACCTCCCCCTGCAACCCCCTTTGGTTACAAAGACAAGGCACTGTATGTAAGTGTGTGTGTGTGGGTGTTATGTGAGAATGTGTGTGTGTGTGTGTGTGTGTTGATCAAAGGGTCATAAAACCTAAAAGCAGGAACAACATCCTTGGTCATAAAGAGGGTAGTCTTCCCCCACACCCAATGTATGGTTTACCAAAGATAACACAGTGAAACCATACAAAGGGTAGGAAGCTCTACCAAACATCAAACAGATCTTCAAAAGGACGTTCCTGTGATAAAACACTTCAACCTCCCACCCAGAACCTCGAGAATCTGGGGATGGGAGGAAAGAAAGAATTCCTTTCACAGAGTTAAAACAATGGACAAATGGTAAATATAAAAATGACAAATGTTTAACTATTTAATCTAACACTGTGCTTGGTCCCCGCTCCTGTTTGCATTGTACTTAGAACCCTTGGCACAATCAATTAGACAAAATAAAGACATTAAGGGGATCACTATTGCAGGACAGGAACACAAGCTCGCTTGTTATGCGGATGACATATTGATCTATTTAGATCAGCCCACTAACTCCTTGCCTTCGCTGATGAATCTGTGTCAAAAATTTGGGAAACTCTCTGGATATAAAATTAATATGTCTAAAACTCAAATTCTCAGCTATAACTACAACCCCCCAGCTCACATGGTTGTTCAATATCCAATGAATTGGCAAGCACAATCATTGAAATATCTAGGAGTTGTTATTCCCAAGGATTTAACTAAACTATCTGAGGAGAATTTTGGTTCTCTACAAAGGAGAATAGTGGGTGATATTAGGCGATGGAACATGATCCCCTTTCTTTCTTTACACTCACGAGTTGAATCTATTAAAATGAACATCTTGCCAAGAATATTATATTTATTCCAAACACTACCAATATCCATTGATCCAAGTCGTTTCAATGAATGGGATAAAATAATATCGCGGTTTATATGGGGGGGGAAGCGGCCGAGGGTTTGTTTTAAAACTTTACAATTACATAAGAAGGTGGGAGGATGGGGGTTGCCATCACTAAAAAATTATTATCGGGCTGCTCAGTTGAAAACGGTGGTTAATTGGTGTGATACAAGCTACCAAGCACACTGGAAGACTATAGAGGAGAATATGTTTTCCTCCCCAATACAAGCTGTCCTGATGGACTCGAATATTCGAAAATATATTGACAAGATTCATAACCCCTGGGTGTCGTGCACACTTAATATATGGAGAAAAGTCGTGAAAGAATTCAAACTTGAACAGGATTTGGCTTTATTCAAATGGTATGCATATGATTCGGACTTTGCCCCGAATAAATTGGACTCACGTTTTAAAAGCTGGCCTGCTAAAGGGTTATCTACATATGATAGTTTGATAAAGGATGGGAACCTTATTAGTTTTGACACGCTGAAACAGAGACACAATCTAGAAAAACAGGATTTTTTTCGATACTTGCAAATAAGACACTATATAAAGACAACAATCGGTCAGATGTCAAATACTAACGTGGAATTGGTAACTTTATTTAGACAGGCGTACAGTGGGGATGTTGACACAAGACTCATTTTTTTTTGGTACAATTTTTTTATGAATAAGCTTCCACACTCAACTGATTATGTGAAGATGTTATGGGAAAAGGAGGGAGGGATGTGTATTTCCAGGGAAGAATGGACTCAGATGTGGGAATGGCAATGGAGGAGTACTTCCTCCAAAAGCTGGAGGGAGTTCGGATGGAAAACTCTGATAAGGTTCTTTATCACTCCATGTCAAAAGGCTCACTATGATGGGAATCCTCCCGTGTGCTGGCGAAACTGTGGATACCAAGGAGCCCATCACACCCATATTATGTGGGACTGTCCTGTGCTACGGACTTACTGGAAAGACATTCATGGTATATTACAAGGCATTTTTAACTGTACATTCCCTCAGGATATGAAGACAATTTTTTTTGGCTGTATACCGCAGAACTGGTCCAAAAATGACATATGTCTGTTAAGAGCTTTATTGGTTGCAAGTAAGAAATGTATAACAAAGAAATGGTCCTCGCAAGACATACCGACTTTGTCATTATGGTGGGAAATTACGTTAGAGATATATATGATGGAGGAAGTAACAGCTCATGTTAATGACAGGATGGCCTGGTTCCATCTGTGCTGGGATAAGTGGGTCCAATACGTTAATACCTATAAACCGAATTTTCTCTTTAAAGCTTGAAACCACCAATTTAGTTAATTGTTTACTCCCGACAGAGCTTTCTCCTTTTATTTTATATATATATAATTTTTTTTCCTTTTTTTTTTTTCTTTCTCTTTCTTTCTATCTGTCTTTCTTCTCGTTTTGTTTCGTTTTTCTCTTGTAAACTGTGTTAATTAATGCCTGTAATCATCTTTATGAGGTAATATTGTAGAAATAAAGAATATAAAAAAAAAAAAAAAAAAAAAGCAATAAATAACCTGCTTCCTGACAATATTCTAAAAATGTTTTCTAAAAGGGAACGGGGATACAATTTGAGGGGGGAATTAAATTTAAAACATCCTCGTATCCGTACAACATTAAAGTTTTTGCATCTCTGTGTGTGGAGTGAAGCTGTGGAACAGACCAAGTAAAGATATGAAGCAATGTCCAAGCATGGCGCAGTTTAAAAAGCGGTTTAAGGATATGGTTTTTACAGGGTACAGGGAAAAGGTAGAGATTTGATAGGGTGTTCTTGTCTAATATTTTCATGTGTGTGCGCATGCACGGGTTTGTTGGTATATATATATGTATATATATATATATATATATATATATATATATATATATATATATATATATATATATATATATATATATATATATATATAATTGTAGGTTGTGTATCCTTCAGGTGTTAATGGGGTTATTGAAAATGTGTATATGTGCGTATGTGTGTATATACGTATGTATGGATAGATAGAAACATATATGTGTATATATTTAAAAAAAAAATTACACATAACATATAATGTAATTGCAAGGAGGTATTTCTGTAGTCTATTGATACTAGATAGTGGAAAAGGGGTGGGATTAAATAAGCTTATGCTTCTTCCTGCTCCTTTTTGAACATGGACGTTATTTGGAGTTGTGGTTGCTCGTTTTCCTTTTGTTTGCTTTGTTCATTTGTCTCTTTTAATTCTATTTTTTTTTATACTTTTTCAACATGTTCAAAATAAAGATTCAATCAATCAATCAATCAATCAATCAATCAAGTATCCTGGAGAGGATAAAGAGCTGGTCCAGTGTTCCGCGACCAGGACGAAAACCGCATTGTTCCTCCTGTATCCGAGGTTCGACTAACGGACGAACTCTCCTTTCCAGCACCCTGGCATAGACTTTCCCAGGGAGGCTGAGGAGTGTGATCCCCCTGTAGTTGGAACACACCCTCCGGTCCCCTTTCTTAAAGATGGGGACCACCACCCCGGTCTGCCAGTCCACAGGTACTGCCCCTGATCTCCACGCAACATTGCAGAGGCGTGTCAACCAGGACAGCCCTACAACGTCCAGAGCCTTCAGGAACTCGGGGCGGACCTCATCAACACCAGGGGCTCTGCCACCAAGGAGTTGTTTAACTGCCTCAGTGACCTCGCCCCCGGAAATTGGCGGGTCATTCCCCTCATCCCCAGACTCTGCTTCCTCCTCGGAAGACGTGTCAGTGGGATTAAGGAGGTCCTTGAAGTATTCCTTCCACCGCCTGACAATTTTCTCAGTCGACGTCAGCAGCGCTCCGCCAGCACTATACACAGTGCAGGTAGAGCACCGCTTTCCCCTCCTGAGACGTCTGACGGTTTGCCAGAATCTCTTCAAGGCAGTCCGAAAGTCTTTTTCCATGGCCTCTCCGAACTCCTCCCACACCCGAGTTTTTGCTTCAGCCACTGCCCGAGCCGCATTCCGCTTGGCCTGTCGATACCTGTCGGCTGCCTCCGGAGTCCCACAGGCTAACCAAGCCCGATAGGACTCCTTCTTCAGCCTGGTGGCTCCCTTCACCTCTGGTGTCCACCATTTGGTTCGGGGATTACCACCACGGCAGGCACCCACCACCTTGCGGCCGCAGCTCAATGCAGCAGCTTCGGCAATGGAGACGCTGAACATGGTCCATTCGGACTCAATGTCCCCGGTCTCCCTCGGAATGCTGTTGAAGCTCTGCCGGAGGTGTGCGTTGAAGATCTCGCGGACTGGGGCCTCTGCTAGACGTTCCCAGCACACCCTCACTACGCGTTTAGGTGCACCAGGTCTGTCCAGCGTCCTCCCCCGCCAACTGATCCAACTCACCACCAGGTGGTGATCAGTTGACAGCTCAGCCCCTCTCTTTACCCGAGTGTCCAGAACATATGGTCGCAGGTCTGCTGATACGATTACAAAATCGATCATCGACCTACGGCCTAGAGCGTCCTGGTGCCACGTGCACTTATGGACACTCTTATGTTCGAACAGGGTGTTCGTTATGGCCAAACTGTGGTTAGCACAGAAGTCCAATAACAGAGCACCGCTCGGGTTCAGATCAGGGAGGCCGTTCCTCCCAATCACGCCCCTCCAGGTCTCGCTGTCGTTACCCACGTGAGCATTGAAGTCTCCCAGCAGGACAACAGAGTCTCCAGGTGGAGCACCCTCCAGCACCCCCCCCCCCCCCCCCCCCCCCCCCCCCCCCAGGGACTCTAAGAAGGCTGGGTACTCTGAACTGCCACTCGGCGCATAAGCGCAGATGACAGTCAGGCCGGGCACAGCCCGACCCTAAGGCGCAGGGAACAAACCCTCTCGTCCACCGGGAAAAACCCCAACGTACCGGCAGCAAGCCGAGGGGATATTAGGATACCCACCCCAGCCCGCCGCCTCTCACCAGGGGCAACTCCAGACTGAGACAGAGTCCAGCCCCTCTCCAGGAGACTGGTTCCAGAGCCCAAGCCATGCGTAGAGGTGAGCCCGACTATATCTAGCCGGTACCTCTCAACCTCACGCACTAACTCAGGCTCCTTCCCCACCAGAGAGGTGACATTCCATGTCCCTATTGCCAGTCTTGGCAGCCAGGGGTCAGTCCGCCAGGGCCTCCGCTCCTGGCCGCCACCCGACACACAATGCACCCGACCCCTATGGCGCCTCCTGCGGGTGGTGGGCCTGCGGGAGGATGGGCCCATGTCTCCTCTTCGGGCTGTGCCCGGCCGGGCCCCATGGACTAAGGCCCGGCCACCAGACGCTCGCCCTCGGGCACCCTCCCCGGGCCTGGTTCCAGGGCGGGGCCCCGGTAACCCTATCCCGGGCAGGGTAAACTGTTCCCTCGGTGTCCTTTTCATAAGGGTCTTATGAATCGCTCTTTGTCTGGTCCCTCACCCAGGGCCAATTTGCCATGGGAGACCCTACCAGGGGGCAAAAGCCCCCAGACAACATAGCCCCTGGGATCCCTGGGACACACAAACCCCTCCAATACAATTTTACTTGTTCAATAACTCCAATGAAAATCTCCCAAAAAGGCACTAGCTCTAAGTTACCCACAAAAGTAAGACCAAGGGGAAAGAAGATAAAGTCGCTTTTGGAACCAACCTCACCAAACGTTACTCCTCGCTTCACTTTTCAGTCCTGGAGGTTGTTGTGTAGTGAAGAAAACTGCATATCAGCAGGGCGTGTGTAGGAATGAAATTCACTAGAACTTTTCCACTAAAGAGGAAAGTAGCTTTTAGGAAGTTTGCATTACGTAAAAATAATGTGCCTCAAACCCAGTCCCAGGGGGTCACAGGCTAGTGTACTCCCAGTGCTGGTCCCAAGCCCAGATAAATGGGAGGACCATGTCAGGAAGTGGAAGAATCTGTACCAGGTCATATAAGGAGATTCATTCGCGGTGGAAACCCCTCGGGGAAATAAAGGTACTTTGGGCTGCTCCCTTATGTACACAGTTTGGACCTCAGCACCTGAGAAACACAGTTTTGTGATTGGAATTATCTGTTATCACTTTTCATATGCACAAGTATGAATATACACTTTTAATGTCTTTAATATAATAATGTTAATTGACGTAATACCAACTAAAAGCCTTTCAGTTTTCATTATAGTTCTGTCTTCCATACAGCACTGTACTCTTACATATAAAAGTGAACCATGAGCCTCTGATAAACTTACTAACATTCCTCTATATCGTCACGTGCTGTGCTTTTTTCCATCAGCTGTAATGCATGCAACTACAGTTTTACATTCTTACTTAATTGTGACTGTTGTTGCTTTTTGTCCCACAGCTTCAGCTTTAACCTACCTCCATAAGAAGAGGATCATTCACAGGGATCTGAAACCAGAAAACATTGTGCTGCAGCAGGGAGAGAAGAGAGTGAGTTAAAGACCCAGTGAAGCCCTTTGGTGGGATAAATACACCCAAACCACATTAAAGAGGCTTTTTGCCTCTATGTGGTTTGTATTGAATTAGTACAAAACACTTGCCTCTGTTATGTGCATTTATCCTTGTACTGAATATTTAATGTGGAAAGTCCATTTTTATACTTGAACTTGGAGTTACAAGGAACCTTTGGGATCGCCCTACTGCTTAGCTTCCTCTACGGGCCTCTCTTTTATTTTGTCCATTATGTAATAAATCATTGCTTGTTATCCTCCTCCGCCTCTGCAAAAGGGTACAGGAAAGTCAAGAATGTTATATAACCGAGGGCAGACATATTAAAGATGTTATAGATGCATGTTTATGCAAAGACTATTGTTTATAGAATCCAAGCCAAATTTAAGTTGGCTCGGATTCTGTTAAGTTTATAGATTTGCATGAACACTTGTTTTCCTCATGCATGGTAGAGAAACTGTAAAATTGGAATACAGGCTTGGTTTATGGCTTGGAAGTTATTAAGGTACAAGTTGTTGATTTTTCTCACTCATGTAGTCACTCAGCATTTAAAGGAACATTTCAGCATTTTGGGAAATATATTTATATTCTTTCTGTCAGAGAGTTAGATGACGAGTTTAATGCTGCACTCATATCTTTGTATTAAATATGACGCCAGCTGGCTCATAATACTAGAAATGAGGGGAAACGGGAACCCTAGCTCTGTTGGATACTAAGAAAATCACCACTAACGATCATGTTATACATTGTTGATCCCAAAAGATATACAGTATCAACATTAATTTGCAGTTCTGTGAAGGTTGCATGACTATTTCTCGGATTTGAGCACTTATCAGACAGCTGCATATGAATGTGCTAATGATGCAAAAAAAAAAGCTTAATAACTTTCATTAAACCTTGAGTGGAGCTATCATGCTTTTCCCTTTTGTTTGGCATACATGTACTGTTACATTGGTGGACGCTGGTGTTAAACATGGGCAAATGAAATTATGAAGTCAGTGTCTGTAAAAGTAATCTCTGTGATCTGAACACTCCATTTTGCTCTGTAATACAAGAAAGAGAGGGTATACCTTTATTATGGACCATGTCAGGCCCACCCACCTACATCCTGTTTAAACCTTCTGTTTTTAAGGAAGCAGTGAATGAACAAAAGGTTTGCCTTAAATGTTTCAAACAGTGGATGATCTGTTTACGATAAAGAAGTGTTATTTTGAACTGTGAATCATACAAAGGAACTCTACAAGAGTTCAAGAATAAAACGTATGTAGCCGTCTGTCTGTAATTTTAAGAACAAATGATTCTAACTAATAACACTTTTCTTCTTTCCCCTCACTCCTAATCTCAGTTGATCCACAAGATTATAGATCTCGGCTATGCTAAAGAGTTGGACCAGAGCAGTCTTTGCACATCATTTGTGGGAACCCTGCAGTACTTAGTAAGTACTAACAGCTAAAACTGTTACAGCACCCTCCTCATCACATTAGCTGAACCTTAATGCTTTTTCTTTCACTTCTTTCAGGCTCCAGAGCTCATAGAAAGGCAGAGGTACACGGTCACTGTGGACTACTGGAGCTTTGGGACTTTGGTGTTTGAGTGTATCGCAGGATTTCGGCCTTTCCTGCCAACGTGGCAACCTGTTCCCTGGTATTGCCACATTTGAAATGCTCCTATATCTGAAGTTGTCATTTGTTCTATATTTGCATCAGTTAAAATAAGAAAGCGTCCAGAAAATGTTCACTATTTCAGCTTAATATATATAATATGACCAATTAATCTCAAATCAAAAGAAAAAGAACTTGGAAACAATGGAAGGAAATTTTAAAACAACAAACCTGCAGAACCAGCCTATCATTCCTTTTTAGTCTTTATTTCGGCAGTCTGGGTCCATACTCGAGCTTAATAACTTAAACAATGTTGTTATCTAGGGTTAAGCAATGATAAGCTTTGTTGCAGATAAATATTATTTTTCCGTAACAAGATTTTAACACAGTGAATATAAAAATAAGTAACAGTTGTCCAAGAATTGCAGGATGTCACTTGTGCCAATACCAGTGCGGCTTGTTTCTCACTCTTGCGATGAATGAATAACATGAAACTCTAGGGATGTCTGCTAAATAGAGAGGAAAAATACTCTTCCCATTGCTGGAAAACCTAAGTGTTAGTGTCCAGTTGCAACCAAAGTGAAGATAAAATAGAAAAAGTACTGCACTTTTAAGAGAATAAAATATTAAACTAAATTGTATACAATTGATTTTTATGTTTTAGGCACAACAAACTCAGGCAGAAGCTGGACAATATTATTATTGTCTACGAGGACCTCACTGGGGACGTCCGCTTTTCCGAACACATCCCTCAGCCCAACAACCTCAACAGGTATGTTCATACAGGACAGACACATGAAAGTGCTGGATTTAAACTCATGTATCTCAGTCTAATGCAATAACTGTTTGGCAGTCTGTTATTAGAGAAGATGGAGAGGTGGCTGAAGCTGATGTTAAAGTGGTCTCCTCAGGAGAGAGGCAAAGACCCCAGTGCTACCCCCAGCGACTGCTTCTCCCAGCTGGAGCTCTTATTGCAAATCAAGGTTAACAGAGAAATTAATTGATTTATTTGACTGATTTATACAACAGTGTCCCTGCATTACATAAATAACCTCAGGGACTCATAATAGTGCTATAATTAAAGGAAACTTCTGCTCAAATTTTACAGGATGTGAATCTTTAAAAAAATAATACTACTAATAATAAATTTATGTAACATTCACTTGTTTAGTCTTATGCTTTTGGATCTCCTCTGTTCCCTCAGCTGGTTCATGTCTTGAACATGTCGTCTGCAAAGATTCTCACTTATTCAGTATCCGATGATGAGACGGTGGCCAACCTGCAGCTAAGAATAGAAAAGGACAGCAACATCCCTGCAGCCAATCAGGAGCTGCTGCTCGAGGCGGGGTTGGCCTTGGAGCCTCATGCGTTGGCCACACAGTGCGCCGTAGATTACGCAGTAATTTCCAACAAAACAAAAACACACTCCTTTCACAGAATATTCTACATGTGACTATGAAAATGTATTGATTTGTTGCTTTTGTTAATGTTTGTCTTTAGGAGATAGATGGGAGAAGAACAGACTTTCCTCTGGTTTTCCTCTTTGATCGTTCCTCTTGTGTTTATGAACCTCAGTTTGCTCCCCGAACTCTCCCTGAAAATATCCGCTTTGTCCGTAAGTCCAAAGATAAAACCTATTTTATCTTATGATATGATTGTGATTGTGTCATTTCTGTTGCTTTCACTTTGTTTCAATTTTACAACCACTCATATGTGAGTCTATCCTTCTGTCTCTCTTTTTTTCCTCTCTTTTTTCCTAGAAACTGACCCTAACTACGTTCTGGCTTACAGCCCTCTGAGGAGGACTTGTGGCCAAGCGTGGCACACCATCCGCTCTCTCAAGGAAGACTGGCAAAGACTGCAGCAGGGGCAGAAAGCTGCCATGTAAGATGTACACCAGCGCACATGCAAATCTCGTAAACATGCTTCTATTTATTTTAAAAAAAACCATCTTATTCTTTTTCTTTCAGCATGAGCCTGCTGAGACACAACTCTTCACTGTCCAAACAGAAGAATGAGATGGTGTCCATGTACCAGAGACTCATTGCCAAACTGGATTTTTTTACCACCAGCCTTCACATAGACATGGATAAATACCAGGAGCAGACAGCCACAGGGATCGGTACTGTTACAATATTATGTTGGTAGATAGTAGCAACTTTACACTGCCACTACCAGGACTGCATTAATCTATCCTTAAAGATGCACCTTCTTTTTTAACTCTCTTTATGAACAGTCAGATTTAAGATAAGGAATGTATTATAATTACTAGCAGAAATGCTATAACTGGTATTGGTCAATAGAACATTGACATTATATTTTTATTTATTTACAATTATTTATAATTGATACTTTCAGACAGCTAATAAATATAAGTATCTGATAATGTGAATTTATAGTAAGAATAGACCGTGGATTCATACATTGTCAGATATATCATCCTTACATGTTCTTTCACTTAAGCTATTCAGGATAAGCATATCCCAGCTGTCATGGGACAAAAGGCAGAGTACACCCAGTCTTCTGCAGGCCTGCAGACTGTGCCATTGCACTGATAGAAACAACCATGGTGGTGCACCACCATGCTCTGTTAGGCTAAAGATACTAGACGTTACTGCTGTTTGACTGATTAGCACCTCTTCGGAGGTTTTTTTTTCCAAAAACACGAAATTGTCCACTTATACTTGTGACAAGTTTTTACAATCCACATAAAGGTTTTGTTATCCAGTTAATTTCTGTTGAATACAGGTAGTGGAAATAAGCTTCATACATACAGGGCGTGCCCTTAGGGAGCTCGGTCATTCAAGAAGGGCTTAGATTAAAGCTAATACTCCTCCACATCGAAAGGCGGTTGGGGGTGAGGTGTTTCAGGCGTGTCTGGGAGAAGTCCTGGGACACAGCTGGATTGGAAACAACTCAATGTCCCCAGGTAGTGATACCCGGTTTAGCGGCAGAAAATGAATGGAAAGATAAAATTGACCAGTCAACAACTAATGAGAGCATAAACAGTTCTTAGTTTCAGTTAAGGCCAACATCCAGAAGTTTAGTTTCAGTTATTTGACTTTAACAGGAATTAAATTAATATTTTGGACAACAGTGGTTAATTGTTGTAACACAGCAGAATTTTTTTACTTGTAATTTCAGGGTTTTGTTGGGAACACGATGATCATATTGGAATGTTGTGGGGATGTGTCCCCTTCAGTGTGCGTATCCATTGCATGTATTGAACCTGGAGCTTGGTGGTGTCTATAAATGTCTCACTGTCTCCAAAGAAATATTATCAGTGAGATATTATGCAGACACGTTACACTTGTAATGAAAGCTGAGTTTAAGGATCGGTATACTCCGACCCATGAGTACTCTATGCTTAAGTAATCATGCAATAATGTAGTACAGAGTATTCAGGGCTGGGAATGTCAGTATTCTGGCGTCACAGCGGGTGTGAGATAGTCTGCAGTTATTTATGGCTTAATTTGGTTGTCTGTGGCTTTTACCTCAGGGGGAAACATTTATCCAAACTTGTCTGTCTAGAACAATGCAGTTTGCCACTAACTAATGACTAATGTCTTCTTACATTTTTTAGCATCAGACAAACTGCTGGGTGTGTGGAGAGAGATGGAGCAAACTGCTGTCAGCTGTGGTCAGGTAGATTTGACTTTTTCTCTCTGTGCATGTGTGCATAAAGAGTATTTATGTGTGTTTCAATAAGACTGAAACGTGTGGCTGTTTCTAGGTTAAGGTGAGTGAGTTGGAGGAGGAAATGATGCAGCTGCAGCCAGACATAGTGGATGTGCAGCGGCAGCCATGGAGGAGTGGAGAAGCCTTGGATACACTGTAAGTTTGAACCAAGCTTTATTGTAAAAAGAAATACATAAAAATAACAAAAGTGACTTCTCTGTGATCTTGTATCCTGCTCTCCTCCCCTCTTTGTTCCTCAGTGAAGGAAAAGCCATGGAGCTGTTCCGAAAACTCAGAGAGAAGCCCAGAGGTTTGGACTATTCATGCTTCAGTTCACTTTTTATTTAACAGCGGTCACAGCATCTCCTTGTGAAAATAAACCTCCTTTGACATTGTTTCAGTTTTCTTCCTTTTCCTTCCACAGACCAGAGGTGTTCAGGAGACAGTCAGGAGGTGGTGCGTCTAGTGGTTCAGGCTGTGCAGTTCTATGAGAAGAAGCTCAGAGATTTCTACACACACCTCAGGTAGTCAAACACATTTTTAAATCATTAAACAATATGCACTGGTGAGCTTTCATTTGGAAACTTTTGCTGTTAAACTCAAGATCCATTATTTGGTGTTGAAGAGCAAAGTTGGTATCAGTTTTCAAGGATACTCATCATCAGGCTGGGAAAACACAAAGGCATTCCCAAGCCAGCTGAGCAATATAATCTCTCCAGGGTGCTGTGTGTTTGGTTCCCCTCCTCGTGGGACATGCCCAGAACACCTCACCAAGGAGGCATCCTTGTCGGATGCCCGAAACACCACAACTGGCTCCTTCTGATGTGGAGGAGTGGTGGTTCTAGTCTGAGCCCCTTCCAGATGGCCGAACTCGTCACCCTATCCCTAAGGGAGAGGCCAGGCACTCTTCAGAGAAAGCTCATTTCCGCCCCTTGTATCCGCAATCTGGTTCTTTCGGTTACCTCGAGCTGACAACCCTAGGTGAGGGTAGGGATGTAGATTGACCAGAAAATCGAAAAGGCTTTGCTTTCACGCTTAGCTCTTACTTCACCACGACGTACCAATACAGTGTCCACATCACTCCAGCCAAAGCACCAATCTCCCACTCCTATTTTTTCCAAAAATATTCTGCATTACTTTACATAATCCCAACCATTGGTGGCTGTCAAACTGGACCCATGCAAAAGTACAGATGAAATAATGTTTAATGATGAATCAGTACTGTGAAGCCTTCTGGTGCTATGGCAGTCACTATGTTTCCATGAAGCCCAACACTACGACCAGAATTCTAGCAGAATAAAAATGTTCCACAAACTCAGCTCAATGAGAAAAAATGATGTCAAAGTGATCAAAATTTACAGTTTATGAAAACTGGTTTCAAACCTTAAACCTTTTTATAAACCAATCAGAAGAATAGCTGTTTCATGTGAGGAAAAACTGATTACACTCAAGCTGTTTTGCTTGTGCACATAAATGGGGATGTGTGCCAAGCGTGGCAGCTTCTCAGTTTAATTTGAATACAAACTCTCGCGTAATTAAAGAATCAACAGGAGCTCAGCAGTGACACCTACTGTGCTGAACAGCTGATACACATAAATATTTGGGGTATTAATCAAGCAAAAAGACAAATACACTACATATTCGTCATTTTCATGCATGCTCTATGTTCCAGTTATATGTGTCAGCACGTTAGCTACACGGGTGCTTCACCTTCAAATTCTGTTTTTATGTGTTATGCAGTAAGACTGCACTGTGCCGCCAGCGTGTGATGGAGTTACTGCCAAAGGTGGAGGGCGTGGTCCAGAAAATGGCGGAAAGCGAACAAGTGCTGATGAGTCTGCAGGAGAGACGACAGAGGGAGCTGTGGAACCTGCTCAAAGTCGCCTGTGTGAGCAAAAATGACCTGTTCACAAACACAAAGACACTTCCAATTCTGATCATAAGATAAGATAAGATAACTCTTTATTGTCATTGCATAGTCATACATAGTACAGTAGTACAATGAAATTGGAAAACTGTCCTACGTCGGCACTACATATAACACAACACGACACGATATGACACATCACAACGCAACAAACAACACAACACAGTATATTAACTTAGTATAAAAAAGAAGAATAAGTGTATGTGTATTGCACACTGTTATTATTGCAAAATAATTATTATTGCACCTTGTTATAAATATAAATATTATTATTGTTATTGTTTTAAACATTGTTACCTCCCCCCTAAAAAAGTCCAGGGAGGCAGCCAGTCAGGTGAGCTATTTGCATTGATCAGGGCTATTGCCCTGTTGTAAAAGCTGTCCTTGAGTCTATTTGTTCGGGACCTCAGCAGCCTGAACCTCCTGCCAGACGGCAGGAGCTTAAACACCCGGTGTCCTGGGTGTGTGCAGTCCCGTAGGATGCTGCGTGCCCTCTTGAGACAGCGAGTGCTGTACAGGTCCTTCAGGGAGGAAGAGGATGTCCAATGATTTTTTGGGCCATATTGATGACCCTCTGAGGGCAGGGATAGCTCAGTAGGTAGAGTGGTTGCCCCATGATCGGAAGGTCGGGGGTTCGATTCCCCTTAACAGCTACCCTGAGGTACCCCTGAGCAAGGTACCGTCCCTACACACTGCTCCCCGGGCGCCCAATGGCTGCCCACTGCTTCACTGAGTGAATGGGTTAAATGCAGAGAGCAATTTCCCCACGGGGCTCAATAAAGTACAATAATGTACACACTTTCTTC
Organism: Mchenga conophoros; assembly: GCF_057382185.1. Taxonomy (NCBI): domain Eukaryota; kingdom Metazoa; phylum Chordata; class Actinopteri; order Cichliformes; family Cichlidae; genus Mchenga; species Mchenga conophoros. The sequence goes on along the minus strand of NC_140537.1, from coordinate 28,118,135 downwards.
TTCTTCTTCTTCTCTGGAGTGCCTTTCTGTGTGCTGTGGTGCAGCTGGAGAACCACACACCGATGCAATATGTCAGCACACTTTCAATGGAGCAGCGGTAGAAGACGGTCAGCAGCTCCTTCTTCAGGTCCATTTTTCTGAGGATTCTCAGAAAGTGGAGACGCTGTTGGGCCTTCTTTAAGACCGCAGAGGTGATAGAGCTCCATTGGAGGTCTGTGTCTATGTGCACACCCAGAAACTTGAAACTGGAGACCCTTTCCACGCACTCCCCGTTGATGCTGACAGGCTACAGCTCGGACTTCCTCCTTCTGAAGTCAACTACCAGTTCTTTTGTCTTGGTGGTATTGAGGTCCAGGTTGTTGTCTACACACCAATCTGACAGCCTCTGAACTTCAGCTCTGTACGCAGTCTCATCTCCCCCTGAGATGAGCCCCACCACGGTGGTATCATCTGCAAACTTGATGACTGTGTTGTCTGGGTGGGAACTAACACAGTCATGTGTGTACAGAGTGTACAGTAGGGGACTCAGTACACTCACATACATATAGACTCATATACACTCACCAGCCGCTTCATTAGGTGCACTTTGCTAAAGCTGATTTAGAATTACATTTTGAGAAACACTGGAGATTTTGGTCCATGTTGACATGAAAGCGTCACACACAGAGTTGATGCAGATTTGTCAGCTCCTCATGATCCGTGATGTGAATCTGGAATTCTGAGATTTTATTATGTTCAGTAAATAAATTTGAAATGATTTGAGCTTTGTGATATGATGCATTATCCTGTCTGAAACAACATACTCAGGTAGACTGTGGCATTTAAACAATGCTCTGCTGATGCTGTGCCAAGATAATATCCCAACACCGTTACCCCACCAACAGCACCAGCAAGCCTGACACGTTCAAAGTTCCTTAAATCACCGTTCTTATTCATTCTGATGCTCAGTTTAAACTTCAGTAGGTTGTCTTACACAAGCCTAAATGCAATGAGTTGCTGCCGTGTGATTGGCTGCGACTTATTTATGTTAACGTCAGTTGAATAGTTGTACTTAACAAAGTAAGCACACAAAATACAATTTGCTTACAGTTGTAGCCAGTAGTATATGTGTAATTTCTGTCTACTGTGATTATCAAGAGTGTTACATTTACTTTATCAGCTAATATTGACTAAAGTCCATCATCTTGTCTTACATAGAGTAAAGTTCGCAGTCCAGTGAGTGGGAGTCCTGATGGATTACGTACCCCGTCGTCAGTACTCACTCCCAGACACAGCTTACAACAACTGTGAGTGCACTCTCTCTCTCTCTCACTCACACACACACGTGAGTACTGGGATGTGAGGGTAGGCGTCCATTCAGACCCTAAAATTAATGATTGTAATATTGTTGAGGTGGTGTAGGCTTACGTTTATTTTTACATGCCTATACATGATGACTAACCAAAAGAATTTTAAACTAATTATATATTGTGGGATTTTGTTTAAAGACAACTTTTCAGAACATCTCAGATAGCACAGACACATAACAGGAATCCTAACAAAGTCGTCAGAGGAATGCATGAATAACTTTGGGTGTGTTTGCAGTGATGAGTCTCTTGTGGAGGAGAGCAGGACATTTGAGAGCCGCCTTCAGAGTTTGCTGCACGACACCATCCAGGAATCTGAGAGCAGTATGGAGGTGTGCAAACAGATGCATAGCAGCTGCATGGAAGTGTTTTGTGATTATTATTTTTTTTTAATTTTTTTATTGTTTAACTAAAACAATTGCCTTTTGTTTTTGTCCTAGATGCTGAGGGAGTGGACGTGGCTGCGTGGAGGCCAGGATTTCTCCAGTGACCTCTCATAAACTGAGTTTCCATCTTTGCAGATATGTAGTACTCTGCTGCCTCTGTGTGGATGGGCTGTCAAATTACACGTGGGATGTATGACGACAGTCTGAAGTGAACGTGTAGCAGTTTAAAAAAAAAAATCAGTGAGATCGCTAACACCTTATTGGCTTTGTGAAAAAGAATAATTAAATCTATGTTCAGGATTAATGTCAGAGAGATTAATTGGAGTGTCATCTTTCATCTTAAACAGAACATTCTGGCTGTAATTCCAGTAAAGATTAAAATCTTAATCTCATATTACATATTTGTACATTCCTATAGGCTTATGGTTTATGAAGCACCTTGCACAGTTCTGACCCAATATCTGCATACAGCATGATTATTGTAAATAATCTTTTGCTGGATTTGTAAGACGATCTCTTTCTTAGTTTAAGAACTAATTTTGTTTCATCGTGATTGTTGGTCTTTGGAAACCACAGATGTTATTCTTAACAAATGTGTGCCTTGAGCTGCGTGTTCATATCTGGAACACTACTTTTTATTGCAGGTTTTATTTGGTTTAAGGGTGTGATTTAGAATTGAAAAGAGGTCTGTTTTAACCGTTTGCTCAGTAACTGTATGAATGTGTTTTTAAACCCACTTATGAATGCATGGGGAAATGAGGAATATCTTCAATAAGAGGAACATGTATCAAATGCAGCACAGTCCAGTATGCCACGAATAACTGCAAGTGTTTTGTTTATACTGTTGAATTGTTTTGACATGCTGGGTATGGCAATATTTTATACATTTTTTTAATCATTACCTTGAAACAATGAAAAAGAAGTTAAATGTGTGAATTTATCAAAACTGTGAATTACCACAAAACTAACATATTACTCTGGTCTGGTGTTTTGGCCTCATCGCAATTGTTTCCACATTTTTCTTCTCGTTTTCATCTTAAGCCCAACAATTAAAGGTAGTACTATAAAGATCACACAAGGTGATGCTTATTATCAAGTATCTCGGAATTATTTTGTGTACAGACTTTATGCTGTTAAGATTGTAAAAATGTCAAACAAAATTAAATCTTGACTCTGGTAAGCAGGTTTAATGTGACCTGGTGTTTTCTTTGCTTCATTTCCAAATAATTTGTTTGGACACGAGGACGCTGATGGCCTTGACTGTTTTATTGCGATTAAGAAAAATAATATACAGAATTAGTGCTTGTAGTACTCTGCCATCCCATGATTCATTAGGCTGTAGAACTTTTAGCAGCAATAATTTGTAACCTAGTAATGCGGGTATTCCATCTTACTTCCTTTAGTAATCTTTTTCTATACAATTGTCTCACTCACATTCTTGAGGAACTGAGGTTTGCAAAACATTTGTTTTTGCACAGCTCTCTGTGCATAGATCTCTACTTTGACTCTTTTAAATCATTGTCTCCTTGAATGACTATTTCAGCCAAGCTTTGGCTCTCAGAGGTTCTCACGTGTGACTCTAGAATACTTTGTTAGACACAGGTTTATTCAACTTGACTGCAAGGTTCCCAGATCCTGTGGCTGCACCTCAAGCTCAATTCATCACCCTCCAACTGCTGTGCTCGACAGTTATGAGGCGTTTGTGTTGATATGTTGCGTTTCGTTTTCCCCAAATGTAGTGTTGTGGGCAAACATCTCCACTTTGGTCTTACTGGTCCAAAGGATATTGTTCTAGGAGTCTTGTGGTCTGTTCTGAAGTCACTTTGCAAACTTATGTGCCACCAAGAGCAGAGGATACAGGGCTGCAGAGTACTGTGAAAACAATTTTTCACATGACTAACATCAGTAGGGTGGGGGGTGGGGTGGGGGGGGGGGAAAAAAAAAAAAAAAAAAAAAAAAAAAAAAAAAACACAAAAAAAACAAAACAAGAAACCAAGCCAAAACCCACTACAAATCTGTTTTAAAGTCTTTATTTCATTCAATAAAGCCAGTTTGAGGTCCTAACTGATGGCTAACTTCCTATACAAAGCACAGCACAGGTAAAGTGAAATGTAGTGCTCAAGGTTTAACAGTTACAGGACATAAAACATGACAAAACAAAGAGGTCATATAGAGATCCTAATTTTTTGACCAAACAAAACCTGAAAACAAAACTTTTAGGTAACCAAGGGCTCACAGTGTTTAACTGTTTTATTTAGGTGGAAACAAAAGCAATCCACTCAGACACATGACCCGTTTTTTCCTGCTTATTTCTCTCTAGCCTCTATTGCATCAGTTGTAAATATGACAATGAAAAGTCTAAAATTAAAAAATAAATTAAAAAATAAAAAAAAAAACCTTAGCATTTAAAGCGTGCAACAAAACTACAATATACCAAAACAAGCACCCTCTAACAATCTCACTGATGTCTAAATCCTAGAGTATCTGAACAAAACCTGCCTGAATAACACAGAATGACAGGGTGCTTCAGACATGCTATTAAAAGTGCACTTTGTCTGGCCAAAGCAGCCGAGAAGTAGCACAGTATTTAGAGAATGGGGTATTTGAATAAACTGGCAGCGAGACTGTATGCAGTACTCTGGTAATATATGCTAAAAACTGATGTGTGGGTCATGTCAATAACACTGAAATCCTTGCTTTAGAATTACAGTACTAGAGGTCTTAGAGGCTGTTTGGAGTTTCAGGGTTAAGGCCAAAGTGTGTGTGTGTCTCAGAGGGAAGATTTGTTGATGCGTTGCTGAGTGGGGCCATAGTGGTGTAGTCTTCTCCTTTGTTTGCTTTCCTCTCCTCTTGCCAGTCCTGTTCAATCCTTACGCCTCCAGCTCGAAACCGAGGCCGATTTTGTGTCCACCGGCGTTCACGTTCTTCCCGTCGATCAGAGCAGAGAGGGTGAGCTTCACTCCTGCAGGAAAGAGCGTCACATTGTATCATGTAACCATACAGATGCTCTTTAGGCTGTTATCACAGAATACATGTTTTTTTTGTTTTGTTTTTTAAAGAAGTCAAACGGCTAACCTGGCCTGAGTGTTTGTGTGTATCCAACTCCAACGAGACAGGCGTTGTTAACCTTGGCCTGTGAGGAGAAACAGATCATCAGGTGAGTTAGTCATAAACACTGCATTAGGAGAGTATATGGAGTAGGTTACATAATATGGAGTTTATCATAAATATGAATATCAATCAGCCTCAGGCTGTAAGATAATGATGTTTGAGAAGCACACAGCTGTAGGGATGACTCAATAGGCAGCTGGTTCCACATTCAAATATTTGAACAACTATTGAATGGATGCTCATAAAAATGGTATCCAGTGACTTCCTCCAGTATGCATTTTAGAGTTGTATAAATCTCTTGATGATTCTGGGACGGGTTAAAACACGTTTATCCTTTTTGTCATTGAACTTTTTTGGTAAAAAATAAGTATGGATCGTAATTTTTTTTGTTAATTGTAACTTATTAACAACAATATAAACATTTTTTGTGAGCCTGGTGTGATCAACCAACAGATGAAGACTTTAAGCGGCACCCCTTTGCTCACAGAAAAGCAAGGATGCAGTAAATAAATAAATAAATGCATTTAGGTAAATCCATGAGTTAATTCATGCTAATAAAAATCTGTTCAGTGGTCTTTGTGATTATCAAAATATCTGAAGTCTAGCAGGAGGTATCTTTAGAGCATTCACATTTTGCTTAATCATATCCCTATTCCCTAAAAAATCCCTTATTTTATTGTCAAATATCATTTATTTCAACTCAGCTTACTGAGTTTGCTTCTTAACTCATTTACACAGTCCACCCAATGCTTATATAATAAATACAATTTTATTTGCATAGCACCTTTCAAGATTTAAAAAAAAAAAAAAAAAAAAAAAAAAAAAAAAGGATCACAAAAAGCTTCAGACCTTCTCAGACCACTAAGTCCACAGATCTCAAGCTCAAAGGAGAGAGTTCCAGAGTCTGGACACCACCGTTACAAAAGCTCTGTCACCTTTCGTTTTCAGCCTCATATGCTTACTACCCAATATTATTGTGCCAAAACAGTAACTACCATAGTGGGCATACTGCAACACATGCATTCATAAATTTTCTTAGCTGCTGGAGCATATCACAGCTGTCACTGAGCACATGGCAGAGTACAACCAGTCTGCAGGGCCAACGCAGAAACAGACAACCACTTACACCTTCAGCCAATTTAGCAACACCAACTAAACTAACATGCATGTCTTTGGACTGTCGAAGGAAGCTGGAATATCCAGAGACAACGCATGCACAGACATAAATAACAGGGAATCTCAATAGAGAACCTCCCAAGCTAGACAGCAGATTTGAACCCACAACCTTTTTGTTATGCAGATCTAACCACTGCAGCACTGTGCCACCTCTGAGTACAGTTGTACATTTAACTCAAACCTCCAGCAGAGTCCCACAAAAGTTATAGCGTGATTAGCTAGCAGTGAAAATGTATCATTTATTTATGTATGTTAGACGTGTGCAGGATGTTTTGTCAGTTCTCACAGAGAGGGATGCATCCTTATCCAGCTGGTATTTGGCTCCAAGTCCAAAGCGTGTGTTATTGCTGCCTGCTGTCCAGGCTAGGTTGACTGCTGTTTCCAGGTTGCTGTTCACCTTTTGGTAAATGGAGCCACCGAACTCCGTGCCATCATTACTGAAATACAACACCAAACACAATTTAAGAACTGAGGGGAAAAAACAAAAACAACAAAACCCCTAAACTTTGTGCTATGCTGTAGTGACTCACACGCTGGTATGAAGTTGGAAGTCACCAGTCTTGTATCCAAGGGCAAAGTTGTTCTTGACGAGTTTAGATTTGGCAGTGTCGAAAGCCATCTGGTAACCAGCCAGCCAGCCCTCGAAGCCAAGCACAGCCGCTGTGTGGACAGTGGGGCCGGCCATGTCAAAGTCCAGGTCACAGCCCACATTCACAAAGTCCCGCTTGTAGCTGGTCTTCAGTTTGGCACTCTTCTTGCTAAAGATCGTAATTATTAGACACATGTCCTATTGAGAACATTTATTAAAAACCCTGAGAACATCAGAGCGTTACTCTTACCCAGTGTTCGGCACAAATGACGTGTCCAGACCGAGCTTCAGGCCGTTGGCCAGCTACAGACAGAAGACTTAATACATTAAGTACTGAAGTATTAGCCACCACATATTATTAAACCTTTCCTTATTTTCTGTCATACGTATATGTTTTAAAGAGGTAGGTACTTATCACCATCATCCAAACACTCAAAACTATGTTTTTTTTCCTACTCTTTGATGTCAATGAGAGCAGATGTCTATAATATCATCATCACAGACACAAAGCTTTAATCGTGAGCCACACACTTGCTATCCAAATTTCTTGTCATGAGGAGCAACCCATCAGTAATAATAATATTATTTTTTCTTAAAAAATAAAAATATAATTCTGGCAGCTCAGCCTCCCAGTAGATGCACCTATGGTATGAATTTCAAAATTTGCCTAGTTCTTAAGATATCACATTCACAATATTTTCAGAAAACATGACCTCTGACCTCTAACCTTGAGGCAGAGGTCAATGAGATTTAAACACATCTGAGGTTTTTAGTAGATACACCAATGCTATTTTGCCCCCCCAAATAAATAAAATTCCTGTTTGTTTGACTTCACCTGGTCCTCCAACGTGATTTCTGTTGTAAGAATGTTGTCAGTGTTCCACTTCTGGTTGAAGGTGAGCCCCAGATCTTTCATTTTGTACTTTGTCTCCAGGTGGCCTCCAGACCTCCCTGTATCTGTGTTGTTGGAGCCAGAAGTGGTGAACTCCTGTAGGAGAGACGGATCGAGTAATGAGGGGAAGATGGAAGATGAGGTGGAAGGGAAAGTAGAAAGAGACATCAGAGCACAGCTAAAGACACTAGAGGCCGGGGGGAAACGGAGACAGGGATAACAAGCATTACGTTTTTGGCTTTTCCTCTGCCAAACAATCCCTCACAGGGTTGCATGACTGGTTATTCAAATAAATAAATAAATAAAAATCTAGACCTTTAAGATGGAGAAGTGAGCTGGGAAGGTAAACTGAGGACTGTGAGGGAGAGGCTGGTCATGAGTGTTTAACGATCAGTGCTATTACAGCTGCGGTTGGGGTAATGCTGTCACTTAGGTGAGCCGTTACTGCAAAGAAATAGTTGGCAGAAAGCCTGCACACAAACACACACTGCTATCACTCTTGCACCCTGCAGTGCACCTGTGTTTAATGATTACATATGCACACACACTCACTCTCCCACTCTTACCATCTGACAGGAGCATCCAAAGAAGAAGCAGAGAAAAGAGAAAACAGAGGAAGTTAGGGAAAACCACAGTCTACATGTGACAGTTTGACTGCTTGCTGGGAAAATGAAAACCAGAGCTACAAAAAGTAAAAGTGGATGTCTTTTCAGTGCTTTTTGAGTGAGGCTTAAAGCTGGATCAGATTTGGAAAACTATGCAAGAGCTCATTTGTGGTTTTACTATGGTAACCGGTTTATGGCAACACAGATACATGGCACGTTTTGGTGAAACTCTTTCCCTTCGTGACAGAACATGCTGCTTCAGAGGAGAGAGTAAGGAATAAACTCATTCGACAGAGTGTTTCTCTGCTGACTCTGTATGTAGAGGCACGTCAGGCACTCTGACATGAAGACCTCCAAAGCCGTGAGTCAGACCTTTGCTCTACATCTAAGTGCTTAGAAAGACGTTTGAAACTAAATTTAAACGCATCCAGTGACAACAGTAATACTTACAACTCCACTTTGAGACTTGGTCTTAACATCTAGCTTCAATATTCCATAGCCTGTGGAAAAGAAATTAGGATATTTAAAAAAAAAAAAAAAAAACATATATATTACAAGGAAGGGCAGTAAAAATTATCTCTTTGCACTGGCCAGAAGAACAATAGACACCTGCAGCACAGAGCACACAAAGCATTCTCTGAAAATCAGTCCTGCACCATAGTTTGAGCCCAAACAGCTTCAGTATGATAGCAACAGAAGAGCAGCAGTTACATATGCATGTTAAGTAGATTTCTTCACTTACCGAAGCCTTTACTGAAGATGTCTTTGGCAGATTTTCCCAGATCCGAGTATGCAGGAGGGACAGCCATTGTGCCTGAGGAAAGAAATGTACCAATAGTTTAATCACAGCAGTGACACACATACACCCACACATGTGCACTTTTTATGTAAAGAGATATTCCAGCAATTTAGAAATACACTTTTACAACACTGGTGAAATTGCAAGATTTAAGAGTCTGTCCAGCAGAGCACTAAATATGCACATTTCCAGCTTTCCAGTTTGGGTTAAAGTACAAATCTGTTGGATCACACATTTGCCTTTCATATCTCAACCTCTGAAACATTTGTGCCATGTAGAATAGCACAATATGAGCTTTCAATCGTTACTGAAGCACATATTGTGTAGTTTTTCAACAAAGATTAAATGGATACAGAAACAATAACAGAGTGTCCCTTTAAAAAATTAAAAATAAAATAAATCAAGATGCTAACACAAAATGAATTTTAAAGCTCTGCACTGGAAGCTGTGCTTTGCAATGCAAATAGCACTTCTGAGGCCACACACACGCTGACAGCACCGCCAACAGCATTTTCGATCAACCATCTACTCACCAACAATCATTACACATCAATACAAGCCAGTAGGGGGGCTGTCTGGGTGCTGGTTATAGCCCCTCTCCTCCCCCTCTATCTTCCACAGAAACCCTATTGATTGCCTAGCAGCAGTACATGAGCAAGCAGCAGAGGTTGTTAAACCAATGAAACTGTTTCCCTAGTTTAGGAGGACAGTATACAAGTCTTATTTTTGCAATAGCTGTTGCAGAATGAACAAAAATAGCATCATTACTGGGAACAAATATCAACATAGCATATTTTTTTTTGCAGACTGCGGCCAGGTCACTGCAGCAGAGCCAGCACAAGCAGTGGCTGGTTTGGTTAGTCAGCAACTACCACTCCTGCACACCACTGCACTGCACTGTAGTGTAGTGTTTCAGAGGCATCAGTGTCCCCTGGGTCAGTGTGCACGTGTCTGCGAAGAAGACAGCCTTGGCATTGACTTATATCCTATAAGTGTTTAATAAGTGTTTAATATTTTACTACCAGCACACCTTTTTGTGGCTCCTGCACCCCTCACCTAACTGGTCTCTTCTACAGAAGATGGGAAATGCAGCTAACACGTGCATGACTGAGCCACTGCAGACAGATCAAATACTGTCACTTGGGGGGAAAAAAGGGAAAAAAAAAAAAAAAAAGATAACTGAAAGCAGATGAAAACCGCTTAGACACAAAGACCCCTTCTCTCCCTGTAATGAAACCAACATGCAATCCAGGGACCCTGATGATAATCCATCTGTGTTTTTACATGTAACCCCCAACACCACTCACCATGTCCCTTTGGTGCGTGGCTCTGACACGTCACACAGTGGTCTTTGTTTTCTGCATGTTTGCCTTTTCCTGGCATGTCCTGCTGCAGTACAATCCCAACATTCTGTGCCATGACTCTTCAGAGGGAGAAGTAAAAGCAGGGACAATGGGAAACTTTTGGCAAGAAGTCCTTCGCCACTTTAATTAACAGCATCATCACACAATACAAACTCTTGTTTGAAAGTGGTTCACAACATGTTACAGCTACTGTAGCCATACCTAACTTATGTAAACCAGAGCACTCTGTGCACTGCATGCAAACCTGGCCTGTGTGTAGACGTGAAAAGACCTTTTGAAATACTTTTTCCTCCATCCCGCACACAAAAGTACAGAAAAACAGAACAAATCATGAAAGTAAATCACATTGATAAATATGCACTTTAATGCCAGGTTCCTTAAAGTCTGGCGCATCACCTACAGAGATTTATATTTACAATAACCCCTCTCCAAATCCAAATGGGGAAAAGATGCTTAAACAGATGAACTCAATGTGTGCACCAAAGCCCAGTTGAAGAAAGTGTGAATAATGCAAAGCAACTTAACAGAGTCCGGGGGGAATAGCAAATGCAGTAGGCACCAACTTTTCTTTTAGGCTGATATGGCCAACTTTGTGATAAATCCAATAGGAAAAGTCTTTTTTTTTGGTGTTATGTGACAAATGAATGTTCAATATTCACTCATTCTCCTCTAGCTTTCTAATATTTTCATTGTGTCCTTTTTTTTAATAGATCAAGGCAAGAGTAACCCAAGTTTAAGTGTTCATTAAGGCGTTTGTCACATAGATATAAAATAAGTTCAGAGATAAGCGGGTGTTAAACACAGGGTGCTTGGTTTATGTAAACATGTAATTTGTTGTTGTTCTGGTTTACGTGCTGAAAATGGGTTTTTTTTGTGTATGTTGTGTTAGACTTGTACATAGTTAAACATATATGGATCAAATAATGCTGAATTCTGGATATGGATTTGTAAGCAATGAAATTTGAAATAAGGGGGAAGGAACAGGAAAAGTGTAAACTTCATCCGACTCCTTTTCGAACATACATTCTGTAGAAATAGATATATACATGAAAACTTGATGATTTTTAAGTTTTGTTTTTTCCTCTTGTTATTTCAATTATATTTGCATGTTGGAAATAAAATGATATCTATTTTCTATCAACCCCCGAGTTAAAACAAAAACCTCTCCAACTTTTGGATAAATAAAGCTTGCGTTAGGGCTGCACGATTTTGCATAAAATGAGAATCACGATTTTTTTGGCTTAGAATTGAGATCACGATTCTCTCACGATTTTCTTTTCAATATAAATATTTATTGCATTTATTAACTGCACATCAACTTCGTAACAGTTGAAACTGAACATAAAAACAATAAATAAACATAAAAACAACAAATGTCTGACGTTTTGTTGCTGCCGCAAAATGTTGTACTGCTTGAAATTCCGTCTCCACCGTTGCTCGACGCTGCGTGTATAGAGCAGGTAGTGCAACAATAGAAAAATAGTTGCGGGACGGCACTGTGCAGCGTTTGTCTAGGGTGTTGATTATTTTCCTAAATCCCTCGTTTTGCACAGTGTTGATCGGAGCCATATCTTTGGTCAGGTGATAAGTGATAGCCTCCGTAATTTCTTTGTGCCTGCGGGAGTTCGACGGGTATAGGGAAGCGCTGTATAAGGTTCCCGTTATTGATGTTTGGGTGGTTGTCCGGGACGGATTTTCTCCTGTCACTTTGCTCTCCGTTGTTTTTTCCCTGCTAATTTTAGCATCACACGGCATAGCTTCTGTATCACGTGGTATAAGGCTCCACCCTTGTCATTTGTTGAGCAGGAAGAGTGAGCGCTTGATTTCATGCAGATTACGTCCCGGATCAAAATGCAGTACAATCGTCGTCATCTTTTTTTTTTCTTTTTTTTTTTTTTAAAAATCGTTGTCATTTGGAAATGAGATCGCACATAAGTATGAATCGAGATCGCGATTTTCTAACGATTAATCGTGCAGCCCTAACTTGCGTTATCTTAAGATTGTCATCATTTTCACATAATACAAATCCATCACCTGTGGTCTCAATATTCATTTCCCAGACACTCAGCAACTACATGCAATTCCCAATCTGTCTTTGTCATTCCACCCGACAGACAATCCTTCTCCACTCTCCATCCCCTCACCCCCCACCCCCACCCCACTTAGTTTCCTCACCAAGTCGCAGCTCTAAATTTAGCCCATGTGAACATGACACTGAATTACATGTGACTTGGCTTTTAACATGTGTCCTCCTCCAGGTTCAGCCTATTAAGATCCCTATTTTTTTTTTTTAAGTACCAGCACAGTGTGTTTATGCACAAACACCTGCCACTCATCGTATTACTTACAATGCGCATACGTAATTATATGCAAGCTGTAGCCAGGTGATAGACTGGAGTAAGCGCAAAGGTCAAGATGACCCCACATAAATGACATGGACGTATTTGAACACAAACAAAATGTTAAATGACTTAAAAATCCATAGAACTGTCCAACGCAACATGCTTTTAGTACATACTGCTCAATTTGCGAGCAGCACAAATTCCCAATGTTTATAATAATAATAATAATAATAATAATAATAATAATAGATTGCATTTATATAGCACTTTTCGAGACCCTCAAAGCACTTTACAATTGCACTATTCAGTCACTCTCACATTGACACACTGGTGGAGGCAAGCTACAGTTGTAGCCACAGCTGACTTGGGACAGACTGACAGAAGCGAGGCTGCCATATCGAGCCATCGGCCCCTCTGGTCATCACCAGTAGGCGGTAGATGAAGTGTCTTGGTCAAGGACACAACGACCAAGACTGACAGAGCATGGGATCGAATCGGTAACCTTCCGGTTACAAGATGAACCTCCCAACGTGCTAAACCACAGTCGCCCCGATGTTGCACAGCTGACTAATTTGAGTATTGTTTCTTCTCTTAAATACACTGTGAAATATAAAAACATCTAAATATCTAATCTGAGTCCAGATTAACTGTGGAGAAGAGCAACTTATATATATTACATATGTTTAACCCCTCAAGTTGAACTGGCATCGTCTGCAGGATTAAATGAAAGGAATAATTCTGACATTCGCATCCAATAACAAGCCATAAAAGGGTGTCAAATATGCAATTAGGCAGTTGCACAACTCTAGCATAGCGTACAGATAACCAAACCAAGAGTGTGTGTGTACCATAATGTAGGGAATGTTTGTGAGAGATAAGGTGAAGTGCAGTGAAGTTATAGCTTAAACGTAAAGTGAAATATGCAGCTCTGTCCTGCATTAGAGTCACTTTTAATGGGTGTTTTAATGTGTACAGTGACAACAAAAAGACTTCTGCTGTGTGTAAGCATGTGTTTATAAGTAGCCTTAGTTTATACAATGCTTGCATCATCCAATAGGGCCTTAATAAACCTTTTTACAGTGACACAATAAGGTATTTAAAGGCCATCTTTATAGTTTCCAGCAGTGCTTTTCACTATCTAGTTAACAACTTAAGTTAAATACATCACTAGACTTTGCACCAGCTCCTGCTACATGTGCTGCAGAAAGTGCTGAGATAGGTGTGAACCACGTTTTCTGAACTACTCTGCTAAACACACCATGTGAGGACACCATTTCTAAATTAACCCAGTTATGCTTTTTATTTCTACATAACACACACCGATGCCAATAACAATGAACAGCAATGATTATCAAAATATCGGCTGATAGCACTTTCACTGATTGCTTTATCCAAATAACCTAATAAAACTGTGTCTCTCTAGGCCATTGGCAAGGATAAGATTCTATAATTGAACAGGAAGGAAAGTCTGAACAACAAGTTACAATCAATGACAAAAGATAGCGGTGCTAGTTGTTAATGTTCTTTTGTGTTTCTCAACAAACACACAGATAAGACGTTTAAAATAGATTTATGGTCTCCCGTCCCCCGGTCCTTAGCGAACATGCTCATGGCCAAATGCGTCCACCCTTTCATATACATCTCCTTTTTTTTGTTTTTTTAAAAAGCACAATCTCTACTTTAAGTTGTGTATTTCAAATGTTGCAGCACAACAGTGCAATAAATCGCACTTATTATCGCTCATAAAAATTTGTTTTGTTGTTTTCGCTGCATGCCGTCAACACTCGTGGTAAGTTTTGGGAAGAGGGCTAAACTTCAGTTTTTCGAGGATGTTTTATGATAGTTAATTTTGGCTAACTATGGGAACACACAGGCCCGAACTGGCATTAAAACCTTGGCATAGCCGTCTGCGGTGGCTACTCCTACCCATGTGTGACTCATATCTCACTAAAAATCAAGCGGTTGTTGACAACAACTACCAATGCAGGAAAAAAATCGCAAAACAGTACCTTAAAAATAAAATATAATAAGGGACTTGCAAAAAGAATCTTGCTTAGCTTACCTTTAGTTTTGTAGCGGAGTGTTGCAGAGTTTCAAAGGACTGCTCACTGCAGCGGAGCACAGTGAAGAAAAAAGCAGAGGGAACCAGACTGAGCAGGCGCAGGTCAGACCTCCAGCAGAGGGCGGGGCCGTTGTGCAAGTGACGTTGGGCACCAAATCTCTCTTTTATTATAAAATGTTTGCAATATGCACATTGTGTCCATGACGCACACAGGCCTAATCATTCATTAGAGAATAAATTAATGCCCAGCAGCATTTGAAATAGAGAAAAATATGTTGATATGTTGAAAAATGTAACTAAGAGGTCTGAGAGGTTAGTAATTCCAGTGTATATAAGAGTCTAAAAATATTTAAACACGGCCATCTTCATACATTAAGAGAAAATGGAGGGGAGAAAGGATATATAATGCCTGAGAGAGAATAGACAATAATTTAGAGATTTCAGTGTAAATGTACCAGCTCACAGAAATAGAGGGACTTTGGTTGGAAGAATCTGATAAGATTTAATGCTTTATTACACCTCTCTCAGAAATAACGCGATACTTCAACCCCACTCCCCACCCACCCTTTCTGCTGAAACCCAAAATCCAAAACCCAAAGTACAAACTGCTACGATGTTTTGTTTTGTTTTTCCTTTTATTAAAGACTATTGGACACATGGTGATCTGTGTGGTCTTTAATTGTGAAATTCCCTGAGAAAGTACGATTATATGTTTCTGAGTATATACCTTCAGAATGGAGATCTGGGTGCTAAAAATACTGTTACTGAGAAATGGATATTATTACAGGAGAACCCAGTGCACATGGACGGAACTCACAAAGGGCATGTATAAAATGGAGATCACAACAAAACGTTTCATTTATCCATCCAAATAATTTGTTTTATACTGGCGAAATTTAGTCTGTTCTTGGCAATTATTATTATAACAATAATAATAATGAAAACATCTAAAAAAGAAATAGGGAAGAAA
Source organism: Mchenga conophoros (assembly GCF_057382185.1). NCBI lineage: Eukaryota > Metazoa > Chordata > Actinopteri > Cichliformes > Cichlidae > Mchenga > Mchenga conophoros. The sequence goes on along the minus strand of NC_140537.1, from coordinate 28,102,493 downwards.
ATCATGTCATATTTGGTGAAAACGGCATGTGGCTTTATTATAGTACTCTGTTTATATAAGTGTATACTATATTAGAAAATTAGGGTTGCTACACTGAATAATTGTTTCTATAATTCCACAAACACTAACCTTTCATATTTTTGTTAAAGTTCATGGACTCCAGTAACAAAGAAATGTGGTAAACATACTCTCAGTACAAGTACCTTAGTGAAAAGTTTTATTCTCTGTAGTGCTGGAAAAAAGGGGAGAATAATAACTGTGAAACTGCTATATTTACTAGAAGTGCACTCTGGAGTCAATGACAATGACCTCTACCTAATGTCCCCTTCGAATGATTGGGTTTATAAACCCTGAGTTAAGCATGTCAGGCAAACTGGGTACCTCCTGTGTACTTAGGCTGCACGCTCTGACAGACATTTGGTCATATTTATATTTATTTTTGCATTAGCTAAGATTAGGGGGATTGTTAAGATTTGAGTGTAGCTCGATAATTAATTAGAAGAGAGTACTGCTGATCCTGAAAGACAACACGCAGGGTCACTATACCTCCTTATACAAAGCGACAGGATTAAAGGTTTAAAACTGCAGAAACCATTGGATTTAGAGGTTTTAGTTCTGATTACAGTTACTATTGTGTTTTAAGAAGCCCAGCGCTTTGTATTTGTCTTATTCTTTCAGGAATTTGATCGCTGTATACGCTTTTCGATTAATAATATTTGCCCGGCAGCTCTATTTCTGTGTGCGCCTGCTCCGTTGCCATGGTGAGGAGTACTGCAACAAGTGCCGGCGTCATCAGCGTGCGTGAAAACAATCTGATAAACAACAGGGGACAGAGGTAAATAGATTACCGTCTCTTCTTTAGCCTAAATGGAGCTGGTTGCAGCGACGTTAAGATTACCTGCAAGTTATTCGTGACTAAACACGTGTGTGTTTAGTATCTTATCCTGAATACGTCGAAAGAAAAGGTGTTGAGGAGATAACTTTACAACGAGGTAATTAACATAGCAATAGTTAGCCTTTAGCAAGCCCTGAAACAGAGGAAGAACATGTATTTCCACTACTATATTCTGAAGAATCACTGTATTCCGATCAGCTGAATTAGGTACAGAAGCTGCTCTTCTGTATAGTCTATATGAGTTGGGTTAATTACTTTTTATTAGAAAGGTGCAGGCCAAATTAAATCAGCAGTCTTACGTGTTTTTAAGTAACATTAGCAAATAATTCACATCGTCTTTTTCAGATGTGTGAGGGACCTTCGTCTATATCTGGGCCAATTCCCCCGGATCCTTCTCTGTTTCCCCAGTACTACAAGCGACCAGCTTCAGGTGGGGTGCAGCCACGTGACTGTGGTGTAATATTTTTTTTTTCACACAATCCTTTATTTAGATATTGCAGCATTGAGATATGAGTTGGGGGGTTGTGATAGAAGGATGGCAACTAAAGTGAAAAGGGAAGTTTATAAGATAGTAATGAGACCTGCTGTGATTTGTACTTTGAAGATGGTGGCACTAACAAAAAGACAGGAGGCCAAGTTCGAGGGTGCACAGCTGAAGATGTTTGTTTATTAGAAATGAGTCCATCAGAGGGTCAGCTCAGGCTGAATGGTTTGGAGACAAAGTTAAAGAGCCATAGGGTGAGTTGGTCTGGATAAACCAATATTTTTGGTTTACCCAGACCAAATAACCATGAAAATTGGACTTAAGAAAAGAAAACTAAAAAATCTATAATTATGATCAAAATTAAATACACAGTGGATTTTTAGTGCATGTTTTCTAGGACAGGAATGGCACTGAAACTAATAAAAACTAAACTGAAATGACCAGGCCCACTTTGGATATTAAAATTTCAGTAATTTCAAATAAACTAAAATGGAAAGCTAAATATTTATAATTAAAGGCTTAAAGCTACCCAAAATACTTAAAAACTGCAACAAATATTAAACTCTAATAATTCTAGCTCAAGTTTATTTTATTTTTCTCTTCTCCTCAAGCTCGGGGTCGTTTAGAGGGAAACCACGATGGTACTTTGGCCCTGCTTTCAGGGCCCCTTGCTCCAGATCCTGTGTTGTACCCAGGTTGCTACAGTGCTCGTACCCCAGCACAACACCCCCGCATCAGCCCCAATGCTACCCATATCCTGGAACGAGGTCAGAAAGGGGTTGTAGGGGAATTACTAAAAATAGACAGTATTTCTATCTCTCCTGTTCCAAAACAGAGTAAGTGGGGGTTTTTTTTTAAACTACTAGTTATTAAGATTGAACACTGATGTATTAGCTTTTGGTATTTTTTAGCATCTTATTATAGAAAGCATGAAAATAATGAATTTGAATCATTGCATTTGTTAAAAGAAAATTAAGACAGCCTTTCTTACCCTCAGAACAGCGAGTGATGCATGATTTTGGTAAAGAGAACGTCCGTCGACTGCGAGAGATCCAGAAACGTTGCAAAGAGCAGGAGGCTGAGAGAGCACAATCACGTGCTGTTCCAGTTAAAGCTCTTTGGACCGCCTCAAAATACCAGAATGTCCCATCGAGGGTGATGGCTCAGCTGCAGGCAAGAAGCATATCTGTGAAAGATGCCCATCCGTGAGCACTTCATTTTTCCTCATTAGGTTTTGACCAGTCTGTTTCTTTTGTGAAGGTTTCCAGTCCAAGTGTTAAGCCACAGTGTCAAAACTTTCTGAAGGCGCATTCCTATGGTGGGTCTGCTTCCCCACAAAGGCCACAGTCCAAAACTTCACGTGTAGCTGAGCAGCGTCGGGCCTCCTGCAACTCTACACAGGACCTGGACTTGCAAGTGAGAATTGCTAAAGTTTTATTGGAAGTTCACATCTACATTTTAAACATGCTTCTAGAGATTGTTTAAATTGCAGTTACAGGTTCAAGGTCAGACAATAGACTTCATAAAACATAATGCCCGGACTGCAGGAAAAACTGTGATTCGACGGTCCCAGTCACTGACAAACCTCAGAGATAAGCCTGTACCCAGTGCAGTCAAGGGCCAGGTTCCTCAATAGTGAGTGTTATTGAAACCTTCAGTGTCAGTGTGCTTAATGCTCATGATATTTCACCACTAGATACTTTTGACTTTTCTGACACCCTTGTTTTTTTTTTCTCTGCCCTTTGACATTGACACTAATATAGCCTTCAGGAAAGGAAGGAGCAGTGGCGTAAAGAGAAAGAAGAAAGGAGGAGGAATACTCCTGATCCTACGGTCCCAACTGGACACACCTTGATGCCTGAGAATGAGAGACAGGAGACTCTGAAGTCCCTAAAAGAGAGTATGATTCCTCCCTTACATTCATACATGTAGATAACTGCCACGGGAATGCCCGTGATCTCTAAAGATATTACACAGTGCTTTTAACTTGGCAGTGTTGTGTGTGTGTACTGCTTGTACATTAGTCCTAAAATCTAGTAATGGGATGTGGTGGCTGAGCCTTTGGAGTGTGTGTTGAGAAATCCAGGAAGTCTTTTATGAAGCGTGTATCAAGGCTTAGTTGTTGTTGGATCACCACCTTTAAGTTGCAGAAACAATTTTGTTTCTAGTAAAATTCTTTTCTTGGTTTGATTTTTCGTCAGCGATTGTTTCGCCCAGTCCAAACAATCTGGACTATAAATATGGCAAACTAATCCACTGCTGTAGGAAAAAAAAGACTGGGCTGTCAGTCTGTTGAAAAGCCTATTATTTCTTCCTCCGGTGCTCAGCCATCCATCATAATAACAGCAGCTTAGTAAGTACAGTAAATAGTACAGAATGAACATCAGTATTTGCCTCACTAATTATGTGTTTCTGACATTTTTTTTTCTTCAGCCCACCGCTCCCTGGTGACCGAGCTGCTCTCCCTGCCTCTCAAAGCTGACAGTCTGAGTATTCGCTCACGCCGGGCCCAACTTGACTGTAGGCTTTCTGAAATTGAAGAAGCCATAAAAATTTTCTCCAGAGACAGAGTTTTTGTAAAAATAGATTCCTAACACACGAGGAAAAGGAGGGAAGGAAGTGGCTAAGTAAATGTGTTGCTTTATTGAGATTAACTTTCATTTTTTAGTTGCATTAGGTAACATTACGCTGATTGTTGTGAAATTTTTATTTTTTCAAATGTGATTAAATCATTTTGTAAGCTTATTACAAAATACAAAAAACAAAATATTATTGAAGTGATACGATTCTTACGTGAAACTTGTCCTTTATACATGCTGCTCACTTGTATGTAGAAAAGAGAGGCAGATATTGTCCAAACTTACTATCGGAGCATCTTTAGGTGTCATTTGCTGAGATGTCATTTCTTTTGTATGGATGTGCTAATGACTTATGATTGTGACTGCTAATAATTTATAATAAAGAACATTTTTGTGAAGTTATTGTGTTTGTACTTACATCATTTTTGTAACGTGGAATCTTAAAACCTACCAAACAATACACTACAGCTTTTTTTTAGTTAATTTGATTTCATGAATAAATAGAGAAACACACTAGAACTCAGTAAATTTTGATTGTTCCGTTTCATTTTGTGTCACATTTATACTATAATTATACTAGTTGAAGCAGATGTGAACGCCGTGGCTAACGATGACGGTTTACGCACGCCCCGCCCCCTCTACGTTATCGTTCATTGTTTGGCGTGAGAGCTAGCCTAAGCCAACCTGCTAGTAGGAGGCTAGCTGGAAATAAAACGAGCTTCAGGCTCTTGTGCCTACATAAACGCTCATATATCTTTCCAGCGTTTATTTGAGAGACTGTCAGATTCAAAATGAGCAAGAGGAAAGCGCCACAGGAGTCGCTAAATGAGGGAATAACAGACTTTCTCGTCGGTACGTAAGAGATTTTTGAACTCAGCTAACCGTAGCTAGCATGGAAGTTGGGTTCTGTTATTGAATAAAAATACCCACCGTGCTGGTAAACTAACTTTGCACGAGTAGCGGGTATCAAAATATTTTAAATATGGAGTTGTAGTTGTTGGATCTAGTTATCTGGATTACTTACACGTGTGATTTGGTTCGCTCGCTATCTGCCTTGTCATTTAAATGCCTTCTACCTTCAGCTGAATTGGCAGAAGATTAAACTAGCATGAGGGAAATGTGAAGTCTTGCATTGTCCTAACACTGCCTCTGTTTCCAGAATTGGCCAACTACGAGAAAAATGTCAACAGAGCAATACACAAATACAATGCATACAGGTAAGTTCATAATTATGTGAAAACCTGTCCCAGTCACTGGTCTTCATAAAACAAGCGTTTCAAGTGTATTACGTCCACTCAGCCATCAATGATGGTGTTAGTACAACGCCCCCATATTAAAGATTACAGCGTTTATATGACTAAGAATAGACTCATGCTAAAAGAAACATTTTATTGAATTAGAATTTCTTTAAAACACTTAGAGTTAAGAGAAATAACTATTTTTTTCCTTTTTTTTTTAGTTGCTAAAAACTACATTATTAGAGTGAACCCCACATGATCGGATATGCAGCACTTCACAGGAAGAACCCCCTTTTAACAGGGGGACCTCCAAAAAGACCTCCAGTAGAACTAGGTTCGGGGAGCCTGTCTGTAGTGACCTGTTTACAACAACAGGAACTTGGAGGTGGTAAAAAAGGAATCATAACATGCATTAGTGGTATATAACACATAAAGTGTTAAAAGAGGTTAACTGAATCATGGGAAGCCCCAGAGCAGGCCTTGTCGTTATCAAAAAGGAAGTTTTATAGTGGAGAGGGTGACTGTCTCTTCAGTAATAAACTGGAAGCTGATTCCACTGGAAAGGGGCTGATGGCTGAAGTCTTTACAACTTTGTTATTTAGGGTCCAGTAAGCCAAGTAAGCCTCCAGTCCGAGAGTGAAGGACTCTGCTGAAATAATAGGCTAGAGTCCAGTCATTCAGGACTTAAAAGGATTTTAAATTTGATTTTGTATTTAGCAGGTAGCCAATTAAGATAAACTATAATAGGAGAAGTATGATCTAGTGTTCTAGTCCACCAGAAAAGCATCGAGTGCAGGATAAACTTTCTGGATTTATGATTAGGTTTTTGCTGTATGCTGTATCACTGGCTTGGTGTACATGATACATTGTTAATTTAATATACAATACACTAAGTAGAATAGCATTGGGGCAGGGATAGCTCAGTAGGTAAAGTGGTCGCCCCATGATCGGAAGGTCGGCGGTTCGAATCCACTTAACGGCTACCCTGAGGTACCCCTGAGCAAGGTACCGTCCCTACACACTGCTCCCCGGGCGCCTGCTTAGTGGGCTGCCCACTGCTTCACTGAGTGAATGGGTCAAATGCAGAGAAAAACAAGTAATTTCCCCATGGGGATCAATAAAGTATCCATCACCATCATTGTCATGTTTACACTTATGATCTAAAAGAAATTAACCTAAAGAAAAAGTGGCCTAATTCAATTTTACATATGTTTTTTGCTAAGACTTACATGGTCCCTTTTTTCTGTGCTTAGGAAAGCAGCATCTACGATTTCTAAGTACCCTCACAAAATCAAAAATGGAGAAGAGGCCAAGAAACTGGTATGTATGTATATGTTGTCATAGGCAGACTGATAGATAAAAAATATAAATGAAAGAAATATCTTCTTTCTTAACAAAAGAATTGGCATATAGGACAGCAGATTTCTCTTTGCATGTTGTCAAATCAGAGATCATCTTTGATCCTCTCCATGTGCTTTAAAATCTGTGACTTTCACTGTCACAATGACATTGTTAAACCTGGCAGCACCCCCGTCATTATTTATCTTGTCTACCACTAATGTGCTCATGCTGCTGTTTATGTGATGGCCTCTGTTGTAGCCTGTTTGTCAACAGCTTCTCTGCACATCTTACATAATCACTGCAGATCACACTGCTGAGCAGCAGCCTCATGATTGTTGTCACATTTCAACAGGATGGTGTTGGAGCTAAAATAGCAGAGAAGATTGATGAGTTTCTGCAAACTGGCAAACTTAGGAAACTGGAAAAGGTGAGTCTAAGAATGTGAGATCACATTACTGATGTCACACTGTAAAAATATTTTTTTAATAGTTATTTTTATGTATATGTACTGAGTTATTACACTGACTGATGCGCTACATTTCTATCTTCCAACAGATCCGAAACGATGACACTAGCTCTTCCATCAATTTCCTCACCAGAGTTACTGGAATTGGGTATGTTGTTTGGATGTTCAGTCTGTACTTATGATAAAAAAAATTATATGTTCATATTCAGAATTAAAATATACCAAGTATATTATTCACTTTCTGTTGTAACATTGTATGTGCTTTATGTTCACTTCAGACCTGCTGCTGCAAGGAAGTTTGTTGAAGAAGGGGTGAAGACTTTAGAAGGTTTGTGTAGCATTTGCCTCAAATTAAAATTGATACATATTTTGTGTGGTTAGTATAATTTTTTCTTTTTTTAGCTTAGTGCCGTGAGCAGGCAACCACACGCCACATGGCTAGAACGCAGCAGGCAAGGTTCAAGCTGACCTGTGGCCCTTTGCTGCATTTCTTTCCCTCTCTTTCTCTCTAATTTCCTGTCCTCTCTACTTACAATCCAGAAAAAAAGGCAAAGACCAAAAAATAAGTAAATATAGAATAAATTTCAATGAGAAGGATTCTTGATTTTGTTTTTTTGTTTGTTTTTTAGATTTGAAAAAGATCGAGCGCAAGCTAAACCATCATCAACAGATTGGCCTGAAGTAAGTGTGACTAAATGTTCTCCAGATGTTGTCTTGTAGGTTCTTGGTCATCCAGATCATGGTTTGATGTATTTTAAATATTTTGAAAAAATGTTTCAGATATTAAAGTTGTTTTTTGCTGTCTTTAGGTACTTTGAAGAGTTTGAGAAAAGGATTCCAAGAGCTGAAATGGAAAAGATGGAGGTGATCAAGATTTTTATATTTCTAATATCTTTACATGCTTTTTTTTCATACAGACTGCCCTTACACTGTGATTTCTTGTATTTACCCAGACTCTTATTCTTGGAGAGTTGGAGAAAGTTGATCAAGAATATATTGGAACAATCTGTGGAAGCTACAGGAGAGGTATTCGTATCAAGTTACTGGTCCATAGGTTTTAGGTTGCAATACCACTTGAGCCTTTTTAATACTGTTCATAACTTCCAGGTGCTGCATCGAGTGGTGATATTGATATTTTGCTGACCCATCCAAACTACACCTCTCAGACTGAGAAGCAGGTAAGACTTAACTCCATCACTCAGTTTAATTACAGGGTGACATGTCTTTTTAATCTTATTTTTTCTTCTGTTTCTGTTTTGCAGCCAAAACTCCTTCATGCTGTGGTTGAGCATTTGGAGTCCATCGGGTTTGTGACTGACACACTGTCCAAAGGAGACACCAAGTTCATGGTGAGGCATCTTGTTTATTTTCTGTCTTACTGAAGGAGGTACTGATTTGTAATGTAGTTAGTACTGTAACTGCACCCAGTCGCTGTAGCGCATGACTGTGGTCATGATGTTTTGGATCTTGTTTTTCTAGGGAGTCTGCCAGCTGCAGCAGAATGATGAGGATGACGAGGAATACCTTCACAGACGTATTGACATTAGGTGCCCTTCTTTAAATTGGTCATTTACATTTGAAACATTTATACAGGCTCATGGGATTCATTTTGTTGCTTCAGGATTCTTTGTCAAGATTATGTGTAATCATAATTAAGCACTATGCTCTTATGTTTAATTTTGTGTATTTATGGGATCTATTTGTGATGCTGTAATTAAAACAATGCCAGTACTGTTTTTCAAGTACCAGGCATTCCCAGTTATTCAGCACAGACAGTAAAGAGGCAACCCTATTTTTGTATTTGATATTTTAACATGTAGTTTGTTCCTGCTCACTGACAGTCTTTTATTTATTCTCAAAGGTTAATTCCCAAGGATCAGTACTACTGTGGAGTTTTGTATTTTACTGGCAGTGACATCTTCAACAAAAATATGAGGACCCACGCACTGGAGAAGGGCTTCACTCTCAACGAGTACACTATACGACCACTGGGGGTCACTGGTGAGTGTTAGTTCCAAAAAAACAACAACAACGACTAAAACAACAGGAAAAAAACGGAATTTCCTGAACTCTTCTCTAGCTCTGAGCAACATATATATCATTCATCACCAACCAGTGATTCATACTATAAGCTTTTAACATGAGCTGTTTTCCTTTGTGCTTCTGTTGTAGGTATGGCAGGGGAGCCTCTGTTGGTGAATAGTGAGAAAGACATCTTTGATTACATCCAGTACAAATACAGAGAGCCGAAGGATCGCAGCGAGTGAAGCAAAGGACAGCTTTACAGTTAGATCTGGAATTAAAGCCACAATTCTCCTAAAAGAAAAGAACTAAAAAAAATAAATGTTTCCTGGTGTGTTACTCTTATCCCTGCTTAGCCATGACATTTATAGAAAATAATGTGAAACAATTTTAATTTGTTTTAATTTTCTTCCCCAGTCATGATATTATGATATAAACATGACAATGCTTTGAAAGAAAAATTACCTGAGGTTTAATTCTTCACAGTCAGGCATTTGCATCAGTTTTTAAACAGATTTTTAAAATCATCTTCATTAGTAATTTATTATGTCTTTATTTTACCTCATATGTACCTTTTAATTTTTGATAAGCCAAAAAAAGGATAATGACCTGCAAGAAGTAATTACTGTTGACTGGCTCCTGTTACATTTGTTCAGCATCACAAACGATGAAGACTGTGGTCATCAGAGCATTCCCCTCGACAACAGTGCTCTTTAACACTTTGCTTTAGTTGTGCAAGGTTTTTAAATTATAGTTTTTTATATATTATTGTATTTTTGTTTTCTACTTTGGGCAGACCAATTGGAAATTATAAGGGAACATGCAAGGAATTTATGATTCACAGGCTAGGCTGGTTATTTACAAATACAACTGGTTTGGGACAAAATTGGCATTGAAATCTTTTGACAAATTAGTTGTTTTGGTGGGGTTTTCGTTTGTATATTTGTTTTACTCCATTGCTGTGTGACTGCACTGGTAGAGTTGAGTAATCTATTTTGTGTGAAACAAATCTATGTAGTGAAGGTTACCACAATCATATCTTCAACGCTTTGTTTTTGAAAGGGGATAGACTAAAGATGCAAAACTTGAATATTTGAATTAAGATAAAACTTAACAACTTACAATATGTTTTACATGTTTACGCAAACGTGTCAGAAAATATTTAAGAAAAAAAGGATCTGTGAGGTTAATGCAAATTGTTCATTTTCTGTATGTATGAGTGTAGTAAATGCAATACAAAAACCATATTTGTATTTTTATTTATTTATATTTATTATAACATTTAAAATCTAATGTAAATCACTAGGTAATAGTTCATATACCATATTCATGACATAACCCTTGGGATATAAGCTGAAAGCCATATTTTCAACGATTATGGTTTGTTTACTGCAGGCAACTTTTTCCAGGTACGTCGCATTTACCAAAAACTGTTTCTATGGGCTATTTGTGTTCGTTTGTTTTTCCCCCTTATATACAACAGGTTTGTTTTTATTTCGTAGGTTTTAAGTTAAATTATGTTAATGTAAATATGAGTGAATAATTTAGAGATATATTATTTTTCTTATGCTACTCTGGCATTAAAAATAATGTCGTAACGACGATAAGACGACTAGAAAGAAATTTCAAGTACTCTGGCATTAAGTTTTTTGGTTTGTTTTTTATTTCTCTTACAAAACAATTAATTTAAACGACAGAAAAATAAAACTTTTTAACTTAATTGTGAATATTTTTTGTAAAAGAGGTAAATTAATTTGTTGTACATCCTAATAGTGGTATAAGTTATTTACAACGATTGCCACGGCAACAGCAGCAACCGCAAGGCATGATGGGTTGAAATAAAATGCAAGCAGAAATACCAGCAAGATAGGCCCGAGTCAGCCAATGATGGCGCTTTGTGCATTAATATCAGCCAATCGGAACTCGTCGAGCCAGCAGTCTCTTACTGCTACACACCCACGTTACTTTTGTGTCAACCACTTCGCGGGAGTTGTCACTTCAGGAGCGGTCATCTCTTTAAAACTAGAGAAACAGTATACGAGAGACTAGTAGGTAAATCAACCAATTCGCATGAAGAAATTTGATTTTAATTAAATATCTTGCAAATGTTACTGAAGCCGTGATGTTTGCGTGTAACGTTAACTGATGTTTGTTCCTTTTTTCTTATTCGGGATGAATGATCAGCTAGTTATGGTGCTTGAGCTAATTAACGCATCATCATCGCTTGTGCATGTGGCCATGTGTTTGCTAGGAAACCACTCTCCTGTTGACACCTTACTTCAGATTAAGTACTGTTTTTGACAAACGTTACGTTTTAACGGGAGCTGTGGATGTATTATTTTGATAACTTATGCACCGAAGTAGATAGCGACAGGCGTTCATTCTCACTGTTTTCTAACGTAGGGCAGTTGAAGCAATGTGGTTTAATTTGTGCAGTCTGATTTCACAGGCTTGTGGCTGAAATCTCGGAAAATGTGAGACTATATAATCGCAATGTCCTGCGTATCCATAGAAACTACGCAGAGCGCGCGTCCAGCGAGCCTGCAGCTGATTGAAGTTATGCAACACTCGTAGAAAAAGCTAGCTCAAATATTATGTATCAGGTATTATGTAATACCGGCGTCGTCACTAAAATAGGCGTTTTTCCCCTTCTTATTCTGTCGCTAGTCTTGAAGCAGTTAAAGGCTTGAGTCAGACAATGATGAGGACTCTTAGGATGCTCAGGCTCTCCAGTCAGCGGTATTGTGCGCGTGCCAGTGTGCCTGTGAGGATGATGAATTCACCGCTGTGTTTTGGTTTCCCAGGGCAACCATGTCTGACAGAAAGGCAGTGATCAAAAATGCCGACATGTCGGAGGACATGCAGCAGGACGCCGTGGAGTGTGCCACTCAGGCCCTGGAGAAGTACAATATCGAGAAAGACATCGCTGCATATATTAAAAAGGTAAAGCTAAACAGAAAACATTTTTAAAAAGCACAAACTAGGCTGTACTTAAGCATGCAGGCAAAATCTGGAAGACTGAGGCTATTTTTGCACTCAACCATCCTGTGCATCATTGCAAGTTACATACCCTGCCTGGTATTTGCAATTGTTTCCTCTCTTCCTGAGGAAACCTGTTCCTCTCGAACTGTCTGTCCTTCAGAAGCCTCATGCCCACATTCTTTAGCTCTGTGGTGTAGGGAAAGAAACCAATATCATAAGGAATTTGGGATCAGTGATTTCTTGCAGCTCTTTTTGTATATGTTTGTATCTGACCAGATATTTTACCTTGAATGGGTGGAAAATGTCATCTAAACTTAGCTGTCACACTAGGCCACCCAGTGTATTTCTCCAAATTCAGTGCTTTCCGTTACCCCTGCCCAATGATTGGGGGGGAGGCTTAAATTGGATTTCTTGATTATTTTTTTTTTAAAGAATAATCTGAAAATATGGTTCATGATCTGGTCAGATAATTTTTACTACAATGTAATCAGTGCAAGAAATCTTCACCTGTTTGAGAGGGGGGGAAAAAACAAGACTTTTGACCATCACCTTGTCTTATATAGGATTTGCAGGCATTGTCTTACCCGCTTAACATTTGTGCACTTTTTTAAAAAAAAAAATTTTTTTTATTTTTTGTTCCACTCAGGAGTTTGACAAGAAGTATAACCCAACCTGGCACTGCATCGTTGGGAGGAACTTTGGCAGTTACGTGACTCATGAGACGAAGCATTTCATTTACTTCTACTTGGGTCAGGTGGCCATTCTGCTGTTTAAGTCTGGCTGAGAGGGGAGGGGAAAGCGTTTTCCCGACACCAGCTGACCATATACAATACGGACTGACTCCACAAAAGGCACTTATCATTCCTTGGCAAGGGGCCGCTGCCTTTTTCTGTGCTGCTTTCTACTTTGTTGTTTTTGAAGATTTAAAACAAAAAAAAAAAACAAACTAAAAACTAAAACGTGGCCATGTTAAAGAGATGAAACACTTGTATTTATTTTTGTCTTGTTACATTAGACATGTCATTTTTTTAATTAAAGTATAGCTGTTAAGCTGTTTGGGTCCAATGCCTGCTGTGGTCATTTCACTCAATTTCAGTTTTCAGATTGGTTAATGTGACTATCTTGCATACTGAGGCCACATCTATAACCCCGCCATCAACAAGATGATCATGACTTGTGCCACTCCCAGTCTCTTTCCAGGATGGTGTAATGGGGTTACATTTGTACAGGATGAGCGGTTTCCAATCTGTGCTTCCTCAGGTCTTGATATGACAAAGCGTCTTTCAGTTCATTAAATCCATTAAATGATGAGTCACAGGGTTCTGTTCCAATGCATTATCCTTGGATAAAGCGGGAAAACATTGCATATATATCCATTACTATTCAGGTGACGCCTAGCTTTAATCATAAAGCCAGATGTTTCAAATTGAAGTACATGTGTTTTTAGGGTTTTATTCTAAATTGACACAAAAGTGAGGCTATTGTACTAAGTCATAAAAAGTCTTAGAAATGTCTACATTTACTTTAAGTAACATTACCTTGACCGCACCCATGACTTTGATCATTATGTCCTCAAATGTTCATATGTAGAATTGCTTTTTAACATTTGTTCAGCATCCCAAACAGAGCCTTCAGCTCTCTCTTCTGTGGAACCAACTTAGTTTGGAATTAGAAAGACAAACACCATCTTTACTTTTTAGATTAGGCTTAAAACGTATCTTCTTCATAAAGCTCTTAGTATGGCTTAATCAGTTGATCCTGAATCCTCCCTTTTCATTGACCTCTTTGTCCTTCCACTCACCTGGTAGCTCACAGGTGTCAAACTCCAGGCCTTTAGGGTCTGTGTCCTGCAGGTTTTAGACGTGTCCTTGATCCAACACAGCTGATTTAAATGGTAAAATCACCTCCTCAACATGTCTCGAAGTTCCCCAGAGGCCTGGTAATGAACTAATCATTTGATTCAAATGTGTTGAGATCTAAAACCTGTACGACACCAGCCCTTGTGGTCTGGAGTTTCCACACCCCTGTAGGCTCAAGCTTCAAATTCTGGTGAGTTGCAGGTGAAGATTTTTTCCTGGTCAGGAGAGCAACCAGAAGATTGAAGGAGGGGTGTATCATATACAAGACAGAGTGAATAGTTTGGAGAACATAAGAGGCAAGACATTAATGCCAGGAGAGAGAGAATATATTGTTAAATTTGTGCCAAACATGAGACCAAGGAGGATGAAAAGTGCACGCAAAACAAAAAGGCAAAAGGCTATATGGAGAGATTATCCACTGTAGTGACCCCTTAAGAGTACAGCTAGAACACTTCTCTGCTCATCCATATCATCTTGATCTCACCTCATAGCCAATCAACATGAGTTGTCCATAGGTTGAACTCACCCCTAATCCTATTCATCAACCTCATCTCCTGTCTTCAGTGTTTGTTTCAGTCTCCAAACCACAAACATAGCTGGCTTCAACCACCTTGGTAAACATTCGCTTTCATTGTTGCTACTATGTTTTTAAAATCACATCACTTCTGATACTTCTCCACCCTTTGTTGCTTTGGATAGTTGACCCATATAGATGGACATGTATATTACAATGTGCTACTGAATTGGCCAGGTTAATTATTAAGGACCATATGCAAAGAATTTAAGTAAAAACCAGATGAGACATGGCATGAAGCGGTCACTGTTTATTTCAACACATTTAGAAAACCAGCTTGTGAGGGTAGACGCCATTAGACAGGAAGAAGGAAGAGCGCAGGTACCCTTGCAGCTGAGGTACTTTCTTGATAAGGGGCAACAGCTGAGAATCAACGGCTTTCTGGTCCTCCTTCCTCTGCTCTGTCAGCTGGAATTTCTGTACGTGAAGAAAACCAACGAGTCAGTCGTTTTTAATCCAAAAGCTCATTTTCAGTACAGTAAAAATTCAGAATATATATATATATATATATATATATATATATATATATTACCTCTTTTTCTGTATCAAAGATTTCTCCCTCCTGGTGACGTGGCCTCCTCAGCTTCTTCTTCTTGAAGTAGGCATCGTTGAGGGTTTTGGGGATCTTCATACCAGAGATGTCAATTTTGGTGTTTGTGGCAATCACAAACTTCTGGTGGGCCCTGCGCACGGGGACTCTGTTCAGGGCAAGAGGGCCTGTGCAAAGGAAACAAAGATGACAAGAGTTTAATAGATGCTCAACATCTTTTTTGTAATTTAATTTATTACAGGTTCTACTGCCATGTGCATAACTGTGAAGTAATGACAGTATTTAAAGAAGAACAAAACCCATCCTTACCAGTGACGAGCAGGAGACCACTGGAGAGCTGCTTCAGGAAGACCACGCGCTGAAATAAAAAGTGCAATTTAAGCATTAAAGAATTAAGAATTAACATTACGGCATCCATTGCTCCATATATCCTGTGTCAACATGAATAAGACCATTTTAACTATGGTAGTGGGTAGACCAGTTTAATAACCTCAGTCGGCTTTAATGCCAAGTTATTAAGATTGGAGAAAAGTAATCTTTTTGACGTGCTCTCCTAATTTTAATGAAGGGCCTCTCTGCCTCTCAGTTCCACAGCTGAAGCATTATTTAGGTCAGCCGCAGTTTGAAGTGTGTGGGAACGCTCGCTTCCATAACTCGCCCATGCAGCATTCAAGAGTAGGAGCGACAATGTCTGTGGTAGTGAGGGTGTGATTATGGTGATGTACCCAGTGTGTTTGATAAGCAACCTTCAGCAGGTTTATTTTCAGGAAAAATGTATCTGATACCATGTGTTTTGCATCTATTCACTGGTTTGTTTGTTTTTTTAAATTAAAGTTCTATGATAATTCATGGCAGAAAATAATGCTCAACAGATCATTAGCAAACTGCTGAAATATGCCTCAGCTTGGGTTCTTTTGGTAAAGTCCATTAACTGTAGACTGAGTGCTTCACTGGCGTGTTCATGCAGTGATGCAGTTCACGTTCAATGTAGTTTATATTTGACATGAACTGCCTGCTAGCCCTATAACACTAACTCATTAATATTACTATGAAAATTCTTCTATAATGAACTAAACTATGAATTGCAAACAAAACATGACCGACACCAAAGCTATCACTGCTATGGATCCTTCATATGGCATGAAGGCAGTTTCCAACTGTGGAGGATTTGTTTTTGCTCTTCTAGAGTAACAAAGCCAACCGATTTACACGATATTAAATTTTTCATGGCTCAGAATGGGCCTTAGAGGGAACCACAAATAGGTACCAATCTAACTTCCAGTGACATTATGGTTCAGTATACAAGACCAACATTAACAAAACTCATGACTATGCCCTTTGGGGTTGACTAAGTCTTCTATGGGTGACAGTTTTTGTTTTGTTTTTTGATTACATAATACCTAAAAATAAATAAATAAATATAACACCTCGTGATTCCAGCAAGTTTTAACTTATGGCAAGCAGAGCTGATTTGGTCCTAAAGCAAGATCCTTGCTCTTATGACACCCAGAGTGGACTTTCCACTAAAGATAAACCAGGTGACATTGAAACAGAATATTCATCTGTAATGTGACATCATCAACTGATGCTACAGCCTGAAAAAGTCAGCCTGTGTGAAGCTGCAAGTGCTCCTGCTAATTGATGAGACTGACTCATTATTGAGGCATATGCCAGAAACTGTTGTCACCTTTCCACGGTGGCGCCCAGTGAGCAGAATGAGGACAGTTCCTGGTGTGATGGAGGCACGCAGGTTCCTCTTGTGCTGGGAGAAGGGCTTGATCCCATGGCTCTTCAGTTTACGGGGCACGTCCTCTGTGGGGTAGTAGCGGGGCTGTCGGAGTAGAAAATAAAACTTTAGATTGCTGTTGTATGTTGTTGTCAATATATAAACTTTATGGACAAATGTTTGCCTCCAAAAAACCACAACATGACCACAAGGCAATAAACATACTCTATTAAAAACACTGTGCATTAACTGTGTCTGTGTTTGAACAGACAGAATTCCAAATTTTACCTACATAAAACAAATCTTAATAGAAAGGACAAATGTATATGCATTACTCACCATCTTGCGCAGTTTGACAACACGAGTGCCTCCGTTCTTGTCTCCTCCAACGGTTTTGACGACAGTGGCCTTGGGTCTAGCCTGGATCTTCTTTTCCACCTGAAGGAGAACAAATTACCATCAAAACAAGTGGCAAAGAAAAAGTGGCATGCCTTTGACCATTATTAAACAATTTGTGTGGTGTCAAAGGTCTGCCCTTACCTTGGTCTCAGTGGTTTTGGTCTTCCTCTTGTACATGGCCCTGCGAGCATACATAGCGGACCGGGAGTAGCGACCGATGCCCCGGGCCAGAACCGGGTTCCGGCTCCCGTGCTTCTTCTTCTTGGCAGCTTTGTCTCCCTCTGCCATCTGACACAAAGTAAAAAGAAGGTAGATGTTTGTTAGGGTCTCAGATGAGCAATGATTTATGATACCACAGTGATGTTATTGGAATGTGTTCCTAGGTTTATTGCACTAACAACAGCAGAACAGCAATGTATTAAGACCTTAAACTCTAAGCTGTTGTGCTGCTTGCATTTCTGCACAAACTATTAGTAAGCACCAGTAAACACTAATAAACTATAAAGTACTATGAAAATGATTTGGCTGGTTACTACCAAAGAGCCATCATAAATGCAGAAGCATGACAAGTAACGCTGGCTAGCCGTTAGCAACTTTCCGGGCTAACCAGCCATTTCTCGTCTTCATTTACAATTAGACAAAATTGATTTCTTAACATTTCCAAGTTTAAATGAAATACCCAAACAACGACAGCGAATAAGTGGAATGAATAAAACCGAAGACTGAAGAAAGACGACACGTTTCAACCACCAGCCTTGCTAACGTTACAGGCTGTACGGAGGCTAGCCGGCGGCCTAAACCTGCACATCTAAGCATATCTACAGTAACATGAAGAATAAATCATGGCAATAATGATGTCTACCGTATAGTCTAAACATAATGAATCGTCTCATGATAGTTGGAGAGAGTATTTTTTATTCTCTAACACGGATGAAAGCAGATTTCTTTCCCACAGTAACACGAAGGAAAGGCTGTCTTACCTTTGCTATGAAAAAAAGACCGACATCCGGGCATGTGACGTATATAAGGACGCTGGGCAATGGCGTTGACGTAATTACGTTGTTTACATGACGTGATGGTACTTGTAGTCCACATAATGATTTTCTGTTGCTCTAGTCCCATTTCCATAAATACCTCCTCGGATCGACTCGGCACGGTTCGTCACGGTTTTTAGGGTTTTTCATTAGGTCATAGCACCTGGTACCAGGTATTATTTAGTACCTGTTCTGCCAAAGTTCCAAGCCATCTGAGCAGTTCATAAATTGTGACATTGTCAGACTGCATGCCACCGATTGGCTGGGTCACAGGCCTTACTCAATGATTAATAAGAGCATTTCGTTCAACACCGCCATTTTTGAAATCCTGCAATGAGGGAAATGGCTACAAAAACAATCCCATGTTCCCAGAGTCTGACGAAAAGACACAGACAGAGCAGCAGGTATATTCTTGACTGGACGTCCACCTTTGTTGTAGCATTCATCTTGCCTTGTCTCGAGACCATGCACATTTCGAGGTACTACACTGTAATAGAAAATCATTTGATCCAAGTCTAGTGGCGAGTCGGCCCAAATAGGTTCGAATGGAAAAGGAGCTTATGTAGCATAGGCGAGTTTAGACCCTTCTCCATAAGAGCACCACAAAAATAACTATATTAAAACTAGTTATGATCGCATATTTTAATATTCTTTTCTGACTGTCTTCAAATGTTATATTTTCCTAACTTGTCTGCTGGCAACAGTACAGGACAGAATGAAGACAGGTTTTATGTACAGTATTGTTGATGTCATGATGTTACAGTGTGCTTACAGAGGCATTGCTACTTCAACAGTGTGGCTTGTCATTAATATCCTTATAAGACTGCATTAGAAAGAACAGTGTCACCAGAGTCACCTGCAGTGGACTCCACTCCAAATCAGTTGGTCCCTCTCCGCTGCCTGCCACGGACTCCACGACACCTGCCCCGGATTCCACGCCGCCACCTGCCGCGGACACCACCGTGGAGTCCACCTGCCAATCCTCCAAAGGGTGCCAGCCACCAGCTAATCCACACTGCAGCAGACCACCTGCCAAGCCACGCCACCGCTGGCCGCCTGCTAATTGCCACAATCCAAGCCACTTGAAAGGTCCCGCCTTCGCCCCGTCGTTGACCTCTGGTCCTGTCGTCCATGGGTCTTCGCTGTAATGGTTGACCCCTAGACCTGCTGCGCTTTCTTTGTCGGCTTCCAGATCACAATTGCGTCTGCCGGTGGCCTCGTGACCAACCTCCTGAACAGTTGTCTCTTCCAACAGTCTTGAGGACAGTGGTGTTTGTTCTAGCATTAATATTCTTCTTCTTCACCTGAAGCAGAACAAATTATCATCAAAACAAGTGGCGAAGAAAAGTTGAAAAAAGAAAAAAAAGAAAAAAGTTGCTAAATTGACAACCCTGTGTCCAAATTCATGGGCTGCATCCTCCTGAGGACCTGGCCTTCGCGGTCTACGTGGGCCGGGTCCTCAGAAGGTCGGGTAGGCCAGAAGTAAACGGCTGGGGAAATTGGACGGTCTAGCCTTCAGATTAGCGTCGCCGCTGTCTCGGTGGAGTTTAATGAACTCAGCCGTCTGCTCCTTGCTATCTAAAATATAACAGGACACTGCCGTAAATTCTCGACCGTCTCATACTTCTGTTTAATCAGTTTTCTGTTTGACGTTTAGTCAGCTGTGTAAAAACCAAGGAGGAACCCACCCGGGGGATTAATAAAGTTTTATTTTATCTAATCTAATCTAATAACTTTAATCTCAGCCAAACCGATTTACTCACAAACAAACAAAACACTGAAAAAAGCCCAACAATAACATTTTTAGGTTGTCTAAGTGACTTATATATTACGTTTAACCCGAGTAGTCCGCGGTGATCTGAAAATGATGTGCCGGGAGTTGTGCCGTTCTCGGCGGCTTCAGTGACCCTCGAGCTCCTGGCTAGCTGTCGAGCTGGTGGGTAGCAGACGTCTCTGAAAACGTCGAAGCACTTTTGCAAATATGCGATATCTTGATAAACCGAGCAGATATTTGATGTTTACACAGCTACTTTCTCGCCTGAAAATATGTTAAAAGTTTATTTTGTGACCCAGAAAGATTAGTAAGAGTAATTTTAAAACTTAGTAGAGCCCGCCATTGTTGGAAAATGGAGTTTGGCTGGGCCGCGCTATGAATTCTAGGATATGATAGGCCACGAAGGACACACCCGACCCATCCTTCAAATTCGGGGAAAAGGAGGACGCATTTGTTGGCTGCATTCGGAGGAGTCTACAAATTTGGACAGCCTTCGGTGCGTAATCGTAATCGTAATCGGTCTACAAATGCTGCCTCAGGAGGATGCAGCCCATGAATCTGGACACGACAAGTATCGCTAGCTAGCCATTAGCAACTTGTTACAACTTTCCCGGCCAACCAGACATTTCTCTATGAAATAATGCTATCTACTGTATCGTCTAAACATAAAGAATCATCTCATGATAATTGGAGAGTGTTTTTTATTCTGTATCATGGATGAAAGCAGATTTTTTTCCTACAGCAACACGAAGGCACGGCTGTCTTACCTTTCTGACGAAAAGATCGACATCCAGGCGTGTGATGTATATAAGGACGCTGGGGAAGGGTGTTGCCCAGCGTCGTTACGTTACGTTTACGTTAAGTTTACAGGATGTGATGGTACTTGTAGTCCAAATATTGATTTTCTGTTGCTCTAGCCCCTTTTCCATAAATACCTCTGCGGATCAACTCAGTTCGGTTTGCCTCAGTTTTCAGGGTTTTCCATTTGGTCATAGTACCTGGTACCAGATACTTTTTTAGTACCTGCTCGGCCACAGTTCCAAGCGGTCCGAGAAGGTCTTAAATTGTGATACTCGATGATTCATGAGAGCATTTTGTTCACAAATATCAACACCGCCATTTCCGAAACCCGGAAAAGAGGGAAATGGCTACGAAAAACAATCCCGTGTTCCCCGATTCTGACGAAAAGACACAAACAGAACAACAAGTATATTCTTGCCTCGACGTCCGCCTTTGTTGTAGCATTCATGTTGCATGTTAATTGCATTGTGGGACGCTCGGATGCCACACCACCCGCTGCTTCTTGGACCAAACCTGTTGGTCCCTCTCTGCTGCATGCCACAGACTACATGCCAGTACCTGCCATGGTCTCCATGCCACTGCCTGCCACAACGCCGGAGTGGATTCCACCTGCCAAGGATATCCCAAGGGTCTCCATCTCAATTGCTGCCAGCCACCAATGAATCCACGCTCCAGCAGGCCACCTGTCAATCGCTGCAAGCCACCAACTAAGCCACCTGAAGGATTCTGTTGTCGGTTTCCAGTGCTGTTACCCATTAGTCTTCGCTGTAATGGTTGAACCCTAGGCCTGCTTTGCCTGCTTTGTCATCTTCCAGATCACCATCATGTCCAATGCTGGCCTTGCGACTGGCCTCCCAAACTGTTGTCTCTTCTAACAGTCTTGATGACTTGCCTTAGGTCTAGCCTTACTCTTATCCTCCACCTGGAGCAAAAAAAATTATCATCTAAAAAAGTGACAAAGAAAAAGTGGCATGTCTTTGATCAATATTAAAAAAATTGTATGGCACCACAGGTCTGCCTCTTGGTCTCAGTGGTCTTGGTCTTTTTCTTATATATAGCCCTGCGAGCAGACCAGCAGTAGCGACCGATGCCCCGGGCCAGAACCGGGTTCCGGCTCCCGTGCTTCTTCTTCTTGGCAGCTTTGTCTCCCTCTGCCATCTGACACAAAGTAAAAAGAAGGTAGATGTTTGGTAGAGTCTCAGATGAGCAATGGTTTATTGCACCACAGTGATGTTATGGGATTAAGTTCCTAGGTTTATTATTCTTCTAACACTGGTTTTTAGCAGCAGGACTCCAGCACCAACTACAGCAGAATAGCAATGTTTCAAGATCTCAAACTCTAAGCTGTAGTGCTGCTGGTCTAAGCACCAGTAAATTCCAAGAAACTATAACATACTATGACCCAGTGTTTTCTAGTTTGTGTAGTTTGTTGCTTAATATTGAAAACTTTTTTGTTCTTCCAAGGTTCATGATAACTTTTAAGTCTTTTAATAAGTATGTTTGAGTTAGTCTTCAGTTCCTTGTGATTTTTATGTTTCTTTCCCTTAGTGTCTCGTCTCCTCCTGTGGTTAGTCAGTCTTGTTTTTACATTTGTTTTTTTTGTTTTTCATCTCAGTGATTGGTGGTTCTTTTGTGTCTATTTAGTGTCAATCACGTCCCCATGTCTGTTTCTCCCCTGGCCCCAGTGTCAAGCCTGTGTGTCTTAGTCTACCTCTCAGTGTGTTTCGTTTTATTTTAACAGTGTCTCGTCCTGTGTTCTGCATGTTCAGTTTTGCCTCCCCTGTCTTATTATGTGTGATTTGTTCCTCCTGTGTTCCCACCTGTCGCCCATTCTTTCGTTATCCTGTGTGTATTTAAATCCTCAATCTCCCTCTGCTCATTGCTCATTTTTGTATCACAGCACGAAAGCTGCCTCTTTTGTTTTATTTCTCCCGCCTCTGAGTCCTGCGCTTGGATCCTACCCTTGCCTGCCACATAGTCTACTATGACAATAAGGAAGTAATGTCACAAATCCATGATACAGATTTAAAACACACTTTAACTGAAATATACCAAAAGTCCAAACGGTTCTGGTAAAGCGAGGACATTGCTGTGACTTATAAAGCGTCTGCTTAATTTTATTTTTTTCTCTAAATAGGGTCCAAAACATGCTGTTGTAGCTTAAATCACTAGAGTTTATTAGCAAGGCCTGACTTTATTATTATTTTAGTTAAACATTTCTATTCCTCTTTTGGCTGAATTTGGCTTCAGTGTTTGTAAGTCAGTGTCCAGCAGCAGTCTGTATTCAGTTTGAATATTGCTGTAAATTGATATGGATCAGTTTATACCTTTTATTAACTGTAACATTTAACTTTTGGGTGACAGCACAAGGGAATAGAGAATGAGAGAGCAAGATGAAAACGGCAAAGAGAGAGCAAAAAGAAACGGGTAAGAATGGACTTGTGGTGAAATTCACCAAAAATGATAAAGCTGTAGCTTCCATTTTTCTACATTCATTGATGATGATTTCACATAACTAAGTAGTGTGCTGTACTGTTATCAATTATGGATCCCTAACCTGCTCTTATAATAATTATCATAAGATTATATTTTTCTTTTTTCCTGTGAATATAATTCTAGTTGAGTGGTGAGGAAGAAGAGAGAGATGTTGTAGAACATAGGTGTCAAACTCTGGCCCGCGGGCCAAATTTGGCCATACCAAATTACTATTAGAGCTGGCCTACTGGTATTATACAGCTAATATATATATTGTTTAGTATTAAGCTTTGCTTGTTCCAGATTCAGTTTTTCAGCAAAACGTGTTTGAGTCCATAAGAAAAGATTCATTCTTATATCTGGAGGAATAAATATATTTCAATAAATATTAACGTTAGCCCGCGACTTTGTTTCAGTTTTGAATTTTGGCCCACTGTGTATTTGAGTTTGACACCCCTGTTGTAGAAGAACAGGAAGAAGGAGAGAGCAGGTAGTAAAGTTAGGTGAAAAAATATATATTTATAGAATTAGTGTATATTTAAAAAATATACACTAATTCTTTGTGTATTTCAAGGATGTTCAGTAGCAAAAAAAAGAAAGAAAAAAAAAGTCAGTGGACGTTGTAAACAGAGCATGTTGATATAAACAATGGCATTTTTTCACTCTAAACATGTCTCATAAAGGATGGCTGCCATTACATTGATATGACGGACTACAAATCTATTCTCCACTAGTAAAATTGGGGTACACGATGCTGTGTTCTGAGACTGCATACTAAAGGAAGTGTTTGTATAAATTCAAAAACTTTAATAAAAAGCAACTCTATTACCAGTTTGCTTCATGTACAGGTCTATAGACTGGTGATTGTCCAGTGTCCATGATTCAATAGCTTGCAGAATCTCCTTTAAGAGTAATAATTTGAAATAATCTTCTTTTAAGTATGACATATTCAGTCTCCCGTGTCAGATACCTGTGGAAAAAACGTTCTCTACCCTTCTTTAATTTATCACTTAACTTCATTGAATGCACAGCCCTATTAATTCAGTCTGGTTGACATATGGACTTTTACTGAACCATTCCAACAACTTGATTTTTTCTGCCAGTCTGTTGTACCGGTAGTTTGTCCTGTTGCATGAACCAGTTTCAGTGTGAAGGCTTCACATCTGACAGTAGAATACTGAGGCTTGGACCTCCTCCAGTTTCTCCAGGGGGACACCAAAGCGTTCCCAGACCAGCTTCAGGCTTCCTCTCAGTGGGACATGCCTGAATATTCACCCAGGAGGCATCCTTGTTAGATGCCCAAACCACCACAACTGTCTCCTTTTGATGTGGAGGAGCAGCGGCTCTATTCTGTGCCCCTTCCGGATGGCCAAACTCCTTACCCTATCTCTAAGGGAGAGGCTTTCAGATGCCACCTTTCAGATGAAGCTTCTGCTCTCATTCTTTCGGTCACTACCTACAGCTCATGACCATAGGTGAGGGTAGGGACATAAATCCCTTGACCAATGTTCCCTCTAAGCCGCAATTGCACACTGCTGGCAAGGTCTCTGTGCACAGAAAATCTGCGTTGCGTACCCAAAAAAAAATCTAACCTGAATTGAAATTAAGATAAATACGTTAACAATTCATTCTGTTTTGCAGTGTTAGTCAGTAAGTGACTGGCTGCTCCAGTATGGGATTAGAACGATGCCACCTTATCCCATAGTCCAGCCAATGATGCGATTCACATTCGTATAGCTAATCGACGTCGTTGACAGGCTATGACAGCATCCTTATGTGCCGACACCGGTGTTTTATCTAGCAAAGCGGCGTGGCTGATGTGGAGTGAAGCCACGTTAATGACAACGTGTACAACCATTGGAGATGTGAGCAGGACAGATGGAACAACTGTGTGAACAAAAGTGTGGACTTTATACCAGTTTTTAAATTGTGTTGATAGGCCACGTAAAACCAGAGTTATGATAAAAATATATGTAATGTTTGGTTTTTTTCCTGAATCCTATCTTGTTTATATTTATACTGCAAGAAGAAACAGTAAAAAAGGCGTTTTATAAGGAAAGCGCTGGAAAGCACTCTCAGCCTGTGAGCAAAAACAACCCCCCCCCCCCCCCTCCTCCTCCCCCGCGCCCCCCAGCCTTTCCTATTGGTGGAAACATGTACCATGTGGACCAATAAAAAAAATGATATGGCAACATGGCATTTAGTTGTTTAGGAAGGGGGAAGTTTTAGGAGTGACAGAGGTGTTTTGAGATGTGACAGATTTGCAACGTTTAGCGCAAATCTTGTGTAGTTAATGTGTAGTGTAGACAATAGTTTTGTTTTGTGTGTCAGAACAATGAAGCGACTGCTGAATGTTACAGGTGTTACAGGAGTGATACATCTCCTGTTGTCAGGCCTGCAGGTATCAAGTTGTTGTTCTCCTTTATCTCATAGTGGACAGAAATTATTTTTTGGAGCGGCACAAATAATTTGTGTGGCATCAAATTTGATGCAGAACAGCTGATTGTTCTGTAAATAGTGTGAAATGTTTATTTAAAAAACTGCCTCGG
Organism: Mchenga conophoros; assembly: GCF_057382185.1. Classification (NCBI taxonomy): domain Eukaryota; kingdom Metazoa; phylum Chordata; class Actinopteri; order Cichliformes; family Cichlidae; genus Mchenga; species Mchenga conophoros. Next base: position 28,076,745 of record NC_140537.1, on the reverse strand, counting down.
CTGCATTTTTAGGTAAACAGCTGCAAAAAGCTTTGTTTTTTGCAAAACTCAGTTACTTTTTTGAAGAAGTAACTATATAATTAATTGCCCAACATTGGTCATTATATACTGTATTTTGCAGACAGAGAGTTACAGGACTCTCTCCCAGACCACAGACTTATACTCATAATACCAGTCAGAGCTTTATAAAAACAAAAAAACCCCAAAGCTGTAAAACTTCTTTTTTTGTTTTTAAAAAACACGTTTTCAAAATTGGGGTCCAAGTTATTTTTATTTCCAATAGTGTTAACATACTACACAGGTCATGAACATGATTTTTTTTAAATCTTCACTGTAAGTGGGCTAAAGCAGTTAATTAAAAGTAGTCTAACTTAAATGTAAATGCTGTAATTTGATTATTTTAATAAACCATGTGACTTGGATGTATTTGATGCTAGCGTGACCACAGTGCACACGTCTGCTGTTGCTCACAGTGGTCCAAGGGACCGCTCAGGGAGTTTGTGTGTTCGACACATGAAAAATTAGAGGGAACATTGCCCTTGACACCAATGGGTTTGAAAAAAAGTTGCAGCTGCAATAAAAGACTGATCATGAAAACACATTTTTTCTTTCTTTCTTTTAATTTGAGATTCTCTGACACAGAAGTACAAAATCATTTTTTGCTGGAGCCATCACAGGTAATTTTCTAGCATTAAAACTTAACATGTTCTCAATCTCTCTGCTATTAAGGCAAATTCCAGTTCCATCAAGTCTCACTCTGTCGTACCACAAACTTCACTGTTATTATATGCTGCACACTGTACCATCATTTTAGGCACGTGCTTGAAAAGTCTTTTGCACTTATGTGAAACAGGAACAGGCATGTCAGTGAGCAATTAGCACTCAGTCTTTACTGGACTTCCAAGCCAACTCAAGAATGAAACATTTAGCACACATGTTCTGATGTGAAAATGTGGGAAAATATCCCTTTTACAATGTATCATTTGCATTTTATTTAGCATTAGCGGACTGTGGGGTTGAGTGTAGGTCATTCTTCTGCAGGAAACCTAGCAGCTGGCAGGTTCTTCTCTCAGCATTTTTCAATGATGATGGCGATACCCTGACCACCGCCAATACAGGCAGACCCGATGGCATACTTGCCTCCTCGCCGCCTGTCAGAAAGTAAATAATTATTCAAAGTCACTTTAAATAACGTGCAGAACACTTCTCATTATATAAGATACCGTGCACTATTAAATGACTACGCTACCTGAGCTCATGCACCAGGTGAGCAGTGATGCGAGCTCCAGAAGCACCGAGAGGATGTCCGATGGCAATAGCTCCACCGTTAACATTGCTTTTCTCCGGGTCGAGTCCTAGAGCCTTGGAAACAGCCAGATACTGAGAAGCAAAAGCCTCGTTGACCTGTGCAAAACAACAAAAACACCTGAGTATTCACTTCCTAAATAAATCACAAACACCATAAATCACAACAGGCTGGTTGCTGTTATATTTTAAAAAAGCAACTTTCAAGTATTAAAAAATATTAATATTAAAGTAATATTTGAGTATTAAAAAATAATAATTAGTTTAAATGATGTTAGTTTGTCCAATGAATTTCAAGCCTCTGAAAGTGTGGGATTATGTGGGGTTTTATAGCTCAATGTCTAATGTCAACATTTAATCACAACTTAATGGTTTGATTTCAAATCCATTGTACAAAGGCAAAACTACAAAGAATATGTGACTGCCCAAATACATACGGGCCTAACTGTTGTTATGTAAATTTTACTCATAATAGTGGTTTATATATTTGCCTAACAAATGAAAGATTCTGGTTCAAACCCAGGAAGAGACACAGATCTCTTTGTGGCTGCGGCAGGAAGAGACACAAATCAAACATGTGCTGGTGACCTCTTGTCAATAAGGAAGCAGGCAAAAACAGCTGTGTGCACTTTCACCAACATATTATTTTCAGTTTCCTTAATTAATTATAATGGAGTATTTTTAAGTTGTTGCATTACTGCTTTGTATATGACAAAAAAGCATGTAAGTATTTGTTTCACTGTATGGGAACAAACCTCCGCAAAATCCATGTCTTTGAGAGTCAGACCAGCTTTCTTAAGTGCTCCCGTGATTGCTGGAACAGGACCTAAAATAAATAAAGTAAAAAGAAAGGTTAGGTAATCATTACTTTTAATCCAAAGGTGCCCAGATTATACCTTTAAGAGAGCAGTGTTGCTAACCTATTCCCATAATGCTTGGGTCACAGCCTGACACGTGATAGGCCACAATTCTGGCCAGAGGAGTGAGCTTGTGTTCCTTCAGAGCATCCTCACTTGAAATCACCAAAGCAGCAGCACCATCAGATACACCCTGGGGATAGAAATAATAGGTACAATCAGGAAAGAGGAGGAGGTTGGATAAAATTTATAATGAACTATATTTAAATGTATTTTAAGTGTGAGTGTACAAAAACATGCTGGAGTGATATCACACAATACAAAAGGGACTTGAATGCATTAAAAAAAAAAAAAAGGTGGTCTGTTTTTCCCAGTGACCACGGACCGTCTTACTTAGACTAAGAAAACCCGATCATGTCAGATTGTTGAGAACAGTCGGCACCTCTAGCATAAACTCACTGAAGCGTTAGCAGCAGTAACGGTTCCTCCCTTCTTAAAGACAGGAGGTAGTTTGGCCATCTGTTCCAGAGTGGTCTGAGGCCGAGGGTGCTCATCATGAGTCATGGGCACTTTGCCTTTCTTAGCTTTCACCTCAATGGGAGCAATTTCTGCTGTGAAATAACCACCCTCATGAGCTGTAAACAGAAAGCAGTAAAAGCTTAGAGTTTAAAACAGTAACTGAGTATGAGGGTGAATTAAAAGGCAGACCATGAAAAGAAATCAAAAAACAGGGTCTGCCTTACCTGCCTTCCACCTTTGTTGAGTCTTATGTGCGTAGTTGTCACAGTCCTCTCGGGTGATCTGGTATTTCTCTGCCAGGTTCTCTGCTGTGATGCCCATCGGGGTTTTAATATGCAGGTCAGTCAGCCCCGCCCACAAGGTATCCTCTAGCTGGTAGGCAGATGAAGGCAGGTTTAATACCAAATCATTGTAGTTATGGTGATGTACATTTATATCAAGTGTTCACAGATCTGATCTACCAACCTTCAGATCGACGCCAAACTTTGTACCAAATCGGATGTTACGGACAGCATAGGGAGCCTGGCTCATACTCTCTGAACCTCCACACAGGACCACCTCTGAATCCCTGAGACAAATCTCCTACAAACACAAAGGGGAACAGGTTTTTTGTTTTTAGACCAGCAGAAAAAGGGTAAGATACATAATGATCATTTTACTGATGGTTTTTGCACACATTGCTGACTTAAAAATATCACTTCAATTACTTTCCACTTATATACATGACAGGAAAAGATCAGAAACTTTTAATCTTCCTTTTCATTTGGGGAGATACATCAGCATATAATTCATCCAATGAATTTCAGTTGTCATAGTGCAGCACTGGGTTGTTGTTTTTGGGTCGTTTCTGTCTTTCTCTGGTCTTGGATGGGTTATGCAGGCTGTGCCCTATGGGTAGAGCACGGGTTCCTGCTGCTCACTGAGCACACCAGTGGCTCATTGGTCTCATCAGTGGCTGGTATTTAAGGGGCACCTGAAATGTTTGCCATCATAAAGTAGTAGACAGGCTTGTTTTTGGTTATGCCTACTGAGTTTTTCCAGTGTTCTCAACTCTGTGTCTCTGTGATTGTGTGCTGAATAAAAGGCTTCCCTAAGCTTGCTCACCTGCTACCTTCAAACAAGCATTCACCACAAGGATTCCTTTCCATCTCGTGTTACCTGCCTGTCCACAACCAGTGCCCCACCCTCCAACTTCACTTATCTCTACTCCTAGTAAGAAACGTATACGATAGATTCCTGGAGTTATCATAAAACCGGGCTGATGTGAAACCACCTCTTACATTTTGCTTTATCTTACTCACTCTTCTCCTTACAGAGAAGCTGCAGAGCTTCTTTTCCCCGCAAAAAGTAGTACTCTCATTAAGTATTTCTCTTCCTTAGTATGAATGTGCTGTACTGAGGATCTCACTAACTCACCACGTCAACCAGCACTCAAATGTTTGTGGATTTCACTCCAAAATAGTTTTAAAGTTCTGGACATTCCCAAAGGAAATGGTAATGATAAGCTACTGATGATCCACCAAACCTCCAACAATTTGTTCCTACACCTTAATGTCTTTCTGTAATTAAAAAAACTTTGCATTTTTCCACCCAAATTCCGTCCACATACGTGAAACTGCAGTTTTCCACTCTGACCTTTCCATTCTTCTGCTATTTTGGCTTCACTTTCCCGTTTGTCTTCATAGTGTCACTGTTATTACTTTTTAAAATCAATTTCCTTGTTTGTATGTTGATAGGAAAACATTCAATACACTGTTTTCTGCTTTGGCTAATTCCTCTTTTATGGGTCTGATAGATTTATTTTCGTTAGTTTAGTGCTTACCTGAGCGCCATTAATGATGGACTGGAAACCAGATCCACACAGTCTGTTCACGGTGAGAGCGGGCACTGGGATGGGTACGCCACACCTCAGACCCACATGACGAGCAATGTAGGGTGCATCAGCTGAGCTCTGAACGTAGGGAAATGGATCAGAAACAAAATGTAAGATACAATAGTCAGATCATTTATAATGAATCCTTTCAGTGTTGTATGTGTGATCAGTACCTGCATGACATTTCCCATGATGATGCTGTTTACAAGCTCTGGGACCACACCCCCTGCAGCGAGGGCAGCTTTGGCTGCATGTTCAGCCAAGTCTGTTGCACTGTGATCCTTCAGTACTCCACCATAGGTACCAAATGGAGTACGCTTGGCAGCTACAATAAATACACCTAGGAAAAAAGAGCATTTTAGTTTGGAGTTAACACCACCCACCACTGAGCTACAGCCAGATTGTAGCACGAACAGAGAGAGAAGATTTGTGAAGGGATAATTAGCACTAAAGCGACATGATTTACAGGGTGTTGAAATAAAGCTGCGCCTGATTTCTTGTTTTCAATTCTTTGTTGATGTATTCAAATTAAAGTTCCTGTTTAGGTTTTCTCCTATAATGTTTCTGTTTTTTATTTCCTGACAGTGACTTTGATTTATTGCTTCATTGCTGTGTATGGATTTGTTATTTGTATTTTCTGATGTTTAGTTTTATGATGAGTACATGTAGCCATGGTCTTCCCCGTGTTTCTATTTGCTGCTCATCATTCCTGAAACCTGGTCCTTCTGTTTCAATCAATCAATCAATCAATAAATAAATCAATCAAGGCTTTATTCACCACGTGCAGGTTGCCCTGCAGTGAAATGGGACCCCCCGCCCCGACCTTACACACACAACACAGACATCACATGGGGATACAGGTCGGAGATCAGTAGTGTTACAGAAAAAACCCTGAAATATACACTACAATGGGAAAGTACAAGAGGAAAAAAAGAGACCTCTACTCATGCTGGGCTCCTGGGAGGACAGCATGAGAACAGGAAGCAAAAAAACTCCTCTGCACATAAAAGCACATAAATGTCCACAGCACAACATTGTGGAACACGTGACAAGTCACAGGGTCGGGTGGGGGGTGAGGAGTAATCCGAAGCAAACACAGCAGCCATCCTGTCCAACGCTATCATTCCAGCACGGGCTCAGACCCGCCGTGTTCCCCAGGAGGGAACAAGCGTCGAAGGCGTTTGGAAAGGGAGGGGGATGAGTGTGTGCACATTAGTGTATATGTATGTGTGTGCGTGTCCAGAGTTCAGCTGACACAGTGTCCTTCGCCCTGCCAGGTTAAGTAAACAGTCTACCAGCCAACCCAGGTGGCCTTGCATAGAATGGGAAGAACAGTCTAAACACAGTCGTTATCAAGGTGTTGTTGTTCAGCTCCAGCCTTGAGACCGCAGCTGGCGCCAAAGGGGTATCTGCATGAAGTGATGGTGGTTTTTACTTTAGTGCGAACAACTCATATGAATTTCAAAGCTGTTCTAACAGTCCAACACTGGTCTCTCAATCTCCCGTTGGAGAGCCGCGAGCTTCTCCAAGATGTGATCCATTTCCATGTGGATCAGTAAGAAATATAAATTATTAGATGCAACTTTGTTATTTCTTCATGTTGGCTGCTGGTAACTTATTCTTGCATGTAGAACATTTGTTTTATAGTAATGAATGATTCTAAAACAGTTCGCCTATTTGTCGCCTACTTGCTAAGTGCATTTCAAATTTGTATCTAGAGAAAGCCTACGTTTGAATTCTGTTTCTTTCATTTTAACTTGCTCTCAGACTAAATGCCTCTGAAGCAGCAGCTGAAAGAAAATCTAAAACTGTCTCTGAAACATTAATTCAAGGTAATATTTACTTACTACAGCTGGAGCCCGGGTGAGGTTTTAACAGTCTGAAAGCAAGTAAAGAGTAAATTTAAACAGAATTCAAATTTGGAATAAACTGAAACTCGGAATTTAGACCCATCTGCACACAGGGATCTGAGAAATCTTCCAGGAATAGTGATGCCATTTCATTTCATACCTGTCCTCTAATCTGAAGCAGGTTTTCAGGAGCTACTTTGGCAATTCTTTGTTTTTCTTTTTTTAAATTCCCTGTTTCTGCATTTGGGGCCTGATTGATAATCTGCCAAAAATTTATCTGAAAGTCACAGCAACATTTTTGAGAGGGAAAAAAAATTGGTTTAAAGTTCACAGTACCTTAATAGGAATGATCTCTATTTTGAAATGTTGCACTGAGGGACCTTTTTCAGTTTTAGAGGGACACTGAACTATCGACTAATGTCTGCTACGTGTCAGGAAACGCAGGATGCTTTGACCTGGAATCGAGTTTGCAAATATTATAGTAACACCTGACGCATACAGCTGGAGTCTGTTTAATGTTGAGTAATATGTTCCCTCCACTCTGAATGGGGGCACTGGACCAAACTCACAGAAGAGCGCAGAGATTTGTGAATCAATAAAATTGTATTTATTTATAAATCCACTATAAAGCTTTTCTGACTAGTCATTTTGTTTACATTTTTTAAATTGATAGGTTTAAGCAGAAAAGTTAAACATAAACTAAACGTAATGAATTTGCAGCAGAAAGTATTAAAGAGGACTGCATAAGTGATTCATTAGACAACATTAGTGACAAGCTGTTGAAACTCTTTGGTTAGCAATACTTTTGTGGATAATTACTTAGTGTTTAAACGGAATAATAACTCAAGGGAGTGATTGAATGGCTGTGCATGTAAGATGGGGAAAAAAATGTTGGGAGCTGCTGATATGATGCATATAAAATGGCTCAATGACCAGTAATCCAAAGTCCTTATAGATAATTTCTTTAAACATTTACTCCATATTCATGATGTAATTGCCATATGAAGAATAACTCAAATTAAATACTGTTACCCAACTTTTTTGATGTTCTGTCCTCGATCATATATAAACACATAATATGGAGAAATATGAATAGCAAAATCAGGAAACACAATAATGCAAATTAACTAATGTATGAGGCACAAATGTATATTTGTAATCTATTAAACATATAATTAAAACAGATTTAAAGCACGGTTTCACCTTCGCTTAAGTAAATGCATCACAGCATATGCTATAGCATATACTTATAGCTATAATATTCGCACACATGAATATTACAGCTGAAAGCTGTAATTTTCTAAACCAAAAAAGTGTGGGCATAACAAAAGCAAACTGGTGTCCTCAAAGTTGTGAAAGGTTTCTGATTAAATGTTCAAATACATATTTACAGCTTTGAGTTGAGTAGCAGCAAGGAGCAGCTGTTTAAATAATACTGCCACCATCTTGTCACCTTTCGCCTACATTGCAGTTAAATTATGTGGAAACGAGACTTCTTTGCATATAAAATAAATAAAAAGGTAGATTTTTAAAGCGCTGTTGCACAGCAGTGTGACCCAGATACTTTCAAACGCCCCATCAGAAAATCCCGTCCCAGCAGTCTTACTGCTGAAATGAAATGAATGGTGTTTGTTTACCTCTGAGAAGTGCCATGGCGCAGACTCAACAATCCAGCGATGACCGGATCAAAGTTTTAGGCTGATATCTCGCTGCGTGGAGCATATAAAAGCCTCGGACCACTGTGACCTTTCCCCCAAATACTGCAGCCCGGTAACGTTTTACTCCTCCATGAAGATTCAACAAAATATCTACACATAAATATCTACACAACGCAATGTTACTATTTTTTTTTTACTGTTTATCTTATTGTTTTATTAAGTAATATATTAACGGATTATAATATACCCAATATCTGTCTTTGATTTTATTTCCAGGATTTTTAAATAAGCGAAAGTGCGCACGTTGAAGTGTGCGGCCGCTTGTTTGAAACGTCATCTTTCAGCGACGTGTGTGGGGGGGGCTGTCACTCCAGGGGACGACATGTGAATTTTTGTTGTCCTGGACCCAAAACTGAGTTAAAGGAGGAAACAGAAACGTAATTAAAACATGTCTTTGGCTCTTTCGCGATGTCTTTGCAGGGTTTTATCGCGGCAGGCCATGCCGTCGAGGTGAGTGATTGATGTACGATGTGAACGAAGTGCGTTAGCTGCGTGGAGCTAATATAGCTAAGGTTATTCGGTGCTTTAATGGAGAAGAAGTGTGCTTATAGCGATTTTCAATAACAAGGGTGATGAGCAGAGCTGTTGTGACTACAGAGGGATGTAGTTGTTGAGAGTATGGTTTCATGCTGAGAAAGAGTACAGATGCGATGTTTGCTTTGAGCCTGTTGATGGAGAAGTATAGAGAAGGTCAGAAGGAGTTGAACTGTGCACTTGTGCATCTAGATAAAGCATATGATGGGGTGCCAAGAGAAGTATGAGGGTGGTGCAGGACATGCATGAGGACAGAGAAGCAGTGGTGAAGTGTGCGGTAGGAGTGACAGATGGGTTGGACCTGGATCAGCTTCAGGGATCTGCTCTGTGCCCCTTCTTGTTTGCAATGAAGATGGACAGATTAGATCAGTGAGTAGTCTCTGTGGACCATAATATTTCCAGACGATATTGTGATCTGTACCAAAAGTAGAGAGCCTGGAGAGGTGAATGTATGCTTTGATAGATGAGAAATGAAAGTCAAAAGCAAGACAGAACACGTGAGAGACAGACAGCTGTGCTCGTGATGCTGAAAGGAGCCAAAAATTGTGACGGTGGATGGTTAAATACCTGGGGTTAAACATCCAAAGCAAATGACAGTGCACAAAAGAGATAAAGAAGACAGTGCAGGCAGAGTGGCGATGAGCATCAGGGGTGATTTGTGACAGAAGTGAAAGGGAAAGTTTACAAGATGGTAGTTAGAGGGTGGCACCAATAAAAAGACAGGCGACTGAGCCGAAGGTGGCAGAGATGAAGATGTTAAGATTTTTACTGGGAGTAAAAGAAAAAAGTAGCACTCTTAAGACTGTCTTCTTCAAAGAATATACAAACTTGAGAGAAATGAGAACTTGAGAAATGACCTGTACTCTATTTTGCAGCTCTCTGTACGGAGAACATCACCATCTTGTACAGAGTCCTTGGTTTGCACCAGTGATGACCCTGAAGACATCTGCTCCACTGAGGTATGATTCAGGCTCAGGCTCACAAACCAAGTCATGACCGAGGTTTACCACAATTGTCATTTCATCAATATTTTAAATTGAACAACTTAGTCCACCAATGTTATGGTGGTTCGTGGTGCTAACAGTATTTCTCAGCAAGCTCTATCTTGTGGCTGAATATATTAACATAGAGGTTTGATCTGTGTTATTCAAGAGCTGAGCCAAAAAAGAAGAAGAAAGTGGACCCGAGAAGGGAACAGATGTTGAGAGAGCGTCTGAAAAAGAAGCTGAAGAAACTGGAGAAAGTTCCACCAGAGCTTATACCCATAGAGGACTTCATCACTCCAACCAAATGCTTGGATGAAACAAGGTGGAGCTCATTTCAGTCTATGTGCATAAATGTCGTTTGAAATAATGAGGTCAAATTTGTATTGAAACATTAATGTATAGTGCTCAGTGTGATAACACACATTCAAATTTCTTCTTGTCAGCAAATGAACTAAAGCTACTGGGCAGGTATGGATCATCATAAGCATGCAGAGGCATTTTTTAAGACCAATGGATGGGAAAAGAAATGTGTTTTTATTCCTAAATAAACAGGCAACAGATCAAGCAGCTCTATAAGTCCAAGGTGTAAAATTAATGTGTCGTGGCTCAGCCCACGGCGTCCTTTTGAGAACGCTGTCCTCCACAGCCAATGAAGAAAATCTGAGCTGATGTCAACTCTGTTTTCCACATCAGAGTTAAGAACTATTTTAATATCATGTGTTAAAATCAGCTTTGTTGGATCACACAAACAAATGGAAAAAAAAGAAAGTCAAAAGCACTTATTGTGTGCTTTTTTTGAATTTTTATTATTCATGACATCTCACTGGTCAAGAATGGATTTGACAATAATGCCCCAGGAGTGTTAACACAAACCTTATTTATGTCAAGATAATGTAAATACTACTATACTACAATTCTACAAGTCTCATTTAACCCATCAGACGCAGTTTTATCTACCCCGAAGCATTTTTCATCATTCGTACACACTCCAATAGGTGCATTAGGGGCAATTTGCCAAGAACATTTTGCTGGCAGGAGGAATCACAGACTTCTTTGCCTGCTTTGCTAGATGACCAGTTCGACCACCTCAGCCACAGCTCATTTTCGCAGAGAAATTGCCTTTGCAAAAGGTGGCTGAAGTTCTGAGACGTGATTGTTATCTGATGTGTTGTTGGTTTTATCAGTCTTTTTGTAGTGAAGCTCTGGGACGTTAAAACAGCTTTGAAACTTTTAAATTGCTCATTTGAATACCTTTCTTGGATATAGGGCTTTTAAGTCCTTTAAATTGATGTTCATAATTCTCTGTCTAAGGGAACGCACTGCTCCAAGGCTGTCATTTGAAGAAAGTGAGGGTCGAGCCCTGCTGCTGAAGGAGTGGTGTCGATACAAACAGGTTACCACTTACCTATCGCACCTGCGTCACTAAAGCTTTTATGGAAAATGTTACATCTGACCCCAGCTCTACATCTCATGCACTTAGTGGGTTGTATCTGTCTGCTGTTCTTGCAGAAGCAGCACATGGCTGAAGTGGAAGCTGTTGAACTGGCTTTGGAAGCACAGAGGGAGGCACTGGAGGAGCTGAAGCTGGAGTCCGAGGAGCTGTACCGGGCAGCGCTGAAGCCTGACCCGCTTCTTATTCCCTTTGTTCACGAAGGTCCCGCATATACGCCAGCAATACCCAATTATGACGCCCCTGATGGGAAATACAACGATATCACTAAAGTTTACACGCAGTGATAAATGAGGAATAGCTGTGTGTAGTTTAGTGTGTCTGTTATTCACTAAGCAAAAATGCAGCTTTTAAGCACACTGTCTTTATTCCTTCATTGTCATTCATTGTGTGAGAGTTACAGTGAGTTTGTGTCACGTTAATATTTGTCTATAATAATGGAATAAATCTTTTTATTGATCCAGTGTTCAGAATCTTTTTGAACATGTCATGTTATAAGGCAGAAAACTGCTACACAACTCTGAATTCTGTCATCTCGATTTTTCAGTAGGATTAAACATCCCATATACCTACATCATTAACCTTTCTTAAAGTCAATTCATTTGCTGAGCAGCTGACAAATACAGATAGGCCTACAGGTACCATGCAAACACCTGGCTCTTCACCTTTTTCAAGGAGAATGAAGCAGATCACTGATTACCTGTACTGACTATATATTCTGTCAACATAAGGATAATATAGAGCTAATTTTCTCTGAGTGCAGTCGGTCTTTGTGCTTAAGTTTACACAAGCTTTGCAGAATTAGTACCTATGAGACACCAGCCTGTCTGGAAACGGATCATATTTACTGATAAAACAGCTAATCCTTATCGCTGAGCACTAGCTGCTGCCAGCATTGTTAGACATACTGTATATATATCATTTTACATACAGCAGTTCTCTGAATACAACTGATGACATCTCGTGATCATGAGAATGTCCAGGCTCTTAAACTGAAACTAAGCATGTTGTCAAAACTCGATGTTCAGGAGTCCTGAGGCTTCTCCTGGTTCAGTGGCACGTGCCAGTCTCTAGGAGGCTCCTGCCTCAGCTGCCACACTGGAATGAAGTTTCTTTGCTCTGCCACTCTGATTTTCTCACTTCTCCGCAACGCCTCCTGCAAGACAGACAGAGTGAGTGTATTTATACAGCCTGGAGCGGATCACAGAGGTCACCCGTTTAGGACTTTAAAATTTTAATTTCTTGCTGTTCCACCTTAGCCTCGGTGCCTCTGTGTTTCTCCCACTCTCTGCAGTTATGGTAGTCCTCTTTCCACTGCTGGCAGGATGGCACGGTACCGTAAGTGTAGTAGTGGTGAAACCAGTTTTTAAAACTTTTGCAGTGTCTAAACTCGCTCCAGTAGTCTTCACATGCCCGTGGTGGCTGTGGCGACAAAGCAAACAAAAATCAGAATAAAATTTTAAACTTCTGTTGGGATTCTGGTGACTGACATCAGACACTTTGTTGGGTACGCCTGTCTAACTACTTGTTATTAATAAAATAATCAGCCAATCAACTGGCAGCAACTGAAAAGGAGGAAATATACAGTGAGGGGCAGTTCTCTAAGCAAAAATACCTTGTTGACGTCAAAGGAGAATAGCCACACTGACTCGAACTGACAGGAAATCAACAGTGACTATCAAAAGTACCACCAAGATATGCAGAAGACCATCTCTAAATTCACGGCATGTCAAACCTTGAAGCAACAGAAGACCACACTGAGTGCCGCTCCCCAAGAACAGGAAACTGAGGCTACAGTTTGCACAGGTTCACCTATGCAGCGCAAAAGAGAACTGGAAAAACACTGCCTGATCTGATGAGTTCAAATTTCTACAGCAACATTTGGCTGCTATGGTGAGCAGTTTATTGATGTTCGTCTCACATCTCTGTCAGCAGCAACTGAGTGATGCTGTCGTGCCAAACTGGAAATCTCTAAAGAATGTTTTCAACACCTTGTTGAATCTGAGCCACGAAGTGTTAACGCAGGTCCGAAGGCAAAGAGAGTCCAACCCAGTACAAGCATGACGTTCCCAATATAATGGCCGGTGAGTTTTAACCTGAGTCTCTGAAGTGTTCAACATTTAAACAGCGCCTCTCTGCGGTCGTATTAAGAATGGGCTGACCCTCAGTTTGGTCAGTGGCTCATTTGACTTTCCAACTACACACATGCTGTTTTTAAATTTGATCAGCAAGCCCAGATATTAGTGCATTTCGTGAATCAAAAAAATATACGTCGCCTCCTCGGATCTTCTTTGTCTGACTTTGCTAGATGGTACAGAAGGGTACATTTGCGGTTTAGCATCTAAAGCTAATCACCTTGCGACCTACGTCATCAGGATTTGACTTTGATTATTTTGAGTCTTCTCATAAACAAGGCAAATCAAATTAACTAAGGAAAAGTTATCATTAACGAAATTAATAACCTAATATCTGGTTTAATTACCCTCCATGCGATTTCTCCCACAGCCCTGTCCATCGCTAGCTGCGACAGCTTTAGCAACTGTACTTCTTCCGGTTTTATTTTTCACAACAAAAGCTCTTGGCACATTTCTGTATCACTTATTTTGAATATACACGAGGCCACAAAGCATCAAAACGAAAAAATGTGTGCATGGCTGAAGAACGTCATTGTGAATTCACAGTTTGTTTAAAGATATTCTGCTTTTACTGGAACTAAAAGTATATATTATTTGCAACAATATTTTTTCTGAAACGATAAAAATGTTGGTTTTCTCAAATCTGAATTTGTAGGTACTTTTGCTGATTGAGAGCTCAACCATTCATTATTTTACACATTTATGTAAACTCACCAATTCCAATAGTTTATCCAATGATCATCTTCTTCGTATATAAATACTCAACTCAGGTGATGTCACAGAAAGAGCATAATACCTCAAAAATAGGTCTGAGTGTAATTCATTTCAAAACAATTTTATTTGTTGATAAATAAAGCAAAAGAAAAAATTCCTAAAAGTCTGGAAAAAAACCCTCAAACATAAAAATTTTCTTAGTATAATCAAAACAAAAAGCTCCCATTTTACAGTAACACTGGGATTGTGGATAACAGCCATTTTAAAGTGGATTGTAAAAATAAAAAAAGAATTATGGAAAAGATGGGTCTGCGCAGAGTCAGAGGTCATTCAATCTGATATAAGAAAGATGTTTGCTGTCATTTTTTCATGTTCTTGATAAGATATTGGCAGAAAATCAGTCACTCTGAATTTGTGAATACCAAATTAGAGCAGACAGTATTTTAGGCTGCTCAGATTCTTTTGAGCAAAATATTACTGTCAGACTTTTAATTACACGCTATAATCAACAGCAAAACCTCCATTTAAAAAGGGGCAGAGGGGCAAAACCAACGCATCTGAAAACCAATATTTTACTTTGCTGCTGAAGGTGAAAAGAATAAGCTAGCTCTGTGCACATGAGTCAGACTCCTCGTTTGTAACTCTTCAAGGTTTTCGGCCCTTCTTGCGTAGTGACTGCCCTTGTCCAGAGAAGGCGATGAATCTGTTTATGGCATCATCCTGAGAAGATTCAGAAGAAAATTGAAAAATATGGCTTGAGAACTAAATGTAGGACTTTAAAAATAGCCAGGAAAGAGAACTGTTTGCATTACTTACGTCATCCACAATTTTCCTGGGCAGAGGTCTGGAGTTTCGAATGAAGGTAATCCTGCCAATTTTGAAGTCATAGTTGGGAATCCCTCTGTGTGACGAAACATTAGACACACAACAGCTTGGAAAACCATTGTCTGCGTGGTGTGGCTGTGTGCTGTCACAGCTTTAAAAAAATATGTGGGACAACACCAATGTATAGTTACATCGCTATATTTTATACTTCGTTGGTGTTCAGTACATCTTTGTAGAGACAAAGACTCACCACAGATGTGCAACGCCGTGTGGACCATTCAGAAAGTTCAATAACCACTCCAATTTTTTTTTTTTTTAAAAAAAAGGTAAGCAAAGAATTTTCTGACAATTCTGTTATGGTTCAGGCTTTAGGCTTCAGGGTTAAGACCAGGGTACCCAGTTGCCTTAGAGCATAAATCCGGTATTCCTCTCTGTTTTTATGAAGCATAAAAAATACATAAACTGCTCAGAACTTTATTTAAATATATCACGTGACAAACTCATGTGCCTCAAGGTGTCACATTCTATGTCTCAACTCAAGTCTGAGATATCTAACATAGCCTAATAGATATAATAGCTCCTGCTTGGGGGCTTTCATATACTGAACAGCAGTTTGAGTTGACTGTCATCCCTCTCCTCATCAATTTGCAATACGCTGTTAAATAAAGGTGTAACATTCCCTGTAAAAATAGCTTGTCTGTTAGGCCACTTAACAGTTGACTTATTTTTATGGGAATGTGTAAGAAACAACATCTTTTCACCTTTTAATGTCACTTGGGGCAAGGGGAGCAGGGCTGGGTTCAATCCCTTTAGTTTTACCATCCAAACGATTACCAGAACCGGTGAAAGCCTGAAAATAAAGCACAGATTAGAGATTAAATCAGATTATGTTATTCAAGTACTTTTAGTAGCAGTAAGTACACATTAACTTGAACTCACTCTGAAGCCTGTGTCCATGTCAGCGTAACTGCTGGGATCTGTTTCTTCCTCCTGTCAGAAAAACAGTTTTATTACATTGTTCAAAGGAGAAAACGTACAGTTACCACGATGGTTTGCTCCTTACTGTCGGTTCATCCTGGTGATTAGGCCGTCGTTCAGGCTCTTTGTAACCCAAGGGAGCATCAAAATCCACCTGAACAGCAAAGTAACAGCACGTGAGCGAATAAAGCAACAGAACAATTCACTGTGACTGTGGTGAAGTCCAGGATCTTACATTCATATCACACTCGATGATGGATACTGCTTTATCTGGTTTGGTCTCCATGACTCGCAGCTCATATATCTGAAACCCACAGATTACCAGATGGCATTTTTATGTTTAATCTTCCAGGAAACTCTCCAAGAACAACCCTTGGTCACATATAATCCCAACAATGACTTAAAGAAACTGATTCACCTTTTCGTTGTAGTTAATGGCTATGACATCACCAGTTGTCAAGCATGCAAAGTTTCTCAGTGCGTTCTCCAGTCTGTAATGAATGTTAACCACTTATGTTAAAACATGAAGTGTCAAAAAAATAAAAATTTAAAGTTGAAATAAACATTTCAGCCTGTACTCCTTACACTGCCTTGGGGTTTGTAATGTCCAGGAAGTCGGGGCTCTGAGGCTGGAACTTTGAGTAAGTGGCCACCATGAGGTTAACACTTTCCACTTGAACAAGACCGCCTTCCTCTAACAGGAGATTCTGCATCATCTGCAGTGAACAAAATACAGCAAATGTCACTCCAGCCTTATTTTTTTTTTTCTATTTCCATCCATCTATCAGGTCATGGGGGAAAGAGTGCAAGGCGGGGTACACTCTAGACAGGTCACCATCACAGGGCTAAGACACAGAGACAGACAACCAGAATCACCAATTAACCTAACATGCAAATACTTTCACTGTGGAAGGAAGCTGGAGTATACCAACAAATTTGAATTTTTAAACCCATACTTCTAAAACATTGTTATCCACTTCCACACAAGAAGAATATGTAAGTGCTCCTCCACTGCTGACACGAGACACTCATTACTGTTTCTCACCCAGTGAGGCAGGTAACAGATTCCCTCGTCTGCCACAAACTCCAGGACACCACAGTGTGTCATTCTGTCTGAGTTCTTGTTGGTCAGCTTGAACAGCATTGGATAGGTAATGTTAAGCCTGCCTGAACAGAGGAATATAGAGCAATGCTAAAAACAGGATGTAAAAAGGACATTTAGTAAGAAGGTTTTGAATTAACATGCGCTTACTGAGCTGGTCGAGAGCAGAAGGTGGCATTATTACTGAAAAGAAAAGAAAAATAACAGTTATTTTAAGGAAAATATGTGTTTTCATAAAATAAATATAAAGAAATATGATATGTAACTTTCACCTTATACATACTAACATAAACTTGGACATTTTGAGGATATTTTTTTTACAGTTGTGTTTTCTAACAAGTACCACAAAGCAATAAATAGTTAAATAACTTCAGATATGTTTGCGGTACTGGATGTATGTTTGGACAAGGGAGCTGGTTACACCATGTGGATGTTGGCACAGATTACACCCACAATACAGTGGTGAATGCAGAAAATTAGCTACATCTAAATCTGCCATACATCACACCATTGCTCATCAAACTCTATGAACGACCTAAACTGATGTGATGAAGTAGAAGGCCTACCCTGAGGTCCTTCCCAATGACTAAGTTCCCCACCTTATCTCTAAATGAGAGCCTAGACACCCTACAAAGGAAACTCATTTCCCCCAGTCTCTGAAATGTAGAGGACTGATGATGCACCAATCTTCCAAAACACATTCCCTTTTTTGATATTTTAATATTGATGGTGGAGAGCACTGTCTAGCATACTGAACTAAAACAACATGTTCATAGTGACCTCTTGAGGATTAAGGATGGGAGTTTCATTTTCTCCCATCAGGATTAAAATGTTTGATCACAAGATAAAAGTGATCAGTCAGAGCAAATTGGTTTCTAGTGACCTTTCCCTCTAAAAAGCAACAGTGGACCCAAACTATGCCAACAAGCAAAACAGAATCACCAGATCCTGCATTTGCAAAGGTCAAAGATTAAGGTCTTCATTTAATTCTTCACCCATACATACTTTGATTTGAACGAGTGGTATGGGAGAAAATACTGTACTTCAATATCTTTTGTTCAGAAACCTTGAACTGAGTGACTGTCTGAACCAACATGACCATTCTTTTAATGAGACTCACTTTTGCCTCCTTTCTCAACATCGGAGCGGTCGTTGGGTCCAGCCAGCATGGACACCGAATAGCATCGGTACTGAGTGGAGAAGCGGTTCTGAAAGCCCCGGGCCAACTGGTGGTCAAACACATGGAAGGAAAACTGTGGAACAAACATCAGGATTGTCAGTCAAACTCAGGTCACGTGTATACTTCAGAGCAAATAGATAACAATTTAATTGTTCAGGACAGGGAATCTTTATGCTGTGCTGTAGTCCTGTTGCTAGCCGCTAGCTAACTAAAACTGGAGCAACTACGATTTGTTTTGATACAACGTCACCGGCGAGAAAAACCACAGTGCTCACCATGTTGACTGTTTCTGTTCCTCGCTGCTAAACGCCCGCTTAATGATGTTTGCTTCAGTTTTCTAATTTACAGAAAAATTTACAATTTCCAACGTTGTAAACAACTGAAATTGTAGTCACTACCAGATCCGTACCGGAAACCCGATCGATACCACGCATGTGCAAAAGGCCACTAGTGATGGGATTTCCGGATCTTTTTAGCGAACCGGCTCTTTCGTTTTGGCTCACTAAAAAGAGCCGGCTCTTTCGGCTCCGAACCGGCTCTTCAGGTTGTTTTGTTGCTTTAATTAATTTATTATTAACAATAATATAAAATTATGCACAAAAGGAATTACTAATGTAAAAAAAAAGTGGTTTTATTTATATATGTTTATATATAAATATATGTGGTGGCCCCTAGAGACAAAGCACATACAAACTCCAAAAAGCACGTACAAACTCCAAAACACATTCCTAGAGTTAACTGAACGTCCAAAACAGAGCTATCTAGATCACTTAAATTACACAATTGAAAGCATATGTGTATGGTTTGTGTATTTATACACAAGCACTCATATATATTCAAATAATTAAAAAAAAAAAGTTCATTTACCTGTTATTACCACACACCAAATCAGGTCATTGGTACTTGCTGGCTTGTGTAGCCACTAGGTAACAAAAGCTCAACACTGCGCCTAGCATTCTGGAGCACTGGAGCAGTTTTTACGTGCTTCAGAGTTCATACGTGTTTTGAAGTTTGTACGTGCTTTGTCTCTAGGGGCCACCGTAAAAATACTTTTATTTATTCACTCCACATAAAATGTAATAAATAAATCATATAATACAAAAACCAGCTATTCACATTTCAACTTTTAACTATTTAAATTTCCAGCTTTTTCCTTTTATTAAACAAATTTAAAGTGAAACAACAAAACTCTTCAAACCACAACACAATTAAATATAAATTAAAATATGAAAACAAAAAGAAGATGCATATTCTCTGTCATATGGGCATGCATGAATAAACTTTCTGAATCCTTTATCATCCACAACTGAAAATAGTTGTGGATGATTGTTGTCCCTGGCTCTCTTTCTCCCTCCGGCTCTGTTCCTGTGCTACTTTGTAACTATTACAAAGACCTTCAAAACTGTCTCACTGCCTTCATACATGTCCTGCTCCACCCTCACGTAGTTCTCTGGTATACCTGACTACAGTTCCTTATGCTTTCTCTCGCTCCACACACACAATGCACAACTGACACAATGCAACTCCTGACCTTCTTTATACTTCTCCATCAACACTCTCTAAGCAAACATCACATCTGTAGCACTCAGAGTGAGAGAAATTTTGTTAGGGTAGCATGGAAATCAAATGGGGTGGCAAAATCAAAGCCTTTAAAAAACATATGCAGGTGTTACATATGGTTAAAATGATTCAAATGCACTAAGTATACATATATTTCATATAAATATCGTCTATAACTTAATTATTTTCTGTAGCCCACATAGTTGAAGATTTCCATTAGATAAAATATGTGAATTTTGATGTTATGTGGGACGACCGTGGCTCAAGAGTTAGGAGTTCGCCTTGTAATCGGAAGGTTGCTGGTTCGAGCCCCGGCTCGGACAGTTTCGGTCGTTGTGTCCTTGGGCAAGACACTTCACCTACTGCCTACTGGTGTTGGCCAGAAGGGTCGATGGTGCGATATAGCAGCCTCGCTTCTGTCAGTCTGCCCCAGGGCAGCTGTGGCTACAACTGTAGCTTGCCTCCACCAGTGTGTGAATGGGTGGATGACTGGGTGTGTAAAGCACTTTGGGGTCCCTAAGCGGGACTAGTAAAAGCGCTATACAAATACAGGCCATTTATCATTTATGTACTTTATAGCCTGCATAATTAATAAATATGTAGCTCAATAAGTATAAAATCCAGAAAGCAACACAAACACAAGTCTTACTTAAGTTCGATCCCCGGGCTCTCTGTCCTGGTCGTTGTGTCCTTGGGCAAGACACTTTACCCTACCGCCTACTGGTGTTGGCCAGAGGGGCCAATGGCGTGATATGGCAGCCTCGCTTCTGTCAGTCTGCCCCAGGGCAGCTGTGGCTACAACCGTAGCTTGCCTCCACCAGTGTGTGAATGTGAGAGTGAATGAATAGTGGCATTGTAAAGTGCTTTGGGTGCCTTGAAAAGCGCTATATAAATCCAATCCATTATTATTATTATTATTAAGTTTCACACTGTTGTTTTTTTTTGTGTAAAATCTGAAATGCCCATGGTGTTGATTTAAAATGTGCTCTGGCACAGTCATAGGCATCGCTTCCTACTGACAACAAGAAAAAAAGCCGGTCTGCACTTTGGGCTGAACCATTTGTTAATGGTGAGTGGGAGGAGGGTAACACTATGCAATATATTCACTTTTAGAATTTATATTCAGGGTTAACTGTAGCTAGGCTCAAAGTGTTAATGTTGTCTTATTTTAATAAACACTGTCATATACAAAACTAGGGTGGCAGTTAAGGTGGCAAGGGAACATTTTAGGGTGGCACATGCCACCCCACACCACCCTTCTAGATCCACCCCTGGTAGTGCTCTTTTTTTCCAAGTTATTTTACACAAAGCTTATTCAGCGCTTTCATTCTCAACCACTCCCACCTAGTAAACATCCACTTGCTTTAACAGTTTGTTGACTCTGACTCCATCCTAGAGTTAGAGTAGCCCAAGCTGACATCAAGTCTTATTTTCTTCATAAGCTGGTAATAATCCTCATGACAAATAAAATGCCATACAGTGCAAAATTGGTTCAGTTGACCTTTAACCTTCAAGCACACGTATTAATAAGCATGAAAAAAGGTCAAATGCCAGCCTCTCACAGTCAGTGTTTATAAGTCTTATGAAGACCAAATCAGACACATAAACAGCAGCACACTGATTACAAGTTAAAAGACATTTCAACTGTGCCTGTATATCTTCTTTACAAGTGGTACAGTAAATAAAATATAAAACTAATACTAAGGCAGTGTTGTGATATTGTAAACACCCTTTGATTAACCATAAAAAACAGACACCACAGTCAAAAGATTTAGGCTCTGCCAAAATGTAGCTCCATGTGATGTCTCCGGTCAAGAGTCTGTTGTATTATCTCGGTTGTTTAGACGCAGGCTTTTATAGAGGAGGCCAACTTTTAGCTACTTCCTGGTGCACAGATTCAGGTAACCACTGGCAGTATGCAGTAAGCAGAACTGGAGGAGGAGAAAAAAAATTCTACAATTAGATGACAAAACAACTAACCAAATCAGAAGCAAACTAACAACATTAATGCTTACATTTCTCTTCAGTCTTCCAGACAGAGTGGAGTGCATCTCTGCAGTCAACTTTCTTTGACACCAGTACTCCCAGGAAAGCCTCTGTCCTGGGCTGCAACCTAAAAACAGCAAAGACGTGACAGTAAGAGGAAAAAAAAAAAACTCCTCGAGATGCGCTGGTTTATGGAGTAAATGAATTAAGAAATGCAGTAAAAAGGGATTAAAAGTGTGTGTGAGAGCACCAACTTACTTTGCCCATGTTTTCAGCATGATGGAGGGGTTTGAGAGCAGGTGACTGCTGTGTTTCTTTAGTGCAGGACAAACCTGTTAACCATACAAAGTACACATTACAGTGAGTGAGATAACTGCTCCTGGCAAGTTTATTAATTGTGCAGCCCTTGCAAGGTTTCCCGTGTTTTTAATTGATCTATTACTGTTTTTGTCACAAGGATAATTATGCAAACCAAATGGATTTACGTCCCTATCCTCACCTATGATCACAAACTTTGGGTAGTGACTGAAAGAACGAGATTGTGGATACAAGCGGCAGAAATTAGCTTTCTTAGAAGGGTGGCCGGCCTCCCTCTTAGAGATATGCTGAGGAGTTCAGCCATCTGGGAGGGGTTCAGAGTAAAGCATGTCCCACCAGGAGGACGAAACCGGGCAGAACCAGGAGAGATTATATCTCTCGGCTAGCCTGGGAACGCCTTGGTGTTCCGCCGGATAAGCTGGAGGAGGTGGCGGGGGAGATGTCTGGCTTCTCTACTTAGGCTGCTGCCCTCGCGACCCGGCCCCGGATAAGCGGAAGAAAATGGATGGATGAACTACAGGAAGGATTGCTCAGGATAAACAAAAACCAGTACCTGTCCCTCCAGAAGAAACTTGGCAAACAGCTTGTAGCGCTCCAGGCCCTCTGGATACTCCATCTCCACTGCAGGCAACTGCCAACCCACACGGACTACAGGAGGAACACAGCAGTTAATCCACTGTAGGCAGAAAGAGGTTTCAGCTCTAGTGCTCGGCTGTGGAGAACTCACAGAAGGTGCTTGAACGGTGGCATCTGATGGTGCCGGTAGAAGAACAGAACCACGGGGACGGTGACTCTAGCGGAGAGCCAAAGTGACAGTACTGCGGGAGAAACTGTGGGACCCACTCTGCTTCAACAGCTGAAACACCTGACAGGAATAAAGGAAAGGCATCAGTCTGCAAATCTTGTTTCAGTAACCCAGCGCCACTTTGTCCTTTAATTAGGGATTAAAGAAGGAAGATATTTAGAAAATAGGTAAAAATGATTAAAAACAAGCATGTAAGCAGCCATACAATCAGGACTGTAACACAGACTATAAAAGATGGACCTGCAGATTCATGCAGTAACAACCTTTTAATCACAAGGTAGTCCCTTTTATATATTCAACTATAAAAAGTTGTCACACACGTAGGAATCAGACACATCCGGGCAGTCAGTTCTACATGAATTAAGAGGACACATGTGATTTTATTCCCTTTCAGTCTCATTTACCTCTCATGTACATCTTGCTGGTCTCCATGACCTCCTGGTAGACCACAAACTCTGGCAGCGTTTTGAACAACGCAGAATTTGGATGAATGAACACAGGCTCATCCATAAGTGGCGTCTATGAGCAAAAATGGATAAAGATGAGGATGTGAAGAGACCCATAACACAGTATATACTTCTAATGTTCAATTACAGACCTTGTATGCATTCTTCCATTTCGGGTCCACCAAATCCTCTCCCTGGGCACGCCTCGCAAGATGGTCTCCGAGACCTGCCAGAACAATCTGCCGCAAGCAAACCACCTGGTGCTCCGTCGGTGGAGTCATCTTGGGATCCACAAAGACCCCCACCTCTGGACACACAGCGTTCACTGGGAGGAGGGAAGAAAAATGACTTGCAGCTGTGTTTCAGAGGCAGACATGTTGATTATCTGAGTTTGCTGTGTGCATGTACCTGCATTGGTAAGTTGTCCTCTGAGCTTTCTGATCTCCACCATAGCTTTATACCTCAGCCCACTGTTCTCACAAAACCTGGGAGTGCAGCCAGCAAATTCACAAGCACCAACAGCACCTGGAGACACAGGAATGCAAGTCATTAACATATGTAATATATTCAAGCAGTACATTTTTTTTAAAAGGCTTCATGGACCCCAGTTAAATCTGTCTCTGTAAAAATTATTCTAATGAAGAGCCTCCTGCTGTTTCAGCTTCACCTCAAAATTCGGCTTGTTGCTAAAACCTTTAAGGAATTTATGGTTTTGGAGCCATACAACACACTAAGCATGCAATCTAACAGACTGCCTAAAACACTGTTGTACAATACTGACCACTAGTGCAACTTGAACAAAGAGTAAGCTCACCCAGCATAATCATGAGGTCCCCCAGCAGGAGCGAGGCTCCTTGCCCAGCCCACAACCTCCTCATTTGGGTCAGCCGAGCTCGACGTTGGTTGAGCTTGGAGCTCTCATCTTCACTACGAGCAGGTCTGAGGAGAGAAACAGAGGAAAAGGAAAAAAAATTATAGCTATTAAAAATAAAAATAAAAAATCATATATATACGGCTCGAAAACAGACTGAGCTTGAAGGGTATTTCAAGATTTCATCCTACATTTAAAGTTAGTCTCATCTATATGTGGTGATCTGCTCCTCCAAAGCATCAATTTTTACACTTTTCTCACCTGTCGAGGTCTTCAAAAATTTCCCGAACTGTCATGGCTGCTACCACAGCGATGACGTATGGCAGACAATCCTGCTGCTTCCCGAGCGCTAACATTTTAGCGTAACGCGGCGCCACGGGGAACGACGCCATCGCTCTGCCCAGAGGGGTGATGGGACAGCTCAGCTTCGCTCGCTGCATGTCTTTCAACCTTATAAGAAATAAACAGTTTACAAGTTTGCACAAGACTGTTTTATACCTTTTCACTTTTTCTAAACTGTAGTGAGTGATTACTCAGTGTGTTCAAGAAAGTTTCTTCCTGTTAAAAGGGAGTTTTTCTTTCCCACTGTTGCCAAGCGCTTGCTATAAGGCGGTTGTGTGATTGTTGGGGTTTTCTCTCACAATATACACACAGGCTTTTCCTTACAATTTAGAGTTTCTTGAGGCGACGGTTGTTGTGATTTGATTTAAATAAAACTGAATTAAACTGAATTTTATGCTTTTATTAAAGCAGAAATCCTGATAATGCTCAAGTGTCCATTTAAACAACATTGAAGGCTAGCCACCAGCTAGGAGCTAAAAACGCATGAAAGTAAACTGAAACGTACAATATCAATACCTGCAGGATTCTGCCCAGTATAGATTTCATTTTAATTTTTTCCATGTCTCTATGCAGGAGCCATCTTTGAAGTAAAACCACCCTTTTAATAAATATATTTTGTGTTCTAAGAAAAAAAGGGGACTCATCAATTACACTTAAATGGAACAGTAAAAATTTACCTTCCAGTACACGGAGGCTCTTCCAGAGCTCCCAGCGACACTAATAACTGCTCTGCTGCAACAAGAACCTCAGTAGAGGGAGGTGTGGGAAAAGGAAAATTGACCACCTGCAGAAAACACAAAATATGACTCTGGTTAAAACCCTGCTATCACAATTTTGTTCCCCTTTAAGACAGCATTTCAGATTTTACTGACTTTTTCTATGTTGAGATCTTTCATCTGTAAAACCAGGTCCTCCACAGGCCTGCGAGTGATCTCCGCCTCTGAGAACAAAGCGAAGTCTCCAAACACTGCAGAGGAGTACAACCTGCAGAAACAAGGAGAAACTGTGGTGAAAATCCATCCATCTATCCATCCATCTTCTTCCGCTTTATCCAGGGCCAGCCACCTCCTCCAGCTTATCCGGGGGAACACCAAGGCGTTTCCAGGCCAGCCGAGAGATATAATCTCTCCAGTGTGTCCTGGGTCTGCCCCGGGGCCTCCTCCCGGTGGGACATGCCCGGAACAAAAACCCCAGGAGGCGCCCAGGGGGCATCCTTGTCAGATTCCCGAACCACCTCAGCTGGCTCCTTTCGATGTGGAGCAGCAGCGGCTCTACTCTGAGCCCCTCCCAGATGGCTGAACTTCTCACCCTATCTCTAAGGGAGAGGCCAGCCACCCTTTGGAGGAAGCCCATTTCCGCCGCTTGTATCCGCGATCTCGTTATTTCGGTCACTACCCACAACTCGTGGCCATAGGTGAGGGTAGGGACGTAGATCAACCGGTAAATTGAGAGCTTCACTTTTACACTCAGCTCCCTCTTCACCACGACGGACCGTCCGCTTCACTGCAGCCGCAGCACCAATCCGTCTGTGATCTCCGGCTCCCTTCTCCCATCACTCGCAAACAAGAACTCGAGATACTTGAACTCCTCCACTTGGGGCAGGAACTCATCCCCGACCCAGAGTGGGCACTCCACCCTTTTCCGGCTGAGAACCATGGCCTCAGATTTGGAGGTGCTGATCCTCATTCCCGCCGGTGAAAATCCTTGTTGTGTAAAAAAAACAAAACAACCAAAAAACAAAACAACCCTCTCTAATTAGGGTTTTAGGGTTATGTAGTTTAACAGCACTGACCGGTAGCAGTGTCCTGGCTCGGTTCGTCCCGCTCTGCCAGCCCTCTGATTGGCTGAAGCCTGTGAGGTCCATGTGACTTTAAAGGAAGACACTCCGGTCACTTTGTCGTAGAAACGCTTCTTAGCTCGACCGCAGTCCACCACATACTTGATCCCGGGAATGGTCAAAGACGTCTCTGCCACGTTGGTGGCGATGACACAAAGACGAGTGCCGGGAGGAGGAGGCCTGAACACCTGCAGCCAAAAAGAACGCATATACATGATGTCATCATAAAAGCATCATGTGACTCCAAAACTACTGAAAAAAGTCTGAAAAAGAACTCAAAGGGTGTATAAAGCTACATTTTGTTTAGAAAAGTCAGTAAACTGGAGCTTTTAGTTTTCCTAAACCCTTCATTTTGCACATAAACCAAATGAGCAAAAAGCACTTATCCCTACACTATAAATAAAACTGTGATGGCTATTTACTAAAAGCAGAAGCTACTGAGTGGCTGCTATTAGAAATTATAGTGACATGCACTTTAAATCAGAAAGTTTAGACTTTAAATTTTAAACTCAGTTCAAAATAAAACTACAGAAATCTGCTGGGAAGTAAAGATTTCTTTAAAGTATTGTTTTATGATGAGTCTGACTGATCAGAAGCAAAACCAAAACGTTTATTTTACTTTATCGCACAAGCACCGGCACTTCTCTTGTCATGTATGATTTTTTTTTTTTATCAGTTTGTTCTGTGATAAGATATTAATCTCACCTTAGCCTGCTGCTCTGGGGCCAGCAGAGAGTAGAGTGGGAGGACATAGAGCGGTATGGACGCGTCCGCCTTTTCCTCTACGGAGAGGAAACAGGGCAGAATTTGTAATGTTGCTCATCTGAAACGCATCCACCTGGACTGGAGATTTATTCAGAATGGCTTACCTGCATCAGCAGGATCATCTCCAAGGTCAAGATCGGAGTCTCCATCCTCCTCGTCTCCGATCCCTGCCTCTCTGTCCTCATCACCTTCATCCACTGGCAGGGCGGAGTAGTTATCCAAATCGATTCGGGGTAGAGACTGGAGACAACAGTTAAAACACTTCTGTTCAATATCTGTTGAGGACTGAGGTGGACAGAATATATTTTTTAAAAAGCTGACTTACAACAGTCTTCTTCTGTTTGGCCTTTTTGAACTTCCTCATTGCCTCTGAGGTTTCGGCTTCCTCATCTTCAGCTGGATACAAAACTCAAGTAAATACACAGAACCACAGTCAGATATACGTCAGAGTGTGAGGAGGCCGACCGCTCACCTGTAGCTGTGTCACCCTTCCTGAAGGGGAAAGCTTTCCTCAGTCTTCTGCAGAGACTGTGAACTTCAGCCTGACCAGTCAGAAACACCAGGATACCACCTAAAATGCAAAACATGTTATAAAAGAAGTGGAGACTGTATCTGTGGAAAGACTGAACTCTAACTGCAGTTTACCCGAATGAGACACACCACAAGTCATTTTTACAGGCAAATACAGAAAACCACCTTGGGTAGATTTGAACCCAGGGCTTTGAGATGGCCTTACGTGAGTCGCATGGTCAGCCCCTTAAAGAGGCGCCCCATCACCCATATCCTCAGTTTTACTTTCATCAAAATCCCCCTCTTTGTTCACCACTTTCTGTAGTAAATAAATATAAACTCTAAAACCTACCTGGAGGCAGCATCCGGTGGATTTTGCAGGTCTTGTGAAAAGCCTCTCCAGTGTAATCCTCCAGCGGGGTGCGTTTGTTGAAGTGGATAGTTACCGGGAACTGACGAGCATCCACCTTGATGACGGGAGGAGGCGTCCGAAACAGCCGCTGGTTTTCTGTGAAGTCTTCAACCCGCAGAGTAGCGGACATGATCAGGAGCTTCATAGGCATACCTTTCTGCAGACAGATGGAGGAGAAACAGAGAGGTTTTTATAGAAACAACCCCCTTTTTTTCCCGTAAATTGGAAACGTTAAGATATTCCCACCTTGTTTCTGAGGGGGACGATACGAGACAATAATCCGATGAGGATGTCGGTGTAGACGCTCCTTTCGTGTGCTTCGTCGATGATGATTGCGCTGTATTTCTGGAGCAGAAAATCCTGCAACACAAAATAGTCTGTGACAAAACTGGAGACAATTGAAGTAACACTAAATCCATGCTTGTTTATCCCTTTACTGCTTCTTCAAAGATGGGGAAAAATAACATACTGCAAATATTTTTTGACCTTTAATTCAGAACACAATTCAAAAACTATTTGTTACTACTGGTTAATACAAATAACATGGAAGTGAGGCATTAACTTTCCTCATTAGAACTGATTTAATTGGTCCAAACTGATGAAATCGTTTGTGAAAAATGAAAAAGGCCGAGTCATCCACCTGGCTGATCCTCCACCTCCATCCTGTTGTCATATTATTTATTAGGTGACCCAGTAGAAAGCAGATGATACCTTCTGAATCTCCTTCAGCAGAACACCGTCTGTCATGAACTTTATCTTTGTGTCACTCGTCACGTTCCCTTCGTATCGAATCTGGTACGACACAACCCTGATAACAGACACACAAACATATAATTAACAACACAAAGTTATACTTTTAAACTGTATGTTTTGTTTTGTTTTGTTTTTTTTAATTACTCTGAACACAGAATGGTTAATTTACTGTGTGGGCAGGTTCATCTCTTTGGCCACTCTGTGGGACATGCTCACTGCTGCTACTCTCCTCGGCTCTGTGATGCCGATCATCCTCCCGCCACTGCAGGAATCAAGAGTGAGCAGGATGACGCGAACTACACACACTTTTTTTCCTCCAATGAAACATTTACAAAGGCAACACCATAAACTGGACAAACTACCTGGCATAGCCGGCTTCATACAGAAACTGAGGCACCTGAGTGGTTTTTCCACTCCCCGTCTCTCCACAGATGACGATACTGGGATTTTCTCTCACGGCCTCCATGATGACCTGCTCCTCTGCCAGAACGGGCAGCTTTAGACGAGCCTCCTGCAGCATCATCGTAATGCAGAATTGATGAAACTGCACAAAAACACCTTTCTAAGTTCTAGTTTGCAGGATGCTTTTACGGTCTCAGGTGCTCACCTGTACTTCTGGTGATCTATCAACAGGAATGAAAATAGCTGGTTCAGACGGCTTCTTCTGAACTTTCTCCTGATCTGAAATCTTCTTCTCTTTCTCTCCATCTTGCTCCACCTTCACTTCATGTTTGGTCTCCTGACAGACAGAGCTGGTTTCCTTACATTCACTCATATCTGTGGTGTTACTAACTTCATCCTCCTGCTCATCTTCATCCTCATCAGATGATGTGTCCACATCACTGCTCTCTTCTGCCTTTTGTTCTTCTTCATCATCATCATCTTCCTCCCATTTTCTCTTCCTGTTTGCTCCGCTGACGCTGCTGATCTTTGGGCCAGAGTCTTCATTCTTTACTTCATCTGCTGACCTGAATAAAAAAAAAGAAGACAAGATGCTTTTACTCCACCTTCTCCACCGAGAAACAATCACACATGTTCTCCGTCTTGATTAACACGTTGTGTTGTGCTCTTACCGTTTAGCCTGGTAGAGCTTTTCTCCTGTTCCCAGTTTGGAAGTGGTGTACAGCAGCTTCAGTTCGGATTCTGGAAGCTGCACCTCAGCCAGTTTGGCCAGGATCTCTGCTCTCTGGACAGAAGAGAGAGCAACATGTAAACGGCATGTGAGCTTGACTGTTAAAATTCAGCCCTCAAAGAGCAGAGAGTAATATAAAATATCACTATTATAATAAAATATCACTACAACACAATAAAAACATCCATGTTTCAGTGCTGATAACAAAACAACGATAACAACAAACTTTCACCTGATTCAAATCTTTCAAGCATATAGCTCAAATTACTTTAGAGAACAAGCTAAGCTACAAGCTACAGTAAATATAAGGACAACATCGTACTGTGCTCAATACTCAGCTTCTATATCTAGAGTCAGAGTACTTATCGGCACATAACACATATCTGCTCCACTTTACTGAGGAAAATCAAACATTTTCACATCTTCAGGATCAACTTTGACTTCACTTTGATCATTTTAAAAACCAAATCATTAACTTTCTTTCAGGACTTTAGAAACAATGGATCACTGTCACTAAAGTAATCAGTCTAGTTATTAATGTCGACATGAAATAGAAAAACCTCACAGAGAACTAAACGTACGAAGATTCCTAACCTGAGCTTTCTTCTCCTTGCGCTCCAGGACCTTCTGCAGCTCCTTCTTCTGCTTCTTGGTGAGGGGCTTCTTCTTGGAGATTGGTGGCAGCGAGGATTTATTCTTCTTGGATTTGCTGGATGGGAGGACCAAGGCGTTGCTCTTATCTACACCTTTCAGTATGGACCCATCTGATTTATACAAACAGAAGAGTCAGGGTCACAGAATGCACGACATGCAAAGTGTCAAAGATGTTTTCTCCTCTTGATGTTTTCCTGCTACCTTTGAGTTCCACAACAACTTCTGTCTTCTCTTCATCTGCAGATGGCGGAGGGTCACTTTGCTGTCGCCCCTTCCAGTTGTGTTTTTTCCTTAGTTTTCCCATTTTAAACTTAAGTCTGTAGGTCAGTGAATAAAAAGCTATGAACCCAAAGCCACCGGTTATAATGAGAAAGACCAAAAAAGTCTGAAACACTGCTTGCTAAACATCGACAGCTAACAAGGTAACTTTATCGTTAGCCTAAAATTGTTATTAACAGAACCGATTAAAAGTTTGTGAACACCTCCAAATACAAACCTTCTTATCTGAACAGCTGCATTTGACTTTAAACACCTGGATCCAAAAACTGAAGCAGTGCACTAACCTCACGTGTAAACATTTAAGTGTTCATCAACCAAACCGGTCCGTCGCTAAAATTTGACTCCGTAGGAACGTTCCGCTATAGAAAAAGTTCGACGTCCCGTTGTTTAGTGATCCTAACTAAAAATATTGTTTATAACCTAAACTGTATAACCTATAATATTTTTTATTTATTGATTTTTATTTAATCAACTCAAAATACTTACATTTAAATGACGTATAAGGGTCCTTTTTGTCTTATGGGGTCAGCCAATATCAGATGGCAAAAAGCTTATTTTGATGATAATGATTTGGTCCGATTGATGTTTATTTGACGTACGAATGCAAAAATCTTCCAAATTGTGATGTAACACATTTGAAGTTCTTCTGATGGCACATTTTAAAGCTGTATTTTGGTGGCTCTAGAGAAAACATGGGTGCCAAGAGAGAAACAGGACGTGTATGAGGACTCTGTTGAGATCGCAGGGTGAAGGCTAGTTTCAGGGGGTATTTGTCAAAGAAGGATAGCAACAAGAGTGAAAGGGAGGGTTTAAGAGATGGTAGTGAGACATGCTGTGATTTTTGGTTTGGAGACTGTGAAACTGAGAAAAACACAAGAGATGGAACAACTCAGGTTGAGAGATTATGAGACAAGGGTTAGAGAGATATGGCTGAGATGGTTTGGACATATTCAGAGGGGGGATAGTGGATATACTGGACAAAAGATGCTGAAGATGGAGCCAGGCATGAGGAAAAACGGAAAACCTCAGAGGAGGTTCATGTATGTAATGACAGAGGACATGTAGAGGGTTGGTATAATAAATAAGGATGCTAAGGAAGCAATGAAATTTGTAATACAATTGTGAAAAAAGTGTACAATGTTTTGAAACAATTAGAAAAAAATTTAATCAAACCATTTGTTTTGTGCTTAAAAGTTACACAAATATGACAAAACATCAATCAGAATAATTTCTTTTGCTTTGTTTTCTTACAAATTACACAATGTATGAATGCAAAATGGCAAAAGACATCATGAGATTTGCCCTAAAATAAAGCTCAAAAGAATAAACAACTTGAAATTGCCCTAAACAGATACAAATAACATATCTGCCCTTCATTTGGTCTTCAATTATGCTTAAATCCAGATAATAACAACACATGGATTATTATTTTATTTAAAAATCATAAAATATGATTTTTAAATAACATTTTGTAGATAAATCAGGTTTCATACATCATTTGATCAGATACGTGTAAAGAGCAAACACAATGATATTATTAACACGTTAGTTTATTTACTCTCAGATAAAATAATCTTTGTTTTTGTTTAGTTCATTTTACAGTGGTCTACTGTGGTCTGCAACTGGACATGTGACAAATTAAAGGGGGAAAACTGTATCCAAGCCTTTCAGATCTAAAATCTTCCTCACGAGTTCTCTCCTGAAACGAAGCTGAAACTTGGTGTGTTTAATATATTTATGTTTCTACATATCTGAATATATTTATTTTCAGGTTACTCCTTCAACTTGACACCTAAACTTAAAATCACAGTGACAGAGGTTTCATCCCTGGTGTTCAAATGCTGATCAGCCCTTCGCACATCACGGCTTTAAAGGCATGTACTCGTTCTCCCTCTGACCATCCGCGGGGTTAAAGCTCTCCTCTGTTATTCTCTTTGCTTCTTTAGACACCTTCTCGAACCTCTTGAGGAAGAAGACGAGAGCCACGAGCAGAGCCGCCTGCACGACCACAAATACAAGCAGACACACCTGCGAGGCCAAAGCCAGGTCACAGTACCAGTAGTGGCAGGAGTCCAGCACCTCCTGCTCAGTTAAATACGCCACCAGCCGACCTCTCAGTTTGGGTGGGGAGCTGCAGTTGACGCCCACGTGTGATGTGCTGCCAGCAGGTTGGCGCAGCAGCCAGGCTCGCAGATAGAGGACGCCACAGTCACACGCCCAGGGGTTACCGTGAAGAGAGACGGAGCGGAGGGAGGTCAGATCGTCCAGGAGCCCGTTAGGGAGGGTGGTCAGCAGGTTATTGTGGAGACGGAGCTCGGAGGTCCCAGCAGAGAAACTGGAAGGCAGCGAAGAAGCTGTGAGAGATCTGCTGCTGCAGTCCACCTGGCTGCCGTGACAGGAGCAGAGATGGGGACAGGCGGAGGACCTTTGACCTCCAAACAAGAGGAGCAGACACATGAGCAGAAACTCCTTCATGGTTCCTAATCACTGCAGAGGAGAGAGGAGGAATCAAGGGTTAATTAGAGTGAGGTGAACTGTAAAACTGCCCTTTGTATGTATCGTGTGAAACAATCTCTTCACTGTATATTATTGAAGCCATGAAGATCATTAGTGTGTTTATGCAAAACTCATCATGCGCTGACATAAAAAAAAGTCAAAAATCCACATTGTGCCAAAAGATAAACTCTTCTAACTTAAGACAGTAAAGCCTGCATAAGAGCTGCTCAGATCTAAAGGGTTGGACTGATGATGGATCTTTAGATCTGATGCCCACACCAGTGCCAGAGGGAAAAAATCAGACATGCATGAGCTTATGGGTTTTTTTTCTATATAACATAAATGTAATTTGGAAGTTCAAAGAAAAGGATTATCAGCAAAAACAGAGCCAGCAATCAGTACTTATGGTTTATTTTACTTCAGACCAAAGGTTATTTAACTGCACAAGGAGACGCACATGAACCGAAAAAACTCTGAGCTGCTGCCCCATGGAGGAGTGTAGTCCTTGTATAATGTGTGCAAACTGAGTTCAGTTAAAAGACAAAAGAAAACAGGAGCCAATCGGTGAAGAGAAAATCAGGAAAGGACACAAGGTAACAGAAACGAGGCGTGGATGAGTGCGGAAGGTTTTGGTTTAAATATCTTGAAATTGCGTCTTAAAAACTCGATCTTACTCAGAAGGAACTCAACATTTTGAGATAATGATTCGAAAACTAGAGTTACCTCTGCCTGTCATTGTTTGTGTGTCACAAACAAGTGTCCACTGCAAACTCATATCTCAACGTAAATGATCAGAAAACACAAAGTCTCGGTTCTGTTGTGAGGCTGCAGTTTTGTGTTGTTGTAGCTAAAAATGCATTCATGTGTGCAGGTGTTTTCATTTTACTGGTCACAGTATCTGCTTTGTATTTGATCATACATTGTTTGAGCAGTTTGTCCTGATTAATATGACATTAGCAGTAAATTTCATGCAGACTTTATAAAACATGTAAAACTGCATGTGATGTATCCATGATCTAAAACTACGTCATAATTTATTTAAACAAATTTAACACATAAACATTACAAAATGACCACATATGTTTAGAATATGGTAATAATGAGGTCATCATGTGTACTCATAAATAACAAATATTGTATGTTTTACAGGATAAATTATTAATTTTGGATAATTTTAGTCAATTGCATTGACATTGACAGGAAACACCTCCCTGCTGATGACAAGCTGCACAACCCCATTGCTGTTTTCACACATTTATACTAAGTACATTACACTGTAGAGTAAATGAAAACAGAACACAGTAATTACATCAACTATCAACTTTAACTTTAAGAGGAATAAATTAAACTGATGATGTCACAGCAGACCTGAAAAGTCTAAACAAGGTCTGAGGAGAGTCTTTTACCTTCAGTGCGTCGCGTCTTCGGGAGATGACTCTGTTTTTTACAGTTGCTCTCAGAGTGTGTGCTACTGCCAGCTGGCTCTCACTGATAAAGACCGCTGTCAAATTATGAGCTCAGGCATGCACACGCCTGTGCACATGCACGCACAGAACATGCACACCAACGTGGAAAACATGCCACCCGCTATGTTTTGATGATTTAAATCCTAATAAAGTTCTAAAAAGAGCTATAAAAAGATTTTCTTTATTTTTAAAGTTTGAGTATTTTCACACAGTAATCGATTGTCGGCCTTTTATTGAGATCACATGAGGCTAGAAATGTTTTTGTCACAAAACGGCCGGAGGCTGAGTACCAAAGATCAAACCCACATGCAGAGAACCCAAAGCGGAGGCTGAGGAAAGGGTTTAACAAAGTTTTATTAACTAACACAAGGATGATGTTTACAATGGCACTTGGCTTAAGGCTTGACACATGGGGCGTGAGGGTCTTGGCCAGGAGAGAGGGATAAAGCAAGGAGACAGGCCCAAGAAAGCAACGGCAGCTGGCTGGTGATTAGGTACGCATGTGCAGGT
This sequence comes from Mchenga conophoros, assembly GCF_057382185.1. Lineage (NCBI taxonomy): Eukaryota > Metazoa > Chordata > Actinopteri > Cichliformes > Cichlidae > Mchenga > Mchenga conophoros. The sequence goes on along the minus strand of NC_140537.1, from coordinate 28,041,577 downwards.
GGGAGATGGAAGCGTTGAAGGAGAGGTGGTGCAGCCCGGGTGGGTTTGGTGGTGTGTGTCAGCTGTCCTGAGCGGTGAAGGTCCCGTGGTGGTGTAAGGGCAGGCAGGTGAGGCAAGGAGATGATTCTGAAAGCAGGCGGGTTAACCAGATTTCCAAGATGAGTTGTTCAGTGTGATGGAATTCCCAGGAGTAAATAGGCTAGTTGATGAAATGGCGAGGAAGCAGTGTCAGCAAGCAGCTTAAATCTCCAACCTAATTGCTTCAATCAGCTTCAGGTGAGGGAGGCTGTAGGCCCTGCCCATGGGTGGATACCAGGGAGGTCCAGACCTTCAGCGGAATTTTACAGCCACACACCCAGACCGTGACAATTTTTTTCCCATCATGACATAAATGGAGAATTTAATGTGAGGACAATAAAGTTTTTAATGACTTATTTTCACTCCACCCCACGACCCTCTAGACTCTTCCTAGTTCTGTATAGCAAACTACAAACATGTATTAAATATGTGTAATAATTTGAAGTGTACAATTCTTTATAATCTACTTTTATAATTTTATAGTTTATGTGTCTTAATGCACGCCAGACATGGCATGTATTAAGTCTAATATTAAATATTCCATAAGGAGCCAATAAGGAGCACATAAATGCTGAAAAATCAAAAACATATTTTTTTTCTTCTGTTTTAAACTGTCTGACAGCGGTTACATACAGTCATGTGCAAATAAAGATATTCGTAGGACTCAGTGTTGTTGAGGAATTTTGGCCCACTCTTCTTTACAACACAGTTTCAGTTCATAGAGCGTTCGTTTATGCACAGCTTTCTTAGCTCCCACAGCATTTCTGGACTTTCACTGCACCTTTACAACACCTTTATTCTTCTGTCGTATGACCCATTTTCAGCCAAGCTTCAGTTCAACTCTAGAGTACTTTTGATATTAGGGGAGTTCATGACTGACTCAATGAGTGCAAAGTGCCCAGGTCCCGTGGCTGCAAACCAAGCCTAAATCATCACACCTCCATCACCGAGAACTTGTCATTTGTTCGGATGCAGCTTTGCACATCTGAGCTGTGCCACGTTCTTTCCTGAGAGAAGAGGCTTTCTCCTGGCAGCCTTTCCAACCAAGACCATGCTCGTTCAGTCTTTTTCTAATTGTACTGTCATGAACTTCAACATTGACATGCTAACTGAGGCGTGTAGATTCTGAGATGTAAGTCTCGCGCTTGTTGTAGTCTCTCTGAGCAGTGAAACCCCAGTTTGACTTTGGGGTGTTTATATGCTTAAAAACAAATCTGAGGAAGTTGTAGTGATCTTGGATATTTCTGTTTTATGTTCATACAGCCCTTCGGAGAAGCAAATTGCAATTTTACTCCAATTAGTTTGCAGATACAAATCAGTACGACAAAACACAATTAACAAACAAATGATTAGATTGTGAATTCTTTTGAATTATTTTAGGTTAAGAAAAGACATTTCATGCTACTGAGCTGACTAAAGCAGCTAAAATTCATTCTGTCACCACAAGCATTCAACATTATCACAATAACGAGTGCTTTTACCTTTATTAAAACACCCTTATTTTCCACTGTGACACTTAATAATAAAATAATAATATAATAACTGAGCTCTTCTGAGATATTTCTCTCCTCCCATATCTGCTTGTGTATTTCTGGGCTGCCCAGCAGGAAGAAGATGCCGTGCGCAGTGCAGAGGAAGAATGGCTGCAGGAGATAAATATGAATCAGCAGATCAAGTCCTTGCAGCAGCTTCAGTTCTGAGTACTGCTGCTCGGACTCTGACGTGAGGGCGTGAATGAGGATATCGTGCGAGTCTCCTAAAAAACAACACTGAAGCGGCGAGGCCAGACTGACGACAAACTGGGGTTTATTTGTCACACCTTTGTAAATGGGACACAGACTGAGCTCACAGCCTTCAGGCAAAAATATGTACAGCTCATCAGTATCAGAGACTACACACACACACACCTACACACACGCTCTGTCATACTGTGGACACACAACTTTGGTGGCATAATTCACTTCCAAGAAGAGATATTTAAACAGAAACACAAAGTAGTGGCTCCTCGTTACTGATCCTGTAGTGGTAACAAAGCATCCTGTAGGCCACGATCCATCAAATTCAACAACAGGGCATCGGCTAAAAAGCGGTAAAAATAGGCCCACAGCAGCATTTAGCGGATATGAGTAATGACAACATGCTTGCACATGCACCCTGCACTGCACAGACTCTCGTTATCTCAGAGGCTCGCCATTCATTGTAGCCACCGGCAAGAAGAGCATTTTCAGCTCATTCGGCACATTAACAAAATGCTGGAAGAGGAGCAGAAGATTTTCACCGGCCGTATGCAAATAAATGCCAAACAAATGTATTTTTGAGTAAATGAAGAAGAGCTAAAATCAGATTTTAGTAGACGTAAATTCACTGTGGTACCTTTTAAAGGAGTTTTATGGATGGATACCTGGTAATATTAAAGGTAATATTAAAGAAAATGTAATGATCATTCACACACCGAAACACACCAGCGCATAATAAAAAACAATATCCATGTTCAAAAATCTAAACATCACCAAGAACCTACGTTTCATTACAAAATATGTCGCAGCAAACACCCTGACATTAAATCCAAAAAGTTTAGCACTGCATTTATAAATTAGATACACTGATTATTAAATTATGTGTTTATATCTTATATGTTAGGACCACAGCGAGGGGCTCAAAGTGGGAGATTGGATAGTTTCAGAGGAAAAAAAAACACCCTCCAGGCAAACAAACTATACAAAAGCACCAAACTGAAGATTAATGTACAGCCAGAGTTGCCACTAACGCTTGATAACCATGTTCAAAGTCTGGAGGTCTCACTGTCGTTAGGGAGATAAGCAGCAGGTGGCGCTGCGGCACATCACTGCTCTTTGTCGTGCATCTGCTGCTGCATCTTGTTCAGCATCTCCTGCATCCTCTTCAGCTGGAGACAGAGAGGAGAGCAGATTAAAAACTGTCATTTTAAATATTTTGCTGGCACTTTGGTTCTTTGTGTGTCGTTTTACGCAGCAGACATTTTCACATCCTCAACAGAATCCAACAAAATTGTAACATGTTAAATCTTATTATGGCGCACATATATTCTATTACAAGTCATAACAGTTTGTGTTTAATCATATATTTTTTTTTTAAAAACAACAACAAAAGTTGCTTGGTACCTCCTCATCTTTCATTTTGATCAGTTTCTCAGTGTCCACATCTGGAGTGGACAGCGGTAGGATGGGGATCGGGCTCTCCATACGGTTGTCCTGAGCCAGTTTACTGAGAGATGAAGAAAATGGAGAGAAAACATCAGCATCTATTGAAGTTGTTTGCTACACGTTTGCACGTGCTCACGCTTTCATTCCTCACGTACCTGGTCATCTCCTGTATGCACTGCGCTCTGTAGTTTTCATAGTGGACGTCGCAGGTTACGTCTTTGAGGTCGTGCATGTGGGAACGAATCAGCATGTTCCTCAGTTTCACAAAGTCACAGTGCGATTGGTTTTCCACTGCGCAAAGAAATACGCATCATTAACTTTATTAATCCAGTCAAGACATGCAAACTATTTCAATTTACATTCAGGCTGAATAAAGCTGAACAGACGTGGAATATTCGAGTGTGCATACCTTCGACGATCCCCCAGGGGTACAGCCTTCCCCTCACTCTTTGTCCACGAGCTTCCACCACTGTGTTACTGCCAATCACAGCGAACGGGGTGCACTCCTGCAGAAGGAGACGCGAGGAAAGGTTGTTATTTCAACCCCTCTCTGCTCCGAGAAAGCTGTCTGAGCATGCTGGTACACACTGGCAGTTATACACGCTCACAAAAGACCCCTGAGCTGCTCAAGACAACTGTGACTTTATTTGTTGAGACAGGTAAAAGACTGTTAGCTGTTTATTTTCTCTCCACTGACTTTCTCAGCTGATCGGTGCGTTCATGCTCCAAGCCCGCATCTATCTCCCCTGAGCCGCTGCTGTACTTTCATTTAAAAGGACAGTAAATGGTTAGGAGCCCAAAATTCCACAGAAACACACTTGGGCCTCATGCCATTAAGCCATGCAGGTACATTTAGGTTAATGAACTCACATTTTAAAGGAGATTAGGTGTGTTTTTCCTTATTTTCATTTAGTATATGTGCAAGTAATCCAAGCTTCAGACTCCTTAAAACACCCTGTTTCAGATGTTTTTTCTACTCTTGGCTGTGTATTATGTCAGTAATAGAGGATATTTCAAGCTGTAAACGTGTGTATTAAACATGTGCTTGTGAGGGGCAGCCAATCAGAGATAAGCTGGCTTAACGGGAGGATGGTCTTAAAGGTAAGGGAGCTAAAATGGGTTGTTTAAGACTGAACTTTGAACCATATTACAACATGGTGGAAGAAAGGAGAAGAAAGGTCCTTTTAATAAATTTGTCTTTGAACTTTATCCATACACCATATATATCATTTAGTTCAGATACTTTCTGCCAGCTGAAGGCTTCTCTGTATCACAGGTTTTGCTCAGCTTTCCAAAACGCCATCCAACTATCACACCCACTTCAACGTCTGGCAGCATCTCTAGATCCATCTCCATTTTCTTCACAAAAAAGCTTTTATCACTTTCCATCATGCTGAAATGTGCTCCTGTGTCCTTGTTTGAATCATTTAATACGACCTCTTTTAATGGTTACAGTTCATTAAAAACAAAGGCACAAAACATTGCTGTGAGCAGCTTTCACAAGCACTTCCAACCTGCCAGCTTAACAAGTGCAGATTATCCAGAGGAGCTGAGATATACATTCTGATGCAGCTTAGCCTTTTAGCTGCTTTAAGGAGGAAAAACAAAACTCCATTCACTTCCACTGAATGCAATGGAGGTCCAAGATTTAGAGGCAAATACCTTCGAGTTATTTTCCAGAGTTTTTAACTGGATTAAATAATCTTCCAGAGAACAAGAAGTTTGTTTAGTTTTCCACACCTGACCTGAGAAAGTGACATACCAAATGCTAACTGAGCATAATCCATGTATTAAGGAAGACTGTGACAGTGTGTTGACAGATCTGGAAAGACCTCATGTTTGTTTTATACTATAAAGTTCAAATAGAGGTAATAATTCAATAAAAGGTTAACTTTCTACACTATTCACTGAAACCACTGCTGGTGTATGAGCCTGGTGGTCTGCTCCACTCTGCATGGATGATAGCCATATGGTTTGCATTTTTTTCTCCATGCATTTGTTAAATAAGAAGTACGATGATCTGAATCTGTAGCCACAGGTACAGCAAATCAGTAGCTCACAGGTATGTGAGTCCCCAGACTCACCTTCAGCTCTTTGTCCAGCTGTTTAAACTCCTCATCCTCGTCAGAGTCGCATTCAGGGAACTGGTACACTTTGATCCCAAACTTGTCTATTTCCTCTCTTATCTACACACACACACACACACACACACACACACACACGAGAGAGAGATCATATTTCATTCACCAGCCTGCAAAGCAAACATCTTGATTTTGCTGCAGAGCTCCTTGACTCACTCTGTCTTTAAGCTTTTTTATCTCGTTGGGCGTGAGGCAGTCGGCTTTTGCGATGAGTGGAATAATGTTCACTTTTTCATGTAGAGCCTTCATAAACTCAACGTCCACCGGACGAAGCCTGAGCAAGGATAACGAAAGAGCAGGAGACTCAAAATTGTGGCTTTAATCATGACTTCTTTGTGTACACGTGTGTGTGTGTGTGTGTGTGTGTGTGTGTGTGTGTGTGTGTGTGTGTGTGTGTGTGTGTGTGTGTTATTACCCATGCCCAAATGGAGGGATGAAGTAGAGGCAGCAGTGGACTCTGTTATCCTGGATGTTCTTTCTGTTCAACCCGCTCTCATCCCTGAAATATTGCTCGAACTGCTGATCTATGTAGTCTGTGATTGGCTTCCAGCTGGGACAAAAAAGACACCACAGACCACATTAGCTGCTCTTGCGAGGTCCCGGGAATTCAGTCGAGCAGTCTGAATCAGACACAAGCAGATCAGCGAGAGTCTTATGTTTACCATTCATTGTTGTTCACAGCATCTCCAAACCCTGGTGTGTCCACAATTGTCAGCTTAAGCTTCACTCCTTTTTCCTCGATGTCCACGGTGTGTTTGATGATCTCCACAGTTTGATTAATGCGTTCTGCAACGTGACAGCAATGAGGAGGAGAAGACAAGTGAAGTGGGAGGTCAGTGAAAGTGTACGAGAGCCGATCAACAACTCATTAAATACTATAAATACTATACTTTAGCACTTAAAGTACTTTACACAACATGTCTCATTCACACACACAAATTCACACAAGCACATTTTTCTATGTGTAAATGCTTTCTTACTAACATTCACACTCCAATGAACACATCCAGAGCAACTGGTGGTTCAGTATTTTGCCCACGGACACTTTCGAAGCAGACTGAATCAGCCAAAAATGGAACGATGGGCATGAGCACGAGTACCCTTATAATTGGGGTGCTATTAAAACAGCTGGCACTCATTCAGCTGTGTTCCCTTGTGTGAAGTTTGTCCTGCTGGCATTAGATTAGGGAGAGGTTACTCATCACTGGGACGCTTGTATATAACTTAGAGTACCCAGAGTTTGTGGTCTGCTGACTGATGGCTGCTAAGCGTGAGTAATGTAACTGACCTGTGTGAGTCCATCTGAGACAGGGAGAGGAAGTAATTGTTGACACATTTAAACACTTTGTTAGACACACTACGTTTAGGGGTGCTACTCACTACTATAGTTTTATGTTGAAGAGGCAGGCCAGCAAGCTTAGGACTTTATTTCTTTGGCCGCTGTTAAGTAGAACAGCTTGTAGGCTTCATCTAGAGATCGCTTTGTGTTTTATTTATTTCTAAACTACTCCATCTGGTTGGTTAATGCTACCTCACTTTCCACCGTCTGCTGGGGTTGTGTTATGGTCCCTCAGCCTCTATAGCTACGTCCAGGTTTTGGTGGCTTCTTGGATCAGGGAAACGACCTTAGCAATCATTCTCTCTCGTTCAGGTCGTTTGGATTTGTTTGAACTTGTTGTTCTTTAGCTTTTGATTTTTTTTTTTTTTATCTATCCACACATATCAATCACAACAAAAGCGCCTTGAGGTGACTTTTGTTGTGATTTGGCGCTATATAAAGAAAATTGAATTGAATTGAATTGAATTGAACATTTGACTGGGAAACGTGGTCTCTATATTTTGTGACAGATGTCACCAAAAGTTAAGTTTGTCACATTCATATGTTGTTGTTGCACCCAATAAAAAAAACTAAGATTAATTAAAAGAAATTAACACACATGGGGAATTAAAGGTGGGGCTTTGTGAAGTTGCATTAAGTATTCAGCAAGCAGTGGATTCATTATGACTGCTGCGCAGAGATAATAAAGAGACCAAGGACTCACCCTCAGCGTTCAGTAGCTTCCTGTCTTTGTAGAGGTCTGTGAGGAACAGGCTGTTAACAAGAGTGGATTTTCCCATACCGGACTCTCCTGCAGGTCAAACACAAACACACGCACAGACACACAGATAGTTATCCTGTGTGTATATTTAATTATGAGATATTAATAAAATAAACTCAGCTGCCAATTTACTAATGTAGTGCTGCAATAAATCCATCTGCCATGATGACTTTATCAATGAGGATAGGCAAAATATTAGAAACAGCTAAATGGCTCTAAAAACAACTCAAACAAAAACTGGTCCATGGGAATTTATTATATGCCTAAATTGGTTTTAGTTTAGTGTGCCTATTAAATAGGCAGCTGAGTGTAAATAGGCAAGCTTCAGCTTGAAACGCACCTGCCACCATCAGCGTGAAGTCGAAGCCTTTCTTCACAGACTTCCTGTGGACCTGGTTAGGCAGAGTTGCAAAGCCCACATACTGTTTCTCCTGGAACACAAAGAAAAGGAGACAGAGGTGTTCAGTGTGTTTATGTTGCACTTTATCTCATCATACGGCAGCTGTCAGGTGTGTTGTGACATCTGCCGGTATCTGAGCTGTAAGTCTCATCATCAGCCCAGAGATGAAACACAGATGTGTTTCTGCAATGTAGGAAAAATTCTTGGCAGATTCATCGGTCGTGAAAATAATTATTGTCTTGATAAATTATTTATCTGCTTGGTCATGTAAAAGTATAAAAAACAAATGCTTGTTTAATTTCCCAAAATTCCCATTTTGTGTCGCAATCAGGATAATCTAAATCCACTAAGCTTAATTCTTCTTCGTCTTAATTTTGGTATTATTTTTTTAGTTTAGTACCGTTAGTTTACCCAGTGTATGGCTGCTCTTTCTCCCTGTTTGGTTTGCTTTTTCTCAGGATCCCATATTTGTGTTCAGATTTGTAAGCAATTATTTCAAGTTTGAGTAATTCCTGAAAGCTGGTGCAGCTTTGCGTGCATCTTATATGTTGGGTTCCTCTCAGCCATGGACTTATAAACAGTAATATATGAGTTATTTTATCAGTGAAGTTGCTGCTTGGGTTATTCTGTGTCTTTTTATAACACACTGTCATGTGTAAGCCAATATGGCTTAAGGGGCTTCATCAGTTACCCAGCAGTAAATACAACATTTAAAATTAGCTCCAGTAAAGCGATGTGCATGATGTGTAGTGATTAACACATTCGCCTTACATGTGAAAGATCCTGGTTCGAGACCAGGCGGAAGACACAAACCCAGGTGCAGGGGTCACGAGCTGGTGCCGAACCCAAGCCGAGATAAATGTGGGGGTTGTGTCAGGAAGAGGATCTGGTGAAAAATCTGTGCCAAATCAAATATGGGGATTCATTATGTGTGGCGATTCCTTTGGTAATAAGGAAGGAGCCAAAAGTATTGTTAGAAACAGCCGTGAAAACCTTTGAATTCAAGTGTTTTTAATCCCTTTTCACAGGTGTATAAAATCAAGGACCTTAGCCACATGGATTGCCTTGACAAACATGTATGTGAAAGAATGGGTCGCTCTAAAGACCAAACTGAATTCCAGCATGGCGCTATAACAGGAGGTCAGTTTGTGACACTTCTTCCCTCATAGACTTACAGCTGATTGTGGAATTTTATTGCAAAGTAAAATTGTTTAGGAGCCACAGCAACTCGGCCTCCTCTGGCATTAACATCAGCACAGAAACTGTGTACCAGGAGCTTCATGGCCAAGCTGCTCCTGCAGCTGCAATATGTAGGCTGCCCAGAGTTTTACAAGAAATATTTTATTTGAAAAACAGTTTAAATAATTGAACTAATCCAAAAAATCACCAACTGACTTTCTATTATTTGACTAACCGAATAATTCACAAGTTAAGTTGAGCTTCAGGCCTACAATAAAACAGCGAAAAGCAAAAGGTCAAAAACAGAGGCAGAAACCAAACAACTGTAAGAGAGCGCTGAGGGAGTGTAATGTGAAGACCAAATGGATCTGGCAGAGGCAATAAAATCACCACAACAGACGGACGAGGTCTGTAATACAGAAAATCTACAACTGCACGGAAAAAACACGTGCAGCTGAGAATAACCAGCATCTCAGAGTTTCCACTAAACACAAAGAGAGCCACGGGCTACCAGGCTCTCGCTGTAACGCACAGCAGTAACTCCAGTATCCCGCTGCATCTGAACGTCATCTTTACACCACAGTACGACACACTGACATGTGTGGACATAAATACACACTCGAGGCCCGCGGAGAGCATTCACGCACGGACAGAAGCTGCATTCAAAGGACCTGAAAAGCTCTTTTTTACTCTGCAAACACACGAGCCAAGCACACAGTCAGTGTACTCATACGCTGTCATAACTTGTCATAGGCATTTCCGAACCCCCCCCCCCCTCGGGTGAGGATCTCATTTATAAAAACACGCACACACACACACACACACACACACACACACACATAAAAGAAAACCCACAAGCTGCGCAATAAGACAAGACACTTGCCAAAGAGCCAGAGGTGTAAGACCGAGAGAACTGCTGAGAAAGCTGCACATAAATCATTGGGTAATCTCAGCTGCAAACCTGACGCTATGTAGAAAAATTGCAAATGGAAACTGAACTCAAACAAATCCACAGAAAGCAGCAAAAATGGCAAACAGATGCTGAAACAGGGTCTACAGGTGTGGGGGTATTTCTAAACTCATCCCGAGCTATCTGCTGCTATTTTTTCTCTTAATATCCGCGTAACTGTCTGATTTCTTTTCCCAGTCTTTGGCTTTTCTTCACACATTTCTTACCATAAATCCAACTCTTTACCTTCTGTCTGGCAGTTCTCACTCGTGGGCACAGCAGCCGTTCCACCAGTTTTTCTTGCAGCATGATGGCATCCATCCTAAACCGCTCCGACACTGACGGACCAAAATAGCCGCTGGTTTCAGAAAGTTAAAAAACAGCCCAGCAGGGAGGCGGAAAGGCAAATTTGAATGCTCTAGACCTTGATAGCTCTGTCTCTAACACACTTCCCTCCTGTTTATGAGTTTTAAATGTGTTCCTCCTGCTCTCCTCTTGACTCCCTTTCTTCTCTTTTCTCCTTTGTTTCTTTATTTCTTTTTCTCTTCTGCCCTACAGCGGTCTTACGCTCCCTGCTCAGACAGGTATGGAGGAATTCTCGCTGAGAAAGAGAGAGAGAGGGAGCAAGAGAGAAGTGGCAATTTGAGGGAGGAAACAAGGGAGGGATGGAAGGAACGAAGGTCTAAAAGAAACTCATTCATTCGGTCTGTATTCCCTCCCCCAGCTCCAACAGTACAAAAATAAATCCTTACACTGAGAGAAATGACTACCAGCTCGCAGAGAGAGAGACAGAGGGGAGAGAAAGTGTACTATATCGTAAGATAAAGAAAAATAAAAGAACGTGTTTGAGCATGGCAGTGACAAAAGTTGCAGTGCAAACAAATGATAACTGCGAGTTCAGGCCTGCAGAGTAACACAATCAGATGATCGAGTCACCTGTCAGTCAAGTGAAAGCTCTGTATCTGCTGCCTTTGCTATTAGCCGAGGCATCTGTGTTTTACTGCAGGTTTGCAGTGACAGACGGTGACGGAAGAGGACCAATACAACGAGTAAATATTCTTCATTTAAACTCTTATGTAAGTGCAGGGATTACAGCAAAATTAGATAGATAAATAAAATAAATAAAAGCACTCCAAAAAATACACTTGTGACTGATATTTCTATCATTCACTCAGTATTTGAATATCTTGCTGGTCTGATGAGTCATGAGGAGGAAGTTTTACCACATAAATGTGCAGTCTACCTTTCAAAAAAAAAAAACTTGTTAAGTTAGGCTAAACATAAATTCTTATAAGGATTCACAACCCAAAAATGAATGAGGGGAAACCCAGTATTCAATGTTGCCATGAGGGAGTCACTGTGATTTTGATGCCTGGCCTGCCAGACCCTTCATGCGTGTTTTTCCTTGGCTGTCTTTACACGTTTCTTCCAGCTACTCTGAGCCAGCTGAGTAAAGAGTACAGTGAAGCAGCTCTATCAGAAAAAAACAAATACAAGAAATGAAATTTGATAAGAATCTTGCGTATTTTTATATTTTTAATTGTATTTTGCAAGTAGCACAGCAGTAACTTAACTACAAGACTTTAAATTAACAAAAAGGTTAAATGCAGTTAGCAGTGGTTATGTGTGTGTTTTCAAGCACCTTAAAAGAAGCATTAGAGATTCAAAAACACTGGAAACACTGCCGCACATCAGAGGAAATTAATGTTTGGGAAAGTCCAACTCCTGACCTTAAACCTGCTGAAATGCTGATATAACCAAAAGGGCAGTGCAATAAGGAGCAGGTCTTCTTCTGTAAAGAGGAATTTAAAGGTTTTATTCCAGACTGAAGAACAAACAGCAGCATTGTAATTAAATCACTTTTTAACTGCTGCATTCTACAAAAATCACAGTTTATAATCAATCAGTGCAGATTCCCTGGTAACTCTGAAGGTTGGTGTAGTTTGAAGTTCATGTGCATCGTGTAAAAGCACATAAACATATAATGCAGACATAACCAGATTCATCATCTGCCTCTATGCTAAGGTGAGCAAGCCAGCTTCTCGCAGTGGCTTCACATTTACTGTACACACACGCGCACACACACACACACACACACACACACACACACACACACACACACACACACACACACACACACACACGAGTGATATCAGAGTTTTGATCTCTTATCAAGAAAGGCCCCCAAACCCCCCAAACTGTCACATGCTGCGTACTTTAAATAATTCAGGTGTATTTTTTAGGTCAGTGAATAAATTTTGTTATGCTGTATACCCATGGTGTGATTTTCAGTGGGAACATGCACATACTTATGTGCTGCTGCTACAAACTGCCAGTCTGGACTGAAATAAGAAGGATGTAAAGAAATCACTGGGCACTGTAGAAGTGTGTATGCATTTCTGTGTGTGTGGAGATAAACGAGGTACATTTAATGGCAGAGGCTGGACTCGATTGATTCCAGATGTGACTGTGGTGTGTGTATGTCAGCGTACGATGGGATGGGTGTGTTCGACTTGTGCATGACGTGGGCAGCAGAGCTAAAATGCTCTTTGAAATAACAGAAGCTGGGTTTTTAAAGAAGAATACTGTTTTTTTCCCCTGAAAAGGAATGTCTCGCAGTGACGCCACGTATGGCGTGTGAGCACCTCGCTCCACGCCACAGGAGGGAGACAGAGGACTGAACTGGGACAAAAAGTTAGTGGTTTCAGCTTCTTGGTAAGTTTTCTCAGCTGAGAGGAAGCAAATTGAAACGTCACAAATGGCAGATGAAACGTTTACGGTCATTGTAGACAGAGAATGCGTGTGTGTGTGTGTGTGTGTGTGCGTGTGTGTGTGTGTAGGGCAGAGGGAGGCCCAATCAGAATAAAAGAAAGGAACAGATGTCTTGAAATGCTCTTACAATAGCCAGCCCCAGCCCCCCAGTCTTTCTCAATGGCCAGCTGTCCCTTTCTGTCTCTCTGTCTCTCTCTCTCTCTCTCTCTCACACACACACACACACACACACACACACACACACACACACACACACACACACACACACACACACACACACATGCAGACTCTGCTGATGTCACTTCACAAAGTATTCATTTAAACTTCTTGCTTTATTGATTGCTGAGTAAAGTCAAAGGTCTTGTATAATCTTTTCTCTCATGTGCTCATCTTATGCCTTGCTGCCACTTGAACTTCATGGGTAACGCCTAATAAACACTTTAACTGAATATTACACAACAGATTCACAAATTAAACAGAGTCATTCTGAAACCACAGAATTGGCTTTATCTAAAAGGCAAAAAAAAAACAGAACTTGTATTGAAAATATGACTGGAGTCAAAGATACCAGCGTTTATTTTGAGACGGCATGCTCAGATATTCTCACTAACAAGTCTTGACAACCAGGTAATAAAGAAAAAAATTAAAAAAGCATTAACATCATTAAAAAAAGACTGTTTTGGATCGAAATAGAGTTATTGCCTAAGATGACTTAGACCTCAGAGTGTTAAATCGACATCTGTGTATCGTCCCTATGGAAGCGCTGATGAATATGATTATATATGAATATTTTACCCTTGATAATCCAAAAGCAGTGATGATGTCTGTAAATTGAATGTTCTGCTAATTTTTCAGTTTTAGTGGTAAAACTGGGAAATATCTTTTGAATCTTCAGTTTAAAAACACAAACCTGAGAATATTTGGCATTTTTGCTGTTTATGTTTATTTTTTTTAACTAACAAGAAGAAGAAACTTTTTGGCTGTCAGAATATTATTTCTGGATCTCTGCCTAACAGTATCTTTGCCAATATGTGGGACGATCCTGTTAGGCAGAGATCCAGAAATCAGCCACTTGCTCATCAGGCAGCGCTCAACTTCCTCCTCTCAGTCATACAAAGTTGTCTTTAAAGGAAGTGACTCTCAAAGGCTCACAGCAGTTATCTCCTCTGTCACACAAACACATGAAATCGCATGTCATCACTCTGGATGTGGCTGAAGGAGGAACAACAGTTGATGAGACACAGTTTTGCTGATGAAAACTTTAAAAATCTAAATTCATCATGAAAACTTTTTCAGACTGCAGAAACAGAGATTTCTACCATCAACGTTCAAGCTGCTTGTTTTTTTACAACATCATGATTATCCAGCATATGTGTGCAAATGAAGGCTGTAGTACAGAACATACTGTAGGACCGTTATTTATACCTTGAAGTAACAGATATGCAGCGGTCAAAAACCAGTTATAAAAACAGAGCTTTAGAAGGTTTATTATGTTTAATAGGTTTTGAAACTATAAAATCCTTGGGAAAATATTTGCTGAGGTCAGATCATGAAGTGCAGTGGTTGGTTTCCTCACTGACTTCTGTACAATAGACTTCTTTTGAAACAAAAAGCCACCCTGTTGGTTATCAGAAAAAATGAAAGATTTAAGCCTCTTCTGGACAGATGTCACTTTTCAGACCAAGAAGTTATTCTAAACTTTTAAACAGAGAATGTTTATAGAGGGCTTTAGCAGAGAGTATAAAAGATCGACACACAAACCCACTGGCATGCCTGGAAATGCACCCTTTTTGCAAAATAAGAACTTTTATTTACTTTGACCTGAAAGAAGCGACTGAGTCCATAAACTCATAAGGAAACTGTTTACTGAGGTCACAGAGGAAAAGCATTGAAAGCTATTTTCCCATAAACTTCTACAGCACCAGAAGTCTTTTTGCAAATCACCCTCTGGTGGCCATTAACTAAACTACAGGTTAGAAGCACTTCTGCACTGACGTATCCAAGCTACCATGGGGCAGGAGGCGGGGTACACCTTGGCCAGATCACCAGCCTCTCACAAGACTAACACACACAGAGAGATAAGTAACTATTCACACTTGAATTCACACCTATGACCAATTAATCTATAAATGCACTGATAAGTGAACCAAAGCAAAAATCTTTATGCTTTTCAGTGGAGACTGAAGGTGGAAGGACCAAAGCACTGACCATAAATTATTGTAAAAATATATAACAGATTTCCTAAGTTGTTAGAGAAAGAGAGAGCCTGTATCCAATTATTTTCCACCCTTTTTGCTCAAGAATCTGACAGCATGCCATGATCTTGTGTAGTGGTAACAACCCGGCTTTAATTCATGTGCTTCCAGCTTAAAGCAGCCAGACGGCCTGCGATGGAGCTGAGAAGAGTTGTGACCTTTACTGTTCACTCTTCTCCAGCTCCCAGCCATCCCGCTGACACTGTCAAGCCATTAACACTGAACGCTTCCTCTAGCGCACTGCCTGCCGACCGGATGGTAGCCCAGTAAAGTGAGGCAAAGAGGAAGATGAGGAGTAGGAGGGGTGAGGGCGGGTGAGACAAAGGAAGAGGGGTGCAAAAAAACAACATGAAGATGGACCCCCCTCCTTCCGTTGTTTTGTCTCCGTGGAGATGCAAAGGCCAGCATGCCCCCGGCTATTTAGCATGCTAATCTGACAGCATGTAAATGCTCAGGCAGTGATAAAAATGTTTCAAGGACATTTGGCCGTGGTTGCCCAGTTTTAGTTTTAGCATCAGCTCATTCAAAGACAAATGATACTTGGCTATAACCATATTTGGTAAGTAATCATGCTGAGGAATGTTGGAAACTGTGCATTATAATTAAGTAACTTCTGATGCTTCTATAATTTTCTTTTTGTCAACAGATCCCATGAAAACTCAAACCAACAAAGAAAATGGTTTTTTTGTACCATAGATGTATACAGACGTTAAAAACACACCAATTAGCCAAACATGTTGCACTGATCCTAATATACACTTACAGGATTTCATTTCTTTGTAAAGAGTCATCGACAGACCTCGTCCACATGTTTGAGAAAAGCTGGTAAAAATTACACTGTCCCATTTAAACTATGTGGAACCACCTAGGGACTAAGTGTGCTGAGAAGGGTGAGAAGAATCAGATTGTGTTGCTTTTATTAACGATGAGAAGAAAATGCTGATTTACTTGTTTTACGTATTAACTGACTGACTGCATTACAATATATCCAATTATAGGTTACAGGTGGGATCCAACTTCCGGGGCAGCAATGTCAATGTCAAACTGTTAAAAGTTGCAGTTCCTCCAGTGGCCACTTGAGGTTGGCTCCTAAATTTAGTCAGAAGACTCCCGTGTTAGACTGTCCAACTTTACAGCATTAAACTGAAGTTATGGTTCAGCTGGGTACGGTCCATCTACCTGCAGATGTGCTCTGTTGTCAGATGCAGGCAGTGTACAAAGTTACGACCTTTAAAAGCAATGAAGTGTAAACCCTTTAAAAAAAAGTTTACAGCCTGATGCAAGAGACAGTTTTGGCCTCAATATAGTTGAGGCCAAAACTTCATAACAACCCCATGAGGATGAATTTTTTTTTAATATGTCATCCATCTGGATACTGACAGGGCTTCATTTTGGTGAGTGAAATTCCAGTATTTTATTAGTTTGTTTTTTTATTTAGCTTAAGGGTTCACCTTGCTATGGGAGTGTCCCACTCTTTCATTTGGTAACTCCTGGCTTCAATGAACTAGCATAGTTGTGGCCAAAATGCTGAGTCCAAATCAGTAGTTGTAGCCCTGGGAGCTGCAAAAGGCTGCAAAAGGCTGCGTTTTGGGGAACTGATTAACTGATGTCACTAAAGTGGAGTTTCAAGGTGAACACGAAGAGGAAGTGTCAAGGTGCTCAGACACATTGGAAAAGCACAAAGAGTCACTAAGATCCTCAAGCAAACTCAGCATGATCATGATCACATGATGTGATGCAAAACCACAAAGATGAATGAGCTGTGACCTTTTTAAAATTTTTCCAAGATAAAAAATTATCTTTCACGTACAGAAAAAAATGGAATTACACCACCACAAAAACACCTCATGCTTTAAATGGAATTAAATCATTTCAATGTTTTCTCTAGTGAATAACTCCATTAACTCCATGTGGTTCATGACAGTATAATTAAGATATTTTTGATGTTTCAAGAAAGGTTACAAAATATTCTTACTGCCAAAGTCCTGATCCCCATTACCAAAGAAGTTAATCCCAAACATAACCAGGTCGACCGAATACTTTAAAAGATTTCTCTCAAAGACTCAAAGATATCTGGGTCAGCTTGCACTCACTGAGCTGTCCAAAAAATGAGCTGAGGCTGAGCTGTAGCTAAAAATCAGAGAGAAAAACTGACTGCACACACAAACACACACACATGCACACAGGCTAATGGATCACTGGCAGTATAGGCGTGTTTGCGGCATGAGAAAAATGAAAGTATGTGCATGAGAACTCACTGCAGGGCATAAGCTCCTCAAACACCTGAACAACAACAGCGCAGGTAATAACTGTTACAGAGAGAAAATAACTTTCCGGAGCAGAAACACACCCAGGCTGCCTGATCTGTTTTTCAGGATCTAGATTATTCTCAGTTATCAAACATAATGGTGTACACACTCACTCAGGAGCTGGAAACATTGCTCATTGACGACTTGATCGCATCGCGCATCAATGCTCTGCATATTCTGACCTCAGTTCTCTAGTGGGCTGAGATCTGATTAACATGGAGGTCATTTGAGTTCAGTGAAATCGTTGTCACGTTTAAGAAGGCAGTTTGAGATTATTTGAGCTTTGTGCTGCCAACAGCCATCAGAAGATGGGCGCACTGTCGTCATAAAGGGAGATGACGTGGTCAGCAACAATACTCAGGTAGGCTGTGGTGATAAATCTAAAAATAATGATCAGTTATTACTTAGGAGCCCAAAGTGTGCCAAGACAATATATCCAGCTCCATTACAACATGGTCACCAGCGTGCACTTGGTTTTAACGACAATTTCTGACCGCACCATTCGAAATTCACAGCAAAAATCAAGAACAGGCAATATCCCAATCTTCTGTTGTCCAGTTTTGGTGAGCCTGCATGAATCACAGGCCTGCGAGATGCTCTTCTGTATGCCTTGGTGGTGGCAAGTGGTTGTTTGAGTTACTACTTCCTCCGTATTGACCTCAACAAGGCGTTTTCACCAAGCGAACTGCTGCTTATGCCATCTTTTATATACAGTCTATGGCCATGAGCTACAGCTAGCTTATGAGACAAACTGTAGAAAACATTTAAATTGGCACTGTCTAAAATTAACCTCAGCAGCTCTAAACTGATGCATGTGCACTGTTACATAACGTGTTTAAGCTGTGTTATGCGCTTAACTACTTATTAGCTGGGAACAGTTATTTTCTGAGCTGTTTGTAATTTGTCTGAGGCAATACAAAGTTTGGCACCTAACACAAGTAAAACCAGTATAATCGTTTCTATACTTGGCATGCGAAATATTTTAGTGAGCGTTAGCAGTCTGGGTTGGTTTCGGTGGCAGTTAAGTTCAGTCAAGGTCAAGGTTACGTTATTTATACCTGCAGGTAAGTTTGCTTTGCAGAAAAATGATAGCACTTGCCATCCCTTCATAAAACACACACACACACACACACACACACACACACACACACACACACACACACACACACACACACACACACACACACACACACACACACACCTATTTAAACCTGACAGACAAGGCTCTGTGACAGAGGTCTGACTGAACCGTGCCACTAAACAAAAAGATAAAACAGACTTAATAAAAGAGATAAGACTCGTCACACCACTAAACCAATCATCAATGACTGGATCGTGGCTAGTTTCACCCTCTTTCAGTAAGCTGACAATAACAGAGTCATCTGTGTATTTAATGATGGCCCTGTTTTCATATCTGCTCAGACACATGTTTGTATAGAGTATGAATAATCAGGGTTATAAGACACACTGGGTCAGACAGAGCCCCATTTATTCTCACTCTTTGTGACCTATCAGTTAAAAAATCTAAAATCCAGTTCACCAGGTTTTCCACCATGTTCAATTTCTTCCATAATCATTTTCTGGGGATTTTTCCAAAGACTTTCATCACGACTGAGATGAGGGCAAAAGGTCTGAAGTCGTTTAGAACTTTTGGACGACTAGATTTCGGGACAGGAACCAGGACAGCTTCTTTTCAAAGAGAGGGCACAGGTTGTATTTGCAACGATTCATTAAAAATAACCTGAAATATAGGTCTGAGTTCTTTAGCACAACATTTAATTAGGCGGCCACTAATATTATCAGGACCCTGGCTTTTGTTCACATTAACTGTATGAAAGGCCTTTTGGTCATCGCTGAGTTCAACGATAAAGTGCTGAGTGTCTTTCAGTTTCTGTTTCAGTTCCAAAATATCCTTGCAAAAATCAGAAGAACTAAAGCATGCAACATATTCAAGGAGTTTGCAAAATCTCTGTTTGAATTAAAATCGTCTAAAACAGTCTGGCTGCTGCTCTGGGGATTTTGAAGCCCCGCTATGGTTTTCACACATGTCCAGGCAGACCCCAATTTTTTTGCAGCAAATTTGCTTTCAAAAAAGTTTTTGTAACTCTGTTTTGCTTTCAGGATCTCGATTTTCAGGCCTTTGGTAACTGACGGAAAATCAATCACCAAAGTCTGAAAAGCCGACTTTCAGACTTTCAGTCAGCCACCAAAGACCTGAAAGTCTGCTTGTGGTGCACAGATCTCCTGCTGGCTGGTGCTCTGTTTAATGACTACTTTTCTAAAATTCATCCTGGATCCCTTTTTATGACAAATGACTGATAAAATCTGGAAAGTTTGGGGCACAAAGTTTGTTTCTTTTACCTCTGAAGCTGGTGTGTAAGAAAAAGTTTGAGAATCGCTGCACTAGCCTTTGACCAAGTGACTGTTTCCCTACATGTCAAATGGTTTCTTTTAGGGGAAAATGTTGTGCCCATATGATTAATGGAAGCTCGAGGCTTCATGCATCAGCTGCTCCCTCCTTTTCTTATCTGTTGAAGAGCTGCAGGAGGCTTAAATTTCCACGTTTAAGTCGACCCCCCTCTCTGAGCTGCCTGCTCCTGCTCTGCAGCTGGTCCTCAGTGGGAGCAGCGAGGGTCCCATCTGTGGCAGCGAGAGGGTGTATGTTTAGAGACAGAGAGAGCAGGTGAGAGAATTAAGTGAGATTGTACCTGAAGTGAAGTGACACTCATGCAGACACATCTGACTTAACATCTGTTCACTGCTCACATCTCCTGCCCGCCTATATATAGGCAACAGATAAGGCAGTAGAGCAAGGCTTAAGGAAATTCTGTAAATTTACGAGTTAATATCTTTATTGTAGGGGCAGCATGGTGGTGGGCACTGTTGCCTCACAGCAAGAAAGTCTTGAGTCAGGCTGGAGTCTTTCTGTGTGGAGTTTGCATGTCCTCCCCATGTTCGTGTGGGTTCTCTCCGGGTACTCCGGCTTCCTCCCACATTCCAAAGAAATGCAGTTAGTGAGGATAGGTTAATTGGTAACCCTAAATTGCCCATAGGCGTAAATGTGAATGCAAATGGTTGTCTGTCTCTATGTGCTAGCCCTGCGGCAGACTGGCGGCCTGTCCAGGGTGTACCCTGCCTCTCGCCCTAAAACAGTAGGGATAGGCTCCAGCCCCCCACAAACCTGACAAGGATAAGTGGAAAAGAAAGGATGGATGGATGTTTATTGCACTACTTGATGCTGCCGTTACAGTGAAATAAAATGTATTGATTGAACATTCCTGGTGATAAACAGCCAACAAACGGACTGATTGATTTTCTAATCTGTGCTCTAGTGGCTGCAATTCCAGCTGCACAGCAGATTACCCCTTAACAGGCTACAACACACAAAATCTCTGTGTGCAAACTCATCCTGCACAATCAGGAGTTGAGTAATCAAACTTGGCAAACAGGAACATTTTTGGCCCTTGAAGATTCTTATTTACGTCAGGTATCATGACTTCATCATGCTGCCCTGAGCAACCAGATACAAGTGGGCTAAAATTACTTTTTTGTAGCATATATGCACTTACAACATGTTATAAAAGCATGAAACTAGTCTACTTTTACGATAAAAACATGCATTTTATATCCACAAAACTTTCGTTATGTATGATAGATCATCATCATTATCATCGTGTTGCCTAGCAACCACCCAACACCAAATCACAGACCATACAGAATACAGCAGCAGTGGCATGTACCGCCCTCTTATTCTCCCCTGCTGCTCCTGAGCCACAGTTACTAAGGGGCTCATCATGACAGCATGTCTTCACTGATTAACAGCAAACTTCCAGGAACAGAAGCAAAACAGGACAAGCAATCATCAAAACATCAAAATCAGTCTAATGAACAGAACAATGAACAGCTACTAGTGAGGGTCATGGTGAGACCGATTTACTAGCTGATGTTATTGTAGAAACACTTTAGATATCCAAAAGCACATTTTTGAGCTCAAATCAGTGATACATCATCTGTGTGTCACTCCAGCAGGGTGACATCATGCAGCCGAGTGCTGGTCAAACTGGGATTTTTTTTTTCTTTTAATCTTTAATGAAAAAATGCTCAGTGAATATCCATCCACCTACCCACTCACCCACCCACACACACACGCACACACACGCACACAGACTAATCACCACACAGGATTGTGAGTAGGTCAGATGGCGTCGTCCACTCCTTCATATTGGAGCAGTCATGAAAACTGATTTTTTGTCTCCACACTATCACAGCCAAGGAAGTGAGCGTTCAGGGTAACGTTAATGAGGGGAACGTGGAAAGAGAAACACGAGAGTCGGATGGGAGTTTTCTAAAAACATTGATTTTAAGATTGATTGTCAGTTACGGCTGTTTCTGCAGTTATGATCTCAGCATTAAGTCAGTCATACTGAGAAGGATTACTGTGCTTTCCAGCTCTCCCTCCTCTTCCTCCTCCTTCGCAGCATAAATGGTCCAGAATAGGAGATATTTTTCTCATCAGGGTCAAAGTCAGCACAGAGTGTGGGAGTGGAGAGTGAAGTGACAGCCAAAAGCAGAACTCACAAGGTGTAAAAACACTGTAGTAATGAATATTTTTATCAAGAGGCTTTTTTTTTTTTTTTTACTGTTTATGCACGTAACGTAAACCATCCTCATCCAGGTTTTCCTCATAGTCTGTGCTGGATCTGCAGTACCAATACCATGTGACCACCATGAATTTAACGACTGAACTGGATCCAATTGGGAATTTTTGGAAGAAAGCCACTCCAACCTGTTCAGCATTTTTCTACAGCACTGAGGAGGGTGGAGTATACAGGGGGTAGAGGTAAAAATGAAGATAGAAACCACCTCTGTTTTTGGTTTCAGGTGGTGGAACGTAAACAAGCACGTTTACACAAATTCTATACTTCAGACAATATGCAGATATACTTTAAGAAGTATTTTTTTGCCATCCTTGGGAGAATGGCATGTTCTGTTTTGTTTGAATACTCTCCAATTTGCTGTGATCATGCAGACAAGTCATCATAATTATTACTCCACAAGCATACCAATTGCACTGGAAAGTAGTTTAATGTGAATAAATATAGGTTCATGCTCTCATCTAGAGAGTGAAGTCTTTGACATATGGGTTACTTAAACTGATTTTACATTTGTTACAGGAATTGGCACTGAAATGCGGTGAGACGGCATCAAAACGCTCTACAAAAGCAGAGAGATGACAGATAAACACAACCCTCTGAGAGTTATTGCTGTGCATACCTGTACCCTTAAATATAAGACCTCACTGATTCTTCCAAATCTGGGTCAAAGTACACATAAAAACAAAAATAAAACTAATAGTCTTACTTGAGCATAAATTTTCATTTGTTTCAGGGGGAACTCAGTAATAAGATAAACCCGATCTGCTTTACTGTCACCCGTATGATGTTATATTGCTCGGTTTTATTGAAACTACTAATTCAAGTTGCTGTTCTGAGTGAGGTGTTTCAGCTTTGACTAGAAATCTAAACAGTAACACGTTTCATTACAGTAAATCAATTCAATAACAGGGACGGAGCCACATAACCAGTAACAAGAGCCTATTAAGGGGCTCTGAGCACAGACCGCACATACAGACATAACTGGACTTAGGTAACAATTTTTTAAGGACATCTTTTTTCCTCTGACTGTTGTACCCACAGAAACACGTTCTAACAGTTTAAATTGTAATCATTTTATACTTC
Source organism: Mchenga conophoros (assembly GCF_057382185.1). NCBI lineage: Eukaryota > Metazoa > Chordata > Actinopteri > Cichliformes > Cichlidae > Mchenga > Mchenga conophoros. The sequence goes on along the minus strand of NC_140537.1, from coordinate 28,018,475 downwards.
AAGTCGTTTTTCCAGTTACAAATTAAAACATATAAGAGTTCCCCTGATGAAACTATGACACTCATGCCCGAAAGACCGAATGATAATAATAATAAAAAAAAATTCCACAAATGTTCATTTCTTGCAATGGGATACTTGAATTTTGTATAAGAAATAAATTAGTCTTTTTGCTGCATGTGGTTCCTGCTTTACTCACACACACATGTGTAACCACGCAGTTACTCCTGTACTGTCACCTTACACTATCTTCAAAGAGGAAGAAGAGGAGGAGGGTCATCAGAGAGCCGGCCTCCCCTGCAGGCTCATGTGGCAGCTGTTTTTAGCTGAACAATGGTCAGTAAAGGTTTACTAAAGGCAGTCAGCAGCGGCGACTGTATCCACGAGTCCTGCTGACGCAACGCTGACAATTAGGTCAGCCCATCGGCCGATTCAGTGACCGAAAAACCAGAATAAATGTGGAGGCAGCAGAGAGTCGTGGAGGAGGGGATGAGGAGGAAGGATGCTGCCTTTTGGGTACCATCACGTTGGCTGCTCGCCTCTTGTCGCGCTGGCCTGCTCTACATATGCGTCTAAAAATTACTCTACCCACCCCTCTCCGCCTGTCAGTGTGGTGATCAGCTCAGCCTGTGATGGCACGGCTACCCTCAGAGCATCGTGCGATTATTAATCTGACGCGCACATGAGAAAAAAAAGCGAAAACATGGGATCTGAGAAGCAAATACTAGTGATGCTGCTGGAGCAGAGCTCTCCCTGTGCCAAAGCTATTGCATCGTAAAAAATCCTCAACCGCAACAAATATCACAAATGAATACAATAAATGATGATTCCTACCTCCGTGCTGTCCTCTGTTAGCCATCATAGGATTGGATGAGAGGGGGTTGCAGGTGCAGGGATGCAGAGCGACGCCCAGAGAGACGGAAACATGGAGACATCACTGCACTGATCACATTTAAACTCAATCCGACGAATAAAAGCGAGAAAGCACGCTCACCTGTCTTTACCGGGATCCGGCTTTTGTATCTAATATTGGACGTCATGTTCACCGTTCTCCTCCCGAATTTCACCGAAGCGACGGCTCACAGACAGCGGACCCTCGCCTCCAAACCCCCGGACAGACAGGAGGAGGGCGGGCCGAGCTGACACGACACATGAAAACCACTCCTTCCTCCTCCTCCTCACAGACTCAGCCAAACAGCAGGAGGATGCTATGAGTGTCAAATCCTCAGCAACATCCGTTATTAAGTAAACCTCACTTCTCTCTGAGCATTAAAGCTATTTTACTTACGCTTGAAATCACTGGACCCAACACGTGAACACATATTTACCTGATGAACCTACAAAAGTTTGCCTTGTTTTTAGTGTCTTCAATGAAACATTCATATTTTTTGTAACCTTTGTACCTTTTATTTACGTTTTATTTATTCAACTTGAAAGTCCTCAGTCTGACCTAAGGTTTTACTATTTATAACTATCTGCTCCCCTTGTGGTTACGTCTTTGCGGTATGTGCAGATTACACTTTTACATTAAAAAAAAAAATCATTATAGAAAGAAATAAAATTGATAAATTCACAAAGCTTAATAGGATTTACTTTTCATGCTGCTGGACTTTGTGCCAGCAACTTCATAATGAACAAAAAATAATAATAATCAAAGAAACGTCTGGAACGACTACCTCTTTGAAATTTCTTCCTATGCCTGTTCTCACGGCGAAATGGTTGCCCCACAGTAACAAGGTCCCTAGTTTGAACTTCCTGTTTGTCTCAGACCTACGTGGGCTTTCTCTAGCTTGTTGGGTTAATTGGTGGTTTCAAGCTGAATGTGTGTATGTGAGAGTCTGTTGCTGTCTCTCTGTTATCCCTCCTTTAGACAGGCGACCCAATCCAGGGTGTACTGCTCCTCTCACCATGTTACAGCTAAAATTAGCTCCTGCTCCCTAAATAAACTTAATGTGAATAAGTGGACAAGAAAATGGATGTTATGAGAGTTTCCTGTGCAAGACAGATGTCACATTTTTTTCTACATGTTACATAGGAAACCAAACTGAAAACACAGACAGTCACACGTTTTAGAAACAGTAACAGTGCCAAGTCATGTCGATCATGAGTCTCAAAGGTACCCCCTGCCCCCAAATGAGCAAATGTCAACTTTTGTTCTCTTAACAAATTTTATTTGAGACAGGAAATACAAAACATGTCGACATCTACAAAGTCTTAACTGACACATTAATAAGAAATAATGGCAAATGAGTGAAAGCACGATTAAACGGCAGTGCTGGGGAAATGTTAAGGTCTGCTGTTCACAGTGGGCTGGAGGGAGTTTACACACAGCTCAGTTACATATTTAAACTGAAATGAGTGAATACAGTAAGTTGAAAAGCTGCACATGCAGTGTACAAGCTGACCGTTTTATACATGAAATGATGTCTCTGAGACAAACATGGGAACATTGTAACTTACAGTACTGATTGATTAGTTTTCAGTCTGAAGTTATAGTTTGGCACATTAAAACCAGGTATTACAGATACATTTTAAAAAAACAAAAAAATCCTGAAATTCTGAAGCCTGGAGGGTTTGCATTAGTTTTAGCTGTTGGTTAAACAATAAAGTTTCTAGTCTAACACATTTAGGAAAACCAGATTTGGTTTACCGCATGTATCTATCTCTGTGGTAATTATAATTATTGCGTTATCAGGCTGAAGCAAACAGGCACTAATGGTTATTCAGAGGTGAAGGTGATGGGTGAGTGATGAGTAACCAACAGAAAAAACGAGAAACAAACTATTTGTACCTTTAAGTGAATGAGTTCAAACCCAATAGCAGAATAAATGGAAAATAATGCATTGTAAAGTTTTGACCTGTGAGGTGAAACTCACAGTTTGTATATTATGTAAACACGTGTGTGACGGTAAAACCGCTCGGTACCGCTGTCACTGTCAACGCTGAGGATAACAACTAAGAAGGCTAAATAGCAGATAAATGATAATCACCCAGTATTCAAACATCGTCGTCATAACTTGTTTCTTTTTTTACCCACTCCCACAAGGAGACTAGTTTGAATGTGGAGTCTTGAAGAGACAGAGCTGCCAAACAGCCGATGGATGGAAGAATGGAGGGAAGAAGAAGAAAAGGTGGTGGTGGTGTGCACATAGATGATGTGGTTCTGGAAAATGGCTCCTGGTGGGCCTGCAGAGTGGCAGGGCTGGACAACTAAGTGTATGCATGTGTGTGTATGCTTTATGTATATGTGTGTGCTGGTGGCTTGGGTCACAGTGCTTCCCTTCACCTCCGACCCTTTTAGTCGTCCGACTTCATCTTCATCTGTGCCTGCATCTGTGCGATCATCTCCTGCATGCGTCTCAGCTACAGAAAGAGAAAGAAGATGAAAATAAAACCCCATTGAAGTTTTTTTTCAAGCAGTGACCACTTTCACATCAGTAAGTTTCATTTAGTTTGGTCAGATTTAGGCAACCAAACTATCGATATAAACTTATCAGAAGGTCGTGGTCTGGGGTTAAAATACACACATATCTGCTGATTCAGTCAGCCTTTCTTAGAATATCAGCTTGTGGCGAAATGTAATGTGTGACTTCAAGACCTAATGTCTGCTTCAAAGAGTACTTCTCCTATTTCACACACACCCAGAAAATATTCACATATTAACAGAAAAGAAAAAATAAGCCTTTTTTCTCTTTAATAATAAAATATTTTAATTGTTTTAAGCTTAAGAAATTGGAGGACTTTCTCATCTGACAACAGTATAATTCACTCAGTATTTAACTAGGCTAAAGCAGCCAAATAACTGCCATCTGAAACAGCTTACAGAATAACATTTTGTTTACACAAGAAAAAAAAAAGTGTTTGTTTAGTCACCATTTAGTCAAATAGAGAGTATTTATATCAGCTATAATGTCAAAAAGCTTAAAAATAAATAAAGCATAAAATCAATGCAAACTAATAAATGAATAATTGCTACATGGTAGACGTTAAAGAGTAAAAAGCACTAAAACAAAGGCAGTACTTAAAACTAACAGTGAGGATGCACTACAGAAGGATCACAGGTGTTCTTATTAAACAGCAGCTCTCCTGTTAATATCTCTCGCCCTCTTGTGGCAGAGCACAGAACTTCAAGCAGTTCAAGCCAGATTATTTTTTCTCAGTAGGTGAAATATGGTTGTTTCCACAGAACTAAGAGACTGAAAAGTCTGCTACTGTATAGTATTATGTTGTCTAAAACAAGGGAAGATGGCATCTTGCTGCAACTGAATTACCTACTTAGAAAGTCTAGTTTAAACCTCCTGTGGGCTGTTAACTCTACTCCAGCTCTGACTGTAAGGAAAACAAACCCTAAAGTGTCAGAAAATGTATATTTAACCCTAACTGTAAGAATGTATTGAGCTATTTGCTGAATTTGCCTGAAAATTTAAGAAAAACAAATTTGACATTACTGCACATTGAACTGACATTCATACGGTGCATTATCCGATCATTGAATGTGACACAACTCGGAACTCCTAATCAGTTCTCAGTACACAACTACTTCCAAGAACCTCTCATGTAAATAACAATTACTTATTCATTTACTCTGGGACCTTTTAGGAATCTAGGGAGTATCACAGGTCATTGTGATATTTCCTCCCAGCAAAACCTCTCACGACATCTAAACAAATCAGCCAAACAAACGATCCCTCTGGCTTTGTGGCTTCGGTTCCTAACATTACTGAGGTTGTTCCCACCATAAAAAACACCCAGGCAGGAAGTGATGGCATATCCTGCTTGGAGACATTGTTTACAAACAGCTCTGATTGCACCCCACCTGCTCACTATGGTGCCCTGCTGCAGTAACAGAAAAAGGCCAATCAAAGGCAATCAGGAAACAGGTTATGACCTGATGACATGCAGGCTCAGCGGCCCATAAGGTTAACAATGCATATCGAGTGAAAATAAGAATGTTTTTGCGTTCCAACATACAACCAGACAGAAAAACAGGCTGCTTTCCTGGTTTGCATTTGCAGCTTCTAAAACTGTGGTCATGACCTTTGAAAGCACGTTATGTTACAGTGCTGCAGGCTCAGTGTGATTCTGCATTTATACCTGACTATACACCGAGTGCCAGAGTTGACCTACTTGAGTCATCAAATCCTCGTGTGCTGTCTGAACACCATGTCAGCCATTTTTCACCCTGAAATATTCTACTGAACTGTTTTCAAGATGAAACGATCAACTGAGCCTTTCTACATTTACAGATTTATGGCTCACAGACATCATGATTTCACTGGGAAATCAAGCTACTTTATGCTTTTTATTTATGCTTTTCATCTGTGTAGTTCTGTTACTTTAACAAAAAAAGAAAAGAACAATGATAGAAATCCTTTTTTTTAACCTGGAAACACACACGTGAAAATATGTTATGAGTGCTGAATTGAAAGCCTGGAACATTGATTTAGTTTGGACAAATGTGAAGCACCGTAAACAGCCTTAGCCTTTAATGTATGAATAAAGTTTCATTTACTTACAAAGGTTTACAGGTCACATTATTTCTCTTTAAAACTGAACAGGTTTCTATGTAGTTTGCAAAGAAAATGAAAATTTGTATATATACTTGTAATGATGTAAGACTGAAATGTAAGTATTCGCTAAATTATGCACGAGTCTGTGCCTTAAATGAGTAAAGTGAAAAAGCGCCACAGGCTAGTATTTTTTTAATTCGATTTCAGACTGCTGAGGTCTGTGTGTACGGCTATTCACTTTTATTGCTCAAATACACAAATCTGCTCCGTGTGTTTTTACCTCTGCCTCCTTCTGTAGCAGGATCTGGTCCTTATCCAACACCTCCTCATCCACAGCTCTGCAGGACAAATGAAGTGATTAATATTATACTCCTTGAATGAAACAGGAATAACTAACGTGTGCTTTGCTATATCAAACAGGATCCCACCTGCCCGCTCTCTTCAGCCTCTCTGAGCGGAAGTTCTCATAATGCAGATCCTGAGTTACCTCTTGGAGGTCTTGCATGTGGGTCCTGCAACAGACAGACACCAATCACATCTTCAAACACTAGAAGGCAGCAGAGCTCAGATTTTAACTTCATCTCTGGCAGCAACAAGCTTAACAGGGCAAAAGTTCTGGTTAGATTTTATAAGACTTTACTTTTCAAATTATAACCAAAGATACTCACACAAGCATGGTGCGCAACTTCAGGAAGTCATTGTGCTCAGGATTCTCCACCTCTACTACACCCCAGGGGTACAGACGACCACGGATCTTCTTCCCCTTCACTTCGATAAGCTGGTTGGAGCCAATGACAGCAAAGGGAATGCTTGCCTGGGAAAGGAAGTCAAATGTTAGTGGACACCCAAAGGCAGAGGAAAGAATATGTGGAAAATAAAGGTATCAGCGAGGAGCAGTTCCAGTGAAGGGAAGCAAAGATGAATGGGAAGAGAATGCTGAACCAGCAGAGGGAAATGGCGGACCTCCTATGGGAAAAGATGGCATTAGCTGAGTGCCCCTCTCTCACCTTCAGGACTCTAGTCTGCTCCTTGAACTCCTCGTCCTCGTCAGAGTCGGCATCAGGTAGCTGATAAATTTTTATCCCTTGTTCTGCAATCTCATCCAGGATCTGAGAAGTGGAAACAAGAGAAACTGAAAGAAGAGGCCATGCTGTGGCGTCACTGTGATCCTGAACTCTCCCACTGTGATGGGAATCTCAACTTGAGCCCAACAAATGTGCCACTGCAAATACTACAAGACGGGTCAGCTTGACCTTTACCAACAGGGTACTGCAGCAGTCCAGAAAGCCAGATGTCTCATTTGAACAGTAAAATGTTCACATTGTTGCTACCTATGAGGACCATTTCATTTTTATTAAAACCTCTAATCATATATCCTAACTAAAACAAAATAAACTAAAACAACATCGATACAGCTGATAACTGCAGCAGACCATTCCAGCTCGGCATATAGGTACTGTTCATCCAAACACATTTTCTCTGGAAAGACCAATGCCAACTTTTTTTCAGGCTGTCTGTCAGCAGGATTATGGAAAAAGGAAAGAGAAAAATATTTCAATCTTTATGCGGATGCTCTTTTTAGAACGAGCTGACAGATTATCTGCTCTTAAAGCACCTCTCCAGTCCTGGAGAGTCTCCAAATGGTGCACTGGTTCACAGTACATTCACTGTAAACTGTGAATTATATGTAGAAAATAACAGCCGCTGTCCCATAAACAGAAAGTAAGGAAACTCTACTGAGTAATAGGAGGGTGTGAGTGAGCACCTGTTGTTGCAGCAGCACATTTAATTAAAGACCCCTGTGGAGGAGAAGGAGTTGAAACAGAAAGGTTAGACAGGTGAAAAAAAAATAGCCTGTGTGCGCCTCAAACTTCCAAAGAGTCCGAAACAAAGATCTCGCCCTCCTTTATTTCTTCTCTGACCGGTGAAGAAACAAGCTGAAACAAAGGAGCTTTCTTCTCTGCTACCGCTGGGACAGATGTCAGTATTTATTATTGTAAACATCAAAGCTGCATTTTGCTTTTGTGTTCCCGAGAGGAGAATTTTGAAAACGACAATGCAATCTTGTGTAATGGTGCCAAAAAACGTCAAGCGCTGTTTTCCTGACTTTTTGGGGACTTTCAAGTACTATAGTGTATAATAGGATGGTGGTGAGTCAGCCACCAGCCTGGGAAGTGAGTGCAGCTTTTCCTACGGAGTGCAGCTCCTGTTTAAGTCCTTGTTATGGCTGTCGCTTGTTTTCTCAGTGAGCTCTGCACGCAGTGTATGTGAGATAGTGTGTGCACGGCGGAGAGTCGGGTATTGTTGTGGGCCAGATCTAAAAACAAACAGGCTTTGCAGGACCGAGAGGAGACTGTGACACCAGGCTAGAGCCTCAGTTTCTCCCTCACGTACTCAAACACCAGATTTACAGGGACGTTCTACACGGAGGCTCGATAAACATCACTCTGGTGAGGTAGCACAGACAGAATTTTGGGAAACTATGCACCCAGCGGGAAAATAAACATGTGTGACACAATGACACGAAAAAAAAAATGAAACAAACAAATCCTGTAAAACAAGTAGATTAGATTAGACACAAATGCAGATGTGATATGTGATAAAACAGAAAGAAATCCAACAAAAAAGTGAACTGAAGAACTGATAAAAACAGAATAACAGTTTTTTACAAATGCAAAGTACAATTAAATATCTACAAACCTGCATCAGTCATTGCGCAAACACAAGTCTGTTGTCTGCCATCATCTGTTTCCAGACCTTCTTAATCCTAAATGGCTGTTTACCTGAATTATTCTGTTCTGTAACATGTGCTTAGCACAGGCTGAGACCTATAATCAAGACCGCTAATGGATCATGTGATTTCAAAACCACCACTCGCTCCAAATACCTGTTGTCTCCTGCCGATTTACTGTACACAATGTAGGCCTTAATCCCCAACGCTACACCAGCCTCTCCTTCTCGTAATTGAGTGTTTTAGTTGGCACAGGGATATTGGCAGTGGGAACCAAGTTAACTTTATGACCATCATGTCAGGCCATAATACGCCACACACTCCCACCCCACTGTTATGATTGGCTTTAGTGGTTTGTTCGAAGCTGTCGGAGCAGCATACAAACAATTCAACTCCAGACTCTGCCTGAGCATTAATTAGAAAAGGAAGCCAACAATTTATCGGTTTACATCACAGAATATGAAGTGATGTTTGTAGAAAGACTCCATCATGCTGGGCAGCTCTGAGTCCAGTGTGAGGGTATGATATGAAATGGTACTGTTAGGTTTGAAGATTAGAAATAGGGCAAACGGCAGGTGAGTCATGCCAGACGTGTATTTACAGAGAAAAGCTGGTATCACTCAGTTCTTGAAATAGGAGTATGAAATATACTGTAACAATTATGTACAGCCCAAATATAGCATACCCGCAGGTCTATACATAGATATAATTACACAGGGTGTAGTGGTGGGAGATGTGACTAAGCACTTTTTCAACTGCAAAGTAGGTTGAGCCAACACCTCCAATCATAAAGAAACAAGATGCAAACCCATCATTAGAGGGATTCCACATTCATCTCTTAACCTGCCGAGGGAAAAATATTTTCAGGATTTGTTCATTCTCATAAGCTAAGCAAAAAAAGAATATGAATGACTCAAACACCTGCCAAGCTATGAACAAACATCACTGGAAGGAAACAAACACCAGCCAAAGAAAAGAACACAGAAACAAAAAAAGGGGATTGTGGTGATCACTGTAGTACTGGCATTCAACAGGTGACTGCATGCACAAGCAAACACTCCCAACTATTAAAGGCTTTTTTCGTGTGATTGCTGAGGATAGAGCTGAGTCTCTTGGTTTGGTCTGATTTGTATCCAATAAAGTCAAACTGTGGCATGGAACAATACTTGGAAGGAGAAACATGGCGCAAAGTACTCTTGGGAACTCAACAATGCAGACATAGAAGAATAACATTACAGAAAGCCAAAAAGGATTTAAAAAAAAACTGCATTTCAATTCCAATCAACCGTGACCAACTAAGAATCGTAAGACTAAAGATCAGACCAAGAGCACTTTCAATAAGGTTTATGTAACCTTAAAGATGCATGCCAGCTTCTTCAAGGAAGCTATGGGAATAAAACAATGCATCCCTGCCAGTAGAAGCAGGACATCCGAGTAGCTTTCAAACCTTCTTTCATACCAGAAACTCCTTAAACCTTATGATGCACTATTCCAATTTCTTCATTAGAGACTGAGAGAAACCGAACAGATTTGTTAAGACTGACCCACATGGAGGGTCGCTGCTTGTTATGAGATTAAAGGACAGGGGTCCCTTTTTTCCAAGGCTGAAGACATTATTAAAGGAAAATCCACAGTGTGCCTCTTGTAAGACTCCAGTAGGTCCAACTGTGTGTAAACTACTGCTTGCTCTACACCTTATAAAGCCATGCACTTACTTTAATGTTTAATTTTTACTTTTCTGAAGGCAAGAGCTAATATAGGAGTACTGTAAAGGTTTTCAAAGGTCAACTGGAACTAAAACTGGCATTGGTATTTACAGTGGGGCAAAAAAGTATTTAGTCAGCCACCGATTGTGCAAGTTCCCCCACCTAAAATGATGACAGAGGTCAGTAATTTGCACCAGAGGTACACTTCAACCGTGAGAGACAGAATGTGAAAAAAAAAAATCCATGAATCCACATGGTAGGATTTGTAAAGAATTTATACGTAAATTAGGGTGGAAAATAAGTATTTGGTCAATAACAAAAATACAACCCAATACTTTGTAACATAACCTTTGTTGGCAATAACAGAGGTCAAACGTTTACTATAGGTCTTTACCAGGTTTGCACACACAGTAGCTGGTATTTTGGCCCATTCTTCCATGCAGATCTTCTCGAGAGCAGTGATGTTTTGGGGCTGTCGCCGAGCAACACGGACTTTCAACTCCCGCCACAGATTTTCTATGGGGTTGAGGTCTGGAGACTGGCTAGGCCACTCCAGGACTTTCAAATGCTTCTTACGGAGCCACTCCTTTGTTGCCCGGGCGGTGTGTTTTGGATCATTGTCATGTTGGAAGACCCAGCCTCGTTTCATCTTCAAAGTTCTCACTGATGGAAGGAGGTTTTGGCTCAAAATCTCACGATACATGGCCCCATTCATTCCGTCCTTAACACGGATCAGTCGTCCTGTCCCCTTGGCAGAAAAACAGCCCCATAGCATGATGTTTCCACCCCCATGCTTCACAGTAGGTATGGTGTTCTTGGGATGCAACTCAGTATTCTTCTTCCTCCAAACACGACGAATTGAGTTTATACCAAAAAGTTCTACTTTGGTTTCATCTGACCACATGACATTCTCCCAATCCTCTGCTGTATCATCCATGTGCAAACTTCAGACGGGCCTGGACATGCACTGGCTTCAGCAGCAGAACACGTCTGGCACTGCGGGATTTGATTCCCTGCCGTTGTAGTGTGTTACTGATGGTGACCTTTGTTACTTTGGTCCCAGCTCTCTGCAGGTCATTCACCAGGTCCCCCCGTGTGGTTCTGGGATCTTTGCTCACCGTTCTCATGATCATTTTGACCCCACGGGATGAGATCTTGCGTGGAGCCCCAGATCGTGGGAGATTATCAGTGGTCTTGTATGTCTTCCATTTTCTGATGATTGCTCCCACAGTTGATTTTTTCACACCAAGCTGCTTGCCTATTGTAGATTCACTCTTCCCAGTCTGGTGCAGGTCTACAATACTTTTCCTGGTGTCCTTCGAAAGCTCTTTGGTCTTGGCCATGGCGGAGTTTGGAGTCTGACTGTTTGAGGCTGTGGACAGGTGTCTTTTATACAGATTATGAGTTCAAACAGGTGCCATTCATACAAGTAACGAGTGGGGGACAGAAAAGCTTCTTACAGAAGACGTTACAGGTCTGTGAGAGCCAGAGATTTTCCTTGTTTGAGGTGACCAAATACTTATTTTCCACCCTAATTTACGAATAAATTCTTTACAAATCCTACCATGTGGATTCATGGATTTTTTTTTCACATTCTGTCTCTCACAGTTGAAGTGTACCTCTGGTGCAAATTACTGACCTCTGTCATCATTTTAAGTGGGGGAACTTGCACAATCGGTGGCTGACTAAATACTTTTTTGTCCCACTGTAGCGGTTCATTTTAATAGTAAAGAAATGTTAGAACCAAGGTGAAAATTGTCAATGCATTGTTATTTGGCAACCAACTTTTATTTCACCATCTTTGTATACTGGTGCCACTATACAAATTTGCTTAATACGTTACAACCTTATATAAGAGATGCTTGAAGCAAAGACTTTAAAATATTTTTTTTTAATTAAAAAAATAAAAAGGGCATTTAATGCAAATGTAATCAGTAAATGCGTTAAAAGATGAGCTATAGCTGGAGTTTCACACTGGATAAACAAATATTATGGTCAAAAACACATTTTCTGTTAATGTGTTTCAAGTCACAGTAAATCTCATGAAAAATAGAGTATTGATGGGTCTGATGATGGATTTCTACTTTCTGCGTGACAAAAAAGAAGAAATATGAGCAAGCAGCAATATAGCCTTACAAAAAATAAAAGGGACAGTACTGTTAAACAACACCATGATAAAAATGGTCAAAAAGCTGTCTAGAAAGGTATGACCCCTTAAGACTTTTCCAAACTCATAACAAGACTTCTAATTCTCTCTCACAAAATCAAAGCACGTAGGTTTTAATGAAATATGTCAACAAATATTGACACTTGCTAGAGAGTACTGAACTCGTATCTTTGTAAATAACATTCCAGAAAACACATTTCACATACCTTCACATATAAACCTACTATTTAGCTTCCAAATACAACCTCAAGACACATGAGACCGAACACTTTTGTCTTGCAAGGAAACGCCTTTCAACTAACCGGCTCTCTCCTGCCTGCAGGGAGTCTGAGGGGGTGAAGGAGCCCCAACAATACCTGATCTGAGGGGGTCGGAGGGGGATTTAGATCTCATACCAGCCATCTAACCCAACACACACACACACACACACACACACACAGCTAAGTGCTAACATACTGTGTTCAACTGGTATAATCTGGCATTAGTAGCAGGAACAGAGCTTGTATGTTACGTGCATGGAGCCTTGTAGCTCAAGGAGGTCAGTGATTCACCAAAGTAAAAGAACAACAACAAGGCAGGTTAAAAAAAGCCATTGTGACCAGACAATCTACAGACTAAATCCCCCAGAAAGTTCCCTTAAAAGTACAAAACTAATTGTGACACACAGCAGCACCAGTAGAACACCACAACACACAGAAACACTATCTAGAAATATTTTGTTGGTCCAGATTTGAATGTTTTTAAAGTGAGGTACTGATGTAAAGTACAAAGGAAGTCCTACAATCATAGTACCACGAAGGTATCGTATGAGTAATAATGAACAAACAAACACACAGCCACCCACACTCCTATTGTCTGGGCTAAGCATTAGTACAGTTAAGACCACCCACCTTTCCTTTGATCAAAGAGCATACACAGAGATACAATTGAGCCATTCACGTAATCTTGTATTTATGTGAGATTTAAAAGAGGACAGCCACAAACCAAGTTTTGTGACTTTATTTGCTAATCAAAAGGGACTCAACAGCTTCAAGTGACTCATCAGCAGTAAGCCAAAGTCCAGAAATGATCTTTTCAGATTTGTAATGCTACAGTTGACCCACACTTTCTTCACTTAAAAGCAATTAATAGTGTGTAACAGAGTTGTGTGTTCCATGAGACAAAAGGCCTATTTATTATTTTAAAATCTTTGGAGATGGGGAACGTTCCCTGGCACAATGACCAAAGGAGGGCATAAAAATAAATATATCACCCTGTTTGAAACACTGGAAGGAAAAGGATCAAGCACAAGCTGATCAGGGCTTGACACAAGGAACTTGCAATCACCCCCATAATCTCACTGATAAGGTACCAGTCTAAGCCTGCACCAGTGTTGGTTACTTGAAAAAAGTACCGTAAGCAGTAACTAATTACTGATTAGTAATCAATTACTGATTAGTAATCAGTAAGTAATTACTGATTACTTCCCCCAAAAAGTAATCCTGTGACTTTACTTTTGAAAATAATTAGTAATTAGTTACTTTAAAAAAAAAGATTTACAACCTGAATAGGTAATAAAGCAATAGATCTTTCAGCCCAATTCTACTTTTTCTGCATAATTCATCATATAAAATGTAATCAAATGAAAAAGTCTCTTTTTGAAACTTGTTTTATTAGTTTTAATCTTTTAACTTTATGCATCAAGCAAACATTAAATTATATGCAGCATTTTGCAGCACCAGAAATTTGTTTCTGTGCTTACACTCACTCTTTCAAATAGATGCAAGTAAAACACAGCAGAAAATAAATAAAATCAAAGACTCAGTGGTCCTGTTGCTCTGTTTTTACCTGTATAGCAGGAGTGGGACAGGCGGAGGTTTGCCCTGGTGCAGGTGTGTCGTAGCGGTCAGTGGAAGGATCTGGGAGTTTCACATTCCCGTGGCAGCGTACTGTTGGTGCTTGCTCGGAAGTTTAGGGGTTTTTTTTCGCTGTAAAAATAAGTTTTCTTCCCACGCAGTGAACAGCGAATGCTAATGTTTTTGTCACTTTTTACGGAATCTAACTCAAAGTAAGGTCAGTACTTCCACGCCTTAAACACTGCACGGTCATATGCGCTCCCACACTCGATATATTATCCTTTGTTGATCTGCACACAGCTGTTGCCACGAATGTCGCACTGGCTTACGTCATTGTCATGAGACACTCTCGCAAAAAAAAAAAAATCAAAAAAAAAAAATCACAGTTTTAGTAACGCAGTAATGCAGCGTGCTTACGGGAAAGTAACAGTAATCAAATGACCTTTTTTGCAATAGTAATCCCTTACTTTACTCGTTACTTGAAAAAAGTAATTGGATTACAGTAAGGCCCATCTCTGGCCTGCACAATAAGAATTTAAACTGAAGCTCATCAGGAAACTCCCACAAACTACATATCATTAATCATGTGTGTATAATTACCTCAAAAATATGAGGTAATATCCTAGAGTAACATATCTGACTACTAATCATGCATTGATTTTGCCATTTAACTAAACTTGGTTCAAATTATTAAAATTAGAGAGAAAGTTTAACGCAAAAAAAAAAAAAAAAAAAAAAAAAAAAAAAAAAAAAAGGAGGTGAACAAGTTAGGTATGATCACTATTTATGAAACACTATTTATGCATTTTTGTATTGAATTTATTCAATAATTCATTTTTTTAATGTATTATTTTCTTTTACCTTTATTTTGGTGATATTTAGTTTTACACATTTTGCAAAAATAATCGGTGTAAAAAGCTGCAGCTTCAGCCTTTTCAGTAAACTATGTGGATTCTTTCAGTTTAGGTAAATTTTTTGTTCTCAATGTTTATTTAATCGGGTTTCTGTGTCTGGTTTCTGTCACTTAAAAAAAAAAAAATTAATAGTGATGCAAATAAAAACAGTCATTATTATTACCGACTGTGTCGACACTGGTAACGTGCACCAGTGGAGAGCTTATTCACAAAGTAGGAGTATGGCGGAGGAGTTGGGGACATGGTAGTAAGTAACAAAATGCTGTGCGAACAAGGGCAAACAGAAAGATAAGGAGAAGAAAGAGGAGACGAGGAAGACTTGAAAAAGAGGCTGCGGTATTGTTTGCGGTCTACAGGCTTGCGCGAGAACAGCAGAGGGGCTGGGTTCTCTGGCCTTCACTGACCTGTGACTTTAGTCTTTACACAAAAGGAAAGAAAGCTCACACAGTCGCAATCAGCTTAATACAACTTTCTTACGCCTTTGCCTATAGCAAAGGCATCCTTATCCACTCTTTTACCTTTTAGTGCAAATTCCTCGCACTTTAAATATGCTGATCACTTCCAAAAATCACAGACTGGGATCTTAGATGTTTTCCCTTTGTTCTGGGCAGTGTTTATTTTAGGCACATTTAATCAAAGCATGAAAACAACACACAGCGACTCGTAATTTGCTTGAGAGAGGTAATTCGTCAGTGCAAGCAGCTGGCCCAGTTTTTAGTTACATTCACATAAATCTTGGATTTCTATTAGTTTTTTAAGCTTCCTCTCTTCCTCAATTTTATACAAAAAAGGTGGCTGTTGAAATCAGTCAATTTTAGTGTTGTAGCTACAGAAGGGAAAAAATAGAAATATGCACTCTATTTTTTTTTTAGATAAGAATAAAGGTCTTTACTCTTTTTTTGCTCATCTGGATTCCACTTTAAACCAGCTGTGTACCATCCTCTTCACTCAAACAGAAAACAACCAGTAAAGCACTTTCAGACTAAATCCCCACACAGGATATGACTTTAGGGACCCAGACTGAGAGGATCAGACCCTCAATATACCCTCCTCAGGGCAAGTTATGAGCTAGAGACGACGATGACTCTGGTGAAGGAAATTGGCATTAGAACAAGCGTAAAAAAAAAAAAAGAAGAAAAAAAAAAGAAAAAGAGAAAAAGAGGACACAAAGATGAAGGGCGAGAAAATAATAGGCTGGTGGGGGAAGCACTGCCAGGAAGGGAAGAACTGGTTAAAACGCAGGCAAATGACGAGTAGTTCCGGTGAACGCTTGTTCAATTTGTTCTTTGAGCCTGAGCTGTGCTACTTGTGTCTTGTCAGTGGAACAGTCTTGACACGTTGCAGGAAATTTATATTGTTCTATACAAGCTGTTTCCCACTAATAATAGGGGAAAGGACTGTACGAGCCTTTGAGGGAGGGGAAACAAATTCTCCGAGCGGTGAGAAACTGCTCTCCAAAAAACAAACTAATAAATTGTGTGGGAGAAACACTGGAGGTTATCAATCATTCTCCAGCATTCAGCTTTCTGGCAGGTTCTTGGCTGATAGTGCTCTGACCTCAAAGGAAGGCCTTGGTGCCATACTGTACAGGACTGTACAGCAGGAGTCAGGCACGTATACCTAAGAGCCACTTGAACTTATCTGATCAACCCAACAAATACTCCCGTCCATTTTCCCGAGAGACACTTAATAGAGATTAATGGGCATTACCATGGCACGTCAAACTTCTAAACATGCAAAAAAAACAGATTACTGGGTCAGATATGTGAAATATCCTGAATTCATTGTAAATTAGTCAGCCATCATTTTCATTCCAACATAATTTCCTATGTAAAGAGTGATGAAAAGTTCTGCTGCCCAATTTCATTTTGAACAATTTTGGACCATTTTACTGTCCCTTTGACTATTTGAAGAAGAAAGTTTGCGATTTCACCAGAACTGCCAA
Organism: Mchenga conophoros; assembly: GCF_057382185.1. Classification (NCBI taxonomy): domain Eukaryota; kingdom Metazoa; phylum Chordata; class Actinopteri; order Cichliformes; family Cichlidae; genus Mchenga; species Mchenga conophoros. Next base: position 28,001,670 of record NC_140537.1, on the reverse strand, counting down.
ACTTGTACAGAGTAAACATCAAGTCCTGTGTCAATCTGAATTGACTTTGATGGCAATGATCCCACCACCAAGTAGGACTTTCAGGGAAAATAAACAGGTTGAGCATATGAAAGCAGATGCGCTGGGAGCTGAAAAGGAGGCAACATTGAAGTGCATAGAGCCCACATTGAAATCAGGTATGGTTTTTGTTTTTTTTAAATGGGAAAAGATGTGGAAGTTCTTGATCTCACCCAGTATATGATTCATTTTAATGTAACTCAAAATGCTGGAAAGCAGCAGTAGAGTTTATGTGCTTCCACTTTCTAAAAGGAGTCTCTTGTTCACTGGTTCATCTTTTTACTTCAACAGTTAAATCAGTACAATTCTGTTCAACTTCAGCTGTGTTGTAATATGTATTTTATTTTTTATTTAAAGACCAAAGATTGTAATACTGACACTAAAAAGTGCAGCTTTGCGATCATCAAAGTAGGGCATCCTTGTATATATGAAATACACAAAACCCACATAGAAGCGCCACAGCAGTTTAGTCATTTATACAAGGACGGAGATAAAAGTTGTACATGCCCAGATTGTAAACAAACAAGAGTCAGTAGGAATAATATACATTCCCAAGAGCCACATGGTGCCATTTTTAAATGTAGGGAAGATAAGCTCATCATCATCGTCGTCGTTTATTTATATAGCACTTTAAAAACACACCTGGTAGACCAAAGTGCTGTACAATACAAATATAAATATAGTAATAAAATAGCAAAAACCAGACATAGCAATAAAATTAATGAAAATGTCAGTTACCCACAGAGTTAAAAGCCAGGGAATAAAAATAGGTTTTTAATCTGGACTTAAAAACTGGCACTGATGTAGCTTGTCTAATATGGAGAGGAGGTTATTCCAAAGCATCGGAGCTGCAACAGAGAATGGTCAGTCTCCTCTAAGTTTCAGCCTTGACTTAGGGACTGAAAGCAACAGCTTCTCAGCTGACCGAAGCGAACGAATGGGGACATGGGCCTCAACAAATCAGACAAATAAACAGGTGCAGACCATTTATAGATTTAAAAACCAATAAAAGGACTAGTTGCAAGCGTGACAAAGTGCCCTGCCCAACCCCTATTAAAAGAGAATTGCAATAATCTAAACGTGAAGTAATAAAGGCATGAATAACACTTTCCAAGTCACGCTTGGAAAGAAAGGGCTTAACCTTCGATAAACGTCTGAGGTGATAGAATGCTGATTTTACCACCCCGTTTACATGACCATCAAAGGTAAGTGCAGAATCAATTTTTACTCCGAGATTTGTGATCGAACTCTTTAAATGGAAGTCAAAGCGGCAAGATCAACATCTGGAGCGTCAGAAACACGATTTGGGACAAATAAGATCGCTTCCGTCTTATGATCATTAAAATGTAAAACGTTTTTTGCCACCATGCTTTAACATCACTAAGGCAGTCAAGCAGAGGTCGACTTGGGAGACTATCTGAATGACTAAAAGGTAAATAAAGCTGGCAGTCATCTGCATGTAGATGGAATGACACTATGTTTTTGAAATATTGCGCCAAGAGGCAAAAGATACAGTGCAAACAATAATGGCCCAAGAATAGATCCCTGTGGCACACCCCAAAGCAGAGGGGCCACAGGGGATGAAGCCGACCCCAACTTAACACAAAAGGTCCTGTTTGAGAGATAAGATTTTAACCACAACAGTGCTGAACCAGAAATTCCCACACAGTGCTGTAAGCGGGAGATCAGCAAATCGTGATCCACTGTGTCGAATGCAGCAGTCATGTCCAAGAAGACCAGCACTGCATATTTACCATGGTCTGTCGCTATCAGAACATCATTCATAACTTTTACGAGGGCTGTCTCCGTACTGTGAAATGGCTTAAAGCCGGACTGAAAGATTTCCGACAATTGAGAGTCATTCAAATAGTCCATCAACTGAGTATAAACAATCCTTTCCAGGATCTTACTAAGAAAGGGAAGTGTGAAAGGGAATGTGTCTAAAATTTTACATGACTGAACTGTCAAAGCCTGGTTTCTTAAGTAAAGGATGTATGACTGCATGCTTAAGCTCCTTAGGTACTTGACCAGACAAAAAACTAGTATTAATAATGTTCGGAATGTGTGGTCTGATGGTAGGAAATACCTTTTTGAGAAAACTGGGAGGAACGTCATTTGGAGAGCCACATGGGATTAGCTGACTAATCCTCTATATTTCCTGTTTTCTTCATCGCTTTAGATGTTATAGATCTTATTGGGTGTGGGTATGCGTGAGTTTGACAGTTTTGTTAAACTCTGCAGCTAATTGCTGCTCATTGTACAGTCGGAATTGTCTGTTAAGGGAACACTTAGCAGAGCATGTGAACAAACTGAAAGTTTAGCTGAAAAGAGGTCAGATCAGAGTGATACTGTTACAGTATTTCCTTAGAGTCCCTTGTCCCTTATTTCTCACTTCACTTCTCCTGGCTAAACTTTTATAGTAAAGGGAGAAAAATACACACAAAATTAAACAAAAGTTGAGCCAAAACTCTGATAAAGACAGCTGACCTGCTGAAGGCTGGCAGCTGGAGCAAAAAGCCAAAAAGCTTGGGGGTTTCCTTCAGCTTGAGGTGGGGGTCAGCAGTGGCAGGAAACATGGTATTTTTTATTCTTAACTGCCAAAGGAACAGACTTGAGGTTTGAGTTGCAGTTAAGTGCAGTTACTGAGTTTTCATGTGCGCCCACTGTTAAATCCTGCTGTCTCAGTGAGTACAAGAAGAAATATCCTGAATGACCAACTGTAACCTGCAATTTGCTAAGATACTGCATCGGTGACTTCAAGAAATTTAACAGCCCAGGATTCTAACAAAACAGATTGGCTGTTTGGGAGAACAAAGCAGAGCTGGACTCCGGTCAGCCGATCAGCCTGACGCCTGCCAGACCACCGGCTCCGAGACCTGAATGAGAAGCAGGTGGGAGGTCTGGGCATCCGGGGAAGGTGAGGAGACAGGCTGACTTTCAATTAAAGAGGGCTGACAGAAAAAAGTTATTAGCAACTGAGGCACAATATGCTTTTTTACCAGGCTGCAAAGAGTGGGTCTTTTTCTCACTTAATCATTTCAAATACAAAAAGTGCTAAAGTTCAAAAATAATTTCTGATGTAACTTCTCAGTCTGAGGCAACATCTTTACATTAAAATCAATTAATTATATAAAAACAGAAAATGACATTATCAACCAACTAGTTCCAATTTTCTCTGAATTGAGACAAAAAGCACAGAAATAAGGAATACTCAAGTTGTCTCATAGATATAAAAAAGGAAATAAGACAAGGAAAGACGAGGAAAATCCTCCTAAATCATCTGAAGCAAGACGTTATCAGCTGAACACACTGCTGTGAAGTGTGTGTGATGAGCGGTACTACAATGTCCTTCCCCTGTGGACAGCAGGAAGCTGAGAAGCGTGCAGGCAGGCAGGCAGACACTTGGGTCAGGTCCAAGAGGAAGTATGTGGGACATGTTGAAACTGGATGAAATGTGCTTCATCTAAATTATATACAACAAACTTTCCTCAGTCCATCCCTTCTACTGTTTCCTTTCTTGGTTTGTCCCTCCCTTTACTTTGAAACTGGTGATTTCATCAGAAACGCAAAAACTTAAAGCCGTTCATCAGCGCAATCACAGGGAGAAGTGCACGAGTGCTTTCTCACACGAACGCAAAGAGGTGTGACATGCTAAGCTGCCATTATAGACAGATAAGCTATATAATACTGTTTTGTTCCATTCTATGATTATAAGCCACTTTCTAATGGCGTACACATATATCTGCTAATTGGATTAACAGTGTCTTTAGTAAGTGGCATTTGGGCTTTGTGGTAGTATTTGAATAAAGATGATTACATGTGGTGTATACACCAGAAAACAGACATCTTAGGATTGAAATTATGTGTCTGTGGGTGTAAAATCAAACCCACCCTCCTCTTCAGGCGATCCCTCTCCTTCAGAGTCAGTGTGTCAGCCTTGGCAATGACTGGGACTATATTGACTTTGCTGTGGATGGCCTTCATAAACTCCACATCTAGTGGTTTTAGACTGGGGAAAGAAGGAAAAACAAAGAGGGCAATTAGGACACAGTGAAAAACTGTTTTGAAATGACAAAAATGATAAATAATAATAATAATGATAAACTTTATTTATAAAGCACACTTAAAAACCAAGAGTATGCCAAGGTGCTTAACAAGTAAAATAGAGTATATGAGGAGGATAATAGAAATAGGACCAAAGCAAGTACTAAATATGGAAGCAGATAACTGTCACTAATACATAGGAAAGCAACAGGTACAGAGCAAACAAGAATTTAAATGAGCATAAAAGTGCGTGATATAAAATCATAAAAGAAATATTAACTAGAGGGAAAGGCAAGATTGAATAAGTGGGTTTTTAATCGTGATTTGAACAGTGCAATGGAATCAGATGCGCGGAGGTCGAGAGGAAGGGTGTTCCACAGTACCGGGGCAGCCAGAGCAAACGCACGGTCACCCCGAGACTTCAGTCGAGATCTGGGTTGGGTCAGAAGTAGTTGAGTGGCAGATCTGAGTGTTCTAGCAGGAGTATGTGGTTTGAGAAGTTCACTAAGATAACTTGGCGCTAATTTATTAATAGTTTTGAAAGTAAGAAGTAATATTTTAAATTGAATACGGTACTTTATGGGCAGCCAATGCAGGCTAGCTAGGACAGGGGTAATATGGCAAAATTTCCTAAAATTGGACAAGGAATAACTGCCTTTCACAGCATATGACAGTACTGAGAAACAAAGCAGAACTGAAATGTGTAAAAGGAACTCAAGTTAATCAAAAACGCTAATGCTAAAGATGTCATAAACAGCAAGAGTTGTGTAGTTTTGAAATACCCAAATTAAGGAAGTTCTGTTTTAGAACCACCAAACATGATTAAAAGTAGTGTGTTAAGTACAAGTCAGCTCATTTCTGGTGTCTTTAGTGTTGTGTCTGTGCTTACTTACCCATGTCCAAACGGAGAAATGAAGTAGAAGCAGCAATGCACTCTGTTGTCCACTATGTGTCTTCGATTCAGCCCACTCTCATCATGGAGGTATCGTTCAAATTGATTGTCGATGTACTGGATGATGGTCTTAAAACTGAAATCAAATACAGAACATCCCATCCCCCCAAAAAACATTTATCTGCACCAGTAAGGAATTTGTTAGTTTTAATACACAACTTATTTTCACTCCAAGTTAGATTTTCTCATACACAAAGAGCAGGTTAGAGCTGTAAAACACCTGTCATTAGGTTAGAAGGGTCAAAGTGAAGAAATAGTTTCTCAGAATAAGGCCAGGACATACTTCCACTGAATTGAACACACAGGATGATATAGATCTTCAGAAACCTGCTTTAACTCCCACAAAAACCCTTTAGAGTGTAGTTTTACATGTCAGGCAATAGATCACAGATATTATAAATCCTCCCGGTTTATGACTGAATGAATAGGTCATTTCCAGTTGAAGGGGTTTATGTCCCTGTAAGAGCTGGAAATTCAATGGAATCAACTTAAAATGAAAGGTTTTGTTGCTGTAATTGGCACACCATCTCAACCTCCCTAACAACAGCAGTGTTACTTTTTTAAAAAAAAAAAGGAAAGCAGCCATTTTCACACCATCTGTTTCTGACTCATAAGATAAAAAAATGTAGCTGATGGGTGCAGTTTTATATCTTCTAGCCAAACAGTCAAATATGAAAATCAACTTGTAGAATGAACATCATTCCTATTTCTATCAGTGTTAAACAAAGCAACCAAACATACATAACGTTAATGTTTAATCATACTATTCCATCAGTTTTAACTTTTACCTCTTTACCTTCTCTCAGTTCAGTAGTCTAAACTAGCGGTCCCCAACCCCCGGACCGGCACCGGTCCATGAGTCGTTTGGTACCGGGATGTGAGAGTTGTGAAAGTTATGGTTTTCAGGGTTTTGATTGTTTTTTTATCGTTATTTTTTATCTTTTTTTTTTTTATCATTTTTATCGTTAACTCTGTTTCCCTGGGTCTTTTCCCATGTGTTATGAATAAATCTTCCTTTTTTTTGGTACCAGTACTGGTTTTATTTTGTTGTATTTATCCGCGACACCTTAAAGGCCGGTCCGTGAAAATACTGTCGGACATGAACCAGTCCGTGGCGCAAAAAAGGTAGGGGACGGCTGGTCTAAACTGTTGTCTGAAATTTACTCTTCGTCTTTAATTTCTAAATAGCTCTTAAAATTTGGTTTCATTTACCTACCATTTAATATTCATAATCTAAATGCTAAAAAAGTGGCACACAAATCTTGTAGAAAGAAATGAAAGGTAAGTGAAGATACGTTTCCTTTTATTAAGTGTGGAGTTGTTATGAAGAGGACCCAAGAATGTAGAAATACAGCTATGCCAGCACAATTAACAGGAAACGTATCCTGGACAGAGAGCCCACGTTGACAGTAGGACGCCCCACAAGTAAGCACACATACCGACACATTACAGACGCATACACACATAATAGGAGACACGGAGAATGCAGGGGGAGGAGAGGTAAGAAATAAGGAGCCTGAGACAAAACTTGGAAAAAAAAGGTGCATCGGGGACAGGTGGGGAGGATAGGAGATCACGCTGCACACGTCTCAAGTTGTTCTAACTCCCCCACAACAACAAAAACAACATAACAAAAACACACCAGTCCTGGCTGTTGATGGCATCGCCGTATCCAGGAGTGTCAACTACAGTGAGACGAAGCTTCACTCCCCTTTCTTCGATCTCCACTGTTGATGCCTCAATCTGCACTGTCCGCTCAATCTTCTCTGTTAAAACAAATCATAAGAAAAATTACACCAGATTTGGCCCAAACCGCCGGTTTTGCCATATAAGAGTGATATGTGTTTTCTGAACTGTGAGGGCCTGGATAATTGTTTTCAAGCTAGAGCCCAAGTCCTAATCTAAGTCAAGTCATAAGTAGGGCAGGGTCACATTTTGAGACTGCAGCATTCTCAGCATTCCACTTGAAATAACACTTTGCTGGAGACATTGCAGTAGGCCTTTTTTAATATTAAAAAGTGTGTGTGTGTGTGTGTGTGTGTGTGTGTGTGTGTGTGTGTGTGTGTGTGTGTGTGTGTGTGTGTACACATACCTGCAGCACCAGGGATGTAACGTTCAGGGTAGAGATCAGTGAGAAACAGGCTGTTTATCAATGTGGATTTGCCCAAACCAGACTCCCCTGAAAAATAGAGACTAAACTATAAATCTGTACTTTCAAGAGAAAACATATGGAGTACTTCAAACCTTTTCTGGTATGCCCACTTTGAAACTTGAGCACTCGACCACTCACCTACAACCATGAGGGTAAATTCAAACCCTTTTTTCACTGATTTCCGGTGCACTTGGTTAGGCAGGTTAGCAAACCCTACATAACCTGCAGCATCTGGAAACTGTAGCACAAGAAAAACAAATAGGATCAGAAACTACAAAAAATAAGCTGCAAACTAGTCAGAAGTATATGTGATGTTTTGCATTTAGGTGATAGCATAGTATAACTATGTTACATGACATTTTTCTGCTTATTTCTTTCATCTGATAAATCCTCTAAACTCCTGCCTCATCATTTTATGAAGTCTAGGTGTACAGTTGAAGTGTATAAGAGAGAGATTGATGATGATACATATCACTGAGAAACTTTAAACACACAATAAAGCCAAGCCATGAAACAGTTGCATTTAAACAGGATATCCTCTGTGGATGCTTGTGAAGGCGTGTGTGTTAGAGATTACAAGTACCATGGCCCTTAATCACCAGATCCTTATTAGAAAACCACCCACCAAAAATCTGCATAGTTTAATCTAAACTGTGATGTGAGGAAATTTCTGACATTTACTCACCTTTCCTTTCTCTCCAGACTGAGACATCGCTACTGTTTATGTGATGTCTGTCAAGCCTGTAGGAGAGGGAAAAAAGAGTGGTAAATGACATGTCCTGCTGCGACCCATTGTAATGATTCAGATAACTTTTATGCATCATAAATATCTATTCAGTTGAACAATACATATATGTACACACACACACACACACACACACACACACACAACTTTTCACTCTGTAAAAGTTGTATCCAGCAAATTAATAATAACATTTTGTGTAGCCTATAAGCTCAACGAGGCCTTTGTTTTTCCTTATGTTTTAAAATTTTATTGCTGTTGTGACTTACACGGTTACACCCTTATGGTTAAATCAGTTGTTCAAGTTTAAGCCTGAAAAAACACTGATATCTGTTAAACCACCATAAAATAAGTGACATATTTATACTGGATTTATGCTGCACAGCTGAAAAAAAACACCCATTTGACTTGAGTCTGCTTCAATTTTCTTATGAAAAACAAAATGTAAAAAAACAAACAAACAATTAAATCAACCAAATCATGAATGTAATCATTTAGTTTAAAATACTGATATAAATTTAAAAACATTATTTTGTGGAAAGCAACTGAAACAACTTTTTGAATAGAATAATTAATTGATGTTTTCAAGGTTTTAGAGCTGTGCTGTCACATTGATTTGTGGGATCCTAATAACCTCAGAGAGCTACAAAGAAAGGTGGCAAAAAAACCTGTAGCAACAGCAAAAACTTTGATATTTGACTATTTCTTTTTATACAATTAGAAAAATGCTACATTTATACCTTATATCTTTGCAAAAAGACCAAAACATGTAGTCCAAGTTCAGATGCCGATGGCCACACCATTGTTAACACTATCACTCTCACTGCAGACGTTATCAAATCTGCACAAGTAACTTCCCAGACTCTCATTAAGCTGTTACAGTATTGCCTGCTCATTGCTCCTGGCTCTCCCTATGACCCTGAGCAGACGACAGAGCAACAGCCTCATTTGATAAATTCGCTACATAATGAGTGAGCAGGAAGAACAGGCTCCATTTTATCACCAACACACTGGGAGTTGACAGGTGGAGTGTGATAAGCATTAGAAAGAGGCAGGCTCCTGTGTGTTGCCAAACGGAGATGCACTCTGGTTATGTAATCTTTGCCGGTGGAAAGACATGGCATGGGAACCTGATTTGACCGTGGCATTTGACAAACACATTTGTGGTCACCTGGGGAACCATTTCACGCTGTTAAATGTATTAGATGGTAGTTGGGAGTGGTCTGTATCTAGATCAAAGTGGGCAGCGATCTGTCCTGCTGACAGGGTGGTTTCACCAAGCACACAAGGAGAACAATGGCTGTTTATCCCTTTCGTTCCTGAAGCCTTTCCTATATAGGGCAGCTGGGCTTACAGAGAAGGGGAAACACGTGCCTGAACCCTGAAGACATTTTAAGACCAACCGCATGCAGGACAGTAAGGGGGGAGACTCAACCCATTTAGAATGGAGCAGTGCTGAATTAAGGTAAAGGGGCAATCCAAGTGATCAGAGACCATATGAGGCCTTGTCCTTAAATTCATCAACTTTAAAGCAATCTCCGTGGAAACCTTGAGTCCCTGGATTCATGTGGATGTTAACTGGATGAGTGCCATCTACATAAACATTGTCGCCAACCAAGCACTCAACAATAGCACTCCCTGATGACAACAGCCTCCTCCCTGCTGTCATACCACTGCTCTGAAATTGCTTGAATTACACTATAAAGAACCAGAAACCTGAATCCAGCCTCCAGTTCCCAGATACCAATCCAACCCATCTATGCAGCCTAGTTTCTGTTAGTTTAATTTCTGAGCCATAAAGAAAGGTAATTCTGTTAAAGCACAGAATGAGATGATAAACCAAAGACTTATGCTGCCGCTGACCCTCCAACATCTTTACACAGACTTTGTGGGTCTCAATTAGGACACTAATAAAAACATGACTAATGACTCAAGGCACCAACATTAAAAGACACCATGTGTACTCACACAATGGTGAGATGAATACACCCTCTAATATAATGGCATCACGTAATGCTTTGGAATGAGAAAGGATGACTGGAACAAGCTAAAGATTCAAAGATTCCAACCTACACTTTTGAGTTCCCAAGGATCTACTCTTTCAGACACAGAGGGCAACAAATCTCCCATTGGCCAAGCCCTGGTGGATCAGAGCTACTCTGGCTGCACCGGATGAATAAATACAAAATTAAATAAGTGGTTATAATAATCAAATCCATGACAGAATTTTGCTCAAGTCACCACTAAATACAGAGTGAAGAATTTGGAAACAGAAAACCACCTGCTTCTTGTTATTTTTGCAAGTACTGTTAAAAATTAAAAATGTTTCAGAAATTTGAATACATTAGGAGGACAGGAAAATTTAATAGACAGCCAATCAGCAGCCATACATCCTGAAAGAGTAGCAATATATTCAAGAATTCAGAAACGTTACCCTCATAGTGGCGCAAAGCATCAAAGTCAGTGAATGCAGCTTTCTGACCAAAACTGGTAGTGTTAGAATATCAGAGCCCTTTTTTTCCCCTAAGGAGGCTACTGAGAGCTAACCACTTTTACTAAGGTTTTAGTCTCGGAAACTGCATGACAGGCCAGCCAGCACATTGTGGAAACATAAATATTGCTGGCACAGTGCTGCCATGTTTGGAGTATGTACACATCACCCACAGTTTGAGGAAGGTTGAGCAAATCCCAATAGACACTACACACACTAAACACCGGGTGGGTGACACCATGGTTACACTCTATGGTCACAACTCATGACCTACAAAATCATTTGTTTCAGGCCTAAAAACACAACAAAGGCAGTTAATAATGTGTTTTTACAGTTAATGAGTATCTGAGTTAAAGCAGCAGCCCACACAAGTGCATTCAGTTGTGTTGCACACATACACACACTCTAAGTGTTATTCTTCTTCAGGCTCTGTGGGAACCAGCATTAGACCAGCAGCAGATTAATTAAACTGGTCCAATATCTCAGTTGTAATCTCTCAAAGACAACACTACAGGACAGACAGGCAGGAGGCACACTTCAATAATACGCTCTTAATAATGGCCATTTAATCGGCCAGGCTGCTGAGCTGCTTACATACACATACACACTGGCATCAGTGGGCCAGACATGGGGGAGATTAAACAGTTAGGGCCAAAAGGGAAAAATGCCACCTTAGAAAGCCAAAGTTGTTGGCATGTAATGCATTTACAGTTGATTTATTGGCTGGAGTGAAGCCACGAAGGACCAGCAATGCTAGAAGAACTATTCACCTTCCCTGACAGGCAGTGTCAAAGGTCTGCAGACTCGCTCTTCTTGGATTAAGGCCTCTCTGAACTTATTGAAAAAGATGAAACAATGATTTAACAATGTGGAGACTTTAAGAAGTCAGTGGCATAAGTACAAAAATGGTAAATTACTGGCAACTGATCAAAGCAACAGGAACCTCGGAGCAGCTGAGCATAATAAAGTGATGTTTGGCAAAAGACCTCCACACGTAGACAATACAACACACAGAGAAGGGGGCTTGACTGTAATTAAGCAGCCCTTGGGGGTCTGAAGGTAGGAATGGTGGGCCAAAGTGGTGTAATAAAGACATGACACAGGCTTTTAAGCTGTGGTTTTGGAAACACTTAAAAATATGAGCCCACAGAGAGGAAAAAAAGCCACAATTGGCGGAATAAGAAAGCCTTTCGACCACAGGCAAACCACCAGGACTGTTCATAACACACACAGAGTTTAAAGCTTAGGATGATTTATGACAATGAGGACAACATAGGAAATTACTGAAAACAAGTGGGAGCCATTCAGTAACAAAATATTATCTTTATAATACTCACCACTGCTGTACACTGGTGCAGAGTTAAAGGTGCAGGTAATATAACCTGTTCATTTCCATGCTCATTTCCTCCCATTAAACCTCCATAATAATATTTGTAGAAAGCCTTTTATCAAATCACAACACAAATTCCACACTGACTGATTGTAAAGTGCATTCATTTTTAAAATTTATTTCAAAAACATCACACTGCAAAACTACTTTCTCCAACATTAGAAAGCACTAATCTTCTCTATAGTTGTCTTACAATATACTCAGCCAATATTAGCCAATCAAAGATCTGTCTCTATACATCATATGCATAAAAACATCATGTAGAAAAAGATGTTTGGGTTCATTTAGAACTGTTGTAATTTTTCATCTGCAGCGGAGTATAATTACAGCCACAGGCCTTGGGGGCCGGTGTCCTGCAGGTTTTAGAGCTCACCCTGGGTCAACACACCTGAATCAAATGATTGGTTCATTACCAGGCCTGAACTGGAGGTAATTTAGCGATTTAAATCAGCTGTGTTAAATCAAGGACACATCTAAAACCTGCAGGACACCGGCCCTCGAGGCCTGGAGTTCGACACCTGTGGTATGAAAGATGGATGCAACTCCTGTAATGCCACCAACATAAAGTCACGAAGTCCTGTTAGGAAGCTTTGATGTTTTGAAACTGGAAGTTAATTGGCTAATAGCTTGAAAATTGCAAGGCTAATCCTCCTTTCTGACACTTAAAATCATCAAAATTAAAATTCTCTCTGTGTTTACTTAGGCCCATTTCCCCATAGACTACTGCAGGACGGATGTTTATCGGAAGTCTTTTTGACAGCCAACTACAATCAAGGGAAACTAACAGGCCTGCTGACATTTAGAAATGCTGCAGGTTTAAGGCTTAATTTTTCACACTCAAAAGGTTTGCATCTATTTCATACAACTGGTGGTGTAAAGTCATGCTGTGTATTCAAGGCAAGTTTCTAACTAGCTGTACATATAAAACAAACTGAAGAAACAACGTTTATTCTGGGTTTCAGCAACACAAAATAAAGAATCTCTTAATAAATGCAAGAATAAAACAAAAACCTCATCCAGATAAGCCTAAGCTTATGGATAACATGGGTAAATTAAACTTATGCCCTCAATATTTGAAACTTGAGGCATTCTTAATAATTTTTTTAAAAGTCAGGGATGGGGGACTCCACACCTCAAGTGCCGGTGTCCTGCAGGTTTTAGATATCACCCAGTCAACACACCTCAATCAAATGATTAGTTAATTACCAGAAAATAAGGAAAGGTATAGGTTACTTTAAAAACTTATAAACAAAATGTTTGTATTAATGTGGCAATCCACATTGATATAATTTGCTTATAATTTGTTTTGGTAACAAGACAACATTACTGGGTCAACTTATTATCTTCAAAAATGTGTCTGTTTAACTTTACATCAGTGTGTTTGGCAGTGTAGAAACTGCTAAAACTGTGTTCTCCTGGTTTTTTTTGTTCTGTTTTACTATTCAAATGGATCTTTTTTAGGACATTTCAAAAAGACATTATTGCAAAAAAAATTCACATTATGTAAAAACAAAAATCACATTTTGACACAAGTCCAGCTTAATTGAAAAGTATCCTATATTTCACATCAGCAGTACCCACAGTCCATTTGGCTCTGCTGGTGTGAATGAAGCTTTGCCTTTCCATTCACACCACAGCACAAAATGATCGGAAACATCCCTGTGTAGTTTCAAACAAACGTGATCCCTGTTGGACTGTGTTAGTGAGATAAAGTCGGAGGAAGGGGAAAGGTCAGAGAAAGGTGAAGGTCCTTGATTTGAGCCATGGGGCGTCTTTCATTACGGGAAGATGTTGTTCTTTTAATATCAAATTGATCTCTGTTCAGCTGGCCATAAAACCTACTTGTTTTCTGTAGTAAGGGGCAGCTGCCGCCTTGAGATTACAGCTTGCAGAGTCTGCCATAGTGCTCACCACTTAACAAGAAAGGAAGTGAAATATGCATGTTTTCACCCAGTCCAAAACACAACAAAGATGGATGACAATTCTTCAATAGTGGCCCTCAGCCACATCTTAGACAGACACATAATGAGAATGTGTTATCGTTTCCCTCTGTTATTGTTAAAGATGTCTGGAGGCAAAATTTACTTTTGTGGAAATGTGCTTTATAACCAAAGGTCATGGAATAATCGCATGTTAGAAAGCAAGTGCAGAGGTCAGGAAGGGTACACAAGAGGAATCTGGAGCAAAGTTCTTTAATGGTTCTGATTTATGAATTGATTAAGCCTGGTGAAGTGTAGCAAGCTTCCCAGTAGTTGGGCCATGGGGCAATAAATGAGCTCAAAGCAGTGAGTAGCACAGCTGTTTTTCAAAACATGAAGAAGGGGAAGTGTTTATTTGGACAGTTGTGTCAAATAATGAAGGAGAATTTAATATAATGCTTTAATCACTGGCCAGGGGGAGTCTGAAACGTGTGTGAAGGCCTCAGTGTCTGTAACAGTCAGATGTCCACCACACCCAGTCTGTCAGACACTCACAGAGTTTTCCAAATATCTGCTACTGGGACAATGACTTTGCAATTTGCCTGTACCCAGCTTAAGTAAACACAGTAGTTCCTTAAATATTTTCCTCTTTAAAAACTTGCTCGATAAACCAACGTTGGGTCTACAAAAGCGATGAAACTGTGTTACATGTCAAACTTTAGCATTCAACAGTTGCTACCGCGGCTGGTGTCATATTGCCAGCTAGTCTTCAAACTGATTGTCCGGTTTGTCTCCCTTAGGGTTCCATCGACTAGTCGCTACACTGTTTAAAGTTAAAAATCTATATATCATAATAACCGCAAACAACCGAGCAGTACCTTACCTGTCCGTACCTTTGAATGCTATTAATCCACCGGAGCGTTTCGTCTCTCTCTGCTGTCCCAGCCCAGGAAGGGAGACCCGGAAACCGCTTCCCTGAGTCCGCCCTCGTCCCAGTGTCTTTTCGTTACCCACGGCTACCGTACAGCGCCACTGACGCCATTTCGGCTCAATTGCTAGAAAGGCGTAAGTAGGAATGTATCATTAGGCAGAACCAATATGGTTACTTCAGCGGAACAGTTTCTTTGGTACTTTACCTTGTAACGGTTTTTCTTTCTGCCGTGGAAACCGTTAAATATACAACTCTGCGATAGAAGTTGTGACTATCTTATTAAAAATGTTATAATGTTTCCCAAGAATCCGCCGAATTATGTAATCTTATGTTAACGATGAGAGAATCGCTTAATTTATCTCAAAGTGGGTAAATTCTGTTAAACAAAAAAAAGCTAAACAAAGTTACAGGCTAACAAAATAAGTAGAACTCAAAAAATAAAATTCAATACGAGAAAAGAAATATCTCAATAAAGTAAAAAAACAAACAAAACGAATTTGAAATAAAAGTAAATTAAATACAATAAAGCAAAAATAAGAATCTATTCAAATAGATAATTTTTTTTAGCATTTAAATTTGGAATTAAATTGACATTTTTAATTTTTAATTTTACTTTATTATACAATAAAGTAAAACAGGAAAATAGATGTAAATATGACTTAGAAAATGTAGGGGGAAAAGCACAGCAAATATTAAATGGCATTAAAAATCATTAAAATGAAGTGCACAGTGCAGTGCAAAAAACTGACATTAAAAGATAAAGAAGTATGGTTTTTGCTATGTTTGTGATGGTTTTTGCATAAGAAAGTAGGCTATTGTCTATATCAGGGATGTCACACTCATTTTACATCGTGGGCCACATAATTCGATTCTAAGTGAAAGAACAAGAACTTTTCTTTCAGTTAATTGTTTATCTTCTTTTTTTTTTTTTTTTTTTTTTTTTTTTTGGCCTGTCCCGTTTGGCTCTTTTGCCATCAGAATTGTTGTCTAAAGGCAAAGAAAGATGCCCAGCGGATTTACTTTACCAAACTGACCATCCCAGCCTTGCCGTAATGGTCCATTTGATTCACCTTTTATTGTTTATTTTATTTTCACTTACTGAATACGGGACAGACTTGACTGGGGGAAAGAAGGGGAGAAAGAAAGAGGGAAAGAGAAACAGCTGAGAAGAGGGACGGGGGAGAAGGGCAAAAGACAAAAACCAACAGAACGGGCAGAGAAAAAAAATGCATATATCAATCACCTGGATCACCTGCTGAGAAAGAAAAAAGAAAGCAAGCAGAAGAGAACAAGAGTAATAGAATAAACAACATCACAATGATATATGGGAATATGACAGTAAATACTAAATGTTAAACATTATTGTGCAGCACATAAGATCAACAGAACACAGTGTGCTTTGAGGTAGGAGCCAAAAAGGGTGTAGTTTGTGGGTGTGATCACCCGTGTGTACACCTGTGAGCATGGACGCGCTTGTTTTTTGTTTTTTAAAAGGTTCCTTCATGTAATAATCTGCTAGAGGGTGTGGGGGGGGGGCACAGCCCCGTCCTCCAGGGCATGAAGCAGGTGTGGATGAGATCAAACTCCAGACATCCAGAGGCCCCCAGAACACAAGAGACCAAGGAAGACCAACAGAGGGGCAGCTGCGCCACTGTCCCAGTAAGAGCTGAGGAGAGTCCCAGATGAGGGCTCACTCAGCAGCCGCGGAGCAGAAGCCAGGGGGAGTTGCAGTGACGCGCCCGTGAGCTCCGCCGGCAGCCAGCTGCGCCTGAGTGACCGAGCCCCAGGCCGAGAGGCCGGGGGCACCCCACCTCCGAAGTGGCCCGAGCGAGCCCCAGGCTCCAGGCCCCGATAAGCGGCCGCCAAGGAGTGAGCCGGTGTGTACCTGGACGCCCATCCCCGGACACAAAGAACCACCAACGCACCGATGTCTGAGGGGGTCCGCCACTGGCAGGGGAAGTGGTGGTAGGGGGAGATAGGCCTCCAAACCTTGGAGGGCCTGAGATGTCCCCAGAGAGGTGGCGCCTGACACCCAACCTGACATATAGACACAGACATACAGGCACACACAGATACAAACATCCATTCCCACCCTCATGCTCTCATATGCACTTACTCCACACTCAACCAACGTGGAGACAGACATAAAGAGACGTTGTACACACGATCACACTCCCCAAGCGTACTCTACAAACCGGGTCTAGGTGCCCCCGCCCCTGGAGGGGGGAACTGCACCCAGACCCAGGTGGTGTTTCCCTTTTCCCTGCGGTGGGGGGAGGCAGACCGCCCCGACTCCGCAGCAGCAGGAAGGCTCCACACTCTAGACCGCAGTCGGACGGCCAACTCCTCCTCCTAGTCCTAGCCCCCCTGCTCCAGCAGGTCGCAGAGAATGGGGGTGAGTTAATTGTTTATCTATTACTTAATTACTTTGGTCTTGTATGAATGGCTATGAGGGAGTTCTTTATCAGGAAGAAAAGCTATAAAACTTGTGAAAATAAAATGAAAAATAAAAATCCTAAATTGACGTCACTCTTCATATTTTCAGAAGTCATCCAGTGGGTCCCTGGGCCTACCTACAGTGTTGTAACACATTTACTAATGATTTTGATTTGTATTCATTTGGCCTTTTAAAAAAAATAAAGTACTTCTCTACTTGTTGTATTTGTTATTTAAAATCCCTCAGCCAAGACAATTCTTTCACTGAGAGTTATATTTTGGTAGTACCACCTTAAGCAGATTAAAAGTTCTCCCAAGTTCAAATCAAGCCTGCTACACTGAACATATCCTGGAGTAAAATTCCACTTTGTGCTGGTAGGACTGTATGAATCCTGTGAGGTTTTTAGAATTTGAAATCTGCCTGCACCACCAAGGGCACTTGATAGGAAAAGTCAACTCATTGCAGTCATTGGGCGCAAACCCTCCAGTCCAAACACTAAACGTATAAAATTAGCTGTAGATAGTTTATGAACTTAAAATAATCTATTTAAAAGTGCAAGTTGACTGCAAACGATTGACTGAAGATGAAGGTGAAATTAAGAAAAAGCAACAGCAATAAAGAAAAGCATTAAAAAAAACTCTTGTTGTACTTGTACTTCAAAGATAAGTGGACATATTTAAAAGTCAGATTTGTACTTCTTTTCTGACTAATGGGTTAGACAAATATAATATTCCTATGAGAATAGGTGTGAAATGATAATTATACCCAACAGACAAGTTGCATTATCCTCCATGTCTGAAGAATCAATAGCAAGTGCCGTGATACATCACACCACTGCACTTCAGCTGTTCCACAACGTTAACGCGCACACAGAGGTCTGCCATAAAATCTCTTCACCCCTCTCCCGCCCCCTCTATTCATTGTAAATAACTGTTCAAACGCACAATGCGCTCTGGACCGCTTTATTCAGTCGGTCAACTTCCCTGCGCTTTCATTGGTCCCTTGAGGATGCGGACGCAGCGGATTGGAGGAAAGTTTCTCTCCGAGTCCACACACCCCACCTCACAGATATTCGTGGTCCGGTGCGACTGTGATTCCAGTTGTTTTCACATCCCCTCGCTAACAAAGAGACTGGGAGCTGCTGCCTTACATCTCTGCGTAAACGTAACGAGTGATGCGAGACTAACGACTCACCCTCCTGTATCGAGTTGAGAAGGAAGAAGACAAAAGCAAAAACAGCACTTTGCTTTCAAGGAGAAAAACAAGCGGAGAGTTTAAGCACCTTCACGCGGACCTGACTGAACATAACAAGAGAGAAAATGGTGTCGGCCGGACTGGAGATTTTGGGACTTTCCATGTGCGTAATTGGCTCGCTCCTGGTGATGGTTGCGTGCGGGTTACCTATGTGGAAGGTGACGGCTTTCATCGAAGCCAACATCGTGGTGGCTCAAACGCTCTGGGACGGCTTGTGGATGTCGTGTGTGGTGCAGAGCACGGGGCAGATGCAGTGCAAGGTGCACGACTCCGTCCTCGCTCTCTCCCACGACCTGCAGGCGGCCAGAGCGCTCACCATAATCTCCTCCGTGATGGGAGTGCTGGGTCTCATGGTTGTGATTGCGGGGGCACAGTGCACCAACTGTATCCGCACTGAGTACATCAAAGCTCGGGTGGTGAACGCCGGTGGGGTGATCTACATCCTCAGTGGCCTGTTTGTACTCGTGCCCCTTTGCTGGATGGCAAACAACATTATATCGGACTTTTACAACCCGCAGGTGCCTGCATCCAAGAAGAGGGAGATCGGCGCTGCGCTCTACATCGGCTGGGCGGCCACAGCGCTGCTGCTGATCGGAGGAGCGCTGCTGTGCTGCTCCTGTCCTTCCAGCGGGAACTCGGGATATTCAGTAAAATACGCACAGACCAAAAGAGCCGCCACGCAGAACGGGGACTATGACAAGAGGAATTATGTGTAGCTATGTGGCTCCCAGGAGGTGACGCCTAATAGTGAACCTGCCGCTTTTGAAAAAAACTGTTTTTTACGGACTTTATCTTTGCACCAGCAGTTTGTTTGTTTTTTTCATAAATTTGAACTTTGAAAATCAGTGGAACCACCTCTATTG
This sequence comes from Mchenga conophoros, assembly GCF_057382185.1. Taxonomy (NCBI): domain Eukaryota; kingdom Metazoa; phylum Chordata; class Actinopteri; order Cichliformes; family Cichlidae; genus Mchenga; species Mchenga conophoros. The sequence continues at coordinate 27,982,438 of NC_140537.1, read as the reverse complement.
TTTTTACACTGGCCCTTCAATACGCTCGGACCACGTCCTTTATGTGTCTGTCTACAGGAGATTAAACAAAGACTATCAACTACAGGAGGTAGCTCACGACGTATATAAAAAAAAGAGTATCTTTCTTAGGTACCAGCTTTGTAAATTCTCGAAATTATTAGTATTTTGAATTGTTTACTGCTGTAACTACATGTTGTTGTTGTTTTTTCTTTTATTGAGGAACTCTAGCCACCGAAAAATATAGGCTGTTCTTTTGCCTTGATGTGCATTGTCAGCACAACCTTGTACAGTAACTGAGAATGTTTGCACTCCCACGCGTTCAAAGACCAGTTTCCTTTAGGGGGACAATTGACAACAATGTCAAAGTAAAATGTTGTGTCAAAGCCCTCATAAATCTCAGATAAGCTTTTGTTTTGCTCAGAAGTTAATAGGAGTGGGGTGGCTTTGAGGCTTGCTCTTATTTTGGACCTGTAGATTCTGGAGATTTGGCCTATATGTGACATGAAAATGTGCAACAGATACAGTGTAGGCTACAGTCTCGAGAACCTGCAACTTTTCCCTTCATTGCAGGAAGTCTTTTGTTTTTTCACAATTTCCAGAAATAAACTTTGTTTTCTGTTATTGATGTTTGATGTAATGATTCCATATTCATGTATCTGAAGATGCAATACTGTTTCATTTTATTAAGATTAAACTGAATATATTGTATATAATCCTCATTTGAAGTGTTTTTTTAGTGCTAAAGTTTGAGTTATGATGGTCTGCAGGGGCAGGAGTGCCCTCCATAGCTGTGTGTAAGACTTGCCGTTCCCATCATGAATCCATAAACCAACCCCCACGGCGGGAGAAAGTATTTTGGTTAGCCATAGAAATCCAGATGACAATACCCATTCAGCCAGAGTGGGGCTCTGCTGTTCAACTCACAATACCCCCACCCCCCTTCAGACCACCTCCCCTCCTCATCCGCAGTCAGTGAAAGACGTTCAAATTAAAGCTGTGGAGAAGCTGCTGCAATCGTTGTCCTGCAAGTCACTCCATTCATTCATAAGTCTTCACATCTTCTTCCACCAAGGTGCTAAGATAGGCGGACTCCATGACAAATTGGTATAGAGCAATTAGTTTACTTACTTCACAGGCGAGGAATTTACTCAAAACACTGGGGATTACTTTGGTATATTAAGGTAATGAAGTTACAGTCCTATTTAAACAGTGGAAAAATACACAAGATATTCCAATAACAGCTCTCTGATTTAGAACTGTGACTGGATTACAGAAGCTTATGCATACTTGTTTTGCTGGTGACTTACGAACCTTAGCAGGTCATATGCCCTCTTAAAAGTTCAAAATATGGCCACGCAGAGAGGCTGCATACAGTCAGGATAGAGGGCGATCAGTGGACCTCTAGTAACACACATAAGAAATACTTCATGGTAGATTAAAATTATCATCAGAGACTCAGGGTGCCCACAATTGAGGGTTGAATATGCAGTTAAGAAAACAACAAAGGTTTCACTGAGACTACAGCAAGTTTCCAGCATGTTCAACCATATCACAAGGTCCTCATCTATAGGTTTGATAGAATATTTCCATTTCAAGGTCTACTTACTTGCATTTTCTGAAAGATATGAAAAAAGCACAAGTTCAATAAGAAACTGATAAAAAACTGCTCGTCGATTGGACACAGGAGGGCAGAGTGTTGCAAAGAGAGCGGGGGCTCACACTTGCAAAGGCTCTGTCACGTTTAGTTTTTAGTCTTGATCCCTAGTCCTGATCAACACCTGAGAGTCCCGGTGAGGTGTGCAAAAGTGGGTGCTTCATCATGCAGACTCCCAAAGAGGAAAGCCTAAGCTTTGAATTGGATTCTGGAGCCAGTGCAGTGAGATCGGCAGAGGTGTGATGTGAGGAGCTGAAGGATGGAGGAGCTGGTAAGGAGCTTTGCAGCAGCATTTTGTATGAGTGCTAGACAACCCGAGGAGAAGGCAGTGAGCTGCAGTAGTCAAGGTGAGAGGAAATAAAAGCAGGAATAACAAACTCCATTTCACATTTAGATATAATAGGACTGCATTTGTGAAATTAGTCAACTGTTAACATCAGAATTCAGTGAAAACTCGCCACAAAACGTCACTTCAAGATCTCTGATAGCTGGTTTGAGATCACCAAAATTACTTTTTTCCCAAACGGTAAATGGTACAGCTTTTATTTATTGATGTCAGACTGAATATCTTTGGAATTTAGACTATGAATCCAACAAAATGACCATGTTTTTAATGGCAACCTTTGCTTTTAGTCTAAATAATAAAATGTGAGTAATTTGTAACTTCAATAACTGTTAATCATACTTTCATGTTTACCTATAAATGCACAGGTTATCATAACCTAATCTACTTGTATTAGTTGGAATGTTGTTGCACAGTAAAACATGTTCTACTAGACAGAGTAACATAATCAGGCTAAGACTGGCTGACAGTAAGCGCTCACACTTTGTGGCCTGCATGGGTTTTCCCCACACAAAGACACTCCCGGGAAGCTGCAGCGTGCTCTGCCTCAGTGAGATGTTTTTTTTTTCAGATTGTTAGTTCCACTCATCTTCACAGAGGGTGACAAAGCACAGTGTGTGTGTCTGTCTGCGTGAGTAACGGGTTAAGTGAGTGTATGTATGTGTGAGTATTGAAAGAGCTGGAATGGGGGTGCACATTTAAAAAAGGCCCTCATTTCTCTTAGGAGGGAGGCAAATAGGGCCGGCGACGTCACTCAATGGACGCTCGCCATTGTAACCAGCCAGAACCTGCAGTTGCCTGGCTACGGGAGCCTATAATGTGGTGGTATGGATGAGCCTAATAAAAGGCCTGGCTAGCAGACATTCCAGTAACTATGGACACACACACACACATGCACATACACACACACGCACACACACACAAACATACGCACAGCCTATCCACAGCAGTCTGGAAGATGAAGGAGGGATTTACTTAAAGCCTTTAATGGTCACTGCAAAAATGGCTGAGACAGCAAAAGCATATTTTCTTCATTGTGTTTTATCCAAAGAGCAAATGTTGCCATATGTTTTGAAACATGCACACAAACAAACGGATGACACAGCACACAGAGAACAACTAAACTTGACCTCCGAGTGAGCGAGAGGCCATACAGTTAAGGCCGTGTCAAAAGGCGATCAGATTGATCACTGATTTCAGATTTGTGTCACGAATGAGCGACGTGTGTTTTTTCATGGTTGAGTTAAGAAGTTGACTCTCATGGCTTGAACCTTGACCTCTGGAGCTGGTCACCGGTCAGGCTGCAGATCGGCTCCCTCCACTGATCAGGCATGATCTAATCGAAGCCGAGCCTCAAACTTCGGATCAGGGTCACAACCCTCAGTCTGAGCTCCTCACACCAGCTGATAACGGCTCTTGGAACGATTGGTCACTTTAAAACTTAACATTACAGGACAATGATATTACAAAGCCTCCAAAGCAGCGTAAACGAGTCACGAAACAAGAGAACTGAGTAATGCTTTTACTGACTGAGTAAGACTTGCACCAGAGCCAGCAGGTGCACACAATCTACAGACCTCCCAGCTGGACACAGCTTACTCACAGACAGCAAAGCCAAGAGTCTGCAGGTGGTTAAACGTGGAGGACAAATGTGGCTTTGTACATAGAGTTAAAGACCCCATGAGTCATTTGTTTGAGAAACAATGAGAGAGCTAGATGGAGATGGAGATCAGAAAAAACAAAACAAAACTCCACGTTCTTTCCTCCAGTGTGTCCAGAAAGTTTACAGCTTGACTCACGGCTTTTTGTCAGAGTCCAGTAGCACGACCAGGCTTCCTGTGCAGGGGGACAGCAGAACAGGAAACAGGAACAGGAAGGAACATGGAGGGTGCGGAGAGGAGGAGAAGGAGTAGAAGTGTAATGTGTGTGTGTGTGTTTGTAGATGGAGCCCTGTGGTTTGGGTAAACTACTCCCTAGGCTTCAGTATTCACACAAACACAGGTACAGATAAATGTATGCATTTGCATATGACAACGCTCTGTTTTATGCTAGGTTAGTGGTTTGATGCAATCCTAACATATAATTGCTCATCTGTGGGTTGAGAACAGACATTCCTCAAACATTAAAATATCCATCTGGATTATGTAAAAGTGAAGATGTTAAGTTTGTTTACTTTTTGCGCTTCACAGAACAGCAAAGACATTATCACATGTAAACAAACATCAGGTCAAATCTGGAAAATAGGGATACGTGATTTATCTTTTACCGGGAAAAGGACAAATCCCTTTATCTCTTTACCCCTTGAAAGATAACTAGAAGGAACCCTTGAAATGGTTTTTCCGAACCTAGTGTTTCAGGCCTGCTTATTGAGCAAAAAGACTGGATGTGCATCAGAAGTTAGTTTGGGTGTCTCTCTGCCTATGTAGCTACCTGGAAACTACTAATGGTGGTCAAGTCATGTCTTTATTGGTAAATACTGAGGTGTCGAAGCTCGTCATTAAGGGTACAAGGGAAATTATCAAATGTTGCTTTTATGAGGAGAATAGTTAAAAATAAATTCACCCATTTTTATACTGTAGGGGCTAAGTCCAGCATTTAAAATGAGCATATTGTATTCATTTCCTGCTTCTCTTTTAGACGAGCTTAACATGATTCAGAACTCAAAATAATCCTTTTTTTCTTGCACTGGTGCAGCCCCTGATCTCATCCTCTGCCCAAGACAAACTATTTTAGCTCCTTAATCTTTAAGGCCAGTCTCCCTTTGAGCCAACTTTCTTTTGATTGGCTGCATGTCACAAACAGAAGGTCCTATCAAGAGAACTATGTGCTCAGAGCCACAGCATCATATACCTCAAACAGTTTGCAGAAAAATAACCTGTATGCACGTATATACATACACATGAAAAAGAAAGTTATCACAGGACTCTATGGAGTCAAATCTACTTTGGTTCATTGAGTTTTGCAGGTATTTGTTTTTGCGCAGCTCACTTAAGATGAGCCACAATTTTTCAGTCAGGTTGAAGTCTAGACTTAATTGTATCACCTCAATTCTTTTTATTTTCAGCTGTGCTTTTATTTGGTGCTGTGCTTCGGATCATTCTTCTGTTGCATGACAGTCTGGGCCAAGCATTAGCTGACAGCTGATAGAGCTGATGAGAGGTGAAAAGTCTTCAAGGAAATTTAAAGAAGTCCAGACACTTTTCTTTCCAAGCTCCTTAGACAATGATGATGTGGATGACTGAGAACATTCACAGACATCAGACAGACATCATCACATATGACTTCATGATACTTTAGAATACAGAGGAGTTCACGGTCAGCTCAGTGCTTGCCAGGTGCCCACGGCCAGTGGCTGCAAAACAAGCTCAAATCATCACCCCTTCACCACCATGTTTGATCGTTGGTATGAGGTGTTTGTGCTGTTATGGTTTTCTCCAAATCTGGCACTGTGCATTATGGTCAGACATCTCTACTTGGGTCTCAGCTGTCCAAAGGACATTGTCTTGTGGTTTGTTCAGATGTATTTTGCAAACCCTAGCTGTGCTCTCATGCAAGAGACTTTCTCCTGGCAACCCTTTTAAACCATAGCCTGTTCAGGGTTCTTGTAATCGCACCGTCATGAACATTTATTGTGCTAACTGAAGCTGGCAGGATATGAGCTGAAGCTCTTGGTTTTTTTGCAGTATCTTTGAGCACTCTGTTTAAGTACTTGTATTGATACAAGTACAATGATATTTGACATCCCCAAACTTCTAAAACTTTTAAAATGTATCAAATATCTCAAATATCTGTAAGGAAATGTGTATTTAAAGCCATATAGAGAATTATTTGCCTGAACCGATTTTGCAACTTAAATAAAACATTAAAGATTTTTGTATTTTGCTCAATGTACATTTGATAAAGCTCAGATAAGGTTGTGAAAAACAGATTTAACATGTGTTATTTAATAGGTTGTTAAAATGTTTATCTACGACATAATTCAGGGATAATTCGACCTCCAAATTCTATTGATGCATTTACTTTATTGGTAATATTTAAATCCTTATGTATACATCATGTAAAAACTATGTAGACAGCTCTCCCAATTTAAACAGGAATACTGTGGCATGTTTAAGAAATCAGAAGATGCATTATGTAGGTCCATAAATATCAAATTCTACTGGACGAGAACTTTCAGTAACTATTACCTGCTGGTAAATATATGATAAAGTGAATTATCCTTTCAAATCTGTATTTGCTTGATGTGTTAACAAGCAACAGGTTCATCATATCAATTAAAAATATGTCACAGATTATTCCCACTTACCCCCCGAAAAAGCATCTAAACCTTTAAAACTTTAACCCTTCAAATCTCAATATTTACAAAAAGGCATGCCAAATATTTAATCTCACTTTCCCAAAAATGACACAATATTTAGATTTTCATGTATAATTTAAGACAAGCCAACAACATTTCTACAGCGAGTGTTTTCTTAAAAGTGCAATAAACAGAGAGCACAGGGATGGTTGTATCTCAAAAATATGAGCGGGGAGAAATTCAAACAGGGAGTCTCTACTCCTTCCATGCCAGTCTGGGTGAGATCATGTTTTGGTATATCTTCAAATGGACATTCGAAATACCTGGACACATAAAAACTTCATCGCACACATATACGAGTGGGTAAGATGGATGAGTTAAAGTAGTGAATGGCAGCCCTCTGCTGAGATGAAGAGTGCTGGCAGCATGAGGAATGTCTGGGTGTGATCAGGAGACATTTCTGATTTGGCATGGTTAGCAAAACGTATGTTATGTCACCACCAGCACTGTTTATTACTCCTGTTGCTATAAAGGGCTGCGATACAGGCAGTACTTTAACTTTGGCTTCTATTTGGACTCCCGTTCAAACATAGGATATGGCAATCAGTGGTTTAGTAAACAAACACTATCTAAACCACGTACACAAACAGGATCAGGATTTAGATGCACAAAGTGTATTGTTTCTACACTAATTACATCTTGCAGGAAAACTTGGGACTCTTGAAAAGAAAAAAAAAACCTGAATTTGATATGTGGAAAAATTAAAGGTAGAACAAGGAAACTCATGTTAGTGTGTGTTTTGTTTTTGTCTTTCTCTTCCTGAGCTTTCTGTCTGTGTTCAGGGGACCATAGGTTATTTTGAAGAAAGAAAGTTGTTCTGCTTGTTATCCATTAAAGGGTATCCTGCATGACTGAGCCACCCACCACAGGAAATGGCAAAAAAAAAGACACTCTCATCACACCCGACTGTGTTTGAGCCTGCCCTCCTTCAACTTCCCTTCAGTTTTTCTGCTTGACATCCCAGTGTGCAAACACACAAATGTAACAGGAATGTCATGCCGATTAGGGTTTTCTACGCAATACTTTAAAAAAACATCCTGTGGAAAGCATATTTATACATAAACAGACCTTGTATTAGTGTAGTTATCATAGTTATACTCTAGATTGGTTACATTATTGTCCACAAGTCTTGAGACGTCACTCATTTCTTTATATTTTGCTTGGAAAATGGGTAAAGGTGCATACATAGAAATACAGTATATAAAGCAGAGTTTCAATTCTAACGAGCTTAAAAGTCAATATTAAAAGTATGACCAGCAAGTTCTTTAACACAGCCGGCACTTAGCTATCTGCAGGCTTCTTGAAGGACGTTCAAGGCTCTTCTTCTTTGCCAGCCTTTTCATTCTCTGTCAAGTTGATCCCACACTGCTTTAATAATGTTGAGGTCGAGGCTCCGAGGAGGCCAGTCCACAACTGATAGTGCTCCAGTGTGTGTGTTTTTTATCCAGATGTGCTTTAGTTGCATTGGCAGTGTTTGGGAACATTGCCATACTGAAAAATTAGGCGGTTTCCAATCAGACCCTTTTCAAATAATACTGCGTGGTGGACAAAAAGCAACCTTTTTCTTTCTGCATTCATAAATCCATCAATTTTGACAACATCCACAACTGGCCTCAAAACATGACAGACACTTCATCGTGATTTACAGATGGCTGCAGACACTCATGTTGTGTCTCTCTCTTGACCTCTTCTGTTCACACTGACAGAAATGTGATCCAAAAATTTCAAAATGTCATCACTCCGTAAGGCCTGTTTTCATTGAGATTCAGTCCAGTTCTTGAGTAATTTGGCATTCCTCAACCTTTTCTCCAGCTCCATCTTGCTTAGTTATTCGAATCATTTCTGATGAGGATTCAATAAACAGTAGACTGATCAACTGAAGGCCCAGAAGCACCTCTCAGGCCCTGCGTCATATCTTTGCTGCTAATCTCTTTTGCTTGAAAGCATTTTAAAACAAAAGAGAACAGACCAATTCAGGAAATAACACCGCCAACTGTGAGAGGGTTTGAAGAGGTTAAAGGTCGTAGGGGTTAGGGATCATTAAGGGCAGCTGTGGGCTGACAGGGTGAGACGAAAGCAGCAGAAGCAGTGCAGGAAATAAAGGTTTTAAGGTGATGATATTTGTACTGTTGAGTTTGTGTAAAAAGTTTGCATAGGACTGTGGATCACGATCTGCTCACAGCATGACGGAGAGACTAAGTCTCTGGCTGTCCAGAGGATTGTCAAAGACAGAGAAGGAACAGGAGTAAAAACAGCTGGTGCTCCTTTTTTATGGATTTTGATGAATGTGCAGATTTCTGAGAGTTTATTTAAAGAAAGGACACGAGCAGGTGAAACAAAAGGAACTACTTATGGGATCAACCAGCATGTAAGTAATTAATGAAACGACATTTTGTTGTTCTATAGGTTGTCATTGTTAGAAAGACAAACTACTCAGGTGTGCCGTGGCACTAGATAAAAAGTCTGATTAACCAAAGTAATTAGAGTTTGCTAGGATCAGGAATGCCTATACATGAAGCGGACCAATAAATGAATGGAGAAAGCCAACAAAACCAGAGCCAGTGGTATTTGTGTACATGTCAGCAGATAAGAAAGAAGTATGAGTGCAGAAATGTCAAACACACTAAAAATTGTGCAGTTAGCAATGTTTATGTGTGTTACTGATTGTTACGTCCCTCTGCAGCTTTTAATCGTCTCAGTGTTTTCAGCTGGTGCTAATTGGCCACACCTAGTCAGGTGTGGATAAAAGCATACCTGAGGCAAGCTTTCCGGCAGTGCACTAGTCTTTGCCTTGGTGGCACCAGCCATTTTAGCCAACCTGGTTTTCCATTTTAGGATGAAACCTCTTCTCACCCACACTCTGTTATTCATCTCTGTTTTTATGTTGCGGCTTTTGAGCTGGGTTGTAACACTGATATGTGTATGTAACAGATTATGTGAATTAAAGTTTATTAAAGGATTAGCGAGCCCTTGTTATGGCAAAACTGAAACACTACGCTTAAACATAAAAGTTGTATGGAGTTTTTAAATGTAGATCATAACAGCGTATCATAAAAGTCAGAAAATACTGTATCAGCCCCCCCACCCCTCTCCCACCACCCACATCATTACTCCACCGACATCCCACAAAGCCCCACTAAGCAGCTCAGTCCTGTTGAGGCAACAGGACTGTTTGTGTGAAGCCTTGAAAAATCTCTCTCTGCACATTTACACATTGACTGTATGGTCCTGCCTTTGGGGAGTTGTTTTCCTCAGTGTGTGTGTGTGTGTGTGTCTGGTCTGTAACGTGCCACATTCCTCGTATGCAGAGCAGCGTAAAGGGCAGTGGCCCCACTTCACCAGAGGTGCAAGAGGGGGGTGGTGGAGAGCAAAGTGATTGATGGCTGAGGGGGAGAAGGCCAAAAGGGTGGATGTGCCGCGGGAACATCCAGTGAGCAGATCTCGTTATTTGCAATGTTGTCACGTCTCCATCCTTGTAACAACATATAAATAACAATGTATAAATGTATAACAAACAACAGAGAAAGGTGCTAGCAATTTATAATAAAGCCCATGATGTATTGTGTAATTTCCTGGAAATTACCATCTGGTTTTTCTGAATTAGGGCGCAGTTTACAGCAGCTTCAAATAGTGATTTAGTTGCACAGCAGAACAAGGAGGGTAAAAACAGCAGGTTTCAAAAAGATAGAAGAAACAAATTATACTGTAAATATTTTAGTAACTTTGGGGTATTTTTTTACTTTCTTATAAGGCTTATATTATTGAGTAACCTAACCTGCCCAGCTTACATTGTAATTAAACAAATACATACATATTTAGAGAACTGAATTTTTTGTGCGAATGAAAATCAGAGCAACTGAAATGATTAAAATTAGACAATTTAAATTCAAATATAAGTCATTTTAATTCAATATCAGGTGGCACCAAACATGTTTAATTACAATGCAAAACTATGAGGTCAGGCAACTCAGTGATACACCCCATGCCCCTAAAAGTGCAGTGTAATTACAGTGCAAGAAAAGAGGTGTTGATGGAGGCTACTTGTTAATACAGCCCGGTCCCCAAAACGTACTGTGGAATTATAATGCAACATGAGGATGTTATACTACTTGAAAATATAACACGAGCAGCAAAAATGTGTCTGTAATTACAATGTAATGTAGGACGTTAGGCTACTTTATAATAAAGTCTGCATGTTTTTAATATATCCTGTGTAAATACAATGTAAAATAGGGTGGTTAGACTACTCTATGTTACAATTCATGCCCCTAATAATACTTTGTAATTATTTTTCAAGTTGGGGAGGTTGGGCTACGCAGAAATAAGGTCTTCAAACTTACAATCCTGAGTAATTACAGTGTAAAACTGGAAGGTTAAATTACTCAGTAATACAGCCTGGAACCCTATAAATGCAGTATAATTACAGTGTAACACAGAGAAACCTTCTTTCCTCTAAAACACCTCGAAGTTGATAATTACGGGATATACTTATATGTACTTATAATGTGCCCATTTTCTTCAAAAACAACATTACTTTTCAAAATGTAAATTCAGTTTTTGTGGTTGAATTTCAATGCAGACACGCATCAGGACTGCCTGTAATATGGACATCAAAATAATATATAATTATAATGAGATGGGGGAGTTTATGCTTCCTAATATTATTGTAAAAAAATGATAAAACATACCACAAATTTACAGGCTACTTAAAGATACATCAAATATAATTAGTTTATTTTAAAAAATAAACATACAATGGTTCCTGTCTTCTTCTCATCTTCTACTGCATCTAAAGATAATTATTTTTTGGTAGAAAAAAAATTATAGGTACTCTTACATGGAAATATTTTTGTTCCACTAAAACGTACAGGTCTTCTTTAAACACGTTAATTACCCAGCAATAAAGAAAGAAAGAAAGAAACTCAATGACAGCGGTGGAAGCAGAAAGGCTGCTGAATTTATGATAATTACATCTCTTAAAATAAACTACTCTGCTTCCTCAGTTACAGTTTGTAACATTATTTCTTCTGGATAACATCACTCTGCTGTGACTGTAAACAGTGTCATTATGGATGTAAGTAATTCTCAGCCAGCCTAGGGAAAACAGCATGACTCGCAGATACTGAGTTAAACCAAGGTGATGTGCACGCCCTCCTGACAATACCACTGTTTGCCTTAACATCCTCCACTGCAGCATGTTTCCGGCCCGCTGCTGCCACTCACTCCGGATTTTCCTGCAAAACCACCCAAACTCCCTTCACGCTGAAGTTCATGATCTTATCCTGATCCAGGGGTGATAGGGATCTAAATCACCCTGCTGGGAGCAGCTCAGGCCTTTCCCTTCCAGTGAGTCTCAAGGGCGGCAGCAAGTCCCCACCAGGGGGCCTGGCCTACATTCCCAAGTGTGGGCCAAGGCTGTGCTCTCACCTTTGCCCCACATGAGCGGGCTGAGCTCAGGAGAAGATGTGAAGTTTAGTGGACCTCAATGCTTTAACTGGAAATCATAGAAATACAGTAAGAAGAGTTTTGGTGGAACCACAAGTTGTGCGTCAGCAAAACAAAAGACTGGATTAAGATGAAAAGACTGTTATCGGTTTGGATTCCTTTCTCTACCCCTTTCACTGACCACTGCCAACAGCAAACACTTTGCCAAGTCTTTGTTTCATGATACAAGACTTATGACTTCCTTATAATGCCTGGATTTTTCCAAACTGATCCCAGCAGTTTTGCAGCCCCCTGCCTCCTGCCTGCAGCTGGATGGATAACCTTCCACAAGAGGGTTTTAAAAATGCGGTAATTCCTTCAAATATGAGTGAAGTTTAAATAGCCTAGGAGTGGAAAAGGGTTCCTTAGGTAAAGCCTCAAGTCATGCACCCCAACAAACTCACTAACACTTAATAACAAGCTAATGGTGGTTTCTGCTGACTGTGTGGTGGCAGATCGTGAAAAACTGACCTTATCTACTGCTGATGTTTTCAGGACTTCAACCTGAAGCTTTTCATAATCATTCATATCCAAACTTTAGCTTTTCTGCTAAAGTTTGGATAGCCAGCAGACTTGGGCTGTAACCACAAGTACTGCAGGACGTGCTTGTTGATTCTAGTAATCTGTGAGGTTTGCTACATTCAAAGGATTTATTGGGCTTTTGCATAGCAAGTAATCTAAAATCCACTATATCCACCTTGTAATAAAAAGGTTGCTGGGCATGCAGGTTCTTTTTAATTTGCTCCATCTCCCTCAGAAACCATTTATATGAAAAGATTTAAAAGTGATTAAACTAATACATATTTTAAATACAAAAAGCAGAAATTTCAAATATGAAAACATAAATGTATTCATTAACATTTACTTTTAGAGTTTTTCATTAAATATAATATTGTCCCTGAAACAGTAACTACTGCAGAAAAGGTTCAACTGTGCCGACTCAAGCAACATATGATACGTGACTGCATCAGATGTTAGACATTTAAAAGTGAGTTGCAGCGTTTTTTCAGTTCATTGCGGTTTGTGGCCCTTTGTTTATGCACAGCTCTCACAGGTCTTACTGTGGCAGTTTGAGGTCTGGACTTTAGCCAAACCATTGCAACCTTCATTCTTTGATTTTCAGACATTCTGTTGTACAGTTGCTGCTGTGCTTGGGCTCATTGTGCCGTTTCATGACTCAGTTTGTGCCAAGCTTTAGCTGTTACACAGATGACCTCACATTTGACTTCAGAGTATGCAGGTATACAGAGAAGTTCATGGTTGACTCAGTGCCTGCCAGGTGCCCAGGTCCTGTGGATGCACAATAAGGCCAAATCATCACCCCTCCACCACTGTGCTCGACAGTTGGTACGAGTTGATTGTGCTAATATTATGTTTGGTTGTCTCCCAACATGGCCCTGTGCATGTTTGCAGTACAGCCAAACATCTTCACTTTGCTCTTACCTGTCCAAAGGACATTGTTGCACAAGTCTTTGCAAACCTAAGTCTTCCTGCCATCATTCTTTCCAGAAAGCAGGCTTTCTCCTGCACATCTTTTCAAACAAACCATTCTTGTTCAGTCTTTTTTTAATTGTACTGTCTTGACAATTTTCCTCTTGTTAAAGCTTCTCACCTGGCCATATAACTCATCTCAGACTATTGGGCTTCTCATTCCTGATGTTTTACCTGAATGCTGCAGACCATCAAACTAATACATCTCTGCTTATAAAGGTGTGCACAGTTAGGTATTAAAGTGCATTTGATTAGGGGCACCTGGCTGCTCCTATGGAAGCATTAACAGTAATACAGTAATACGTAAAAAGTTTCACATACGATTTGAAAGTCTTTAAATGTGTAGTTTGAGTTAAATAACCACAAAATACTGCAATAGTAGAATTTGTTATTAGTTGGTACATCTTTTTTTTTTTTTTAACAATAATTGCCGTATTAAAGTTGTCATTATTTCCAGAGTTTCTTACTGTTAAATATTTGCCTGCGCTTTATTCTGACACAAACATTTTGCTTTTTTTTTAAAAAACTCTTGTTTCCTCTGTTTATGCAGTGTACAAACTCACCCAACTGTTGTAATATAACAAACTCTTATTAATATTAAAAATAAATAATGCAATGTACTGTCTGTTGACAGTCAAGTGAAAGTAAATGCTTCTTTCACTGAGAAGTGAGCATAAATAGCCCGAGTCCTTGTATGTGTACTTGAACGTTAAAGCTGATTCTAAATACCAATATACCCGTCAGTCTCTGTATATACTACAACTACAATATGGCAACTAAGGACACCTTTATGGGTTCTCATTTAAAATTATGCCTTGAGTTATTTAAAGCATGACTCGCAGATACTGAGTTAAACCAAGGTGATGTGCACGCCCTCCTGACAATACCACTGTTTACCTTAACATCCTCCACTGCAGCAAATATGAGACTAAAAACTATTTTGGTATTCAAAACTGCCATTCTGCAAAATTTACACAAAAACTTACCTCACGTAATTTTTTTGTTTATCTTCTCAGGAAAAAGAAAGCAAAGCCGGCCAGGCTTTGAGATAAACAGCTGACTTCTCTCAGGCCGCAGTGAAGCCAAGACATGCTAAAAGTTCAACAAATGACACGTGAAGAATGTGGGATTTTCTGGTCATACATTAGATAAGGTAAAAAATATTAAATACTGCAAGAGTATAAAAAAAAAAAGAAGTTAATAATGCCTGATCATATAAAAATAAAAAAAGGCATAAAAATCAACGCGTCTCCATTCTATAAAATGATTTATTAAACATGTTTAAAATGTGAATGACTTAAAACTTCTCACATTCAGGAATAAAAGACAAATTTAAAACAACACATTTACAAAAACACTGTACAATATACACATAAAAACCACTTAAAACCTTAAAAAACAAAACCAAGGATAAAGTTCTGGTGCTGGTGACATTTTACACGCCTGACACATGTGACCAGCAGCTGATCTGTCGCCCTGGGAGAGCTTCAGTTTCTCATGAAAGGAGAGTGATGAGCGCATCCAGAAACTTGCTCCTGTCTTCAGTCTTCAGTTCAATTACTGCAGAAAGAAAAACACAGATAAGAAAGAAAAACATGCCAACAGGACAAATCATCCAGCAGCGGTCTGACATCCCGGGAGGAGTTTTTTTGCTTGCGATTTTTAAAATGATGGTGAACTGGATAAATATTTTAGATGGGAATGAGCAGAATATTCTAAAATATTCTTTCACACATGAGACATGACAGATTAAACTAAAAATCCTGAGTAACAGCATCACAACTGAAAGTTTGGGTGAGAATGGCAAGACAAACAGACTGCACATTAAACAAAGACTAGGCTGCCACCTAGTGGCCACATTGCAGACATGCAAGAGCAAATTCACTGACTGTCTGCACAGCAGCAAAAAAACCAAACAAACAACACTTTACTGTGTCTTACTTGAAGTGTCGAAGTGGTCGTGAAGAGTCCTGGAGCTCGTGCTCTCTGCAGCTTTCTCAAATGCACGACCAAAGAAACTAAAAGGGCAAAAACAAACGCAGAGGAGGAAATGAGGCAATATTGTTGTATACTGGTAGAAAAATGTGAAAAGGAAATAAATTAGAGCCACTAGTTGTTATTTGAGTCCCACTGTGTCATGCTCTGAACTGGAAAATATTCACGCCTTTATTTAATTGTGTCTGAAATATTATAATTCAGCATTTGCTCGTCTTAACAGAACCTGGAACGTCTGCAGGTTGTTCAGAACGCTGCTGCAAGGCTTCTAACTTATAACTCTTCTCACATATCACATACACAGGCTCACCATTAACCTCAGAGACCACTTGAAGACTCTGGTTTTGACTTTTAGAGCATTGCATGGACAAAAATCAGCTCACATTGGTAAACTTTTATATCCGTACATCTCCAGCAGGCTCTGAGTTGTTGAGATTAGGTCCTGCCGAGATTTGTGGACTCTGATCTCTTTCAAAAAGCAGCTAATCAGGTTAACCAGAGATGCAGGTTGAGAAGGAGAGAAATCATAAACTGAGAAACTTACTTCTTCTTGTCGGACGTCTCAGACTCTGGTGGGATTCCCACAACAATGACAGTTCCCTTCTCCACATCCTTGGGGGCAGCCATGACGAGCGGGAGCAGTTTGCAGCGTTTATTTCTCGTCTAATTGGCCAAGACACCGTGAGTGAAAGAGCAGAGAGACTTGAATAACTATGATTTCAGTGAACCTCCGTCTACATTGTGAATCAGTCCCGATAGCGTTCAGACACTCACCGAATGGACAAAAGCCTTCAGGAGGTACTTGCAGAGCAGCGTTAGCGCCATGGGCTTGGAGAACAGCTTCACGTCAGGTGTTCCCTACAAAGAGAGGATGTGAATAGGATATATGGCTAAATAAAATTGAAAGCATGCACATCTCAGGCATCCAAACACTCGCACCTCCATGAGGTAGCAGTAGAGGAAGGGTCCCTGCGACAGGATGAGGTTGGTGCAGATGCAGCTGGCGACCGTTTGCTGGATGGCAATCAGCTTCTTCTTCGCTAGCTCAATACCCGAATGCAGACGATCGATGTTGCTCCTGCACAGAGAAAACAAAAGAAAAAAAAAAGACGACATTTTTAAAGGAAATGTGAGCAAATTAAGTCTTTGAAGAGTGAACTTAGTTTCCTTTGCACACCTAGAAAGGGCATCGAGAGCCTTGATGAAGTTGTCAGTCTCGCTGTCGTCTTTCTCAGCACTCTCCAGCAAGGCAGCAGTAGCGTGCACCATGTCGCTGGCCAGGAAGCGGTTCTTAAAGCCGAAGTGAACGCCAAACGTCTGGATGCGGATGTCCTTCATACTGATGAAGAGGAGAAATGGGAGTAGAACAGGGAAAAGCAGACTGGATGAGCAGTCAGTGGTTGCCATTCAAATACATACCCGTATTTATTGGAGGACTCCTCAATGACGTCCCTCAGGTTTTCTTTGATCGACATATCCATGGAGTTAAATTTCTGACGCACTTGTTTCAGCGGCAGTCTGTAACACAAATTTTATTTCAAACAAATTCCGGCTCAACAAAAAGAGGAAGTTTGTTAAGACACAAAGCATGGATTAGAAAGCACTTTACCCCATGTCTGCTAAAAACTCCTGGAGTTTCTTTTGGCCATTTAAGGTCCAGAGCTTGAAGCTGCAGGAAGTGTAGCAGGAATTATAAATGCTCTCATACAGAGACCAGTGCTGGTAAAGGGTAAGACGAAGACTGAAGAGACAGTTAAGGCTCTGACTTTCAGTAATTTTTAGCAATTGTGTGGCAGAAATCAGGTGGAACATAAAGATCTGTAAAAGGCAACAAGGCAGATGAGTTAAGGATACTCGTATTCAAAGGAGATCCTCATACAGTCGATCGAGAGCGAGTTCTCCTCATCCTCGTTTCGGTGGTTATGTCGGGAAACGTGTCGCTGCATAGTGGCGATGTCGGTTACATACTTCATACTAAAAAAGAAAAAAAAGAAGCGAGGCAGACAAAAATAATAATAACTCAGCAGAAATATAAAAGAAAAAAAAGAGAGATCAGTTTACACAAAGGTTCCTTGTATTTATATTTCAGACAGAACCCAAAGTGCAATGACTGGTAAATCTTTGAAATATTATATTTGAACAGTAAGGGTTAAAGGTGAAGTGGAAACCTGTGGTCTGAACCGTCACAATTTAAACCTCTTTTTGGATGCAGGTCACCAGCACAGTTCAGCATGAGGGGTGCAACACTGCTCATGATATAGCCAAGTGACATATCTGTGATATCCATTATTCCCGAACAACACATCCTTCAGCTGAGGCATCATCATCCCCATTTCAGTAAGTCAGTGCTCAAGCACATTCTGCACGAGCATGGCTCCATCGCTAACGAGTCCATGTGCTGAACTTGTCTGCTTCCAGTCCAATAATATCTCCAGGAGGGCCAATTTGTTAAGCAACTGATTTCTTTTTTTTATATATCAAGTAAGACAAGGAAAGCAATTTTCATGAGAATCTGCTGATGTTTTTTTTTTTTTTTTAACTTTAATATATTAAACTCAAACTGAGTCACGACACTCAAAGTGCACAGCATTGGGTCAAAATTTGGCACCTTATTTCGAGCCCTCATAACATCACAGGCGCAGAACTATGTGAAATTTTCAGACCTGAAATGCTTTAAAAAAAATAAATAAAAAAATAAAATAAATAAATAAATAATTTAAAAAATATATAAAAAAATTTTTTTATGTCCACAAAAAAGCACAGAAGGAATCTCGTACAGAGACAAAATATGGATAAAAAAGAGATCTTCTCCAGGGATGTCAAACTCATTTTACATCACAGGCCACAAACAGCTTACTTTGATTTTAAATGGACCTCACCAGCTAAAATTCCCCTTTGTGTCAGTGTAAAGAAATGTAACTCCACATTCAATCATTGCAATATCTCAGTGTAAGAAAATTTGTGCAATTTCAACAGTACGGCTCAGCTTTTTCTACACCCCTGATATAAAAGCCACCTGTCTCACATGGTGACACGATCCTTGTTTAGCCTTTTTGAAGTTTTGTCAGCTTGACAGACAAATTGGTGCAGTTTTGTCTTTGGGATTATGTTATATCCCACAACACCTAAACAGCTTAAAATTGGTTCTGGACAAAAACGACATTTTGGCTTCAGATTTTTATAACTGGAGTGGATGGTGTAAAGGAGCTTAAAAGTCAGTTTTACCCAGAAAAAAATGAGTTATGAGTGAGCTGGAAAAGAAAAGCCCCAAGAAGTATCAACCTTATGTAATTTGCAAGCCAGTAAGTCTCAAAATTTCCATAGTACAAGATGAAAACTTTGCATGCTTTCATTAAAAATAAATAAATAAATACTCTCAGATTTTGACTGATTTAAGGTTTTAAATGGTTTGACAGCAACTGCTTTCAGCTTTTATTTACATTTTTCAGTGTCCTGAGCTTTTGGGAAATTGGTTTATAATTGTTTTGATAATAGTTTTGTAAAACTGAGGGCATCCTTACTTTGTGATTTTATCATGAACCCACTGGTCTGTCAGCCCGATGATGGCCCACCTGCAAAGAAGAAGCAGTGCACATCTAACAGACCGTATAAACTGTATTTCAAGATTGTTTGCCATGAAAGATCTCCTCAGAAAGCTCACCACAGCATATCCTTGGTATCTTTAGTCAAAACCCACGCAAGCTCAAAAAACATCATCGCAGCCTGACAGGAAAACAAATTAAAATTCAGGAGTTCATTCAGAAATTCAGGTAACATTAATGTTCTTATATTACTTATGTGAGGTTGTCAAAACTCACCGAGGTGCCGTGATATTCATACTGCTCATAGTCAAACAGGATTTCCCTCCTGTGAAATTAATGAAAGGTAAGCATGCATTCAACTGTTGTGCTGTGCACAGAAAGAACCAAACAACTAAGTAAAAACACTTCACCTTCGAGCCTCCCACTCCCTCTTGGCTCGCTGCCTTTCAATTCTCCTTTCGACAGCCCCCTGCAAACACAGGACCACAGCCCCAATGTAATAGCCTTTACAGTTCACGCTACCAGTTCATCCCTGCGGGCAGCACCGACTCAGTTTAATACGTACCTCATCAAATCTTCTGCGTTTCCCAGACGGCTCTGAGCCTTCATCGCTCTCATTTCCAGAGTCTTCTCCTTCCTCATCTTCATCTCGAAAGATATCGTCATACGACGGCACGCTGAGGTCGTCATCCTGTTTGATGAGCAGCTTAATCTGTTGAGCAGAAGACAGAGAGTTAATGTAACGCTCACTTCCACAAACAAGTGGGAGTATTGTTAAGGGAGTATTGTCCTCCACAGGACAAGACTCAGCAGTCCATCTGCATCTTAAGGATAAAGGACACTCTTTCGAGGATGCCAATGTTCACATTTTGGACAGAGAGGACAGATGGTTTGAAAGAGGAGTAAAAGAAGCCATCTATGTCCACTGTGAGCGACCATCTTTGAACAGAGGCGGGGGTTTACGACACCAACTCTCTGCCATCTATAATCCAGTTTTGAGATCCCTTCCCAGACGCCTTAACGCCCACTCACATCCTGGGCCATCTGACCTCAGGAATTCGCATGATAAGGTGGGGCCAGGTTTCACAGTGAACACACCCGAAACTCTGGCTGATTGGGACCCACGCCCAGTTTCCCACCTTGGCTCAGGCGATTAGAGGATCATCAGGGGGTCCTTTTGTCCCTCTGTGGGGGGTCACTCCCACTAGGTTTATATCTGGGACTCTCCACCATTTGACCTTAGAACTGAAGAAGCTTCTCGGATGAGAGGTGAAACGTCTTCAAGCAACTTAAAGAAGTCCAGACGCTTTTCTTTGCAAGCTCCTTTGACTACGATGACCTGGATGACTGAGAACCTTCACAGAGTATTGTTAATCTTGAACTTCAGGTGCAAATGGATCATTGTTTACAGTGAAATGCATAAAGATAATGAACTATTTGATGTTTTGTACCAGATTGCAAATACAGTACAGCACAATAGCACAAGAGTACTTCCATCTGTAGTTCTGATGGGCAAAAAGGAGACTTTATCTACATATTTAAAGGCCCCTACGCTAACTTTGCCCGCTGGACATTATCAGTCACAGAAATTTAAAAAAATCTTATACCTAACTAGCTAGGCACTTCACCGGCATGCTGGAGAGAATGTGGAGCAAAGATGGTCGATTCATGTATTTTGGACTTATTTTAACAACAAGTATTTCAAAAGTTTTGGACTTTGATGCTTGTAAAGGTTTTACAATTTTTTATCTTGCCTATTCCCCTGTGGACTAAGCAATGGTGACAAACACCTGAAGAGCCTGGCTCTACAGGCAAACTAGTGGTTAATATTGTTAAACACACACATACCGGTGGACAGATTATACACAGTGCCAAATAGAATTGGAGGAAATGTGTGTGTTGTTATTTGGCTCTTGAGACAAACTGATGAGACTGATGATGTGAGAAGATGTTTTTTTAAATTCACATATACAGAACTGTTTTTCCCCCCCCCTTCTGCTTTAAAATAATGCATCAACTTGGCCCTTCTTTTTTCTTACACTCCAAACGTCTCCACTATCATGCTCCCTATCATGGTCATCGTGGTTCGAAACCTCATTTTTACATCCCCTTTAGCTGTAGGGTCCGCATCCTCATCAAACTTCTGCCACTGAGCTGAGTCTTACAGGCCTGACTCCATCTGATCCTTCTCTTCTCAGACTTCATGCCTTGAGTGAATCCCTGTGCTACTCTGAGGCTCTGTGGGGTAGACCCTAGCCTGTGAACCTATGTGAACTTATTAGTGGGGATATAGCCCGAATTAGCAAACCATTGCACATCACCTGGGTATCATTGTAGACATTGACCACATCTACAGGCCGGTGAGTGTCACAGATGAAGAAGATGGAGTCATCATCTGGCTGCAGCATCTCAAGGAGGTCAACATTTGCTCCGCAGTTGATGAGAACAAAGTATCGAAACTGCAGCACAAAAATCAGTCAACACAATATATAAGGTTCAGTGTTTACTGTCATATATTCATGTGCAGGCTCAGAGTAGTGTACTACAAAGCTTTCCACTTCAGGTTCTCAAGCAGAAACGCATAAAAAAGCAAAGGTTTCCATGGTGATCTCAAAAAGCTAAAAGCACCTTCATACTGGCTTGAAATAACGTGTTAACGTCAATCTCGCTTTACAGCACAGCCTTCTGGTCTTATTTAAGTATACCTGCTCTTTGTGTTCAAGGAAGGCAGTGCCAAGGTCCTGCCAGCCTGTAACTGGCACAAGTGTATACTGGATCTGGTCACAGTGAAACAAGGCCTAGTGAAGACACAAACAGTCAGTGTTTACATCAGCTTATAATTACTCTGAACACAGTAAAAGTCAAAAAAGCTCCATAAACCGCAACAGCACTTACTGAAACCTACTGTCAGTACTTTTAAATATTCCCAGTTAATGCATGAACAGATGGTAACCTCCCCATTATGACAGTACGGTTGGGTGTCCGAAAGTCCATAATAACTGGAAGTATTTAATCAGCATGCTCTCTGTTTACCCTCTACAATGACCTTAGTTTAAGAGCGCAAATGTTCGTCATCATGCACAAAAGCCACTAGAACAAGAGAGGCAAAACAACAGTGGAAAAACAGTCAAAAACTGTGCACGCAAAGGCTACAGGAGCTGCCGCTTGCTAACATTTTATTGTCTTACCTGCAGTATTTTACAGGCGCAGAGAGCGTCAATGTCTGGTGCCACCAGGAGCACGACTCTCTGTAAGTAGCACGAGAAGGTTTATAATGTAAGCGATTTCAGTTTGCGATTTCAGTTTGCGATTTCAGATGTTAAGTTTCCTAGCTGCTAGGCAATGTTGGCTAATGTTAGAGTTAGCCTTACCTGGTTGGCGACAACTTCATAAAAATCCTTTCTTATGTCCGCGATGAACATTTTCAGAGAAGTCAGTCGATTAAAACTATTAAAATAAGACGAGCCTAATCGAATCACCCTGAGGTGGCATAAACTGCGGGTTATTTTGGCTTGCTGTCAGGCTCGGAGCTTTGACAATACACACACAGCGATGCCGCTCTGTTCCCTGTTGGAAATGTGGCGCCA
This sequence comes from Mchenga conophoros, assembly GCF_057382185.1. NCBI lineage: Eukaryota > Metazoa > Chordata > Actinopteri > Cichliformes > Cichlidae > Mchenga > Mchenga conophoros. Next base: position 27,959,985 of record NC_140537.1, on the reverse strand, counting down.
AATCTACACGTCACTCCCGACCAATCAGATAGAAGAAAATCAGCAACGTCAACGCTGGAAGTCCCGCCTACCAGGTTGAGGAAACAAAGCAGTACTGGAACTAAAGAGAGCTGAAATAAAGTTATAGCTTTATTTATATCGATTTTGAAATATTTATTAATTTATTTAAATGTCATAACGATGTTTTTATAATATGTGTAAACTCCTTTAGACTTTATTAAGAACACAATATTATTTTAACATTAGTGTTTACATTTATATTACCTGAATGGTGAATTTATAATAATATAAACAATTATAGATGGTAACCTCTCTCTACCTCTATATTTTGGAGAAAGATCTAATCAGTTTTCTGTGTGTCAGAATGATTATTTTGTTTATTCCCTGACTGCAAAGACATAGGAAAACAATTTAATAAAAAACACAAAAACCTCACAACTATGATTTCTGTACCATACTGTTTTAAGTCTAACTGTAAAAATGCTAAAACAATGACTTATGCACACACTTCACACATTCACAAAATTGTAGTTTTCCACCGTGTGGTTACAATAACAGAAATTGTGTGAATTTATATGAGAGGTTCACTTAACCAAGTATAAATGTATTCATGTAAACCTGGAGCGCAGTAGTGACACACACTTTACAAGTATGTACTATTAAAGATGTTTTCATTGGCATAGCTATAAAAGTGGCATTAATCACACATTTTTAGACTTTAATGATAAAAGCTGTGATAGACTGAAATTTTAAAAAGTACTTGATTTAGATTAAAACATATTGGAAAGGATTTTGCCCAACCCCTTTCCACTTGAATAGTATATAAATGTATCTCATGAGCTTGTCTGGCAAAAGGCCTTGAAAGAAAACTTCTCCCGCAAACTCACAAAACAAGTTGAACTGAATTCTATTATTTAAAAAAAGGTGCGTTCAATTGTTTATTTGTGTCACCACCTGAATCTGATTTACACACCCTAACGTCTGCTAAACTATCCACCCACCAACTGTCCATTACCCTGCGAAGTCATTACTTGAAATACATTAAAATAATTTCCAGCAGAACTACATGCTTCAGTTTGATTATAATAGGTGAAAAACTACAAAAAGAGAGGTGGCACAGGTTACAGTTTTGATTAGAGGTTTAAAAATCTGAATTATTACCACACACAATATGTAAATACATACAATGTCCGGGAGATTACCTCCCAATACATCATCTACAAATACTGGTGCGCCATAATTTGATATGCACATGCGTTTTAACCTCATTTATTAATCATCCATCATCACATACAAACTCAAAACCAGGACTGCTGACTCCAAAGAAAACATGGAAAGGACAAGAGATCATTCAGTGTCATGGGGAGATTCATTAAAAGCATCACAACACAAACAGCACATAAGCAGAATGAGCTGTACGATCATGGCATGAACAAAGCAAACAGGAAAGTCTCAGCAGAATCCCCCAACATCACTCTGAATGCCCTGAAATTACATAAATTAATAGAATGGATGGAGGCAAAAAAATATGTGTGAAACATGCATGATTTTATGAAAAAGCAGCAGCCTAATGACCTTTTTTTTTGCCTTAAAGGGACAGTTCACCCCAAAAATTGAACTTACAGATTTTTCCTTGTTTATTCATCAAGACAATTCTAGTACGAGTTGGTCAGATTGGGAAAAATCAGCTGTAGAAATGTTTTTGCCTTTAGGGTGCTTGAATCCTGTTGCTTAGAGTTCCTCAAAATACATTTTAAAATTCAGATTTTTCTCTTTTACTATGGACATTTAGCTCCATTTTATTTAAGATTATAGACAGCACTACAGGCCGGAGGGAAAATTTGTATGTCCGACTTCAGGGTGAGTCACACCTTCAAAGTTTACCCACAACTTTGCTCCCATTTTCATCCTAACCACTTCTAAAGTTACAAATATTAAAAATTCAAGTAAACTCCTGCATTCCCCAAAAAGTAAACAAGTACCCCCAAAACATCTGTCAAAGAAATTCAGATACGATTTCTCTCCTCTTGTCTCATTTTTAAAATTTTTTTTGACATTATCCACACACGTCTTCACTTTTGACTCCACCAACAATTAATCCACTGAGTAAAAAGAAATGACACGTTTCTTTCTGAGGTTAAAAAAAATGCAGCATGCCATATTTGTTTGTTTACAAGTGAATACACTGGAAACAATCAAACAAACAAAACGTAGATTCAGGAAGGAAAAAAAAAAAAGGTTACATGACAGAGAGCATACACCATAACATGCAGCATACACTTCATTCATGAACTGAGAGGAACATAGTAAACAAAGGCACAAAAATTATCCGCTTTCTTTATGCCAAGTTTGGTCTGTAACCACTGAGATCCAGCTGCTTTTATGCTTGGGTTAACCATGCAAAACTTTGGCCGGTTCAACACACAAACAGAAAAAAATATACATTAAATAAATAAAAACTCAAAATACGCCCAAACCACAAATTGTAGCGTTAAATGTCTCAGATTACGATCGATGAGTTTACATGCTGGAGAGAAAAACCTGGCCAGCAGGAGCACTGGGAGGGTAGCACCATCGCCTGGAGAGGTTAAAACAGTACCTACAGTACCCCATCTACAGTAAGCCTGAGAAGACTCGTTTAACTCGCTTTACAGTTACGGTGACTTGGAATAACGTGATTGGCTGAGCTGTCCTGTTACACCAGAGATGATTTTATCATTTAAAGCAAAGCAGGCACTGGAAAAACTGAGAAGCGTAAAGCAGCACTGCTACATCAGGATGTTAATATCGTGGAGGACTTTTTACAGAGAAGTTTTGTTTTTTTTTAAAAATCAATAAATGGAAACATTGAACATATATTATAGGAAGACAGAAAGTTTTAAAGCATTCGATAAAGTAAAAATAAACAAGCGTGATCAATATGTTTACGTGAACTTGGCTTTAAATGCAAGAGGAGTGCTTAGTTGTTTGCACTCCTGAAAGTTCATTTAACAGAATCACTTGGAGGTGTTATATACTTTTAATCACTAAACCAAATATATGCTCAAAACCAAAACAAATACTGTTTTCCTCTGTGCCACAGAGCTTCACTGCTGTCCAAAAACTACTGGAATGTTATATGTGTATTCATCCGCAGCTGAAAATAGTCCCTATTAATTGCACTTTTGTTTTAACAACAGTGCTCAGCAATTTAAGAAGGTTTTACCTATAAAGTATTGACTTTTTTTCAAAGTTTTACATCATCAAAGCATCAAAACACCACAGAAAAGATGGGAAAGTCAAAGTAATATTTAACTCGTTGTTAGCTATGATTTAATCGTGGGACCAGCCAACATCAAGCCAGGCTGTTTAAACTGAAAGGCTGTTGCTGCCACTGCACTTTATGGCAGCATAAAGTTAATTTCACATTCTTAATTTGCAGGTATAACAAAGACAATCCTGTGTCTTTACCCAATTCCTTATCAAAAACAACAAAATGTTTACCACAAAGTATCTTAGTGTTGTGATATGCTATAACAGGCATCATGACAGATGCAGTTTTACCCAGTAACCCCAAGAGAGACATGGTCTGGTGGTCAGTAGCATCTAAGCTCAAAAGTTCCATTACACTGGATCATTTAATCACATCTTACTGTCTGTGTCATCATGTCATAACATGTTTCTCTGAGGTTTTACTAGGTGTGTTTGTGCTATTTTGATCTGTGAACAGAAAGGACAGTCAAGGACTTTGACCCCTAACAAGCTGATGTTTGCTCCCAGTGTTTGTTTAAGCCTGAGCCAGCTCCAAAACCACAAAGACTGAAACAGATGGTGAAAAATCCTCAGGCATTGAGTTTCGATTCTTCTCACCAGAGGAGGCGTCTATGCACAGAAATGAACCTCAGAGTGCGGTTAGCTTCCCTTTAAGCCTCAATCCTGCGTCTTTACAAAGTTGCAAGTTTACAAAACAATCACAAAGTGATTCTCACATGAGAAACTCTTTCACAGCAGCTGAGCCAGAGACTGATGAGTGGTGGACTGTTTGTACAGTGGCTGTGTAGATAACCTGCTCAGCTGTTGTGAGTAAAGTATGTGATCTATAGGCACAATACACAGAGTGTGCAGAGCTGGGCTGGAGAACAGCATCATGATAATGAGATACCCCATCTGTACCCAGCAAACATTTCAATACTGAATAACTGTCACAGCGGAATTTTCAGACATCAAGTCACAGTTGGAAAAATACATGAGGTTACCGGACATCATTGTTAGACTTTCTGGTAAGAGAAAGCTTGTGTTCAAGATTTTTTTCCCCACTATCTCCTTATTGATGAGAATAAAACAAAAAAGTGTCTCGAGAGGAGGAATCAGGAGAAAAAATAATCATGTCGTGTGACCTCTTTCTTTTCCTGAGCGTTCCTGAGTCTATGACACTGACATCGAGGACAGGGAGGAGATAATTGTAAAAGTTCAATGCATAAACTTCACTGTGCCACAAATGAAATACAGTTTAGATGCAGAAAACTGTAAAAATATAAAGTGTTTTTGCAGTAACCCGATTTGTTATTCCTCACTTTACTGTCTGACCTTGCCTCTATTCTGCGTTGAGACAACACTGACATACGTCTGTCTACGGTTTAGTTTTTGTGGTCGTACTGCGACCTCTTTTGACCTGTTTGCTGGGTAATTACGGGACTAGAAACCTGCTAGACACCTGCTAATGTGCTAGTGTAGCTCTCAAGGGTTTCAGAAACAATGTAGGAGAAAATTTGAATCGGTAATTGATGCAAATTCATTCCAGAAAAGAAACTGTGTATCATGTCTCCCTCTACAAAAAGAAAACCCAGAGAATACATAGACAATGATTAATGATCAACTTAAATACCGATATGCTGCCCAGCCCTAAAGAGTGAAAAAACAGTATTACATGGATTACTGTGCAACTCAGTTTAAATGACACCAGCAAAGAGGAAAATGCAGTTACAGCTTTTCTACATGGGCAGGATGTAGGTGGAGTTGGCCAGCTTGCGCTCCTGTGCGGCAGGAACAGTCTCTCTGTGACGCAGAGGTCTGTGGCAGTCTGGGTCCCGAAGGGGAGGGTAGTGCTGCCTGTAGCACAGCCAGGCGAAGGCGAGACCCAGCAGAGACCCCACCAGCACATCTGCGTAAAGGAGACACATAACAACACGGATAAGAACTTTTGCTAAATTAGTCCCTTATTTACATTATGCACTATTATACACTATATATGGACATAACTAACACAAGCACCTGGGTTCATCATGCAAATGTGATAAGTTACCCAAACCTACCTGGCCCTGTGTGAAAAAGTCATTGCCCGTAAACCTAAGCTGCCACCCTTCACAGCAAGAACTGCAATCAAACATGTATGATAACTGACAATGAGTCTTTCACATTGCTGTGGAGGTGATGTGCCCCACTCTTCTATGGAGAATTGTAATTAAGTCATATTGAAGGGTTTTCAATGATGAGGAGCCTGTTTAAGGTCATGCGACAGATGTGAATCAGTTTTAATCCAGATTCTGAGTAGGTCATTCCAAAACCTTTCCTTTTTCACATTTTCTGATAGAGAGCAGAATTCATGCTTCCATCAGTTGCAACAAGTTGTGAAGGTCCTGACGCAGCCCCAGACCATCACACTACCACCACCATGTTTAACTGTTGTTATGACGTTCTTTTTACTAAATGCTCTGTTAGTTTTATTCAAGATTTAATGGGACTCAAAAATGTCAAAATCACGACTGTCACAGAATATTTTCACATAAATCTTGGAGATCATCAAGAAGTGTTTTTGGCAAATGTGAGATGAGACTTTGTGTCCTTTTTGGTCAGCGTTGGTTTTCACCTTGCCAGAGACATCCATAGATGTTTGTCTGGGTTCTTTTGTGACCTTCTTCAATGAGTCATTGATGCAATCTTGGAGTAATTTTGGTAGGCTGGCCACTCCTGGGAAGGTTCACCACTGTTCACCAAGTTAATTCATAACTTAACAAGGGGCTAATTACGTTTTCGCATACAGACAGCTAAGTCTGGATAACCTTCATAAATAAAAGCGTTTGATAGAGATTTGTCTTTAAAATAGTACCCAAAATTTGTCAGCTAAAAAAGCCAACTACTTACAGTATTTTGCAGTGTTCAGACCAAGCAAATTTAACAGACCTTGCCAGTGGTGTTTGTAGTCGCAGGTTCTGGAGAGGGCGATCACAGCTGCAATGAGTAAAGGAGTGAGGAAGGCACACAGCCGCCACGCTCGGCCTTGGCCCGCTGCTGTGAAGCAGCGCAGCTTTCCTGCAATGTAGAGCGCTGTGAAGCCCAAACCTGCAAAGGCAACTGCAACGAAAGAGAAAGAAACGGAAGGGATGAAATAGAGCCAGAGGAAGTTTTATGCCACAAAATGGGAAATCAGAGCTGAAATTATAGCACTGCACTGAATCCCCACCAGTTAATGATGTGGTCTGCACTACTCTGCTATTAAGAGGCTGAAAAATCTCATACAGTTCCCTTTCTTGAAAGGGCAGAGAGACTTCAGCTGCGGAAGTCTACCTCACTGAGATGTGCAGTTGCATTTCTGATTTTTTTTTATGTTCATAGATTTAAGGCAGTACTATAACTCAGGCATGAGTCTAACAATGAAATAAGAGCCTAAAGGCTATTACACACTTGGATACATGTGCATTGAGATATACGCCCCCCGGCCTCACTCTGTGCCTCCATTTACTTTTCTTGTTGCCTGCTGATGAAAATGTACCAGCTCTGCAGCCATAATTGACCATAACAGCCTCTTACAGGAAGAATGCCCGCTGGGAAAGCTCTTTCTGCCTTCCATGATGACATCTGGGTCACCACTGCATCGCAGCTCCAGATTCATCTGACCGTCTGGGAAACAGCGGTAGAAGAAGTCTGGTCGTGGCCTGAGGATGTGACACAGAATGAACATGGAGGACAAATGTGGAGCTTCTGGTTAAAGTTGAATGTGCTATGTAATGTAACATGCTTACCTGCCAACTACAAGTTTGATGACATTGGTGAAAACTCCGTTCAGCACTAGAGTCAGAGTCACAGCTGGATGACAGGGGGAAACAGAACTGAATCATGAAAAAGATAAATCAACTCAAAAAGCCAGCCCACACATTTAAATGCGACAAACCAAAAAGCTCTTTTGCACGAGTTTCCTACCCAGTGAGGCTTCCTTCAGATCACCACGCTCCAACTTATTCAGGAAGGTGAAAGCCAGGATTACAATCAGCGGGGTGCAAACCGCCACACTCTGTAACAGATCAACAAAAGAGGAGATCATAACAATAATAATTGTAAATCCTCTCCATCTGAGACTGGACACACACACACACACACACACAAAACTCTCCACAGATTCAATATTAAAATGTCTAACGTTACAGCAGTGAAAAGCACATTTACAGCCTCTATGGAAAGTTTACCCCTTTAACAACACCTGCTGTATGGTGGGTGATTTACTTATAACTCATAAATATGCTTACTGGTAGAATTTAAAAACATGGGGCTGTTTTTGGGTAATTAAACTAGATTTCTCCATAGTTTTATTTATTTTTTGCTGCTAAGACCTTTTAGACCATTTTCAAAATCATATTATTGGACATATCAAATACCCCATTGTGCAGTACAGCTTTCGTCCCATGCTGATGTTTTAGGACTCCTAAAACTTTCAGGATAATAGACCAGCCGTTTTTAAGGAAATCAAGACTGGTTAAACTGGGTAAACTTATTTCTTCTCCACACTCCACGCCTCTAAAAGTTTTGAGCCAGTTTATCAAACGTCTCAAAACTCCCCTCTGGAGTCACAGGGGGACTTTACGATTTTGTCCACGTGTTGGACTTGTTTAAAGTGATTTCCCCTGTGAGAGCTCAGTCACACTCAGTAAATATTAACTCTACGTCATCAGAACAAACAACAACTGTAAACAAAAGATTTTCATGATCATATAGCTACGTTCTTGATGTGCATCAAAACATACCCAAACTAAAAAGACAAGATGTTCATTTAATATGTAAATTAACCATCATGCGGTTTAATTTTAAAGCTAATAAAAATCCAGAGAGTTATGATATATTATGAATATTTTTTCTCACAGAAATATGAACTTATGGGAGTTAAGGTCCTAAAAAGAAACTTTACAATGATCCTACAAAACAGCAGAAAGTTAACGTGTTCCAATAAAGTACAAAAATGACCAGAGGGATTTTATTTATTCCAGTTTATCAAACAGCTATACTCACAAACATAAGAGAGGTGGGTACATGGTCCCTCTCCACGCGGTGGAATTTATACAGCCACATCTCCTCTGCCTGAATCTCACGGTAGAAAGGAGGAAGCTGCTCCGTCACACTGAGCAAAGCACAAATGGTGTTAAGGTGGTGTTTGCCCACAATAAAACAAAATGCTTGCATTCAGATGTTGTGCCTGTCCCAGGGATAACTTACAGGAACACCACCAACAGCGCCAGCCGGATGGAAATTTCCGACAGGAAACCACGCAGCAGCCTCCTCTTCATTTTGTTTCTCGGAGTGGACGTCAGTCAACAGCAAACATCTTCACTCCACCATCTTTTAACTTAACTGGGACTAAAGACAATGGAGAGCTGAGTTTTAGTTTTACTTTAATTTAGATGTTGAAAGAAAAACAATGAAACCTAAATAGATGAGAAGATTATTGATTTTTTTTTTTAAATAGTTTCAGTGATTTATGCAAAATACTTTAGTTACAAGTATGTGCATTACAAACAGCTGAAGTTATTCTGCTTTATTCTGTTGAGGTGGTACAGTTATTTCCTGGGCACCTCCTGGTGATACTGGTTAATATTTTGGGCTGTAAGTCTAGTTTTAACCTTAACATCTACAGCCAATCACCTGCCTCCATCTCCCCTTATCCTTACTATCCTCCTCTATCACACCAAATTTCCTTGACTACACCCATGAAAATTCCTTTGAAGTATTTCTCTTTTCCTCCTGCATGGCAGCTACATCTTCAACATCCTTTGTCCAGTATGCTCACTATTCCTCCTCTGCAAATGCCCAAATCATCTCGGTCTAACCCCTAACTTTATCTCCAAACACTCAACCTGAGTTGCCCCTCTGATGTACTTATTTCTAATCCATTCCATCACTCCCAATAAAAATCTTAACTCTACCACCTCCAGTTCAACCACCCGTCGTTTGAAATTAAGTTAAAAGATAACCCCGTTTACCAAAATGAGGGCATGAAACGTCACACGAAAGGTAACAATTCCAAGTTTCTCAAAATAATCATCATTAAAGCAAAGCTACTTACATTATTTATACATCCTATATACAGAAAAACAGCAAATATAAACGTTGTACTACAGTAAATATATGGAGCCCACTAAGTCCTGTAAGGTGATATTTTTTTATCTTATTACTTGTTTGATTAAGATAATCACTTGCTCGAAGAGATAAATAACTTGTTTGCACAAGATAAAAACCGTTGTGTAACTTGTGTCCACAATAAAATGCTCTCAAAAGCCAAATAACTTGATTTGCACAAGGTTAAAAACAACTCTATCTTAAGGGACTCCATAAAAATGGGGTGTATGTAAAATGATCTTGACACTTAACATCTGGTGTTGGTCTAAAGGAGGAGAAAATAATCTTGTAATCTTAATAAATACATGAGTGCACCATTCATTTGAAATCACAGGCAAAACGATGCCAAATGCGCCTGTTTGAGCTTATTATTTTAAAAGAAATGCAAAAAATAAAATAAAATTGATGACTCCCCCTCTTTACACATCGTATGTTCGCACAGATAAATACAGGTAAAGATAAAAAGGCTGTTTACATCAGTATTTACACTGACCACGTCTAAAATCTGGCATAAAGGCCAACATGCTGCAACTGTGCCCTCCACTTCCAGATGCTCTATATATTAAAGAGGTTCCATTTGACCGGATATAACATAAACGCATTGAATTATGATCAGTGCCGTCGGTACAGAGGAAAATTATTATTTAAGTGATCTGTACAAAGTATACGTTAGCAGACTAAGCTAAGCAGAGCTAGCACCATCTGTCACCATAGACATCTGGCCGAATTTCCGCGTTGTCAAGCAAATTGACAAAAATTAACACTACTAACCTTAAACCGGAAGCTGTTCTTTACCTCTTTATCCTCATAGTTTACTCTTCTTGTAACATAAAGCAGGCCCCTAACTCTTCTGTGTCTACCGAAGGTGTAAGTCGCGCATTCTTAGATTTGAGAGAAACAGGGATGTCACGGAGGAGGAGGAGGAGAAAGAGCGCTGCGTGAAGCTAACGAACACCGCACGCGCGTCTGGTGTGAGCTGTCAAAATAAAAGCCTTAAAAATGAAAGTGTTAAGTTAAATGCGGCTCAAAGTCCCGTCGTACTCCAGATAGATAGATAGATAGATAGATAGATAGATAGATAGATAGATTTTAAAAAAGCGAGTTGTAGTGAAGAATTGCGATTGTGTAGTTCACTGTGTACATTTTTTAAAAAGTATATTAAAAAGATGGCCAGCAATTATAAAACTGAGGTATGGTGACAGTTTATTACCTTTTCCCTGTGTGTTATTTAGTAACATTTGATTTTTAATCAAGGTATAAAAGTGTTAATTCAGTAATTTTCGATGGACAATTCTTTTCTGCTGTTTTGATTTTTTTTTTTTTTTCGTTTACTTTTTTTCGGATGGGGGGTTGTAATGTTCTCATGATATAAATGCTTCACGGTGATCCACGTTCGTTCCAAAGGAGAAAAACATTTTCTTGATGTTTTGTAAACCGGAAGTTGTCGTAGATCAGTTTTTCCTGCTTTACACGTGGGATGCAAGAAGCCACGTCACGTTACGAATGGCCACCTAGAGGTTACAGAAGATGTCTGCATGATTTATTGCCTAAATGTTTGTTTCTTTACTGCTGCGTCTTCGTAAAATATTTCACTTTTTGCATAAGTTTAGCTCCACTTATTAAATACTCATCCATTCAAAGCTTCCCAGTTTATATTTCTAGGATTTTTATGTGTTTTGCCTGTTAATATGTTTTTACCGCACATTGAGGTAGGAGAAATAGCATTTCACTCATTGTATGGTTGTCCCGGACCAGTTACCAAGAAGGTAAAGTTCATTAAAATACACACTTAAAAATAATTGCCCCGATAATTCTCCAGAGCAAGATTAATATAAGTAAATAAAACTAAACAGAAACTTAATACTAGGTGTAAACTAAAAATGTTTTTATTAACTGAAATAAATATAAAAAATAGAATTTTGGGAAAGATGAAAACGATACTGCATCCTTACAAAACAAAATAAAAATGCTAAGGAAATGTCATGAATTTTTGGTCTTTATGACTTTGGTTAAATCTTGTTATCAGGCACCAGCCTGATTAGGGTTGATTGAGACTCTATATATGTATATAACTGAGAGGCTTAAATCTGCCCCTTACAAACACTCCAGTCTGGGTCTTCATATCAGGTACACAGAACCTTAGATGAATAATGACAAATTTGCCAAAATGCAGAAGCAGTATGTGGACAGACTTAGACACACCATTACTGCTTCTATATTATCTCAATACAGCTCTTCTCTCTCAGACTTTTAGGCTTACTTGTGGTTCCTCAGATATTTAAAAGTAGAATGGGAGGCAGATCCTTCTGCGTTCAGGTCCTCCTTCCATGCAACCAGATCACAGTTTGGATTCAGGAGACAGACCCCTCTCTGCCTTTATGACTAGCCTTAAAACGTTCCCTTTTTGAAAAAGCATATAGTTAAAACTGGATCAGGTGACCCTCAACCCTAGGCCGCTGGGGGGTTCCTATGGTACGTTGTTCTTCTTCACTCACCTCTTTTCACTCTCTATGTATAGGGGTGGCTGTAGCTCAGGTAGAGCAGCTCTCCTACTACTTGGAAGGTTACATAGAAAGAGCATAGAAAAAAATGGGCGAATGAGGCAAGTTGTGTAACTCTTAAAATGATCAGATAGTGGCAAAGAAGTTATACAAGATGCATTCCTCAGTTAGCATGGTAAATGTAAAAATTCACAACAGTATGTGCTGCTAGGAGAAAGTTGAAAATGTTGAAAAAAGTGGAGATGTCTGAACACAGCAGGACGTTTGGAGAAATCCAAACACCTTATATCAAACATGGTGATGATTGGTGCTTGTTTAGCAGTCACTTAGTCAACTATAAGCCTCTGTTTACCAAAGTACTCTAGGGTCTAATGTGAGGTCATAAATAAAGCTTGGCTGAAATTGGGTCATGCAACAAGACAATGATCCAAAGCACAAAATCTACTATATAATAACCTGACCTCAACCCAATTAAAATGTCTGAAATTGTAAGGAATGGGCCAAAATTCCTCCATTATGCTTTGAGAAACTGATAAACTCATACAGATCATGATTACTTTAAGTTATTTCACACTTGCTAAAGGCAGTTCTACAATCACACGCTACTTTTGGATTTTAGTTTTTGACATTAACATCCTAGGACCTAGAGTCCACATATGTGGACATCACATTTTAGGATGTCTAGACCAAAATACTTAATTTTCCTCTACAAGGCCTGATATCCACGTACAAGGACATTATGCTGCCACTGTTCTATCAAAATAAATGTCCTCATATGTGGATCTCATTTTTAAGGAACAAAATTCAGTAAAAAAAATTTTTTTTTAAATCTGGTAATTTTTTGTTTTTACATTCATCAGGTACCAATCAGCTCAAATAGCAAAGAAAAATTTAAAATGCATGCCATGAAAGAGTTTGGGTCTTAGAAGGTTAATAGCATGATCTATTTTCTCTTTGCCACGACTGTATAATAACTCCACTGCAGAGTGGTAAGAATTCGCCCCTGGATGCATTTTGCTCTGGTTCACTTTGTTCTCACCAAACAATAAAAAAAAAAGAAGCCACACACAGTGGGAGTGTTTCACTGAGACAGAGTACAGCTTTATTAAAGTCAAACTTCAGGCATGTCTGAACTCTTCAAACTCAACTTTCGAATGAAAAAGGACAGAATCAATATCCTCAAATAAAAAGACAGTCATGTACAAAAAGAGTGTCGTCTCAACAGTCACACACATTTAGAAGCAGAATTTTACAGGCAAAAAGAGCACGCCACAGTAACAAGATCCTATGCAAGTTCAATGCAAACTATTTACAAGTTCTTCAACAATAATGTAGTATGCAGTAACACAGATTGAACAGTAATTAACATGGTATTTTGTGTTCATCCACTTTTTAATTGAAGCAACACCAAGAGAGATAGATATGACCCCAGTTAGAGTTACTGTAAGCAATTTTACTACAAGTAAAAAGAGATCATGAGTGCTTATGAAGGTGAATTTATTTATTTATTCCAACACTATTTGACAGCATGTTAATTAAAAAAAACCCAAAAAAACCCCAAAATGACAGTCGGCAACATTGCACAAAACACAAAAGACATTACAGTGAACTGAAACATGCCCTTTGACACAGAGACAGGGGGTGGAAAACAAAATAAAATCCTCCTTAGGCGTATTTAAGGGCCACTTAAATGAGAGCAAACATGCTGTCTCTTCAAACCAAAACATACACACCAGACAGTTTCTGAAGTAACTCAGATGAACACTTAAATAATACTGCTGCTTTGTCAGGCAGGAGGGCCGGGAGAGGACAAACTGGCACAAAAAAATGAGCGCGATCATGCGATCTGCAGGTGCGAAGGAAAATAAAGGCCGTTCGGTTTTGCAGAATCTCTGTGCAATACAATAAAAAAAACCAAAAAAAAACAACCAAACAAAAAGACATTGGCAATAAGTCGTTGTCTGGAAGCATGCAGTTCAGCTAAGCAACAGAAAAAAAACAGAAGCTTTAAGACAAGTTTTATCATCATAAATGATCGCTTTTGTTTAAGCGGATAACACGAGTCAGGGATGCCTACGGTTCGATAATCATACACGTACGAAACTTGTGCTCAAAAAAACCCAAACCTAAGCAAACAAACAGTACATCAATAAATTAAAAAAGAAAGAAACTAAAGTTTAGACGCACAGACCTTTTGGAGTACACAAATAGGTGCTTTAGTCATGGACCTACTTGATTATCAAGGAATACAGTTGTAAAAAGAAAAGAAAAACTAGAAGTGCTTAATTGCATTAAAAACAAAACAAATACAACTATCCCCTTTTTTTCGCCTCCAGGAATCCCATCTTAAAAAAGGCTTCCTGAAAGGCACAAAACAACAGGAATTATAGGAAAGAAACTGCCGAATGCAGAAGAGTGAGAGACTTTAACTTGAAGGGGGCAAAAAGTTCATAGTTCAAGCTTTTCTATGCATTTCTGAATGCACATCAATCAATTAAAACAGAAGTCTGACCCCAAAAAGTTCATTTCCCCGTGGTCGAATTAAATCTGACTTTAACGTCCCCGTTTTCACAAATATCTGTTGTTGGACATTAAAAAAAGTCAGGTGATTATCACAGCGAGTGAGTAGGCATCAAGTGTCCTGCCTCAAACTTTGCCTAAACTAATCAGGCCTTGTGTTGTGTGCCACAAGCGAGAATCAGTGAGAATCAGTGTCCAGAGGTCGTTCAAGGCCTCACACTTAAACTGAAATCCTGTAGCGCACAGAAACCGGACTTGTGCATATTAACATAATTTGTCAATGAACGGTGAGTATTTTCAAACAACTAAAACACGTCTAGTACGTCTTAGTTTTCTGCATTCGGAGGCTTTTATTCTTTCTCCCTCATGATTTACAGCCAGCTGCCAGTTTATTAGGCAAAACCAACAACAACCCACACTGCTATCAGGCCTGAAATAAAATTTTAAAGAAAGCTATAATGCTCAGCTTTTGTTTTTAGAGGTGGCAAATTTTTTAGAGCAGGGTGTCAAACAAAAGGCCAGAACTGGCCTGGCAAAGTCTCCAATCTGTCCAGCTTTGGAAATATTGAGGGGATAAACTTTTGGACTTTTAACTGTGTTTTTACAGTTACTAAGTATCAAAGTGGGCTGCATGTGGCCTTTGATGTATAATAAGTTTGACATCCCTGTTTTAGAGGCCGGAGAATAAAACTGTCCATTTAGAAGCTGTAGCGTAACAAGAGGCTGGATACAATCCCAGCTGGTGACTGGGCAAGAGGTGGCGTAGAGATCATCCTTTCAGATATTTACCCACGATTAATCTATCAGCATCGACATCTGAACGAGTTTACGACTCATGCAATCCCACTAAAGATTAGGACTGCACATGCTCCTCAGCTCAGTAAAGAATACCTTAAACAACAATATAAAGAACATAATGTCATTTTAACTCACTGGCTCAGTTTTTATTAGCACTTAAAATAAAAACATTCGTCTGCGAAAACAGATCTCTCTTAGTGATGTACCAGTGTGGGTAGACTGAAGTCAGCCTCAACAACACTCAGGTAAACAAGAAAAAAAACAAAAAAAAAAAAAAACGCACCTGAGTGTCAGCACCTTGAAGCCCTGTATGTTTCATATCATGTCTGAAAAAGGCTCCATTTATTCTACCGTCATCAACATCAGTAGAAAAATAATGAGCATTATAACCTCCTCGAAGTTTCATCCCAGTTCTGAAGTTCTATCTAATAAACGGGCAACTGAGTGTTTAAAAAGACCCTAAATCACCTAAATTGATTGGAAACATTGGCACCATTTTACCCTGTTGCACTTTTTTTTTTTTTTTTTAAAGAGAAAATACATCTTTTAAGGGCACAAAAAACAAAACAAACATCAGTGTAACTGACAAAGCAAGGTGCGATCACAGAAAAGCTTCCTTCAGTGACAACCACCTGAGTCCGGGCTGCAAAACCTGCTCTGAAACAGAAACTTTACATTCCAATACTGAAGTGCTTCACACTGCTTTTAAACACCAATTACAGTGAGTCACGACACAGGCTGATGAGCAGCGGCTGTTACCGGATGTGGAATCATTACACCAAATGTTTAAAAAAAAAAAAAAAAAAAACAAGAAAAAGAAAGAAAATACAGGTATATTACGTAAAACTCCCCATATGTTTTTTTAAGCCTATTTCCTTACAGAGGGAGACAAGTTACTGCACTGGTGTTTGAAAAAGAAATTGGTATAAAATGTGGTGCAATAAATACAAAAATTTGAGATTTGACGATGAGCGATTAAAAACACTGTACAGAAGTTTGTACATTATACTGGACTGAACTGTTGTTACACCATTACGTCTCCATATAAAGCCCAGCCTTAAGAGTTTTCTCAAGCTGGAAAATGAAGAAGTGTCTCTGGAGGACACGGAGGACATTTTTTTTTGTTTTCTTTTTTTTTTTTTTTTGGACGAAGCTGGGTTGGCAGTCTTTCCTACTTGTGTGCCAAAGAAAAATGTAAAAGAAAACAAACAATAAAAGAAATATGAAACAAAAATAAAATAAAATAAAAACAGCATTTAGGCCACTTTCCTCAGAAGAAACAAGCCACACCCAGCGCTCACCACGTTTCTGACCGAGAGGCAAAAAGTTACAACACAGTTTAACTTCCAATAATACAAGAAGAAGAGGTATCCATTTTGAAACACTTGTCATATGTTCTTTTAATATACATTTCTGTATACGTATGACCTAGCTAAGGTGAGTAGCAATGAGCCGCGTGAAAGTGCTTTTCAGAAAAAGTCTGGCAAAAAAACCCAAATCCCCGAAAACAAAAAAGCCGTCACAGTACGCCGAACCGAAACAACCGAAGTGGACTGCATCTGGGCAGTAGTAACTACAGCTAAAAACCCAAACTTAAGGCTTATTAACACTTCTTTAAGACAGCACCAGTGATCACAAGCTGGGCCCCTCCATCTACTTTGCAAATAACTAATTGGAGGAAACATGAAAACATAGCTTTAAAGAAAGAATTTTTAAAAAAAGGATCTGTCTTGTTTTTTTTTTTTTCAATTATTATTACAAAAAAAAAAGAAAAAAGAAAAAGCTTTTCCATCTTCCAAGAACAATCAGAGAGGTGAGGCTCCGCCCCCTCCTGATCTTTTTAGTATTTTACAATATTGTGAGCCAATTATGTACACAATGGCGAGTGAGACTGGCAATATGAAAATCACAAGAACTTCTGAAATGTCATACCATTTCACTATATACCATTATATTTCACCTTAATAGGACTATTTTCACAAGGAGGTCTGCGTAATGTTCAACACCTAAACAAACATAATACACCACTCACTGAGATGAAGTGAGAGAATCTGTCTGTAAACATTAACAAACATAGATACTGTATATAATTATATTTATCTATACCCATAAGCATATTAAAACCATGTTTAAGGAAGGTTGGAATGTAGTGTGGTCCTGGAAAAAAACAAATTGCACGAAATTGGTCATTTCCCCGCCGCTCCTTTTCTCTAACAGATAAAGAGGATGACAGATCACGAGAAAAGCTGGCTCGTCTCCATCCTAAAGCCACCCTGTGTGTGAGACCACAGCTTACAGCAGGTAAACAAGGAGAGGAGCAGCTTGGTGGTGATGGAGAGCTTCAGCTCCCACATCCTTTTCCTCCTCTCTGCCCCTTCCTCCACCTCACTCAGTGAGTTCTTCAAAGTGCCAGGAACTGGAGACGTGACGACGCTTACACTGCTTTAAAAAGAAAGAAAGAAAAAAAAATAGCAGTAAAAATTTAAAAACAACATAATGAGGTGGTGGCCTGGGCCCTCCAGTGGGCGCAGGCGAGCTGCAGAGAGTGTAAGTAGTGGTGTTTTATGGCAAGACAGGAGGGAAAACGGTGCCTGATGATTTCTGGTCCTTCTCCTACTGTCGCCACAAAACAGCATCAAGGTGTTCGTCAGCGTGTCTCAGCTCTGAGTTGCGGCCATCGCATGTGTCAAAAAAAAAAGAAAAAAGCACTGTATTCCCTGTTGTAGTGCACTGCTTAGGATCAGAGGTGGATTGGAGCACACTTTGCAGGGAATGAGGTATTAAGGGTTTTATCACTCCGTGGCCGGCTGGCCTGACTCCGGCTCCTCTTTGACTCTGACGGGGCTCTGAGCGGAGCGCCGCTGCTGGGTGGAGCTGGATTTGGCCCCCAGGGGACTGAGCGGGTTGTGGCTGGAACAACAGAGGCGGTCGTCCAGGGAGGAGGTGGTGAGCGCCCCCGCCTCATGATCCCGGCAGAAGGAGCGAGGGCAGAAGTCACAGAGAGACGAGGCCGGGTTGCTGCAAACGCTGCAGTCATGCCACGGGCATTCCCACCGCCCTGGAGACAGGAAATGGGTTAATTACAGACGCATCAAGTCAGAGAACTGAAAAAGGAGATTATTTAAAAATAAATAACACATATAGCCCACCACATCTGCAGTCCACTTGACATGTCAATCACAACTCTGATCATCACACTTCGTGTTTTCTTTGATTGGGAAAACTGGTGTAAAGCATGTGAACCAGATTACAAATGAGTATGTGCTGATCTTTGATATAGATTAGATAGAACTTTATTAATCCCTCGGGTGGGTTCCTCTGGGAAATTCGATTTCCAAAAAAAGCATAGGCCCAGGACGAGCCTTCCTGTTAACTGTCACACTGCTGAGAGATCGTCATCTAGACACTAATTCAGCACAGAAGTCAAAACAGACGGATAAAGGTAAAAAGTGTCCAATCAGTGTAACATCTACCTCCACAGAGTAGCTTAATTTTTATATGCTCCATTACATTTCTGATAAAAACAAAAGCTTTAAAAGTAAATGGAGTGGATGTCTCTCCCTGCCTCCTTCAGACACTTCTGCATCTGTGTCCCAGCTACAAATCCAAAATGGAAAGCTCATGGAAAACTGATGCATAAGGACAGCATACAGGGGTGGATGGGAACAGTGACTTAAATGCTGTGCTTTCCACCACCTTTGTCGTTTTCCTGCTGTGCTGATTTTTTTATGTTGTGGAGTGAACTGATTTTTGAGGACAGGAGTTTCCAACCTCAAAAAGAGATCCCAAACAAAAACTTGAGCTGTCAATGAGATGATTTACAGAACAGGAAATTCTTCTAATATCCTGTCCTAATACATCTGCTTTAATTTCCGGTACATTACTGATAACATAGTATTATAGAGAAGGTTTGAAAGTACAGACAGCCAATTAAAAAAAAAAAAAAAAAAAAAACCCTGGAAAACTGCAAGAAACTGACCTGCAGAAACGTTTCAGGAGCAACACAAACTAAACAAAAGCATGCAGAAAGTCATTTCTGTCGTTACCGTATGGCGGTTTGGTGAGGTTGAGACACAGCAGGTGATACGCTTTTGGGCAGTCCTTCCTGTCACACATCACCAGCTCTCCTCCTTTTCCGCAGCAGAAGCAAAAGTACTCGTGTGTGTGTTTGCCCTCCGGCCGCAGTTTCCGCTTCTTCTGCTTCATCTTTGCATTCCTGGCCTTTTCCTCTTTCTCCGTCACTGCAGCACTCTGCAGGAAATATGATAAAACAAGAAAGAGGTATCAAACACAGGTTCCAAACTTGGCTGCTCCTTCTTAGGTACTCTGAATTTTAATGGGGATGACAAACATCCTCACCGATGGCTGGACCCCAAGAAATCCAGAGCAGTTGTCTGATCCACAGTGACACGACGTTCTCCTGTTGCCCACACAGTGCAGATTGTAGTTAAACGTCAGCTCTGTGCCTGCAGGGACACCAGGGAGAAGAGCAACATTAAATGGGAATCATCCAACTTGCTCTCAGTACATTTAATATACATGAAGGAAAATGTGTGTCAGAGCTGCAGATTAACTCACCAGCCTCGATGTCACAAAGGGCAAAGATTCCAATACGAACGTCGCCGTTTACCGTCCACTTCTGGGTTTCGCAGTTTGGGCTGCAGCTGTGGTTAATAAACCGAGACGAGTTTCCTTTTGGGCCAGCGTCGATGACACGATCCTACCGGGAAGACGTGAGTATTAAGACACCAGAGTTTAGGAAATGTTCTTCTGTGGACGATTTATGTATCAGGGATGTTATGTGAACTGACCCCAAATTGGACAAGGAAATGAATGGATGAACAAATAAATGGGACAGTCAAGGACTGAAAAATTAAATCAATGAGGAAGTGAAAAAAAAACAAAAACAATTTAAGATCACTGAAAAGTATGTTGGAGTCTTTTGGGGGCGTTTCTAATGGATTATCTGACTAATATTACAACTTGTTGTATGTTACCTATTGTTACCTGTTGTATGTTATCTATTGTTGTTAGCATTGTGTATCCTGAGTGTCCAGTAAACGTCACAGATGTTACCTTGGTGAGGGTGAGCATGTAGAAGTTGGTCACATGATTTTCATGGGCACGTTTGATTCGCTGCTGGCACTCTTCTGAGTCTATCACCTCTCCCACATACTCGGCCACAAAGTCACCCTGCAGGAAACAACAAACACATTTATATTGTTTTAGTTATTACACAGACACGCACTTAAAAATTACTTATTGCTAGGAAGCAGACTGACAACAAATAACAAACACACATATGAGAACCACTGATTTGCTGAACTTTTACACTCTTGCCTGGCAGATGAAACTGATTTCTAGATTTTTGAATTTACATATCTAGAAACTGCTACTGCACTCAGATGTTTTTGTTTGTATGCAGAAGAAGATACTTATAGCATAAATGAACATATGTTAACAAATATCACAGACACTGGGGCGTTTAAAAGCTTTTCTGCAGGGTAGGCAGCTTGCAAGATTAATAAGAAGAGCTTTTATTGTAATCTATTCAGTTTTTTTATTTTTCAGTATTTTTCTATGTTTAATTTGATTGTTAAACTAATTTAGATTGCTTTATTTAACATTTCAGCTTGTAGCAAATACAAATCAGATGTGCTGATGCTCTTTAGATGAAAGGTCTGCATTTTAAGTGCAGCGCCCACCTTCTTCAGTGCCTGGTTTGTCCTGAGGCCCCAGCCACACCCTTCCGTCTTTATCACTTCTGTTTCTGCATACAGCCGTTTGGAGAAACACTGATTCTCACAGCTGTCTCCTGCAGGGCACACCTGATCACAGGAGCACAACCAACCACAGAAAGTTAAAAGTTAGATTTTATTACCTGAATCACAAATGACATAAAAACCCAAAGATGCACGCAGACCTGTGGGTGACACTCGTACTGCAGCATGCGGTTGAGACACTGGGACTCCAGGCTGCAGGGATGCTCATCTGCTGGCTTGCAGTTGCATCGCTGAATTTCTGACAAGTCGGCCACGTGCACCTGAACTTTCCCCACAGGCTTGTTGGACTGACAGGAAAACAAAGCAGCCACAGAATTAGTAACAACCCTGAAAACTTGACGATCAAAACTTATAACCACCTTTTGGTCTTTCCATCTGCTCACCTTGATGAACTTGTAGGGTGGTGGTTTGCGAGAATTGCGGTCTTGCTTTAGAGCCTCCCTGCTCTCCCTCTGCGCCTTAAGCTCCTGAAAGCGCCGGGCTGCTTCTTCCAGAGCTAAAAGATGAATAGCGACTCAGAAAATCATCTTTTCTTTTGGCTTGAAGTGATATCACAACAGATTAGAAGGAAGGATTTTAGGAATATGTTACCTTTCTTGAAGGTTTTGTTAATATTGATCTGTCCTGTGACAAAGTTCTTGTCATTCTCCACATATGGGAAGACGCGGCCTTGGTTGATCCAGTAGTAGTCATGGGAGCCAAAGAAGAAAACCGGGAAGTCACCAATATCGTGCCGAAGACTCTGAATGTTTGATGGCACCAGGCGAGGGTTGCAGATCTCTGCAGGCCACCACCTGGCAAGCAAGGGACATCATTAGAAAATCAAGGGCAAAAGTGAATAAGAATAAAAATACCTATAGGCCACAGAAGCCTGTGATATGAAATTCCACAATCTAAATTTACAGATAAATCCACGATGCAGCGAGTCCTCGAAAAGGTGAACCATGACTTAGAGAGGAAATACTGTATTTATTTGTTTCTGCCTAGAAATTTTGTTTTTTTAAATCAAATTCAGAGCTGCTTCATCAACAGATTAATAATTATCTGTGTGCACACCTTTAATCTGCCAGAAGATTCTAAACTGTGAGACAAATATTGAGCCTGACTGACAGTCAGTGTGAGAGCGAAAAGCACTGCTCAGTGTTTCCTGAATACCTGCATTTATATTATCACATCCTGTTTCCCCATGAGGTGTGAAAACAATGTGCTACACCGAGTTTAAACAGACCAAGACCAACAATCTGCATGCACGCACCCCCCTGACATGTTTGCGGTTCTCAGGCTCATATTAGATTTCTTCCTGCTGCAGACGCAAGTAAAAAACAGATCGTTTAAACCACTGACAGCTCAGCTAAATAAAATAGTCTAGTTACAAGATCCTCTATGATGGGGTGGGATATATTAGGCAGCTGGTTAACAGTCTATTCTTAAAACATATGTGTTAGAAGCTGAAAAAATAGGTTGTGTGTCTCTCAAAGATTTAAGAGACAAACTGCGATGCATGTCCTGTTTTGCGTTGCCAGTACACAGCATTTACCAACAGAGGCCCATGGGAATACAAGCAGACAACTGAGATTACGGTCTCTGATAACACTGAGGAATAAAGGCTGTCCTGTGTAGCTGATCTGCCAGATTAGCTACTGTAGCACAAATAAGTGAAACTCTTAATGGTGGTCATGAGAGACTGATGAATAAAACAGTCAGCACTCTCATGCTAGCTTTAAGCACAAGCAGTGGTCATGTGAGCATCAAAAATGGATCACTGGTTGTCTAGTCTGATGAATCATGTCTTCTTTACGTCATGTGAACGGCTGGGTGAGTGTGTGTTGTTTACCTGGGGAAGAAATGGTAAATGGCCTGTATTTGTATAGCGCTTTACTAGTCCCTAAGGACCCCAAAGCGCTTTACACATCCAGTCATCCACCCATTCACACACACATTCACACACTGGTGATGGCAAGCTACATTGTAGCCACCCTGGGGCGCACGGACATGGCAGTTAGGATGCACTATGGAAAGAATAACAGCTGACAGAGACAGTGTGATGCATCTATCAGTGTTTTTTGTATTCATGTGGTTGTTACGATGACATGGAACAAACACTGTTGCATGACCAGATACATAACTTCATTGCAGCCGTTCACTCTGATGGTGTTTTCTAGCAGGAATGGAGAATGACTATCTTCACAGATTGATGATGATTTCTTTTGTCTTCTGCTCCGTTTAATTTTAGTGTCTTTTATTTTAACCTTTTATTATGAATACTGGCTTTTGTAAAGGAGTTTGTAACTCTTGAGAGGAAAAAGTGCTAAATAAACAAATATTGCTTGGGTCTCCAAAGTCTCTAAATCCTCATTCTGACTGAGCAGCAACTTGCAGGACTTAAAGGCTCTTCTGCTAACGTCATGGTACCCGATACTAAAGGAAACATTCAGTGGATTCTATGCCTTGATGCGTCAGACACAGTGTTGGCAGCACTAGGGGGACATAAACGGTATTAGGAAGGTGGTTTTAATATTGTGGCTGATTGTTGGTCTTAATTTTTTTAAGGCTCTGGACAAAAGATACTTGAACAGTTTCAGCTTCTGTGGCAGATTTAAATTATCAAGACTAGAAGGATTATTATAAGAAAGGAAACAGTATTGCTGGTCATTACTGGGTTTCTGGACAACAGCGGAGGTCTACGACACAGAAGACTCTATGTGCAATCAACTTTCTGTGGTTTTTTAAATAGGATTAAAAGGTAGAAATCATGCACTGAAATCTAAACTATCACTATCTTATCCTTTAAATGCATCCATACCACAAAGTGACAGCTGCATAACCCTCAGCTGTCCCCAATCTGTGCTTCCTACCTGTAGTTGCCTAGTTTGACCCAGACAATTTGTTTGTAGTGAGGTTTCTTCCCTGCCCTGCAATCGCTGCAGGACCACGACCCCTCCGGCATCTCCATCTCCAGACACTCCGGGTGGAAGGAAGCTGGGCATGAGTCGCAGCACAGCAACTTGCCTCCTACATTTGTATGGATGTATACATGTGTGTGTTTGCGTATGTGTGTGTGTGTGTGTGTGTGTGTGTGTGTGTGTGTGTGTGTGTGTGTGTGTGTGTGTGTGTGTGTGTGTGTGTGTGTGCATGCGTTGTGGGGAGGGGGTGGGTATGCAAAGAGAGGAGGAGTGCATGATTAGGTGATGCACCTTAACACCTGGTCAAACTCTGAATCTCATTTGCAGACAAGCCTATTAACTAAAAGTACAACTAGTACAAAGTCTATAAATACAGAATACAATCGTGGTTTTCTAGCATCTAATGTGAGTTAAAACAGTGTTCCTTAGGAAGACATTCCTACCACAATAACATCTGGCTATTAATCTAAATGAAAAACTAAGGCTAGGACCTTCTGGTCTGAGTGAAGCCTCCTGTAACAGCCTGACGGCATGAATGAAATGATTGGAAACCCTGCATGGGTTTCCTGGTTTGGGTATAGCATTTTATTGCAGCAGTTACAGCATGTCTGGCAATCAGATTCAGAGCACTGTACCAAGACCAGTCTTATGGGAAATACATGCGGTAGCACCGGAATAAAAATCAGCCAGCAGGTTAACAATGAATCAGGGTTATACTCAAATAACAAAGTACTGGCAAAAAGCCGGCATGCAGTCCAGCTCATAAAGCAAACTTCCCATCACACATATCACATTCTGCACAGACCAGCTTGCATGGAATCAAATCTTTACAGTATTTCCATTTCCAAAATGTAATTTAAAAAAAAATGCAATAGCAGAATTATAATTTTTAAAAAAGAAGAAAAAACCCTGTAATTTAACCTCCATCACCTGGAAACAGTTCTTTGCTTAATTGTACTAAATGATTAGGATTATATTCCATCCAAGGCAGGTCAAAGCTCAAAGACATGAGGGGAGCCAAAATGTCATACTGTTTGAAATTTTCAGTCAAAAACAAACTTAGTTGCAGTTGCCATAAAAGAGGTGACGCCGGACGAGGTCTTTCAAATCAAAACCAAGCCCAGAGTGCTGAAGCAGAGAAGCAATGCGCCTCCAGCAGCGAGAAGCTCCACAAACCACAGAGAGAACCTGAACCAACCCAGAGCATTGGGACTTCATACATCCATGCTGCAGGTCTAAGGACCAATTTTATTTTACCAGCAGATAAACTGATTTATTTTCTTTATAACCGACTATTTTAGCAAAGAAGTTTGTAGATTGGTTGCGCATCAGCAACCAATTTTACGATGGGCCTCATGCAAGAACCACTCATACAAACAAAGCAGATCTACGATAAATAAGAACTTTTCACGTTCAACAGGATGAGTGAACAAAATTCATGAGCTGTTCAGATTAGTTGTGTTAAAAAGAGATTTTTCCACATTAGTCTGACTTTTAGCTTTGCACTGACCATCCCCACCCCCCGGGCCCTGGACTCGTACCGGTCCGTGAGTCGTTTGGTACCGGGCCGCGAGAGTTGAGGCTCAGGTGTGAAATATATGGTTTTCAGGGTTTTTATCGGTTTTCAGCATTATTTTGTTATCATTTTTATTGTTAACTCGGTTTTCCTCGGTCTTTTCATGTGTGTTATGAATAAATCTTCTTTTTTTCGGTACCGGTACTAGTTTTATTTTGTTGTATTTATCTGCGACACCTTAAAGGCCGGTCCGTGAAAATATTATCGGGCATAAACCGGTCCGTGACGCAAAAAAGGTTGGGGACCGCGGTTTTATTCTGTAATTGACTTAAAAGACGAATAACCAAATACCTCTCATCCTGCTGAACAGTATCCGTGTTTGTGACACTGGCTCCTCTTCATTGCTTCCCATCGTAACTTTGCAGAGAGAATTTGTCGCCTCTAACTTCATGCCAAATTATTCCCTTTTATACATGTAGAGTACTGCACAAAGGTTTAAAGGCATTTCAATGTTTAGGTTCTTATCATTCAAATAGTACCAGGGTGTCAGGGAACGGTCTGCTCAGCCAAACTCACATCATAGATGCCCAAATATTCAACCAAAGTCATAAAGCTATAAAGAAGTATCTTTAGCATCAAAAAGAAAACATCCTGACACCTTAGAGTCGGTCTTGGAAAGTCTGCAAGGTTTCATTTACTCTGGAAAACACTTCTTTTTGACTCTGAGAATAATCATAATTTACAAAACAACATTCATGTTTTATTCAATATGACCCCAAAGAAGTCAATGAGCCAGTAAAGTCATCAACGCGTTTACTTTGATACAACCAGAAGTGTCTTTGCAATGACCATTACCACAGAAGACATGTTTGGCTTTACTTTTCAGACCCAGAAGCTACGTCCATCTTTTATAGAGTCTATCGTAATAACATACTTAGGCAGATGAGATGTGTTATTTCAATTATGTCGCCATCTCTTTTAATTTTGTTGATTAATGAACAAGCACAAATGTATCTTTTTCATATCTTTAATATGAATACGCAGCCATGAGGCCTAGTTGTATAGTACAGTGACAATATCCACGGATTGATTGCCTTAAATATTACACATTTTGCATAAATGAATAAATTCAATCTATATAATTGCACACCAAACTCCAGCGAGTCGGTAATTCCTCACTCCAGCTTCATCAGTTAAAGAATCGCCTTTTTTGTCCTTTTATTATATACAAGAGCACAATTTCTGCCTAATCTACTGCGCTGTTATTGTGTGACAATGAGTCAGCAGTACACAGCTAAACAGAATTGATGTACACTTGTGCCTTTCTAAATGTAATATCTTTGAAAGACCAATTTTACAATAATTTTACTTTTGTGACTCTGGCTTCTCATATGCAACCCTTCAATGAGAGGCTTGGGATGAGAGCACAAGACTTAATTCTTGCATGAGGCCCACTGTTGTTTTGTTAATGTGTTAGGGAACTTGGCTGAAGTTACTCTGCGTCACTCTGCGTTAAAATTAACTGCATGTGTAGTCAGTTAATTAACTTTGCACCTCAAGGCTTTGAAATGAAAGATGTGTACAAAAAGGGAGGGAAGGGGGTCAGAATGGGAGCAGGCACAACACAAACACAGACCAGTGGGACAAAGGAGAAAGAGAAAAACTGTTCAGTTACCTTTCCCAACATTCTTTTTGGTAGCTGACGAAGGAGAGGGAATCATAGGTAATTTCAACTCAGCACGATTTGACTCAGTCAGAAGGTAGTGGGACTTATAGGCATATGAACTTAATATGGTGTCAGTAAGGTCTTGCACTAACAGCCCTACACAAGACACACAGGAAGAGACGGGGGTGAGCCGCAGTCAAACTCGAAAATTACCCAAAGTTTACAAAAAGAGAAAGAACAAACACGCGTGCACAGCCACACAAACACACATACTCATACACAGTTGTAACACGCACAAAAAACAAAAGTAAAACAAAGTTGGTCTCAACAGAAAGAGGCCAGACAGTGCACTCAACTTGAAGTTAAATGTGAGGCTTAAACGAGCTAAAAGTCACAAAGAAAAAAGGATGTTTTCTTTCATCGGCACTCAGGACAGACGTGGTTCTTTTAAGTGGAGTGCAGTGTAACAGCCCGACTCGTTCATAGTATTAGTATCATGATGGAAAACAGACACAGCACTGCTATCCATGAACAACAAAGCCAAACATGAAACATGTAATATTAAAGATACCTAAATGAGATGTTACTGCGTCAAAAAGAGGTTAAAAGTGTATAAAAAAAACAAACAAACAAAAAAAAGATGACAATATGAGATGATGCAGGCAAGAAGAATCGATCTTGGATTTCGCCACAAGATTCAAATCGTCTGGTGTACGGTAATTAAGAACTGCTTGTGTCTGCAGCATGGGGCGAGGGGGAACGTCACTCCTTTGGCTCGGGGGTTTGTCGGTGTGTAGGGTGGGGAAAGCTTACCTCGGGCACACAGGAAGCACCATCCCACGTTGACGGGGGAGGTGAGGAGGCCGTTCTTCTTGGCGCTGCCGTGGTTGCTGCAGATCATGATGTGGTGAGTAAGGATGACACTGCCTGCCGCCACGCAGCTGTCGCTGGTGTGATAGGCCAACGGACAGCGGATACAACGAATCAGACGACCTGGAGGGGAAACAGATGAGAGAGAGAGCAGATTTTACCACAATCGTGGTATAAATTTGCCTTTATGTCTTTGGCCTTGTGACGTTCTCCAAGAAGGTCAAGGAAAAATGATTAGGTAGGAGGTAATCATTCTGGAGTATTCAACTGTACTCTAGGGCTGCTAAAAAATAAATACATAAAAAAAAAAGTAAAAGACAAAAAGAGGTGCACATGGTCTGGGTCTTTATGACCAGGGTGCAAACAGAGGCCCTCAAGCCATCCTGAAGACATGCACTGGAGTCACGTGAAGACACTGCTGGAAGTAGACAGGATGAGGTGTCCTTGTAGATCCGAGATGCAGGAAGCGGCAACTGTTCTGTTTTATGCAGATTACCTTCTTTTCGTGATCATTAAAAAACAAAAATGGAAGTATAATTGGAATCCAATTAATCACTCAGCCTAACAACACAGCTCTGCTCACTTCTTTTTACTGCTGAGATTCTATTAAAAACAAATAGGTCATATTCCTTTAATGGGCTCCAGCTGTAATTAAAGGAAAGCAAAAGGAAAAAGACAACCGACTACAGAGACTTCAGCTCCAAGTTATTGAAATCTATCTTCACAGTACTTAAACAACAAAACAGAATCTGACAATAGATTTTCCATAGGGCACAAGAAAACCTGGAGATTTGCGCAGTATTTACTCAGGTTTAAAAGGAAAAAAAAACTAAGCTAGACAAAATGGTAAGGCTAATTTTTGAACCTAAACTATTTTTTGAAAGAAGCCATCTGAGAAGCTCAGAGGGGAAATGTGACTTTTCAACATCTAAAATAGAACAAAGTGTTACAAAAACACAAGAGATCACAAGTCAAAAAGATTGAGAGTCACTGCTTTGGGCTGTGTAGACATATACTGAACAAAACAACACGAGTTTCTCCTGCTGGGACTGGATTTAAAATAAGTTCTTCATAAAAAGTTTTCTCCACTGTATTATAGAGACTGATGGCCTGCTGTGCCTAAGCACTATTGATTTGTATTTATTTATTTTAAACAAAAGCTTCAGCTATTTGCAAATGTATCTTTTTGGTACAACTGCTCTCATTAACATTTTCACATGAAAAAATATATAGATATTAAAAGTGGATTAAAGAACCAGAGAAACATGACTTGAGAAAAATCCAGTAAAGTAACAACCTAAAACGATTTGACTCCTATCAAAGTTGCACAGGTCCTCACCTGCATCCATTTACACTCATAATGATCTTAGGTATGTGAAAAGAAATCAGTGTTATTTGATTTTTCTTTGAATCATAAAGTTTTTTCCCCATTTGTATACAAAATATAATTCACTGAAAATGATTCTTTCAGTCCTTTTCAAAGTAATTTCATGCAAAACCAGAGCAGTGTCCGGTAGGTGTTAGGCGTGTTTTTTTTTCCTTTCCAGCCTTTCCTCTCTTCCCACTTGGATGACTTTCATGTCTGATGGCAAAGGTATAAATCAGTTCATTTTCCTAAGGGTTTCCCTGACATACTGGGATTGTTGTGGAGGGCTGCAACAACACACTTATAAAGAGATAAAGAGATAAAATTAAAATGGAGCAGAATTGAGTTCCACTTATTATTACAGTCTTCCACTACAGTTCCAGTTTCTCATGTGGCCCCTTGGGAAAATGAACCACGCACCCCTGGTATAAATCATAGTTGTCGATATCACTTTTAGCACCTCTGCATCGAAGCGCATCTTTTCTCATTTGCAGATATTTCCTGCAGGATAATGTACGATCGCCTAAAGACCTTTCCAGGAGCAAGCCAGTTTACTTTCTCCAGTGCTCGACAGTCTCCAGGTACTTCTCACCAAACAGAACAATTTAACTTTGACATGAAGAGGATGTTTGTGCCAAGGCTGTCACCAAGTATTCTTCATTAAATCTGGCACAAGTTCTCCCACAGTCTGTTTTCTCTGAAGAAGACACTCCTATTTACTTCTAATGCATTTAACTCTTACATATTTCAACAAAGAATCACAAGCTTGATTTCAATGTGAGCTTTGTTCTATTAGTCAGTCAGTATCATCACCTAAGGAGTCTAAACTCCATTTTAATGACCCTTTTTCTATCTATCACCAGCTCACACCCCTACAGACTCAACCACGAAATTACTAAAGGCCACAGACAAAAAAGGGAAGCTGTTCTACCTTTACTGGCTCGTTGTGGGTCTCTCTCCAGACAGCAGGTTGAACAACTGTGCTGAGGGCAGCTGAAACCTCCACCTGGGCTGCTGGTGGTTCCCGGGAGTTTACGGACACAGTCCTCGTGATAGTAACAACCACATCCAGACACAGAGCAGCGCGTCACCTCCATGCCCACTGTTTTACAGCTAAAACAAGGATGGTTCCCTAGAAAAGGAATGTCAGAGAACGTGCTGTAGAAAAGCGCCAAACACTGCAAATATGATGGTAGATATGTAGTTGTGTTTGAATTCACTCACCTGTTCTACATTCTGTGCAGCTAAATCTTCCTTCAGGTGGGGACGACAAACCGAGACACTCCATGTGAAACTGCTTGTTGCAGTCACCTTCACATACCATCAAACCATCGCCGTACACCTCGCAGATCTACACAAAAACACAGAGAGTGAGGCAGTTTAAAAATATACCACACAAATATACCACACAACCAATGCCTGTAAATGTTTAGAAGAAAGAGCAGAACTGAGGCGAATCATGAGCAACGCTGACCTGGCACACAGTGTCCCTCTTGCTGGTGCTGCTGTCCTGACGGGACAGGCCAGAGTCCACAGACTGAGTATCTGAAGCATCTGCATCTGCTGCTGCTGGACTATCAAGACTCTTCCCAAATAAGCCCTGAAGCAGAGATGCACTGAATGTAAACCAGAGTGTTTAACCAATGCGTCGGGTGTGCAGACATTTTTTCTTATCTTACACTGGACCTTTGTGAATTGTATCCTCATCGAACCAAGCTGTTTAAGTTCCTCTCCCTTTACCCTACTTTTTCCTGATTGGCTGTACCTCGCAAACAGAAGCTTCTGCGCTCACAGTCAGAGCTGCGCACCTGAGATGACCAAATTAGGAATATCCACTCTCTACATATAAATCAAAGAGTAGGAAAAAACTGGCAAATGAGCAGCCCCAAGTCTGAGCTTGAGTTTGCAGGAATTACTTGTACGTGGACCATCATCATAACAATACATATATGACAGGAATGACAAAAAGAGTATCAACTGCTTCAAGTGTCTTCTTTTCTTCAGCAGCAGAGAAGCCAAAGAATATTATAAAAACATGTAAATAATAAAAAAAATGATCATCCTTAAGAAGGTAAAAGCTTAAGAAGTGCTCATTTCTGGTTTTAAAGGGTGCAATGTTGGGATCTAAACAGGCCTATTGCTTACAGGAATAAAAATAAATTAATGCAATAAGAGCAAAATGAATCAGAGATAATGAAAACATGACTGAGATCGAATTTTGCACTATGAACAGTAAACATCTCTGCATGCATGGCAATAATGTATGGATATTTAGCCTCTGGACTAATGGAGACAAATATTTTGTGTGCAGAAAAAAAGCCCTCGGTCATGTCATTCAAGGCTACCTGCGGGTCGTTGAGGCCTCTGGAGTCTGAATCAGACGTGTCTCTGTACTGAGATGAAGCCATTTCGACATCTGTTGATGCTCTGCTTCGCTTCTTCAGTGGCTTGCACGCATCTGAGATCTCACTAGCTCCTACACGATCACATGGGGGGGGGGGAAGAAGAGACAGATTTTGTCTTTCTACAAGTACAAAGAGCTTCCATGACAAATGATTTACAGCGTGTGTGAATGAATGATCGCTCACCTTTCTGTGAACCTGTCCTCAGCGTGGTCTCTGGAGCCATCTCAGCCTGCAAGGAGATTAAAAGTGCAGGTTCAGGTTATCTCAGGTCTTCTTAGTTTGGATTCTAAGCTGTCTCATTCAATTTAATGAAACTATTCCTGCACAAAAATTCAGGAAAGTTTGCAAAACAAATCTGAATATAGCTCAACACGTGCATACCTGGATTATTTTGGAAGACAGATACACAATTTCACAGTTCTCCTGCCAACTCCTGCGGTGTAGGAAAAATACAGCTGCCCAAAGCTCTATCATATTACAAAATCCTTTTAGCAGCATTTTAGCATCTGATAAGCTTTCAAACTGCTAAAGCTGTTACGTGAACAGAAGTGCTAGGCTCATATTTCAATTTTTACTTTATTATATTTTTATATTCTATAAAAATCTATAAAAAAAGACAGGGAGAGAAAGGTATGGCATACTGATTCCCTGTGGAGGACTAATACCTGCTCTTTTTTGGTTTTCTTCTTAGGGACGAGATCGTTGCCTCTCTCTGACTCAGACCTGCTTCTGACACACCGCCGCTGAAGCTTCCTCTCTTGAGAACCTAAAAAAACAAAACAAAACACTAAGCTGCATCTCTTTCTGACTTTGTCAATTTAATCCATAAAATTGAGAAATGCAACAGAAACACTCTGCATGTCTGTGTTTCGCCAACCTTGCGGACTGCTGTGGTGTGATCCCGGAGATGAGGTCTGCTGCAATCCTCCCTCTTCACTCCTCCGACTCGCTGGGGAATCTCTCCTCTCCTCTCCCTCGTCCTCTCCTTCATCCCCATCTTCCTCCTCCTCTGGACTGGGCTCAGGTTTAGCTCTGCTGTCCTGCTGAAATCAACATTTGAATATTAGCTTACAGGATGTTTCTGCTGTGTACATCTTCTTCTGTCAGTTAGACCAACCTCAGGTGAGCAGTATCCCAGGTCGGGCTGCCTGCCTTCTCTCTCCACCCTCTCTTTCTTCTCTTCTTCTTTGTCCTTCTTTGGGGAGGCAGCTGCTTTTTTCTGGATAAGAGGCCAGTCACATTTTGTGATCTCCACATTCAGCCTCTTCATTGTGATAGAAAGAGGCAGCAGCTTCCTGGCAGCTGCCGTTTTCCACGTTTTGACCGGAGGCGGAGAGTCCTGCTGTGCTCGTGCATCACAGCCGGCATTCTGTTTCGGTGAGCTGGTCTTACGTTGGTCCCCCCTCTGGTTCTTATCTTCACTTGAGGCCTGGGAGTTTGCGTTGTCATCTGTGTTTGAAACACTACACTGTCTCCGTGGAAGCTGCCGTCGCGGAGGCTGCTCTCTATCTGGTGACTTTACATCTCGGTCCTCCTTCTTACTGATAGAGCTGCTTGAGCGCCGGCTTCGTTTCTCAGGTCTGATGTTGGGTTTCTTGCTGGGTGGGGCTTCAGTAGGGTCTGGGTCCACATAGATGAAGGTGTAGTTGTCAATTCGCTCCTGTCTCGTCATCAGAAAAGCATCCTCGGCGTGACCAACACCCACCTCCCACTGAGAACGTTCCCGCTGAGGGATAGGCTTCATTAGCTGATGAGAAAAAAAAGAAAACTCATGAACTTATAAACATGTACTAACCCTGGCATTCATGATTTTGGATTAACTGAAGGCTTTTCAGGGAGTTTTTAGAACAATAATAATAATAATAATTAAAAAAAAAAAAAAGTGTTCCACATACTACATACATGACTAAAAACAAAAGAAGAGGTGTGCGGATCCAATAATTGGTATTGATTCGATATTGGTCAAAGATAGTGGGTAACACATTGGGGAAAATATAATCAGATGCTCCATTAGCCAAAACTACATGGTACAACCTCAGTTAACAGCATGCCATGAAGACAGATGTGACAAGTAACTGAGATTTAAGAATATCTGATTGGGTTAAACTGATATCTCGAGCTCAGACGTGTCTCCATGTAAATTTATTATTGGCTTAGCTGTGTAAGAGGGGAAAAAGACAGCATCAGATTACTAACCATCAGCATGGGAGATGAAAAAGTGGCACTGAGAAATCCCCACTATAAACACTGATGTTACATAAAGCTGTCTTATAATCCCAGTGAGGATGGGATGTCTGATGATGATGTTATGTGAAGAGGACAGCTCAGAATATGCCTTCATTAAGAAAAGGGAAAAATCTTTAAAAACAAATTAGACTTGCTCATTATTCTTTCAAACTAAGTATCCCAATTTTCACCCACTCAACAAAATCAAACATTTTTAAATGTGTGCCGCTGCAGAGGTCTAAAGCCTGAGCTTTTAACTCGAAAGGGATTACTTGCACATACGATGACCTCATTACTTGAAATTTTTTTTTAATATCTTTAATATGAGCATCCACCATTGTTACAGTGGCTGAAAATAAGGAAAAGCATAGCAGGTCCACTATATGGTTAATTCTGGTTAAAGATTTTTGAAACAATCTTTTTAAAAGCTGAAAACAACAAAAATTCTGTTTAAACAGTTTGTTTTCTTTAAGTCTTAAAAATAAATCTCCCATCTGTGCATACTTTGTGTCTCTCTACAGGGTTTGTGGTTTTGCGAAGTGTCTCTGACTGAAGCTCGTCAAACTGTTGCTTCCCCTGGTACATGACTATCCTCTTCTCGTGGATCCACGCTCGCTCTGCGACACTGCCAAAGAACTGGACGTGATATTCCCTGTGACCTGCACGGCAGCAGAGGAAAGAAAACAAGTTGCGGCACTTCTGTGTTTACACATTTACACACTTAAACTTGAACAACAAAGACGTTTAAGGGATTTTACCTCTGGTGTTGATGCGAGT
Source organism: Mchenga conophoros (assembly GCF_057382185.1). Lineage (NCBI taxonomy): Eukaryota > Metazoa > Chordata > Actinopteri > Cichliformes > Cichlidae > Mchenga > Mchenga conophoros. The sequence goes on along the minus strand of NC_140537.1, from coordinate 27,925,294 downwards.
GTGGACCTTCATCTGTGGGTCTGAGGACACCATGCAGGGCCACCAGGGGTAGGTACCCACCTTGGACCACACCAGATCTCCTATTACAAACTCCTTACAGAAGCCTGTCTCCTGGATCACTGATGGATGATGGACCTTAGGAACCTAAACATGAACAAGTCACTGTTATGTTTTCAAAATGTTTACTACAAACCACAGCAGCTGATCTGCGACGACTTCAAACTGCTTTGGTGAGTGAACATGAGCTCTTGCCTTCGGCGTCTTTGGTTCGGTTTTAATAACGGTCTTCGGAGGCTTCTCTGTCTGCACCGGCGGTGCTTCTTTTGGCGGCGGCTGGACGTGGGTGTCCTCTGTCTGGCCTGTGGTACCTGGCTGTGTTTGGCTCGTGTCCAGGCTCTGTTCCTGAGCTTGCAGCAGCAGTCTTGCACTCTTTTTCCTCTTCTCCTTCTTCCTCTCATGTCTGCGCTGCGCCTGAGCGGCCTCGTTCTTCTGAGACTCTTTCTGAAGACGGGGAAATAAACAGAAAGAAGTCAGCTGCGATGAGACGGCAGTTCATTTTGTTGTGTTTTTATAAAAGAAACAACTCAGAATTTCCTCAGATGTCCGCTGCTTTAGGGATTTTGAAGAATAATTAAAAGTAAACTAAGATGTGCACGGTAATAATTCCATTAAAAAATAAATGGACTGATAAGATTTCCAATTAATACGCACAGTTATTTTGCCAAGGTGTCTTGGGATTTAAACAGGACATTTTATGTTCATTTCCATCCGCATAATTTTATTCTTGGACTGCAGCAGAGTAGCTTTATGGTTAAAATAATCCTCATTTATCTAGTACTGAGCCTGGGTATACTCAGTTTATTTATCATCTGTCATTTGGGCTCTCTGTAAGTGAACTTCCTTCTGATTGGCTGCCTCTCATAAGCAAAAGCGACCTTCACACTTCCTGATAATGATATCCACTCCTTTCGAGATCATACGGAGTCAAGAGTTAAAAATTAATTTACAAAATAGAGCATTTAGACCAGTCTAAGTGTGAGCTTTTGGCTTACAAGTATTTGTCAACACACACTGACATCAATGCCTGACAATGTCCATGACAACATGGAAAAAGGGAGGAAAAAAACATTTTTAAAGAACACAATGTCTTTAAAATGGGAAAATAATTGTGTTTATGCAAGTTTTTCCTTTACTGAGCAGAAGCATAAGGTGCAGGAAAGCCAAAATGTAATGTAAAGTTCCACGCTGTATGTGGACTGGCCGAGCTTACGTGTTGGGCGGCTGTCTAAAAAAGTACATGACGCATCATTGTTACAGTTTTTTAAGTTTTCGGCTTGCTTTTTCTTTCTGTTTGGTTTTGAGCATTTGTTTTCAATTCGGTACTATCCAAAATGAGTTTGCCTGTTTCACTTCAGTTTTTCATAATTTCCATCTTTTTAACTGTTACAATAGGGGAGGGCATGTTCAAATGATGCACCAAACTGACAAAGACTAATACCAAGGACATTTCCTGCGTATGATTTCCAAGTAGACAAGTTGTTAAACTTGGTTCTGTTTTTCTGAGGCCTAGTTTTTAAGCTTTATATAACCTAACTAAAACTGCTTTTCCACACCCAGTTTTAGTTTAGCTTTAGTTAACTATTAACTGTTATAGTAGAAGACACACAATTAGTTTATGCAATAATTAAAATAATCATTTATTGATGTCCCCAGACTGAAGTTCTGAAGCAAATTAGTTTGCAGCACCTCTGAACTATGTTTCACACGTCTTTCTCGGATTTAATTATTTATAAACCAAAGGAATAACAGACACGGGACGCAGCGGTTCAGATTAAAGTCAGTGTGTGCTTTCTTCTCATGCACAAACCTTTACCAGCAAACCCTTTAGGTTTACTAATACGCACATTAATAAAAACATACAAAGTTAAAAGCAAGGTTTTAAAATAAACACACACACAGAGCGAGTTTGTTAGTACAGCCATAAAGATTTGTGAAGAAACATGTGCTCATGTTAAAGAGGACTGCCAAACACGAGCAAATGTTAATAAAAACCTGACAATAAAACAATGTGAAAACTTCAGATGCTTGTTATATTTTGATAAAGTTTCTTTATCTGCATTTTTTTTTATTCCTGTGAGAAAAAACAATTTAAAGATTTTTAAAACAAAAGGAGCAACAACCAGTTAATTCTGTTCTTTGACAGGCTGAAACCAGCATTAGTTTAATATTTATCCTTAGAATCAGAATCAGAATCAGAATACTTTATTGATCCCTGGGGGAAATTATTTTTTGTTACAGTGCTCCATTTTAAACCAACATTAAGACAAGACAGACAATACACTAACTAAGAATAGTACAATAATAATTAAGTTCCCTAAATAATTAAACTTGTGCTTTTTACGTGATCTTTACTCTTCCTAGAAAGAAAGAAAGAAAGAAAGAAAGAAAGAAAGAAAGAAAGAAAGAAAGAAAGAAAGAAAGAAAGAAAGAAAAACTGTCTGCAACACTGTGAACAAACTGAGCTGAAGGTCATCACAGTTATCTGGTATTCAACATTAGCTGTGAACGAGATCTCTAATCGTTTTCGTTTTGATCCTCTAATTGATTACGTTGCTAATCATTTCAGCTCTAACATCAAGTAAGAAGTTTTTCTTAACTTTATATAAATATAAAACATTAGTCCTTGTCTTTTTCAGAGAGACAGTACAGCAGATTGGCCGCAACCTCAACCAGAATCGTTCAAATCTGGTAAATTTTATTAAATCCTCTGGCAGTAGCTGACCAGAGCTAAATGACGATAGTATGTATGCATACATTATATAAAGACTAGAAAATGCACTTTCACCCCATGACCTCCATTTGAACAGCTCTTGTTATCTTGCTATCCAAACTTTGATTAAATTAAAGGGGCTGATCCTGATAATGTGCAGCCTTTAAGCTTCTGGAGAGTTTTTAAACTCATCAATAACCCACGTGTTGTCATTGATGGCCCATTCCTTCTACACTTAATCAATTCAGATGGTAAGTGTAATTCCAGCTGCACTATCGTCTCTTGATTTTGTTGCTCATAGGCTTGGCTCTTGATCTTAGTCGAGAACACCCGGGCTGATTTTGTACCTCAAAGTTTTAGTTCTCATAGGAATGGCTAACTATAAAGTCTAGTTTGCAGAAAAATTAGCTTAAACATTATACATTTTGTAATTATTAATGCAATTTTTTAAAAATACATTAAACTCTGGAGAATCAGAGGTTCTTCAGCTCTGTTCTACCACATGAAAAAAAAAAATGTTTGAAGCAATTTTGAAAAGGAGATAGCAGTCAGATCATGCATCTTTTTCATTATATGAAATAATAATAAAAAAAGAAAACAACACTGTGCGCACCTGTGCAGATTTCCACATTTCCACCTAATCTTATGCACTAAAAAGCATCTTTGGAAGAATAAACAAAAAGGTAAAAAGAAATGTTGCCTAAAAGGCTGTTGGCAGTTACCTGCAGTTCTTGCAGCAGGTCTCCGCACAGCGCAGACTCGAACAGCTCTTTGCCGTTCTGATACGTCTTTATGATCTTCAGCTTGATCTCCGGAGAGCTGGTTTTCTTCAGGACCCCACCAGAAGCACTGGATGGGGCGTGCGTGGGCTGAGACGAAGGGGTGTTGTCCACAAGTGAGGGGGGAGGACTGGACGAAGGCAGGTGTAACGGGGGAGGAGGGGGCAGGTTGTGAGTCATGATGTGAGGTGTCTGGTGTAGGTGATGCTGGGTGGGCAGGGGTGGCGGTGGAGGACTCTGCGGGTGTGAGTGGGTTTGTATGTGAGGTGGATTTGAGTGGATGTGGAGCGAATGGTGGTGGTGATGGGGATGATGATGATGGTGGTGGTGGAGGTGTGGGTGATGTGTGGACAGTGGGGGTGAAACGGGAGACAGAGGTCTTTCCTGGAGACCGGGACCTCTCAGGACGGTCCCCTCCACCGACACGAGGCCGTGGTCCCCGTAGCTCCGTATGGCCCCATAGCCATTAGCAGAGCCGTTGGGGAACTGCGAGTACATGGAGAATTTAGCCTGCGGTTCGTATATGCCCAAACCCGGCGGGTAGCCATTGGGGACCTGCGGCATGTCCTCCGAAGCCGATGGCGGGTACGGAAACTCTGCATCCAGGGCTGCATCGTAGGAGGGACCACCATCCTCACCCGGGTCACTGCCGGTGTCGCAGGTGCCTTCCTGTCTGATGTTGGCGGAGTCAATGAGCTGAGGGGGTTGCTGAATTGTATTTCCCATGATCCCTTGCATGAAAGAGAAGGAGAAATCCATTGTTGGGCTCCTGCATCCTTAACTGTCTTTTTCTTTGACTGGACCTGCCGACAGAGGTACACACAACTGAATGAACCGCAGGAAAGCTCAACAAGCACACAGCCAATAGTCACCAAGACCTTAGCTTCTATCCTTCAGGAATTATTAACAGATTATTTAACACAGAGCAACAGATTAACACTGCACACATCTGTGTTTCTGGGTTGGCCTTTTTTATTTAACTTTCTAGCAGTGTATTAAGCAAACTTGTTTGCAAATTAAAGCTTCACTCTGGAATCCCAAATTGTCACACACTGACACTTGGTGTCACATCTGAACCCACGGTTACCGTTTTTTAAGCCTCATTTTCAATGAAAAAGGCATATTTAAACCCAAACAATAATCCTTTCTCTAAATGGAACCAAGCAGATTTGGTGTCTGAAACGTATCAAACTGCAGCTGTAAATGAAGAGAAACTAAGAGCAAAGACAGAGTTACATCATCGGGTTTTTTGGCTCCCACAGTAAACACAAGGACTGTTTATTATTATACGAATAAAATAGCTAGAAAAGCATCAGAATAACAGAGTTTATTTTTTGTTTATGACCACTGATCTGGGCTTTGGTAAATCTTTCTCACTGCAGATAAACACACGGGACTGTCATAAGTTCTGGAAAGAAGTCAGCCATCTACCGAATTGGTTTGCCATGTATCAGCTGTTTTCTGGTTAAAATATCTAGAAATTTCTGCTAATAATATAGTGTGAAACTTCTAACTCTGACTTGTAGAAGCACACACCTCTCCTCCCTTACAAACTCAGGGTTAGCTGACCATTAACTACACAACTTTAATTATCACTTCAGTGGCAGTTTCACCAGGCTCCTACTCCTCAAATCTGAGTTTTAGAGCAGCAGTTTGAATTATGTGGGATTTTTTTTTTTTTAAACAGATGCACTGAGGAGATCTGCAGAATACTCATTATAATGATTACTGTGATAAACTCACAGGGTGGTCTGAATTGCAGACCCCATAAATCCCCATATTATCATCACAAACTCGGGTCATCTTCGTAGTGTATACTGAGAGGTCGTGCAAGCTCCTGTTCACAAGCTTTAGGTGATTTTTATGTGTTTATTTTCATCAACACAAACACATGGTGGCCTGCTTGCACAAAACAAAAGAGCAGCTACCAGAGGTGGGTTTGACCTCATGCACTGAACACTTTTAACCACCAGAGCTGATATAATTAATTAGGTTTAAAGTGTTGAGTGGGTAATCTGCTCCTCTTGTTGCGGTTTAACTTGTTAGCAGCTTTGCGAAGGGTGAACAACGGTGATGTAAACATCCAAAAGATGTCATCCAGCGGTCACTAGTCTCCTATAAGGACTTGTAGTATAACTTGGGTGCATATATAGTGTGGCAGAGATCAATAGCTGGCTATAGATGTGTTATTTTAATCAAACATAACAAAAAAGACGGGTGCATGCATGGGCATAACAAGGTTTCAATGACTGATCTTACAGCTTCCTGCGATGTTAGCTTGAAGCTACCTGGCACCAAAGGCATCGAAATGGAAATACAGGAGCCGTTTAAACGGTTAAAAGGCGAAGCACACGACGGGGATGTGGCTGTATGTCTTTCTGACACACTCGGGGACACATTTCCATTTATTAATGTTTTCTAATCCATCTAAGCGCACATGAAACAAGATGAAAGGAGGTGGAAGGGGAGGAGGGGGGAGAAAGCTAATGTTGGGTAGGCTAACGCTAACGCTGCCAATATGGCTGCCTGGTACCCCTTTAAATCAAATTGTCTGCCGTGATTATACCTCCATCACTGACGGTTTGTGGGGGGAAAATGTGCCCGAAAGCAAGCTGGCTACGACTGAAAACGAGGAGATGCAACATGCAGAGGCGGCCAACACTGAGCAGTAGCACCAGCAGCAGCACGGATTTTGATAGCGAGTCGAAAGATGCAGGAAAATACACAAAAAAATGTCAATACCTTCAGCGTGTCCCATTCTAAACACATACACCAGCCAGCAATGCTTCCTCGTTTAATCTACAGGAGGAGAAGGAGAAGGAGGGGGGTACAAAATAATAATAAAAAAATAATAATAATCCTGTGATGTTGGTAAAGCTCAGGCCTTTTCGTTTTAACGCAATTCTCCACAGAGAGGAGGAGGAGGACTCGATCTGGTCGCTGCCCAATCCCAACGCGGGGCTCTTCGTCAGTGCGAGGACCCGAAAACCTCAATCTGATCGCAACCCCCTTCCTGTCCTCTTCTTCATAATAATCTCTAGCACCCTCTTCCTCCGGTTTAACAAAAGCGCTCTGCCCTTTTTTTTCTTTTAAATTCTCGGTGGATCCAGCTCCTCAGCTCAGCGCCAAAATCACACTGATGCAGCCTGCAAGCAAGGGTCACCAGAGGCACCCCGGGAGCTGTAGTTTATATCTTACATTTGGTTAAACAGGAGGAAAAAGGCATCTGAAATGCACGGAAATAAAGGAGGAAACGCATGTGTGGGGGGTTTCATTTATTTATTTATTTTTAATGGGCTACACAAGAACATTTTACTGCTCGTATCGTGGATAAACACTGTTAAATATTTGATTTTTTTTTTAAATCATTATTGTTATTATATTTTTATCTCTGTGTCCACGGCACCATGTATCTACGCTTGCAGCAGGCTCTCCGATTGGCTTTTACGCGCCTCCTCGCCTGATCTGCTTCTCAGGGGGAGGAGGTGGAAAAAAGAAAGAGCTGTCACTCTGCCTCTTGTTTCTTGTTCCTGCATGTTGTTCCTGCAAGTGTTATTAGGAACACTTCCTTTCATATATCAAGGATTTCGTTCAGCAAGAAAGTGCCAGGTTTAAAGTCAAAGTCAAAGTCAACTTTATTGTCAATTCTGCCACATGTACAGGACATACAGAGAATAGAAACTTCGTTACTCTCAATCCCTAGATAAAATAGAAAATGAACATTTAAATATAAGAGTGATTAAAAATGCAAGTAAAATATTTTAAAGTAAAAAAAAATTAAATAATATAATACAATTTTACATATAACAAGAAAGCTATACAATATACAATATAAGGGTAAATGACATTGAGTGCAAACCAGGCAGAGTAGTGCAAATAGGCAAATAGTGCAAATGGAGATTTGGTAATGTACGGTATGAGATAGTGTAACACAAAGTCTTATGAGGGTGGATGGATGGATGGATGTTCTCCCCAAATACAGGGGAGTCCAAACACATGGATAATACTTTATAATACAGTCCTGTAATTAAATGGAATTTTAATGTATTTTATTTGAAATTACAATGTAATTTATTATTGTCATTATTTACCCACAAATACTTAAATATAGGCAAAAACAATATTTTCCCATCTTACATTGTAAGTACACTGTGCTTTTTGGAGGGAGTGCTCTATATTATAGAGCAGTTTGACTTTTACATGCTTTATACTGTAAGTAATTTAAAGTTCGGTATAAGCATAACATCCATCATGCATAATAATGAATATTAAATAATAATGTAAAAAAAAAGATGTAAAAACACAAGATTTAATGTTTAACACAACAGCTGCTACTAAAATATCTGTTTTTTCCCCTTTTTTTTATTGATTTGTGAATAATCTGTCAAATCTCTAAAGGCTTTTGCAAAGACAATATGTGTGAATTGCAGCTTTCTTATCGTTGAACATTATCTTGTGTATTGATCTGGTCACTGTTTGTCTGCCAGATTGTGCTCTGTCTCCGGTTTCTACCATGCAAATGCTTCCTTAGAAAACGCCAAACTTTTGTGTATGAGAAATCTCTGTCAGTTGGAGCAGCAATTTTCAGACTGTGGCTCAATTAAAAACCAGTGTGCTACTTCCACCGATGTCCGTGTAACTAAAATTTCAACCTGGTCTTTGTCATTTTTTATTAATAATAAACATAAAAGATAAAATAATGGTATGTCAGGTGTGAAGTAGAGCATGGCAGAAGAAGTTATAGAACCAGTAAATTAGAAAAACAGTCTGGCTTCTGACCTTCTCTTTTGATGCGTATTTCCCAGAATCGACACAATAGTTTAAGAAATAGAGGTTAAACTGTGAGGGAACTGAAGGTGCCTGAAAACTGATCAATTGCTGCTTTTTTTGTTTTATTTACTGAACCATTTAACACTGACCTGTGAATCATTAAAGCATAAAACAGGCACCAAATACAAATGATAAACCAGTGTTGTGTCGAAACATAACAGAAAATTTAACAAAGAACTAATTTTAAAATATATCTTCAGGCCCTTTGTTAGTAGCAGCTTGATGCAAAAACACATTTACCCCCCATTTCTTTAGCTGAATGTATTAAAAATGTAAAATATAACACAGTTTAACAGATATTTTTGAATCAACATGATTTCAAAATAGCTATTACATTAAAAAAATGTAACCCCCCCCCAAAAAAAAAAAAAAAAACCCAGAGGAAACTGCACAAGTGTAGGACAAAATAAGTAGGCATAACAACAAATCAAACAAACAAAACTATCTACAGCAGATAAGCAGTATCTGAGCGACTTCACACAGGACCTATGGGATGCATCTGATCTATCTTTTGGTCGCTGAAGCCTCATCAGATGATTCCAAAGTTGAAATATGTGATTTAAAACATCATCAATATGTAGCGAAGAGGTCAGGAGAGCAGTACAACAGTGAGTGTAAAACACATGCGCTCTATAAAACAGAAAGGTACGGTCTCATTTTGGTCCACCATGTAATTCCATCTAGAAGGCATCTGATTAGCAGTGGCTTTATTTTAGCATGAATTGAATACAAAAGAATTACTTTTTATTATTTTGTTGTACATATACATTGGAATTGTGGATGCTTCATACTGTGCAAGAAATATAAATAGCCCAATGGATAACAAGTAAAACACACAATAAAAGGCAAACAGTCGAACAGTCTGACGTAAATATCAAGGAATACTGTGGCAACAAGGTGTCTCTGTCTGAGTGACCAGTGTAAGCGAAAGAAATGACCACTGCAACTAAAAGTTGTTTCAGAGTAATCATGTGAGTAGGCCTGTGCATGACTCCATCATGCATTAGTTAACTTTAAAGCTTGAGGGACAGCTCGTTTGGTGGCTTACTGCAGGTTTAAACACTAGCATACCAATGAAGGAGAATCAATCCAGAGTTGATTTGATGTGAGAGGGCAAATTGCTATCAGTTGACAAACAAAAGTCGAGTTTTTCTGAATTAACAAGACCTTAAAATTGCAACAAAAACAAAACAAATTTAATGAGCAGTACTGGCTCGCTTTCCTAGTTTAGTTTCGTTGTATGTCTAAAAGACGGGATATATTGATGTATTTGTCTAATGAAGATACATTTTAAATGTATCCTCTTATATCCTGAAGACATGTCAGTTCAACTAATCCTGGAGATGTTGGATGCTTGACTCTTTTCCACGTTTGGTCCTTCTTCTCCTTCCTGCTTCATTGCTACACCTGCCTCTTTCTCATTCACACACATATATTCTTTCTTGCTTCTACTGACTTTCATTCATCTTCTCTCCAGAGAAGACCTCCACCTATCCGGGCTCTCTTGCACCTACTCTCAGTACAGGTTACACTGTTGTCTGCAAACATTATAGTCTACAGAGACATCACAAGAAGGGGCCCAGGGCAGATCCCTGATATAATCCCAGCCCCACCTTGAATTCATCTGCTACTCTTACTGCGCACCTCACCACTGTCTTGCAGATTAGTTACACTGATTACAACACATTCAATATGAAATCGTTTGACAGCATCAATATGAAAGTAAAGATTGTTTCATTTCATTGATTTATATGTGCTTTTTTAGATGTCATCTAGCATCCATAAATCATAAAACTGAAAATGAATAAATACAAGAAGGGTAACACCCTCTTTCACTGAGCAGAAGCTTTTTTTTTCCGCCCACACAGTGAGCCATCTTTGCTAGCATAGACGATCTTCGACACTTCTCACACAGCCTTTACGCATGTCCGGTGTGACATTTCAGTGCAGCTGCCTGTGACGGCTGCACAAACACACAAACACTGTCAGTAAAGAAGCTCAAGCCTGTCGCGTCTGAGGGCACTTTCGACGGAGAAACCCACCGTAAATGGGTTTATCATTACACCGGCCGTTACTTTCATCGTTCCCTTCTACATGGATTGAGTGCCGTGGATGGATATTATTGTCGTCCTACCGAGAAACCTTACATCGCCCTGTCCGCTACGGCAGCCATAGCTCGGTCATCGACGCTGGAGGTTGGTGGGCTGCCATTTAGTTAGCACCGGCCGGCTAAGCTAACGCAGCTAACCGACTATGTTAGCCGGTTAGCTCACTTTAGCTAAGCGGCTAGCCTAGCGTAGGGCTGTGTTTCTCTGGCGGAAATTTACCCTGGGAATTTACCCCTCCTGGTTTTGGTATCAAGTTACGTCCTTTTATTACTGCCTTTAAAAAGAGGCGGAGTAAGGTTTGGGTTCAGTTCTTAAGGTCTTCTGTTAGGTTAGATTATTTTTTTAGGGAAACTGGTAGAGTTAAGTCTGTGGTACCTCTCAGATGAGTAGTCACGTTAAAACTGTTGTTACATAATATCGGGCTCATTTGCTGTCTCGTCGTCTTAATGTTAGTTTTAGCACTACAGTAGTTTTCTGTCTCACTTCTGTTCCCATAAGAGTGAACTCTAACCTCGCTGTTTCTCCGTTTAACAGCGTACTGTAATCTGCCCCTACAATGGCAGTCTTTAGTCACCAGGTGCTCCTCGCAGTTACAAGATCAAGGTAAGTCAGTTGGACACGGTTTCTTTTACTTTTAGTACCTAACAGTTTTATTTTTACTTTTGCTCGAATACTTTCGCTTATTGTGTGTAAGCTGGAGCAAACTGTGAGTCGGGGCGTGTTGTTGGGCTCTGCTACAGGTAAACAAAAGAGCACGAGCCAGTGCTGGACAAGGATCGATGCTGATACCGAGTTAAAACAACACATTTAAGCCTGGATAATATTTACACTTGCTTGAGAAAACGCTCAAATTAATCAAATTAACTTACAAGGGAGCAAACTCAGAAACCTGAGGACAATCTTTAAAAACTACAGGAGGAAAAAGAAGTATGAGGAAAACAAAAGCGAAAAGTAAGGGAAAGAAACCCCACAACAGAAAAAATTACTTAAGGGCCAAAAATACACAAGGACACACATGTTTATAAGGAAACACATTTTTTTTATATAGTGAAGGAAATATATGCTTCACTTTTTAAGGTTTAGTGGAAAAGTAAAGAACACACACATTGTCTCAGCCTCCACCACTCTCAGCACTGGAGCCCCCCAGGGGTGTGTTCTGAGCCCCCTGCTGTACTCTTTGTACACATATGACTGTGTGGCCACTACCAGCTCCACCACCATCATCAAGTTTGCTGACGACACCGTCGTGGTGGGCCTGATCTCTGATAACGAGACGGCCTACCTGAAGGAGATTAGGAATCTGGAGAACTGGTGCCAGAGGAACAACCTCCTTCTAAACGTCAGTAAGACAAAGGAGCTGATAGTGGACTTCAGCACTAAGCAGGAGAGGAACTACCAGACCCCCGTCATCAACGAGTGCCCAGTGGAGAGAGTGGACAGCTTCAAATACCTCGGAGTTCACATCACGCAGGACCTGTCATGGTCCTGTCACATCAACACCGTGGTGAAAAAGGCCCGACAGCGTCTCTACCACCTCAGACGCTTGAGAGACTTCCAACTGCCCTCCAAGGTGCTCAGGAACTTTTACTCGTGCACCATAGAGAGCATCCTGGCGGGAAACATCTTAACCTGGTTCGGGAACAGCACCATGCAGGACAGACGAGCTCTACAGAGGGTTGTGCGGTCAGCTGAGCGCACCATCCGCTCCGAGCTCCCTGACCTGCACTCAATCTACAGCAGGCGGTGCTGGACCAAGGCCAGGAAGATCGTGAAGGACCTCAGCCATCCCAACAACAGACTGTTCTCTCTGTTGAGGTCAGGAAAGCGATTCCGCTCCCTGAAGACCAACACAGAGAGACTGAGGAGGAGCTTCTTCCCGCAGGCGATACGGTCTCTCAATCACACCACCACACAGTACTGACCCACACATATGGTTCTTACACACACACTGGACTTTCTGGACTTTGGTTTTGCACAACACTGGTCACTATATTCTTCATTTCCGGTTAATACTTGTACAGCTGCTGTTATTGTGTATATATTTATTTATATTTATATTTCTTCATACATTCTTATATAGTTCTATATTGTGTATTTTGTTGTACAGTTATTTTATTTTCAACTTTAATTTATATATTTATCTTTATCTTATTCTTCCCAGTTAAATTTACCCTTCATTCTAATTTGTGTTGTACAGTTATTTCATTTTTAACCTTAATTTATATTTTATTCCTTCCTAGTTAAATTTACCCTTTTTAATTTTTCATATTTATTTCCTTTCTTATTCATAGCCTTTTCCTTTTTTGTTTTCTTTAGGTCACGAGCAGTTGTCCAAGCATTTCACTACATATCGTACTGTGTATGACTGTGTACGTGACAAATAAAAATTTGAATTTGAGACACCAACAGGACCATCATTAAAGTAGACAGAAAACTCTAAACTCAGGCTAATCTAAAGTAGTTGTCCTCTGGTCTGAATGTGTAGCTACTGTGAAAAACAACAAAAATGCATATGTGCTGTTTCAGTGTAAACGTCAGTGTCACCAAAATAACTTCACGTGTCACTGATAGTCAGTATCAGCTCTCTGTTGCATTCTGCTGTGTTGCAGGAGAGTGTAGTCATACAGTTATATAGTTAACTATATAACCCATTCTTGATCCAAGAACAGAAAGGGCAGGTCAGTTTGTTTGTAAACTTTTTGTGCATCCTGCAGGTAAACAGTGTGCATTTAAAAAATAAATAAATAAATAAATATAAGAAGATGGGTTGCCACTGTTTCATGTGCGTACATACCAGAGGGGGGGATAACATCCTCATCTAATATTAGCGTCAGATGAACTTTTTCCATAATTCTGAGAACTGTTGGAAGAATAAACTGATTTCGTGTCTGGACTGCAAGAACTCTGAATAAGTTTAGGTCTTAGACAAGAGTTTTAAGGGTCCTTAGATAAGTATGCAGTTGGTTACAGTTCCCATTGTTAACTGAAAAGCACTTGAAGGTGTGTAGTCATCAGGACAGCTTCTCAGAGGGTGGTTACCCTCAGGCAGTGCCTAATGTACATTTAGTAGCAGGCACTGTTTGAGGTCGGGGGAGTGTCCTGGGGGCAAACTGTGACCTTATGTTTGCTCCCCAAACTGTGAAGAGTCCATTCTTAAACTGCATTAATATGTATTTGCTAGCAGAGGCTCTTTCTGGAGGTATATGGAGGTAAACTGTGACCTCAAACAGTGCTTGACACTTACACAAAAGCCTACAGAAGTGAGAAAAGGCCTCTGCATTCATGTGTGTATAGTAGCAATGATGGTGTTTGGAGGAGGAAGTGGTGTTTCATTGCGGGGGTTCATTGGATTCCAGGGACTGCCGGAAGATTCAGTATCCCTCTGAAAGCGTTGCTAAAACAATAAGAAATTTTCAGAAACAGATGAAGGTTTCCTAGAAGGAGCTGAACGAGTGATGTGGTGATTCATCCAAATATTTTTAGAGTGAATGTGAACGCAGATATGTGTACAATTCTGCGAGCTGGAAGTAGTTTCTGTTCGGCTGTTATTATTATGGGTGTAATTGCTGTTTAATGACAGCTTTATAGCTGATAAACGATATGTCGTATAAAAGGTAAAGTTTGAGATCACTTCCCCTCGTCCCCCTTAGTATATAGAAATGGTTAATAGACTTTTTTTTTTTCTTCTAAACATTAGCTTTTTTCAAGTTTTCACCAGGGTACCTTGTTGTATGTTGTGACTTCACTATCCTGCTAGTTCAAACCAGACATACTAGATTTAGGATAATTAATAATAGAGAGTCTGTCTGACATGGCTGAATGACGTCAGAGGTTTCCACAAAATTAGCTTGACCTTACTGGTTAACGACAGTCCCACTTTCAAAATAAGAGTCCAGTCTAAGAGCAGTAAAAATGGGTCATTTTGTGGGGGATGTTTGCACAAATTCCTTATTTTTCAGAAATATTTTTTTTCTGGTTTTTATGAGTAAAAGTTCCACTCAGAAAACATCTACGTTTAATTCATCACCCACTAACTTAACAAACATCGTTTAAATGTCACAGTGGAGCTTTTTGAGGTTTTAAAGCTTCACAGACAGATGATTTTAGACCTAAACTGTATCTCCTGTGTGGTAGTGCAGTCAGTGCCCACACCACAGTTCAAATAAAATGAGCCTCTTATTGAAATTTGAAACATTCACATATTGTAAAGCTATCCGGTCGGCCCGGTTGGACAATTTGAGTCCACTTCTGGATTGCTAGCTGTATATTTGACTCCCTCCTCTGATTTAAATCCAGAGGAGTTCATTTACAGCAATCTGAACCAGAAGCTATTCTGTGTTTGTATTCAGTAACATAACGTTGTGTTATTGATGGTCTCATCCGTCACTAAAACATACATTTAAGGAAAGTATTGTCTAAGCAGTTTTTGTTTTTTCTCTGTCAACAGGGGATCATATTTGTTATCCAAGAGGCACAGCTGCTCCTCCTTGTCTTCCAAAGCCTATCTCCACGTAGTCCCTCCTTGCCACGTCTCGCCTTCGTTCCCACTCAGGTCCTCCCGCTATGGTCACCATCACTGTTTCCGTGGCCACCCCCTTGGTCGTAGCCACAGCTCTGTCCTCCTCACTCGCTCCCTACACAGCTCAGGTGTTTGGCTCCAGGACATAAAGCAGGAGGACACTAAGACTTCACCACTACCACCACCTGCTGCTGCTCACGATGCTTCTTCAGGAGATAAAAAGGACTCTCCAGCTGCTGCGCCTCAGTCCCAACCTCCATCTGCTGCCCCTCCAGCACCAACAGCCGCCGCAGCCACCATTGCTCCGGTTAAGGACAAGGCACTCGTGAAGAAGTCTCTGTATCAGAGGTTCGTGGATGAGTTGAAGCATTACTACAACGGCTTCCGGTTACTCGGTATCGACACCAAGATTGCTGGCAGGATGGTGTGGAGGCTGCTGCATGGACAAGTGCTCACACGCAGGGAGAGGAGAAGGGTAAGGGAGCTTAAATGTTGGATTAGTCTGACTAATTTTAGTCTTTAGGGTTTTCAGGATTGTAGCGTGAGTTTAGTTTTTGTTTTTTGAAAATGCTTACGTTTAGTTTCCATCTCACAGCTTTGAAGCCATCTTTCCACAGCTCTGTCCTGCATAATTTGCAGGCTGTTGTGTTTATCCTGCTGTGATGTGCTGTAATAGGCTGCAGTCTGGGTGCAGCAGTAGTTTGTCTGGTTTCTACTCATTTTCAAACACTCAGCTTGAGTCATCCAATCCCCTTCCACCACCACCCTTTCTGTCCTGTTACTGAGATTCATTTCACACCCAGCTCACTGGCTTTGTGTCAGAAGGAGCTGAGGACGATGGATGTGAGGTTTTAGTCTTTGTTCAGTGACTCTGAAAATCCTGAATGACGTTAAATATAATCTGTGGCATGAAATCCTGCCATTAAATATGTCCTGTCTCTGACTGCCTGACCTGCTGTGCGTTAAGGATTGACTGTTTAAACACTAATCCCCAGTGTAGTTGGTGTTTTGGGATTCAGAGAAATATCACGGTCTGTATTTTATCAAGAACCTGTACACGCCTATTTACTCCTAAAGCTGAAGCCATTTAGTGTGCTACAGCTATGAGGCTGAATAAGTGTATATTTTTTTTTTCTTTTAATGGTTGTTTTCACCTAACAGCAGCACTACAGAGGTTTTATACGCCTGCCGAATGTCTAAATATATACACAACTCGTGTGATTTCACAGCTTGTCATGTTATTATATCTCTAATGACCAAACTATTTTAGCAACCAAGAAGGTACAGTTGTGATCACATATATTATACAGGAATCTATCAATCTATGTATCTCTCTCTCTCTCTCTATATATATATATCAATATATATATATATATATATATATATATATATATATCTATATATATATATATATATATATATATACACACACACACACACACACACACACACACAGCGCTCAACACAGACAGCATCCTCAGAAGGAAGAGCGCAGGGCAAGCTAGCGAGACAGAAGTTAAGCTCTCCTTGCAACATGGCAAATTGAACCTCCCCCACCCTCATTCAGATCTGGCGTTTGGAATTATTTTGGTTTTCATGTGACGTATGACCCTGAAGGTAAGCGCATCATGGACTAAAGTAAAACAGTATGTTGGATGTGCCACGCAATGCTCAATCACATGGGTGGGAACTAGTGTGTTAGCGCAGTTAGCGCCCCACGCAAGGGGCGATCAGGGGTAGCTCCTTAACGGAGATTTGCCGTGTTGTGGCGTTAACGTCATTTCAACGAGATTAACGCTGACAGCACTAGTGGGAACACAACGAATATGACTGCACATTTACACCGACGTCATCCTAGTGCAAAGACAAGTGGAAGCAGACAAAAACAACAAGCATGCATGCTACAAACTTTACCCGACTCATTTAGACAGCCGTTAGCACATGATTCTCCTTATGGGGACCTGATATATTTAATATTGTGGCGAGCTCAGACAAGGTGGAGACGGAGGTGTCGTTTGGTCTTGCTTCCCGTGAGCTAGCCAGGGAGCACAGCCGTTTATTGACATCTGCAGAAGAACACTGCCGCTAGCTAACTGCTCAGCGCGGCAACCGCACAGCAACAACAACACACAGGGCGCCCTCTGACCCCGGAAGGACACACCGCCGCAGCGAGAGGGCGTCACCCGTCACTATGGCAACATAAACAAAACATAACTGTACAAACAGAACCCCGAACAGCCCTGACCCGCTACATAGCCCCCACCTAAGGGGTCAGTCGTCCCCGACGACCCCATTACCCCACACAAAGTCCTGCAAATGTCCAGGTGCCTTCTTTTGGCGCACTGGCCGGTCACGACCGGCGGGGGAAAAGTCACTCGGGTCAGGACATGGGGTGCCACCATCATCACACTTCTGACACCAATGTGGCGAGCTCAGACAAGGAGGAGACGGAGGTGTCGTTTGGTATTGCTTCCCGTGAGCTAGCCAGGGAGCACAGCCGTTTATTAACACTGCCGCTAGCTAACTGCTCAGCGCGGCAACTGCACAACAACACACAGGGCGCCCTCTGACCCCGGAAGGACACACCGTCGCAGCGAGAGGGCGTCACCCGTCACTATGGCAACATAAAAAAAAACCATAACTGTACAAACACAGCCCTGACCCGCTACAATATGCTGCTGAGAATATAGCCCAGAAGAAGTGTATAGTATAGCTTTTATTTTGGAAAGAGCCATTTCTCTGTAATAAACTCTTTCCCACAGATGAGTGATTCCTCAATCAGATACAGGGTTTGCAAAATCGCTAGCCCGACGTCCCGGGGCTAGCGATTTTTCCAGTCGGGCTTTGTAGGAAGGAAAAATATATTGTCGCGAGCTCAGACAAGGAGGAGACGGAGGTATCGTTTGGTCTTGCTTCCCGTGAGCTAGCCAGGGAGCACAGCCGTTTATTGACATCTGCAGAAGAACACTGCTGCTAGCTAACTGCTCAGCGCGGCAACCGCACAGCAGCAACAACAACACATAGGGCGCCCTCTGACCCCGGAAGGACACACCGCAGCAGCGAGAGGGCGTCACCCGTCACTATGGCAACATAAACAAAACATAACTGTACAAACAGAACCCCGAACAGCCCTGACCCGATACATAGCCCCCACCTAAGGGGTCAGTCGTCCCCGACGACCCCATTACCCCACACAAAGTCCTGCAAATATCCAGGTGCCTTAACTGGCGTGGTAGGCATGACTGCTACGGTTGGGGGCTCGGCGTGTGGGTCGACAGAGGTAACCCATGAAGCATTGCCCTAGCATGTGTCGCGACGGGCCGCCGCCGCGGTGCGCTCGCGCTATCGGGACCCGTCGGGGGACTTGCATGGCCACTCACACCCTCTCTCTTCAATCGCCAGTTTCCCAAGCGGGGAATGTTCTCCTCGACAGCTTGCTCCAGCCTCTGAATGTCTCTCTCCATTACAGCGAGGGTGAGCTATCCCACTTCTGACACCAATGTGGCGAGCTCAGACAAGGAGGAGACGGAGGTATCGTTTGGTCTTGCTTCCCGTGAGCTAGCCAGGGAGCACAGCCGTTTATTGACATCTGCAGAAGAACACTGCCGCTAGCTAACTGCTCAGCGCGGCAACAGCACAGCAACAACAACACACAGGGCGCCCTCTGACCCCGGAAGGACACACTGTCGCAGCGAGAGGGCGTCACCCGTCACCATGGCAACGTACACAAAACATAACTACAAACAGAACCCCGAACAGCCCTGACCCGCTACAATATGTCAATGCTTTTGCATTCTTTCGGAAATGTAGCTGGGTAATTATGTCATTGGCGTCGATGAGCCACTGTCAATATGTGACATATTGAAATCACGTTTTAATTTGCGCTTGTTTTTTGCTTTCACTTTGCAATCGCGCGAACTGTGTATAGAGAGCGACAGCACTGATTGGTGAGTGATGATAATTTGCGCACCAATTCCTCTGACATCGTCTTATCAATCGTTAGCTTACTATGCAAACATGACAAGTGAAATCTCCCGCAGCAAGCTTAAACATATGAGAGGTTGATCGCGCAGAGAATCGCTGACCGGTGTGTGTGTGTGTATGTGTGTGTGTATATGTATGTATGATAATGGAAATAGCCAGTTTGACTGACAAGCTGAGGGCCGTTTATGTCCTCACAGTGCTAGCAAGTCTACATCAATATTTGACAGAAACTGTCAGTTGGTTTACTTTTCCTGATGACATGTGTAGCGCTTCAGGTACAGTTATTGTTGGTGAAGCTGGGAAACAGCCATGGTCACACATGTCCTCCATCTTGAACTGCAGCTGGCGGTCCTTATTCTTCCTGGCATAGCAACTCGTGAACTAGTTCTGCTGCATCACCAGCCACAGTTGAGCATGGAAGAGAAAGTAGATAGCATCCATAAATTTGCACCTAATCACAGATGCATGGGCTACGTCCACACGTATGCAGGTATTTTGTTAAACCTCTGTGCATCTTGAAATGCATTTTAAAATTCATTTTCTGTGTTTACACAGAAACGATGTCAAAGGTGTGTACCTTTATCTCCTTTTACTTTTGATTTCAGACTGTGTGCTGTATTATCATTTGTGGGCTTTTGATTGGCCAGCATTTCTTCACTGTTATGGTTAAAGTGTACCTCTGGACGTACCCTCGGTCGCTGTCAGACAAATATCATATTGGTGCATCCCTGACAGTTAAACTATAAACTTTGATCTGTGCTTTTATAGGACCCCTCGTCCATGGCTGTCCCTCTTCTACCTCTGCTGTGGAAGGACCCACAGTCAGCAGCACCACAGCATAAATACTGTTGTCTTGCACTGTTTCTGTTTGTTGCAGCTGATGAGGACCTGTGCTGACCTCTTCCGTCTGGTGCCCTTCATGGTGTTTATCATCGTCCCCTTCATGGAGTTCCTTCTTCCCGTCTTCCTCAAACTGTTCCCAGAGATGTTGCCCTCCACCTTTGAGACGGAGACCAAAAAGGCATGCACACACACACATACCCATACACACACTCTGCTGCCTGAGTGAACTTATAATAGGGTTCATTGGGATTATATAACCTTTCAGACGTGACTCCAGCAGGCTGCTTACTTGATCTAATCTTGATAGTTTACTCTGAGACACGTGTCTGGCATTTATAAGCACAATGTAAACTCTAAATGTTTTGTTTTTTAACATGTTGTCAGCAGACAACCTTTGAACTTTTTATGTGTTAAGTAGGTGCATCTGTCAACAACTGTAACTATTCCTATGACCTGTTCTGATATCGGTCTTTCTTAAACTGCATCATCATTTCTGATGTGTTAAACGCCGTCTTCCCTCACGCACTGAAAGTTTCTGTTGTGTGCGCCCTGTTATCTCTGATCCTGCGTGGTTGTTCTGGAGCACAGCTGAATGATTCAGAGATATGTTGTCATGCTGCTAGGCAGCTTGGAGGTGTCTGCTCTCTGAAACTTAGTTAACAATAATAACAATTAAAGAAAAGAGTAAAACAGCGTTAAAAGCAATGTCAGGGAAAGTCCAAGCCAAATGTAAACTCAACTTACTGTGATATACATTTTATTATTTGCAGTAAGCAAAATGCTGTCAAAGGGAAAATGTGGGCTTCCTTTTTATTGAGCTGTAAAAGCTTCTTATCCTAAACATTCTTCCTGATACCTATACTGAAGCATAAATTAGTTTCCCATAAAAAGCTCTATGGTTTCCGTATAATATATATAATGGGTGTTAAATGCAGCTAAACATAATCAATCAGAGACTGTGTTTTGTTTTGTTTTCCCCCCCTTCTCAGATGATCTTGTCGCATCACTCTGATCTCTTCCCCAAAATGTTTTCCTCTCTAAACTTTAAGGACATAGTTTCTTTAGCCTCTCTTTGCTTGTTGCCTTGCATTTTTAAACAATTGTTGTCATCCTGCAGGAGGAGAAGCAGAAGAAAGGTCTGGCTGCGAAGCTGGAGCTGGCTAAGTTTCTGCAGGAGACGATCGCTGAGATGGCTCGAAGGAATAAAGCAAAGTCGGACGATGAGGCGCAGCGCTTCTCCAAATACGTTCAGGAGGTGAATGACAGCAAACTCGTTGCTCTAACGTTGTTACTGATCCGCTGTCACGTGTTTGAGGGATGACTGAAGAAGCTTTACTATAGTAATGCGTCCGTAACTTTCCATTTCAGGTTCGGGGCACAGGAGAGCAACCCCAAACGAAGGACATTGTCCGCTTCTCCAAGCTGTTTGAGGACGAGCTGACGCTGGAGCACCTGGAGCGCCCCCAGCTCGTGGCTCTGTGCAAACTGTTGGAGCTGCAGCCTATTGGCACCAACAACTTGCTGCGCTTTCAGCTGATGATGAAACTCAGAGCCATCAAGTCGGACGATGAGGTGAGACTGAAAGCTCGTTACCACAAGTTTACAGCTGTGACTAGGAGAGATACACAAAGGCTGTAAAACTAAACAACCATTAATCATCTCAGGTGACATCACAGACTGGGTTTAATCATCTGCCAGTTATGATCAGATTATCCCTTTCTCTTCTTTCCTGCTTTACTTAGTGTCTGATGTTACTGCACATAAAAATAGTACATCTTTAACAAGAAGTAAATCTGTAATAAATGTCTCTGACTTGACTTGTTTCAGATCAGTTTTACTACAATGTTTCCTTTTAAGGTAGAAAGTTCTGAAACACCAAATATATCCTCTTTTTACTGTGCTGCATATGTACACAGCTGCTAGACATACGTTGATCAAGCTAAAGAGTAACTTTTCTCATGCTTCAGTTTTTCACTTCCTCTTTCATCCCTTCACAGATGATTGCAGCCGAGGGTGTGGCGGCCATGAGTGTGTCAGAGTTGCAGGCAGCGTGCCGCATTCGTGGGATGAGGTCTCTCGGTCTTACTACAGATCAGCTTCGTGAGCAGATGCAGCAGGTGAGCAGCCGGTTTTTAACGTGTTTTCTTTAAGTGTTCAGTTGGGAGTCGCCCACAGACACCGCTGTTTGAGGTCAGCTGGAGCAAAATGGTTCAGATTTGCTCTTGAAGACAAGTTCATCTTGGAGAAAAATGAGGAGTACTGTAGGACATGATGGCAAGCTATTGGTCCAGTTATTGGATCTGCTTTTCAGCCTGTTGAGACTAATATTAGCAGGTTTGCCAACTTTGCAAAATAAATCCTTACAAATACAGGCATCCAAGAATATAAATGCACTGAATGGGTTTTAATTGGAAAAATAATAAAGGAAAATGAGGAAATAACAGAATAAAAATAAATAAAAAAGTTATTGGTGTTTACAACAACACAGATCTAAATTAATGAGACAATCTCACCACCACCGATTTTTCCATCCAGTTCTTAAAGTCAGGATCAGGTCGACGTCTGATCCAAATATCAGAGCTAATTAGAAAAAACCTTTTAATCAAAAGCAAACCTTTTATACCTTTCCAGTAATCTCGTTTCATAAATGTTTTTCTCTCATCTAGTGGCTGGACCTGCACCTGAATGAGAACGTTCCTCCATCGCTGCTGCTGCTCTCCAGAGCCATGTACCTGACAGACCTCAAACCCAAACCCCACGTCATCCCGCCTGTTCCTAAGATCGAGGTTCGTCCTTTGCAGACAATTTAAAATCCTACAACTTAATTCACTGACCTATCAGTCGGCCAGAGAAAGCTGCACAACGCTTAACACTCCAGCTGTTTTAAAAAAAAAAACAAAACAGGATCGTCTTTGCTAATCATGATGGAAATAAAAACTGTTTTAAATACAACCAAAAGAACAGAGTAGAAAGTAAAAAGCTGGAAATATAAAAACAGGTTTTGAATGTGAAATAGAGCACATCTGAGAAAGAGAATGATAATCAAATTAAACCAGAGCAGTTTATGATTTTAGATGTGTTCTTCTCACCTCATATTTGTTGGTTGGTCTGCAGAAGGTTGGTGTTACTCCAGAGGAAAACCCAGTAGCAAATACAGTCCCAGTCAGCAGCGACAGGTTGGCAGACCCTGCACTCATCATCAAAGACAGACCGGTCAGTGCACGCCTAACAAAACCAAACACTGAACCCCAACAACACACATGAGCACGAGATCAGATGAACTGTATTTATGACACAGGAAATTGGGCCAAAGCTGCAGGTCTGCAGAGATTTCCTCCTCAAGACCAAAACTTTATTTTCATGCTGGAGGAGCTCTGCTGCCCATTTTTAGGCATACTTGAGTGCATGGATATTTTCTGAGATATAAGGGACAAAATAAATTACTAATCGTCATTTATACCTCCCAACACAGGACATAAAGCCAGTCAGTTGTATCCATTATTATTCTCTTAATGATATATTTATCATATTTTTCTTCTCCTCTATCGACTTTTAGGCAGAGGAAGTGAGAGACAAAGCTCCAGCCGTGTCAGACAAACCTCTAACTCCTGCTGAAGTCCTTCAGGTGAGTGTCCACAGAAACCTGAATGGTTTCCAGTAATTTCTTCCCACTTTGGTCTCATTCGTCTGTCACACTGACCTGAACATGCGATTGACGTGCTCTTATGATAAATCTTTTAGGTAATCACTGAAAGCAGAATAAAACATAGACACAGAATAATAAATTAATCCGTGAGGGTTAAAAATATCTGAAAACGACCTGTGACTGTCACACAGTCACATTTATCTTTTAAAGTCAGTCCTCCCAAGATGTGTAAAGACATTTTAAGATTCCTTGTACGGATTTTTTTTCATCTTATTTTTAGCATCTTTCAAACGAGTCTAATTTCAAATGTTAATGACTGCCATGAGTCCTGGTCGTTTGATTTCTCCTTTGTTTATTTATGTTTTAAAGACGTGAAATCATTTTTATCCGTCATGATAAATCAGTGAAACATGTTAATGATGCCTTTGCAAAGTCTGGGCCTAACTGAGCGCTTTCAGAGCTGATTAGTGGTGAACTATTCACTCCTGGCTGCTGATTCGAGGTGTTCTTTAAGCTCCAGAGAGATTGTACTGTGCTGCAGTTTGTGCAAGGTGTGAGTGATGTCAGGTGATGAGCTTTTTCTCTCAACTTTCAGTTGTGCAGAGCACCGTTTGCTCACCCTGCCCCCCAGAGTGAGACGGCCAACAGGAAGGTTTACTGTAACATCCTGAGGCAGTCTAAAAATAGCATTAGTGTGGGAAACCATAAGAACATACCTAAGGGGAGATTGGATTTGTGCCTTAAGTTTTGACATTTTAGACACTGAAGTTAAAGAAATGCACTGTTATTTGGGTGTATTATTGGGATTTTTTTTTGTGCAGATGTTTTAAAAATATTTTTTTCTACATTTGGAAGATCACACAAATCATGGGCTCCAAATACACAAAGAAGCAGACATCTTTTTACCTCTTTCCTGCAAACATCTTCCGCTCTTTATGGATTGTTAATACATTCACGGCTAGTGTGTAAAAGGCCAAGTCAAGCCACAGGTCTAGGTGTATGGGCTTCTTTATCTACCGACAGCTCATGGCCGTAAATTCTTCAGAATTGCATATTCTTCAATGTGTTTGCCGTGTTTTCTCAGTGTCTGGGCACCATGCTGCAACTCGTTTGACCCAGGCAACAACGTCACTGTGTCCATTGTATTTCTTGGGTCACTGCAGACTTATTAACAGCGTTAAGAAGAAATTTGTTTTGTCTTGATACATGTTCAGTAGGAGATGATAATGTTTAAACACTCTTCCAATCTTTTCCACAGGCCAAAGCGGCAATAGAAGGAACCCAGAAGAGCAAGATCAGTGCGAACGGCGTGTGAAGATGAGCAGGAGAGCCTGGAGCGAGGGGAGGAATGGACGGGGCTAAAACCCCTTATTCTGTTTTTGAACCAGCATCTCACCCAGGAGTCCTGCCCGCTCCTCATCTTCCTCACTGCAGGTTCGGCGGCTTCACCTCAGCTTTGCGCACCCCGATCTCTGACACTCTCCCAACGTGCTACCGCCCTGGCAGTCAGCTGATGGCTGCTGATTCTGTGACCTGAAGTCATTTCCTGGTGAACTGTTTGTGATGACGATGGTTTCTCCCTTTGTACATTTGTAAATATGCTCATTTTTGTGTTCTGTAACTGAAGCAGCAGCAGCTTTGTACAGTTTGTTATGCGCATACCAGGTTTTATTTGCAGGTGTTTTTAACTCCTGTGCCAGCTGAGAGAGAAGTCAACCCTTTTCTTTTTTCTTTTCTTTTTTTCCCCACAGTAGCTGCCCCACCTTTGTTAAAGTCAGCTGTAGGCACCAGAAAGATGCTGCCTACATAAAATATAAAAGGTATTAAAATGTCAGAGATTGAGTTGATCTTATGGTGAAACAGCAGGTTTAGATTGGGGTGGGTGGGGGGGGTGATGATGACGTGCTACTGTTAAGTGAAGAGGGGTTCGTCATTAAGTGCGAGCTCACTGGTACAGCCACTGAAAGGACAAGCTATTTCAAGTGTATTATGTTTTAACACTATGATGCTAAAGAGTCTTTAAACGGAAAATGCTTGATGTCCGCTCGCGTGGAGAAGCTGTAAGCCTGAAGCCACACATGAGATGATTATTTTTTGGTATCGTGGCTGATTTGCCCAAATGTCTAACATCGTTATGCCCCCATATTTACTGTCATCAAAGTTGGAAGGTTTCTCCAGCTTTGTGTGTGTGATGCTTCAAACTCCCTGTAAACATTTAATGGAGAAGCAACTTGTGTGGTGTTTTATTTCTTTTTTCTTTTTACCCCACTCGTTGCTGTTTATCCGTAGGCACCTCCTGGAAGTGGATGACATAACTGAAAGGACATTTTAACTCCAATCATTGCTGGTTAAGACTTGTTTCACTGGTTTTACACATGTGCCTATGGTTAGAGGGTGATTGTTTGTCATCAGAATATATTACTTTGGTTTTTCAGTCACCTCTGTGTTTGAAGCGCCCAGTTGCACCTTTTTCTTTATAGACTGTCTCCTGTTTGGCCCCTTTCCCGTTTGATCCAAATGATTCCTCGAATTATAATCACCAGTGTTGTTACTGACTGGAAAAGCAGACACCTTTTCAATCATCTCTACATCCTGCGCTGAAGGAGATCAATAAAAAGACTCAAAACTTTCTCTCTTTTGTGCTTCAGTTTTTAATGGATGTGAACTGTTTTTGCAACATTGTGTCATCAGTAACGGATCAGTGCTTTCTAAAGAACCCTGTAGTCACACCTGACTCTGGGGTCAGAGGTCATGATGGGTGTACTGCAATGCCAGTTCAGCATATCCAGGCTTTCTTTGTGTTCGCAGGTTTGACAAACTCAGACCCAGTTAGAGATAAAGGGTGTCAACTTTCTTTTTTTCTCTGCCCACTTCAGAGCCGTTACAGTCATTAGTCTCATTAGTTCATAGCTTTTAATGCTTTCAGTGTGTTGTGGATGAGTGCCAGCTAGTTACTCGAGCTCTTAATTCGAAACTTTAGTTACTCAAAACTTTAAACTTGATTTGTTCAAACATTAAATGTTACTCCATATTCAGGATTTTGTCCTGTAACCTAATCAAGGAGACATTAAATCACTTTAGTTTGTGTTTCTGATCAAAGTAAAGTTCTACTGATTTAATATTCTTGCTGATAAATGGCCTGTAAATAGACTTGGTTGCAAATTAGGATCAAACATAAAACCACTTACAGATGTGTACAGGTGTAGTCTGAAGTTGACATACACTCATCATGGGAGCAGCTGCCCACATGGAGGAGCCAAATACCTCCTGAAGAAGAATTTTATGGTCATACAAGATCAGAGTATTGAGGGTTTGTTTTGTTTTTTAATCACAATGAGAAGAGGTATGTTTGGAGGAGTAAAGTTGAGGCTTTCAATATTTATATAATTTCCTGAAGCCTGTCGTGAGAGACAATGAACCTGCTGAGACATTTGACAGTTTCATGAAGTTCTGCATGAATAATCGAACAGATCTTGTGCCTGTTAGACCTGACGCTAAAGTGAACTACACACGGTGACAAGAACAGATCAGATGAAGCTCAGGAAGTGCAGAGAGCTTAATGCAATTGATGTCGAAAAGCTCTTAAAGAAAAAGCTGGAGCTTAAAATCAGAAGTAGAGACTATAGAGGTGTCGTCCAAGGGTTTTGTCTATAGTCACCCGCATTACACTGATGCTGCTGGGCAGCAACATCCAAACAGAGCTGCTCTGAGGCCTTCATCATATGGAGAAACACAGAAAAGGAAAAAGAAGAGAGTGCAACAGCAGCATGGTGTATCAGTCATTTGGCCCTTCATCTGAAACTGTTTTTGGATTTTTTTAATATGGACTTCTGTGAAAATGAGTTTAGATCACTCATTCCCAAACTTAAGAATGTCACAAGCCAAGAGACACTACTCTTCTCCCCCCGCAACACCCTCACGGCCCACCAGGGGGCAGCACCCCACACGTCTAACCCCTGGTTTAGAAATTTGAAGATCTCGTAGTCAAAGGAAATCTAGATTTATGGTTTTGAGAAACATCCCGATTTTCAGTAAATTATAATTTTTAAAAAAAATCTTAAACCTTTCATCTAATGCCAACATCTGTGGATGGATGACACCAGTGTGAGCTGCTCACCTGCGCTGTGAAGGATATCAAAGACATTTTTAAAAGAGTCAGAAAAGTTGTTGTCTCTAGTTTGAGCTTGAGTCGAAGGTTTAAATGAATGTGTTTTCTCTGGGTCGAGATTGACAATGAATGACAGAGTGAGTGTGTGAATGTCTGTGGTGTATTTTGGGAGATGGTGACGGGAAGGGGGTTGAATTTTTTGTCGCCATGGGGACAGGAGGGGCTGACATTTGAAGTTTATCTCATACACAAGCAGTGCTGCCGTGGACTCGCTGGAAGCACAGGTCAGTATGTGTTTGTGTGCTTTGTGGTGAATTTGTCTTAACCTAAGAGCAAACAGAGGCAACGTGTTCGTGATTACAGGCTCGACCTGGTGAGAGACTTTACGTGGACATCAGGTGATAGATAAGTTTTGTGCACTTCTTTGTTTTCCTTTTGGTGGCGGGGAGCGATTCAAGCAAGTGTTTTGCGTTTTAAAAACAGCTATAAATATGGCTGGCTGCTGAAAGACTGCTCTATTTTAAGCTCGCCAGCTTTAACGGACCTACAGCTTCGTGTTGATAACAGTAGGGCAAGAATGTGTCGTGCAAACGCATATGACGGTTGTAATTGATGCAATGCACTGATACAGTTACATGCATTTCAAAGATTATTCAGAGGTTTTTCTAACTTCACAGTTAGGGTCATGCATTGTAAGGTTTCAGTGAGTTTTTCCATTTATATTAAATAATCATAAGACAGCACTGCGCAAGTACGGATCAGTGCTGTTAAAGGCAGGGCTGTGCACATAGATTTACAATATTATGTCACTCAACTCTATGGGGGGTTTAGTCAAAAATAGACTGCACACAAAGAAAAGGAGGAAGACTCCAGGTGTGAAAAATGAAACCTCGTGGCCTACAGAGGATAAATTATAATATTACTATTGTCTTCCTGTTTGCTTTCTTCTCTGACTTCTCTCTGCAGTGGTACAAAGATGAAGCCAACACTTATAGCCATCTTGTGTCTACCTCTTCTCGTCATTCACATTAAACCTTCACTGGCTTCCAAAAGAGGAAAGTTTCCTCAGATAATGAATGCTTTTAAGAAGCCTTCAAAAACAAAACCTAATCAGGACACTAAGTCTAAGACCCAACAGTCCACACAGTTCAACCAAGGAGGCTACCCCCAACAACCAGGCAGACCAGGAGGTTACCCCAACACAGGAGGCTACCCTCAACAACCAAGCAGACCAGGAGGTTACCCTTACCAAGGAGGTAACCCCAACCAAGGAGGTTACCCTCAACAACCAGGCAGACCAGGAGGATACCCTTACCAAAGTGGGTATCCTAATCAAGGATTCTACCCAGGGTACCCAGGACATCAAGCTGGTGCTTACCCAGGACCGGGCTACCCATACTGGGGCAGTTATGGCAGTTACGGGGGTTATCCAGGCGGATACATAAACCACAACCCAAACAACAAAATCCTGAGTCCTCACTATGCCAGCAGCTTTGGGTATGGGGGTTATGGTGCTGGTGGCGGCTCTCCCTTCTCAAACTATGCAAAGGCACAGGGCTTTGTTCCCTCTGATAAATCCAAAGGTTTTGGTCGCAGAGCAGCATTGGCGGCAGCTGGAGGAGCTCTGACAGGAATGGCCCTGGGCTACGGGTTAGGAAGGTTCCCCCGTCCTCACTTTCACTTCCACAGCCCCCAGGAGGAGTATTACTACAACTACTACATTTACAGGAAGTATGGTATTAGATCTACTGATACAAATGACTTCAGCAGAGATTACGAATACATACAAGTTGACGTAACATTTGATAGTTTCATAAAGTCCTGCATGAATAGAGCAGATCTTGTCCCTGTAAAGAATCGAAAACCAAACCTCAAACCAGCTGTGACTACATCTAAACCCCCCACAGCTGCTACTGTGAACTCCACCATTGCATCAATTACTGCTGCTCTTGGCACTGCCAGCAGCGCCACAAGTAACAGCACCGCAACGAAAAACTCCTCAACAGATTCCCCTTCAACTCCTCACCCTCCGAATAAGTATGAAGACAATCCTGCACCTGCAGCTTCACAGCTCCTCCAAACTGATGATGACGACACAGTGAGCATTGTGGAGATTGGTTACCCAGCACTGATCACACAGGTTAAGCTCAAGAGGTGCATCGAACTTTACATCGTCAATGCTGAAAGAAACTTGAAGAAAAAGACCAAACTTGAAAGCAGCAGTGGAGCGCAAAGACTGCAGACAGACCTGCGAGGGCTTTTCTCTGTCATCACCAGCATTATAGTGATACTGCAAACACAGCTGCACTAAAGCCTTCTTTACACAGAGAAACTTGTGTGATGTGTTGCTCATTTGGTTTTTATATCTGACCAAATGAGTGTGCGATGAAACACTCACAACCCATATGCAACACTTTCACAGCCCACCAGGGGGCAACATAGCAGACCTTTATAATCACTGGTTTTTGTAGATATTTGCAGACACCAGAAGAATTGTAATCAAAGTCTAGATGTTTGGTTTTGAGAAAAATCTCAGTGAGTCTGGAGTAAATTATAATAAACAAATGTAAAAGTTTTCATCTTATGATTCATTTTGGGTCATACGTTGTGCATGAATGACATCAGCCTGAGCTGAACTAGCTGAGTAGAGTATGCTTTAACTAAGATTGTAAATAAGTTAAAGTTTGTAAGCATGTCAGCATGAATGATGAAGCAAGCAGGATGACTCTGAAAACACTAGTGTGAGCTGCAGATGGACTCTCATTGTATTTACTGAAGAAACCTGATTGGTATCAGCCCTAAAGATGATCCATTCTGATCTATTACATATATGATGGAGTCAAATATGTTTAAAGTAAAAAAATTCCAAAGCCATGCAATGGCCAGATTGGAGTCTTTACTGGGCTAATTCTGGCCTTATGTTTGACACCCCTGCAATAAACAGTAACCTCGTGTGATTGAAGTTGCACCCTTTTCCTCTCCTCTTCTGTTTGATTCAAATGAATCCACAGCCTTTATCATGAATTTTTACTTCAGGTCAGCTGGGATAAGTGATCGATGGAGAGAATTTTGACTGCAGTCACAGAAATGCAACACAGGAGGAAACAGGCTGCACTGGACCACAAGAGCAAAACATAAGAAAATAATTTGTATTTTATCTGACACGTTATAGGACAGATTTACTGAAGGAAATTATCCACAATTGCAGAATGAGCTACTAAAAATGCACTGTAATTTCTATACAAAGACACACTTCAGTAAAAGAAATGTGATATAATGGCTCAAAAATCCAATGTGAGCTCAGGTTTCCCACAAGTGCTTCTCTTTGAAAACAGCTTTCCAGTTACCATGTTACTGTGTCATGTGGATGTAGAGTGCACCGCTTCTTAGTTTGAATAGCACACTGCAACATTGAGGGATTAATCTAACACACTAAAGATTTTCTTTTTTACAGACTGAGCAGAGAGAAGTTGCTCTCTGTGTACGCACTGCTGAGAAAAGGAAGTTCATTTCAGTTAATTTCTGCTCTGTTTCATGAAAACAGTGTTGCAGTGCTAAGTTTTAGCACCGCGATATCAGCTTTGAGTCATCCACGTAAAGTGCAGATTACGCACTCGTTTTGATAACATCTCCGCTCGTAAATCCAGGAGATTTTTAACGTCAGAAGATGCTTTCAGCTCCTACAGATGTTAGTCTGACCTCAAATGTTCCTTCTTCTTAAAAAAGCCAGCTTTCGTAATGAAGGGATATTTGGCGAATTGAGGGGAATTTAAAACTGCTGGCTAAGGGTAAACGTAAATTCATTAAAATTATAATTCATGCCGGCAATAATGACACCCGATTATGTCAATCGGAGGTCACTAACCATATTGAATTCCCCTGCCCAATCAGACCAGGGGTGTCAAGTTTAGCCAGATGATATCTTTAAATTGCTGTCTGTCTGAGTGGTGTCCAAAAAACGACGTGGGCTTCATAGATAATTGTGAAACTTTCTGGAGGAAACCTGGTCTTGTTAGGAGAGACGGCATCCATCCCACTTTGAATGGAGCAGCTCTCATTTCTAGAAATCAGGCCAACGTATTAACCCCACAAAATGTGACCAGGAAGCAGAGTTGCAGTCTTACACGCCTCTCTGCAGCTTCTCTCCTCCTGTTATCCACCCAAACCCCATCCCCTGACTGTGTCAGCTCCCAAACAGACAAAAAAACAACAACTTTCTCTTTCTTCCAAGTCTCTGTTAGTACATGACTTAATAATTGATCAACAGATCGATTTAGTCTGCCTTACAGAAACCTGGTTGCAGCAGGATGATAATGTTAGCTTAAATAAAACAACAGTCCTGAGTCATTCTAACTATCAGAAACCTGAAGCACAGCTGAAGGGGCGGCGTGGCACCAATTACAGCCTATTACTCAAACAAAGACCAAGACCTCCCCCCCCCCTAAAGGAGACACTCCCTGTTTTTGCCACACAAACATCCTCCAGTGACCAGCTGAGAGCTTTTTAACCGCGAGTGGTGAAAGCAAACACTTTACTCCATCATATCAGTACGCCTCTTTTTACAGTCTACATTACAAATAAACACAAGAGATGGTCAGGACAGAGATAAGCAAAGATAACTGTTCATATACAAAATAATTTACATATCAAACATTTCTTTAGGTCAAGTGGAAATTGGAAAGTGGAACTTTTTTATAAATCCCATAAAGACAGTTTTTTAATTAGAGTAAACAGAAAAGAAACTGAACAATGTTCTTCATGCTTTGTGGCCTGTTTAAACCCTGTTTCCTCTCTTGTCTGTTTCCAGTGTCTGCTCTGGTGAAAGGATGGCTGACGTTTCCGCACTGCCATTCCTGCGTTGTTGTAGACTTTCCTGAGTTCAAGTGCACCGCCACTCAAACCCGTTACTACAACCTGGCTTCCTGCTACCAAAGGAGTACTCTCCATGGGTTTCTCCCAGTTTCCTCTGGCTAGCCACTGATCCCTCTGCAGTCTGTCGATAAGCGAGCAGGCTTTCAACTCAATTTCCTTCAGAACTTAAAATTAATTATAGAACAATCACCTTTGGCAGAATCTAAATCTCTTCCTCTCGAATAGAGCTCCCCTGCCATGCTCCTGTAGTCAGAAACTCTTACCTGCTGCCATTTTTCCTGTTACCTCCCAAGTGTAAACACATCTTTTAAAACTGCAGAGTGTTTCTGGGTCCAGCTGTTTCAGTCCACTCATTTGGTAATCACGACACATGCAGCCAGACCTTTTCACTCATTTTCAATCCAGTCCTTATACCTGACCATTTTCAGAGAAATGTTTTTGTTTGTAAAGCCAGTTATCACTGCTCTATGAATGATTCAAGCATAAAAAGACATCGAGTGCATACTTTCACAAACAACAACGAACCAGTTTTAATGTTATATTTGGGCACTTTGTTCCTTTTTGACAGGTATAATAGAATAACTGCACTAACAAGCTGCTCCCAAAGAGCTATTAGCTGCAAAATAGCTTTTTCTTAAAAAAACATAAAATAAAAATAGGAAACTGGACAAGCAGAAGGGAGTTTTTCCGTCCCAAGTGCTTACCCTTGGGTCATCTGATTGTTGGGATTTTCTCTGTATTATTGTAGGGCCTCTACCATACAGTATTAAGGTCACTGTTGTTGTGATTTGGTGCTATATGAATAAAGTTGAATTGAAAATGGAATCATTTATTCTTTCAGTATGAGCCAAATGTACGATATATGGTAAAACGTTCAGTAAAGCAGACACTTAAAAGTTGAACCATTAGTAAGTACACGCACTGAACTCTCGCTGCTGATTGGCTGTGGGCCCTTATTTGATTATTTTTCCATTTCCTTTTCCCCGGTGGATGCCGAGAATCGACTCCACCCCAGCCCTGCCCCCATCATCTGTTTCTAAGCGACCCACATCTCTCGTGCGGCCATATGTCAGACATAAATGAAACAGTTGAAACCATAACCGGAGAGGTACGAGCGCCGCGGGGACATTATCGAAGACAAACAGGGAGGAAGGAACTCATCTGACTCACGGTCACCACACAGGTGAGGCTGTAGGTAAAGTAGAGCAATTAATGTTTCTACCTGTGATCTGTGCGCAGTTCACGTCACCTGGAGTAAACAGTCTTTATCTAACCGAGTATCAGGCAGTGGTTATTGCAGGGCGTATTCCAGTGAAGTTTTCCCCTTTTAATATGAATTCCCTGCATTAATATGCAGTTATAAATAAATTCTAACAACATGTAACATATGTTTTAATTGTTTCAAGGAACAAACCATCCACCGGGCAACTTGTTATTGCCTCCCATATCGCGGCAGCTCTTTAACAACAAGTTACAGGGAAAGGCATCGCATACAGTTAAAAAAGTTTTTACAAGTATTTAAAGCAAAAATCATCGATTAGTTATCACTAGTCGCTGTATTAGCCTGAGACAAATAAAATGCTTACCATACCGAGGAGGTTATGTGTAAAATAAAGAAAATACCTTTATTGCAAGTCTTTAATATATAATTTATAATCAATCCACTCCTTTTTAGCCACTTAAAATATTTTTATATAGCTATTATGTTATATTTGTTACAAAGCCAGCTGGCCTCTTGAAGAACAGTGAGTGTTTGACATTCATAAATAAAGAACATATAAAGGTCGCTTTGCCAAAAACCAATTTAATCTTTTAACTCATGGTAGAAATGGCATAAAATAGCTTGAGATCATTCACGACAGATATGCTTGACGTACATTTCACAGATTAAAGGCAAACAAGTCATTTAAAACTATTTAAATACAATCGCTTTTTGGCACAACACCAGAATAAATAAAAGTTAATTAAATCAGGCTTAATTTTAATTGCTGTGTCACAGCAGCCGAACTGTTAAACACGACCTATAACAAGATCTGACAAGATAATTTAAACAACAGTTGTTGGGTTTTTTTTAAAGTACACAAAAGCAGCTATTTGTGTGTGAGGCGGGGAAGATTTTCGGTATCCAAAAATGCTCAGATAAATAGTTAAATAAACCCTCCTTCTCCAGTTTGTCCACAGCCCTTTTTTTCCTTCTTCTTTCTTACTTTCTATTTTTTATTTTATTTTTTTTTTTTTTTGCCTTCCCTGTGTGGTTTTGCAAAAACGATGGCTCATTCCATTATTTCAGATACTGATCAATTAGCATCATGCGTCCCAGGCTGATACACAGCGGAAATCCATTTTGGAGCGCCACTAAGGCGCCTGTCTAATGGAATTTTCTTTATTTTTCTTTATATATTTTCTAAAGCCACACCTTCTCAGACAAGGATTTGTGGTTTTTCCACGTCATGTCTGACAACAGACTGAATAGTATTCAATTTTGTAGTAACACATTACAAACAACTGGACAGACAGTTAAAATAATTTTTAGTAGTAATATATTTTATTGTCATTTAAAATGTGAACATGCTAATATAAACCCGTTAGCTCATATATAATTGTATATAACTCCTATGAGAGTTATTTCTTAATTTTCTTGTTTGTTTGTATATTTGTCACACTTTAATGTTTCAGATTAACAAACACATTTTTATAGTAGACAAAGATTACCGGCGTAAATATAAAGTATTGTTTTTAAATGATGATTTCATTTAAAAAGCTTATCAAACCCCCTTGTTTAATCATGATTCGACTTTGGTCAATCAAATTTTTTGGAAGCTGAGTTCAATTTCATTAGCCACACCCAGGCCTGATTACTGCCCACCTGCTGAATCCAGAAATAACTTACAATACAATACGACTTTATTTGTATTGCACATTTAAAACCAGAGGTACACCAAAGTGCTTCACAAAATCCACTAAAAGCAGTAGCAAAATACAAATGCAAATAGCAGGTGGAAAGCATTGATTAACCAAGCATACAAGATAAGCAGATATCGAAATAAAACTTCAAAAGCAAAATCAATGCAAAACCTTGTTCAACAAAACAGAAGAAAAGGGTACTTACAAGAATCGTACTCTAGATAGCCAGGAAGGCTAAACCAAATAGATAAGTTTTCAATCGAGATTCTGGATCGAGTCAGATGCACGAATAGCTTGTGGGAGATTGTTCCAGAGGTTAGGTGCAAACAGAGCGAAAGCACGGTCACCTCTGCTCTTTGCAGTGACCTAGGTTGCACCAAGAGCAATTGTCCTGATGATCTCAGTGCTCTCCTAGGAATATACAGGCTGAGAAGATCAATAAGATAACTAGCCGCGATATTATTTATGATTTTAAAAGTAAGCAATAAGATTTTAAAATTAATGTGATACTTAAATCGATGGTATCTGACAAAATGAAGCAGGTTAAAAAATCTCAAAAAGCAACACACCATGATCTAAAGAAGCGACTGAGAAACAAAGTCATTGACATCTATGAGTCTGGAAAGGGTTACAATGAACCAGTGTATCAAAATGACTCCAAGAGCACATCAACGACTCATCCAGGAGCTCACAAGACTGGATAACCACATCTAAAGAACTGCAGGCATAAACTAACATTTCACAAAAAGACCATCGTGCCAACAGTCTAGCATGGTG
Source organism: Mchenga conophoros (assembly GCF_057382185.1). Classification (NCBI taxonomy): domain Eukaryota; kingdom Metazoa; phylum Chordata; class Actinopteri; order Cichliformes; family Cichlidae; genus Mchenga; species Mchenga conophoros. The sequence goes on along the minus strand of NC_140537.1, from coordinate 27,889,154 downwards.
GTGGTAGTGATGGTCTGGGGGTGTTTTGCTTCTTGACTTGGATGACTTGCTGTAGTTGATGAAACTTTGAATTCTGCTCTCTACCAGAAAATCCTGAAGGAGAGTGTCCACCCATCAGTTCATGCCCTGAAGCTCAAGTTCATTTGGGTGATGCAGCAGGACAGTGAGCCAAAGATGTTTTACCCCCTTAATAACTACTTAGGTTATTTTTGTCTAATGTCAAACTTTTTTGGATGATTTGAAACATGTACGTGTGACAAATATGTGAAAACCTAAAAACCAGGAGGGGGTAAATACTTTTTCAGTGCATTGTACATATTTATGTCCTGGAAGCAAGATATTTTAAAATTCTGATAGTTGAAAACAAAATTAAGATAAGGGATATAAACTACCTTCATCATCTACAGTTCCTCATCATTTTAATAAACATTACTTACCCTCCAATATAATATCTGTTTGATTATCCACCTGCCTGTCTCATTTTCATACTTGTATTTAATTTCGAAGATCAAGGTGATAAATATGTGCTCGTATCAACTTGTTTTAAAAACCAGCTTTCATTACAGTTCTTTCAATTAAAACAAGCAAAACAGATGAGAAAATAACAACAGTTTGAACTACACCCTGCATTGTTACATGATCACACTGCCTCAGCATCACTTCTAGTATCATATTTCTGTGATGGGATTTGCAACTCAATAAAGAGCTTGAGGAGTACTCAACACTGACATTACACAGCACTGTGGAGATGTCACTAATTACAGCCTCCAAGGTTCAGGTTCTGCATCATAAAGCTATCAGCACTGACATTGGCAGACTCTCAGGAGAATTTCCAGTTTTCCTTTTGTTACTGAAAGCCTAAAAAATGAAACCCTGTTGTGTTTCCACATGTCTAAACTGCTCATTTGCCTTCTTGCAAATCTAATATCTCAAAAGTGGCAATTAAGCACCAAAAATACAATCTGGAAACACAGAGATTGATGAAACAATCAGACAAAAATGCACCTAAGAAAGTGAATTTTCTACCGTGCAAAACAAAATCCAGTGCATACATGACTGATTGCAGCTGTCAGCGTCTCTGCTCTAGCCTTCCTAGTTTCCTCCAACACAATTACAAATTAAAAAAAAAAATGCTGAGATGGTTTGCACATGTGCAGAGGAGGCATAGTACACATGAGCAAAGGTGCTGAATATGGAGATTTCAAAAAGGAGGAATAGAATAAGACCACAGAGAAGATTGAATTTGGTGAATTTAGGGAAGGAAGACATGCAGGGGGTGGTGTGACACAGGACGATGCTAGAGATAGGGTAAGATGGAGGGAGACGATCTTCCCCTAAAGAGAGCAGCCAAAAGAAGAACACATGTATGATTTTAGGTTTCTGCTGCTAACAGCTCTCTAGCACTAAAACTAAAATAATAAAGTGACATTAACACTACATAAGTACAAAATTAAAAGTGATATGCTCTAAATATTATCTCATATTTGTCTCCACAGAGTGAAGATGAAGCTCTATTCATTGTCCATGCTTAGTTTGTCACTTATCTTGCTTAATACCCCTTTCTCGCTGACCAGGGGAAAGGGAGGGAGAGGAAAAAGTTCGGGCAGCAAAAAAGTCTCTTCGGGCACCAATACAGGATACAAACCCAAAAAAGACTCCACCCCTCAGGGTGGCCATCCAAAACAAAACAATCAGGGCAGTCCCGGGCAGCAAGGCAATTATCCCAGACAACCAGGTGCAGCAGGCAACCCTAACCAGTATCCGGGACAAAGTTCTCCGTATGGAGGGTATGGAGGAGGTTATGGAGGCTATGGAGGAGGTTATGGACGGTATGGAGGAGGTTATGGACGGTATGGAGGAGGTTATGGAGGTAATCGTCCTTCTGAGAATTCCAGAGGGTTTGCTCGCAGTGCAGTAGTAGCTGCAGCTGGAGGTGCAGTGGCAGGAACGGCCCTGGGCTATGGGTTAGGACAGTTCCACAATCCTCACTTTACTGTCCGCAGCCCTCAAGAGGAGTATTATTACAAACACTACATGCACAGGAACCATGGGTCTAAAATCCAAACTAATAGAAATACTAACAAAAATACTAATACCAATACCAATACTACTGAATACAGCAGCGACAAAGCAAGAGATGCCGTAATTACTCAACCCGTTCAGAGTTATGAAGACTACATGGATGCCTGTATGAAGAGGTCTGACATTTTGCCGGTGAAAACTCAAAAGCCCCAAATCAAACCAGGTACAACTGCCACAGCTACAACCAAAACCAACACGTCTACTCTCGTGACATCACAGAGCAACGACACTGCCACAGAAAACCCCTCGACCCCCACCCCTGCAAGTCCAGGCCCTCCAAATCAGCCCGAAGAAGATGACACAGTCAGCATTGTGGAGATCGGCTACCCGGCACTGATCGAGCAGGTGAAAACCAGGAGATGCTTGGAGTTGTACATGGCTTACTCCATGAAGTACATGAGACAGGAAGGGCCGAAAGACGGGAGTACAGGAGGGGTAGAAGGATTGGAGATGGGCTTTCAAAGACTTTTAGCAGTAGTTACAAGTGCTATGCTGATGCTACTTAACAGCAATGTACCTGTGCTGCTGCACTGAGATGTTCATTTGACATTATAGAGAATGTGTTCATGAATAAGATGAAAGATGACAAGATGAAAAATAACTTGGTGGAAAGGAACCTGTAATCCTTTCTTTATTTTGTGCTGACTTCTGCTGTGAGATTTTATACTTTATTTTATACTTTATGCTTCATATAAAGCAAACATTGACGGCACAGATGGCTGACTTGTGATTACAGGAGAAATTAAAATAAATAGTTACAAAGCCTTTTCCTGTAACTGTAAAACAAAACGAGCTAAAGGGTTGTTTCTTATGGGAGAATGTGAATGTTTTCATTAATCCTAAAGGCTTGCACTTTTTCCTCGTCATGTTAAATAAATGAAATAGCTTTACTAACTTGTACTTGTGGATATTTCATTGCTTCGGAGCTGGCAAATGACAATGTCTCGTAGCATTAGTGTTATGAAAACGGTAGAGTCAGCATTGGATTATGTATTTTTTATGTTATTGTATCCATCCAGCACCTCCAAATCTGGGATCATGAGCCCGTCCAGGCCTCCTCCACACCATTATTGTGTTGGGTAATGACATAATTTTCTCTTGGGGAATATGCTACACTAAGCTAGATGTTGTGATGGGTTTCTCTTTCCCATTTAAAGGATCATGTGATCATTCAGCTCCGTATTAGTCTGTAGATTTCCAGACATTCAACGATCCCTAACAAATGTATCAAACTGTGTGATTTGGCCCCCCCTAATGGTCCCGGTCTCTCTGATAGACTTGCTTTGTAAAGAATGGTCTATTTTACTTGTACCTCAGATTTAAATGCCACATTTAACTCTCTTGTCAGACCTTTAACCTGCTTCATTATAGAAATAATTAAGAACTAGCAAACACTTATCAGCTCAAATTAAATATGAACCCCTGAAAATAGGGCATCGTGTATAAAAATGGCTGCGGCTCCATAAAGGTTAATGCAATATTCTTGTTAAGCATTTCAAATTAAAGCTGGCCGTCTGCACGTTGACCTTTTATTCATTTTATAACTGTAGGTCCAGTGTGTTGGTACACAAAATACCAGACATAACTTAAATAAGTGCACTATTTTGATTTTTACACTTAAATGTTTCAGATAATCAAATCAATTTTTATATTAGACAAAGAAACCTGAGTAAATGCAAAATGCAGTTTGTAAATGATGATTTCTTTTATTAGGAAGAAAAAAGCTGTTCAAACGACCTGAAACCGTGTGAAAAAGTAATTGCCTCTCCTTGTTAGATTATAAATTAACTTTGATTAACCACTTTTTTTTTGGAAAGCTCAGTTCAGTTTCACTAGCCACACTTAGCCCCGATTATTGCCCTCATAACACAATGCTTCATATCACAATCTAAAGAAACCCAAGAACAAATGAGAAACAAAGTCAGTGACGTCAGTCTGAAAAGGATTACAAAGGTTCCTAAGGCTTAATAATAATCTAAAATAATCTAAAATGATGTGGTTAGCATGGAGAATGAATGTCAACACGAAGCTATATCACACATTTATTTTACATTCATAACAGTTTTAAATATTAAAGAACATTCTTTAATAAAAATCTACAAATGATCATAAAACATTTAATTATGCAAATATGTCAACGAAAGCAATACTAAAAAATATAACCTATACACAATATACAGCATATACAGGATAGCAACATCACATCAAATCAGATTACATTTCGTGACTTTAATAATGATTTTTGACCGCGTGTTTTCATATTCAGCGTAATGGTGTCACATTGATAAGTCAAACTCCTCTTATTGTCCTCACACAGGGTCACTGAAGTGTCCATAAAACAAATTGGCAACAGGTTTTTATTTCTGAAAACTCAAATTTCAGGTGAACTATGACTTTAAAAATGTCCCCTTTACAGTAGGATGGGTTATTTTTGAAAGGAGGGTTTTTTCTGGTGTGTTTGTAAATCTCAGCTTCGTCTCCAGCGCTACATGAATGCCACCCAGTGGCCCATGAGCAGGGACATTAGGGAGCCAATGACAACAATGATGCTGTTGTAGATTGGGCCACTGGATGCTCCGGTGTAGTACTCTACATCACCAGAGCCCTCTGGCTCATAGCCAGGGCGGGGGCCATAGCCGTAACCACCTCCGTATCGTGGGTATCCATAACCTCCTCCATACCCTCCATATCCACCATATCCTCCGAATCCTCCGCCATACCCATACCCATACCCAGGACGGCTCAAGGCAGAGCCGAGCATGGATCCTCCTATTGCTCCTGCAGCAGCTGCCCCAGCTACTTTCCCGGCACTGGGGCCACTGCTCTGGACAGGCGGTGGTCTGTAGGGCTGACCTCCCCACCCCCGGCTGTAGCCTCCTCCTCCTCGGCTGAACCCACCACCTCCACGTCCACGGCGGGCCTTGGAGCCGGGTAACAGTGTGGCCAGGAGCAGCACACAGAGGGCCACTGTGGAAAGTTTGTGCATTTCCAACGTGATTTTCATCCTGTCAAAATAAGATTATAGAAACTTTATTAGGACTGAATTGGTTAATGAGGTTAATGAACTTCATTAGTAATCACTTTTACATTTTTATAGACTTGCTTTTACTTCTATTACATGTTACATCATCTTTCAGTTGTGTTGTTAATTTTTTTGCTCAGCTTTGTTCTGTCATTGGGATTTAAAAAATTATGTATTCATTTTGCTATTATAAACAGGAAAATCAAATTTTTGTTTCTGCTGTTGCTGTTTTAGACTATACATAGTAAAATAATTACCCAACAAGTACCAACCAAGGATTTCGTTTAAATCATTTAAAGAGAAAATATTTATTTGCATTATTACTACTTGAATGGTGAGTACTTAAATTTATTTTTTTTAAAACTATACTTTATACATTATATAAAATGGAAAGGTTCTTGAACTCACACAAACACACTGATGAGATGTTCTCAGTGCAGCTTTAGTCCTGCTGTGTGGTATTGTTACACTGCTGATGAATTAGGAACAGCACAGATCACTGCTCTTAATCCAGCTTTGAGAAACAAATCTTACACAAGCACTGTGGCATGAGTGCTGAAGCAGACAAGGGATCAGATCAGACTCATATTTTCTAATGCACCTCAGTTAGGATCCTGTAGATGGGGTCTGTTTCTAAATCTATGGATTAGCTCGTTTTTGTTGGGATGAAATTCATATTTTCTTAATTCTGAAATCTGACTATTTTTGACCTAATCCTAAATTATGGACAGGCTAAGACATAAGATAACCATGTAAAAAGAATTAGAGAAAGATGACACAGGCCATAAAAATAATGTATTAACAAACATCCAGGCTACATTTATATATGAGGTTTAGGTGTAGGCTATGCACCATAAATACAATATTATTGATGTATTATTATAAAATATCCAACATTAAATTATGTAAACTCCAAAAAAACAAAAACCTAGTAAAAACATATTGCATTAAGTATGTCACTGCTATAATCTGTACTAACAAAATATTAGTGAAGATTGTACTTTATATACAGTGTGGTAGGACAAGTGTATTTTTAAGTACTGTGAAGTCTAAGCAGGTCCTGTATCTAGTAATAATTTCAGTAATGAGGTGAACATGAGGACTAACATTAGAGTTAGTGACTTGTTTGTGCCACTAAAAAGTATCTCAAAATTTTAATAACTCAACTTGAAATATTGAATCATGTTGAAATATTGAGATAAAATTGGGTGGCAATTTCTGTTTTTCTGTGGCAGAAATACGCTTGCATCAAAACATTTACTCAAATCTGTACACTTTTGATGTATGCATGACTACATTGAGTGGGTTTTTTAATGCTACTTTGCACATGCACTCTGACACATTTTAAAAAGAAATATTGCACTTTTTACTTTTATTCACCAGCTTTATTTTAATTAAGTCTTCTCTGGATGAGGATTTAAATAGATAATTTTAATAAGTATGTTATAGAGTTTTAAGAAATACTCTCCAGTATTTAAAACGCCTACAGCAGTTTCACCTTGACCAACTGCGTCACTGAAGGATAGCTCACATATTAGAGCATCGATAACACCAATCCACTAATAAGGATCGCTATCACTGAATCATAACTACGTCTGTTTTTCAAACTTTAAATCCAATTTAAAGCAAAGTTTAATCCGCTCCACTTAAATTCTCTTTTATCAACCATTCAGTCTATAAATCCAGGTTGGTTTTATATATTATTATTAAGTATCCATGATTAAAAGAGAACTTAGAGTTGACTTTTTATTTATTATAATCCTTGTTTGTACCTTGAGATGCATTCATATTAATTGTAATTAGTACTACCATGTGTTGCTTGAGAATTAGGATTTGACAAATACCACAGTCTTTGTACGCTGTATGCAACTTTTATATTACATTACTTTGTATAGTACTACTAATTCTTTTACAAAGAAATGAAATACATGTCCCACCACTGATTATATGACCATGACATCATTGGCTCTGTCAACAGACGGTGTACACTGTCTAATCTGTGTCCTCTTACAAGGTAACTCGAGCTATAATTACACTGGGTCAGTTAGTTTGAGAATAATCCAGTGACTCTCAGATTACAGCTACACTTTCTAGATATAAGCTCTGATCTGTGCAAATATTTTTTTTAAATATCCCAGAAATAAGAACAAAAGGCTGTAACTCACTGAGCCTCATACAATAAACATCCCACATTTTAATATAAATTAGTAACATGAAGAAAAAAGAGAAAAAAATAGAAATAAAAAAAGTCTTACCTGCGAAATTAATATTTTTTTGTGTGGCGGAGATTTGGATGGTATTCCTCTTTGGGAAGCTGAAGCCAAAAGTGATGTTCGCAGCTCAGACTCCTTTTCTTGTCTGTGGGAAAGTATGTTTCAGGGCCAGCCTGTTATCCGTCAGACAATCTCAATCACCTCATTGGCTGACTGTGCAGTAAGCTGCTGGTGCTGCCGACATCACGCATAAATACCTGAGAGCGCGGGCTTAACATTTGCGTTTCTAATTTTATCTGAATTATTTAACTCTCCGAGTAAACAAACCAGAACATTCAGCGAGCTCTCCCGAAGCTTCTGCCACTGCAAACGAATTCAGCATCGTTAGGTAACAGTGACTGCAACAAAAACAGATGAGAACTACAAGTTCATTTTCCCCAGACAAATTTTTTATTAAATAACAAACATTGTACGAAAACTTCCACAAAGTAGTGGCAAGAGTTAACACTTTAAAGGCTAAAATTTCTTCTTTACTTTGTAAAAGACACAATACAAAAGCAGGCAAGTCTTAGTCACTAAAAACACAACATGCATGCTCTCACACAATCTTCAGGGCGTCGTCCACTGCGTGTCAGAAATACTGAACTGTCAGGCGGAAGGAGACAAAGTGCTGTACATGTGGAGGCAAACCGCACTGCTTAGAAATGCTCGTTCGTACGTTTAAAAACATTCTCCGTAAAATTCACAGTCTTGTGGGATTATCGTTTTGTGCTTCTTGTCTCTGCTGGATGTAGATGTCAAAAAAACTAAAAAAAAAAAAAAAAAACTAAATCAAAATGAAAACAAAACATGAAGATTTTGTGCAATCTGGTTAACGTCAGGCAAACCTTTAGCGTAAGAGTGTGTGTAGGAACAAAACAAGTAGCTCAAAAAGTTGCATTATTCCAAGGAATAGTCTGTTATTTTGGGGAACTTCTGGATCTAACTTCATGCTGAGAGTTTGGCTTCAATGTCACCAGATCTCATTTAAAACTCAGTAAGCAGGACAAAGACCGGTGCCACCAAACATAAACAGTTGAAGTTTTGGGGGTTTGATATGCAGGAATCACTTCTCCATACTCTTTCACTTGGGCTTTTTATGCATTAAATTTAATGAAATATGTAAGGTTAATTTTTGTCACCGTCAGACCACTCCACATTTACAGGATGGTTGTTCCCTGTGATTCTCAGTCTTACATGCTGCCTACATGTAAAATTGCCAAATACTGTGTGTAACTGCATTATCACAGTCACAGCCTGCAGTGGCAATAAAAAGATTTCACATCAATGAAATGAAAAAGGTCCTAAATGTTTACATCAGCTTCAAAGTATCCCACCAACTTTGTGTGTTTTGTGCTTGGAGAAACCTATATAGTCACTATAAGATGACATTTGTGCTTTAAAACGATTTTGAATATTTCCTGCAGCGAAGGCAGAAGACAGGTTACATTTTAGCCTCATCTTGCAGGCTAACAGACTAAAAAAAGGTTAAAAAACACAAACAGGAGACGTTTGTCCGAGTGCTCTGTTCATGGTAAAGAAAAGCAAAGAAAAAAAAAGTGTGTGTGTTGCCATGACTCTCAGTATCACAGAGATGGTCACACTCAACACGTGCACGAAAGAGCAAACTGTGGGCTGACTGATTGTGGGATGTGCTGAGGGAGGACAGTTGGTGAAACATGTACTTGTTGCTCTTGTCAGCTGATTCTTGGTCATTCTCTTGGTCACGGCTTGGCAGCTGTGGTGACAGTTTGGTGTGGGGGGCCCTACCATAAGCAGATCACATACACTTTGCCCCCTCTGGAAGACACTGGAGCTGCTTCTCGATTATATTCCGAATATAGTTATACCTGCAAATATGAAGGCAGAGGAAGACCAAATCTGAGGATTTTTTAAAGAGCCAATAAAAACACGTGCACATCCACATTAGACTGGGGGCAGGTGGTGGGCTAAAAAATAGTTTAAAAATAGCTTGTAGGCCTCCACTTTTCATATTTATTGCAGCTCATAAAAGTTAAAGATGTTAAGATTATGTTTACTGAATGCCAGGACAGATTAAAAATGTATTTCTTATACCTTCTCCTGAGTTTCTGCACCTCTCTGTCCTCCTCTTCCTTTAGCTTGGTGATGAAACTCTGGAGGACAGGCATCTCAAACTTGATATACTGCGCCACCTTGTGGAAGCAAAGAGAATTTTAAGGCCAAATCCCAAAAGATAATTGAATATTGGAAACACAAGTGCAAATACTTGTGCGTATACTTTATTCGTTTTACAAGGAAAAAGTAACTGTAAAATAATTAACACATGTTCATTTATAGCTATGAAAAAAGAAAATGATGATTTACATCATATGTGACTTCTTCTCCGAGATCTTCTTCCATGAGGAATATTTTGCAGACTTGCTCACACGGTCCCTGCATGATTCTCAGCAACATAGGATAGTCAGTCCGCTTCAGTTTCACTCGCTCTGAAACACCAGAACATACACGGAGTGATGGATTAATAACAATAACACATTTTATACACAATGTCCTCAATGTCCACCTTTGAGCTACATGACACATATCCATATTTGTAATCCACATAGCCAATAGTTCATGAATAATTTAGCACTGACATTCAGACTTTACAGCTGGGTCTGATGCAAGAACTTAATCAAAAACAAACAGCAAGAGCACTCAGTTGTATGTGGGGTAGTTTGCCATTTGTTACCGCAACATAATCTACAATCTCATCAAACATCTTCATCATCATTTTGAAAGCATCATTACTTTTCAGTTACACTTCTGCTAATTGCTGTTTGATTACTGACTGCAATGTGTTTCTTTCAGCTCAGAAAACCCAGTGAGTGAACAGAAATGGAATAATGACAACACCGATTCTGTGTTGAGTTTCCAAATATCATAGCCTCTAAAAAAAATAAAAATAAATTATAAGCTTTATAGAGATTCAAAAGGTTGATCCTGTTCATCTTGACGTAGCATTTTCAGCTACGAAGCTTTATAGAGAAGCTCTGTGTTGTAGCTTTAGTTCAGATTTGATTGCACCACCAGCAATAATGCAAAAACTTCCAACTTTAAAAGTAATAAAACTAAAAGTCTAAAAGTAGATGATAAAATCAGATAAAATAAAATTAGTGGACTGCGGCTAAAGTCTTAACTCACCTCCACTAGCATGGACCAGATAGAGTGCAAAATCATCTGGGCTGTTTTCGATTTTGAACTTGTTAAGGAGAACTCGTAGCACCTGCGGCGTGGTCATACAGCTGTTGATGCGAACGTTAGTCACCGACCCGTAAGCAGGCGTAAACACTGCTGTCTGAGGATGAAATGGAAAAACATTTTAAATATTAATATTTTAAATATTAATTTAGGTTCAGTTAAAATTGTTGAAGCTAAAACTTTTACTCTTTTCACTTTTAAACACATTTTCTCAAGAAAAATGTAACTAAAACCTGTTCCCAAATCACATAAAGTCACATAAATGAACTAACCTAATGAATTTTATTTGATTATTCTGTAAGTTTTTAAAAGTTTTACTTTATGGTTGTAGAAGTGTCCGTTGATGGAGAATCGATGGCGTCGGATTTTCCTCTGGTCACTTGGCGACCTTCGCTGGCCTCTCCTTAAGACCCCGGCATCGCTCTTTGTCCTGAGGAGCTGAGCGGAGCTCTCACTGTCCTCTGTCAAATCAAATGTTGAACCACCTTAAATTACTGATTATTATTCAGTGTAGCCCTAAGCTAAGATCACAAAATAGTGAAAGAAAACCATAGTTTTAGAAATAAACATCACTTACACAGAACTGTAAACAAATTTTATCTTTCGCTTTAATGTGCAAATTTTATTTTTAATTAAAAATGTGTTTATAGCTAATTTCATTTCATCTTAATGCGATCCAACTTTTTTTCGCCAAGATTCAGCCAGTTTAAAAACAAAATATTCTTAGTAAATGACTGATGTTTGAGGCTGCTTATTCGATCCTCATTATAGCCATCAGAGTAATGTACAGTTCAAATGAGTAAAACCAAAAGAACAGGTAGCAAAAAACTGAGAAACAGCTCAAAAAAAATCTATAAATACTGAAAGAAGTGTGAGCAAACACGTTCAAAATAAGATAAATCTATCTATCCATCCATCCGCTTATCCTTTTCAGAGTCACAGGGGGTGCAGGAGCATATCCCAGCTGTCATAGGGCAAGAGGCGGGGTACGCCCTGGACAGGTCGCCAGTCTGAGCTAATACACAGAGACAGACAACCATTCGCGCTTACATTCACTCCCGCATTCACACCTATGGGCAATTTAGACTAATTTACACCTTTGGGTTAATATTTTACTCTTACTTTATTGGTTATTTATAACCATGTAGATACAGCTTGAAATATTTAAAATCTAAATGACTGAAGTCTTAAAATATAAATGTATAAAACGAAAGTCCAAAATTTACCTTCTGCCTCCTCTTCAGTCACACCGTTGTCCTCTGGTTGGCTGTCAGGTGGCGTCACTTCCACTGTGGGTGAGCTCTGCTGAGCCTGTTGACCATCTGTGGTGGTGGGAGAACTTCAAACAGGGAACAGGAGAGAGTACATTTATGGGGTGAAGGAGAAGAACTGCAAACTGTCAAAACTGTAAACATACAGCTAAAAATATTTTTTCAGATAAAAACTGCACCTTCAAATGATAACTCCCATCATGTATTTATGACCATAAGCTGTAGTTTCTCAAAAAACTATTATCCTGATATTGATTTTAGTGTGGACTAACAGCCACTAGAATCTTGTAAAGCCATTAAGTTTAAGAGCAGTCCAGGTCTGCACAGCTGAACTAAAACTCCCTCCACACCATGTATGAATCTAGAGGGAGATCTCGATCAGTTTGTGAGATTTTCTTGAGAACACCAGTTTTTCTTTTTTCACTTTGATATGTGTTTGTGATGCCATCAACATGCTGGTCTGTCCTGACTGTAGTGGTGAGTCTTATTATTAGGTTTCCTGTAGTAGCTGCCATTTTTAACCTGCTGTCATATCTGGGTTGGTTAGTTTCAACTTGTGACTGCTGTTCCTCTTTGCCAGTGCAGCTGTTCTTTTAGTTAGGAGTTGTGACAATGTTTCCTGTCATAATCAAGCAAATTTCTGAAGAATCTCACAGCAATTTGGCTACTTATGAGAGTTTTTGTTGTTGTTTTCATGTTAACATCCAAATGGCAGCTCTATGCCTGTGAGGCCTGCTATCCTCGGAGCAAGAATAGCTTCTTTTGATAAATGGGAGCGCTGAAAATGGCACTAAGAGCCTATTGACATGGACTGATTTGCAATAGCTTGGAGTACGATCCTCAATTAAACCAGAAGTGTGGCTTAAAAGATTCACTTTTGCTTATGGAAAGCTGCCAATTTGTATCTTATTTAGGAATTAAACTCCATTTACATGGATTTAAATCTCAAACCCTAATTACACACTTTTAAACATTAAATACCTGCTTGTCTTTCATTGGACAAACTAGATAAAATCTATATCTGCCCTCACTGACCTCTCTGTATCACCATTTCCGGTCACTGGGGTGTAACTGGATCTGTCTGGAGCTCTTACCCTTGACTGTCCAGATTGCAACCCGAGTGCCAAGACGTGGAGGAGGGGGGCGGCCGGATTCGCTCGTGGTCATCCTGCATCTGTAGCCTGATTGGTCGCCGGAGGCCCCAAAAGATATTCAGCAAGCCCTCAACAATCAGTTCCTCTTCTTCCTGTTGGAAGACACGAATACTGATGAATACACACAAACACACATATACAGTAAATACACACAGACTGGACAGTTGCTACTCCTTAGGGATATAGGGTGAAATGGGTGGGGTATATTATATTAAATATATTAAGAGCAAAAGTGAAAGCAGGGATGAAGCCTCGACACATTCAGGTTCTTCTGTTGAAATTTAAAACAATAAAATAAGATTAAACACATTCACTCACTCACTCTGCACTCACACTGTATGTGAGTACATACACACACAAACCGAGAGATGCAATTACTCACCTCTCTGTGCCGCAGCTGCAGATTCTGCCCTTCATAATAGAGGTTGTAAGTTTTAAGATGTGACAGGACTGTTGACCTGAAGACAGAAGTAGTTAAATCACTGGAAGGAAACAAAGTTTTAAGGAGATTCCCACTGATTTACCACCTCGTAGTGCCTGCAGCTGTAATTCTGCATGCACCGTGCACTTTTAACAACACTAGATCAAATTTTGGGGATCTTTATTCATCCCAAAAATGCATAACATCATCACTAATGGAGTGATGCAAATATATCTGAAAACCAGTTGGTGCTAACATCAGTGGATACAGGTCACTGCACTGACAATATTTCTGGCACTTAATCACCACTTTGGTAATTTTGGATTTCACTTAGTTTCTGTGGTGGTGAGTTGAAGGCAGCTGAGAGATGAGCAAACAAAAAGAAAACTATTCTACAAAGTCTCATTCTATGCCACTGTGCAGGGGCAGGTTGTAATATAGCCATTTAGTAATAGATCACCTCCTGTGTAATGCTGGTGCGGCCCTCCACAACATTCCTGATAAAATAAAGTATTCCTTACTATGCTGTTAATGTTAATGTCAGTAAGACCGAAAATAAAAAGAACTAATTAAAAAAAAAAACTTCATATATGTTTAGAGAAAGATAGGGCAGTCTCTGCTGCTGGATTAGTGTTATTGTGTACTTTATGCAGGGGCAGATTGAAATGTTAATTCCAACCCTGTTTAACCCTGAGATTAACAAACTGCCCAATCTCAAATCTGACAAAATTCTCTGACCCACCCAAACCTTAAATTACAATGTTGCCGTTTTCACTGATTTTTCATCTTCTCACAGTTTTCTCCTAGAGGTTTATTCTCCATTAGCATTACTTGATAGCCACTACTACATTTAAGTTCTTTCCCACCAGATAAGAACCAGATGAGATCAGGATTAAAAGATTAAAAATAAGTCACAGAATTGAGATTAATGTGTAATTTTCAGATCCCGTCCTTTCTTTCATTAGCTCTCATTTCTTTTTTAATGTACAGACAAAGGAAGAAGAAAAGTGGGTGTAGCAGTTTCTTGGTGTAGTAAGATAAGAAGCATGTCTAAAGAGAAGCATTTAATGTCTGTTCTTGGTAAGGCTGAGATTCAGTTTCAATTGATGTTTTCTCATCAGCTTAATAAAGCCACCATTAAAAACTTTGGAAAAGACATTTATCTTTGGCTGTGTGAATAAAATGTTGATTTGGCTTTCTGTTGAGAGGTTTGGGGTTTCAGTAGATGCAAGTGTGTGATTTCCTGTCTCTGTGTTAACCCTGTGAGTGACTGGTAACATGATCTGTGTACTGCTGTTTATTATTCAGTCATCTTGGCAGGATATCGTGTCTTGTATGCTTATAGAAGTCAAATGTAATTTGACAATTAACTGACAAGCAGTTTCAGGACCAGGTGAAGTCCTGTTCCCTTAATATTTCAATGTCTCTATACTGAAACCCTAAATAGGAGTCTCACAATACAAGTGAATGTATATGCAGGTAGGCGGAGTAACTGTAACTTTATGTTGTGGAGAAAAATAATTGTTAATAGTTTTCAGTGTGCATTATTTATCATTTTTATTAACTGATTGGTCAGACTTCAAAAGCCAAAGATCACACAGTTTGTTAGGTATTAGGGATACTTGTTGTCATAAATAAAGACCTAGATTTCAGATAATGAACACTGCAAACAGTTAACAGGCTGAAACCTTTAAAACCACAAACATCCCTATTTCACATCATCTTTTTTAAATTAATGGGTTTTTTTTAAACATACCAAAGATGAATAAAGGCTACTCATTTGTTTCCCTGTTGTCACTTACTGTGAATTTATAATCTGTATAAACATACTTATGTTTATATGAGAAACAGTGCGGGATGGAAGACTTACTTGCTGACGAACTTGTTCTCTCCGATCTGAACCCCGTACTGTGTATCATCCATTCTCAGTGAGCATGAGAGGAGCTGAGACACAAAGAAGGCACACAGAGTTAATGTCTCATGACTCCTCATGACCAGCAGCGAGCACAGAACAGAAGTGACAGAGTGACTGCAGGAAGAGGAGGAGGCAGAGCTGCAGACCGTAAACAATAACAAGAAGATGATATCTGCTTTCCTGGCAACTACTTCCCTTAAGATAGTTAAACCTCCACCACTGTGTCCCTGTACTAAATCAAAACATATACTATGCGAATGAGGGGAGCAGCTGCTCTCCTCATTCTCTTCTTCGTCTTACAATGTATTTTCTCTTTCCTGTGAGCTCTTTCACATAAACAAACGCTGCACATTTGCACATGCAGCTGTTTTAAATGGCACTCTGCCACCACCCTGCAGAGTTTTCCTTCCCTCTTCGCTGAGTGACAGAGTGTTTCTGTGTGAGTTTGGCAGGATAGAAACCTCCGGATGAAGGACAGGTGCAGGACACATGGACCACCTGCTGCTGCAAATTATTTCAGCTGCCTAAACATTCATCTCTGAGCATGCTACTGGCAAAACACATTATGTGCCTTCATCTGCCATATAGCACGCTTTTCTTTTCTTTTTGTTTTTCCTCAGAACATGAAGACCAAAAGTTAAAGATGCAACTGTTGCAGGGTTTTTCCTCAAAATAGGCCTTTGGAGTCAGAGGCACTTACCAAGATTAGTTTGCATGTAGATGAAGCAATGAATCGCCTTACTTAACACGAAATTGAGCATTTTGCTACCGTTTTAGCAATTTCATGAGCAAAAATACATTTTATGGTTGAGTAAATGTAACCCCACCTAACTCTTTGAGGTCTAAAATCAGTGATGACCTCTGGCCTAGCCCACAAAAGTTATTCCCCAAAATGAAAGTTCATGATAGTTACTTAACAAGCCCATGCTATAAGAAACATCTTTTTTTAAGTAATTAAAATAAGAATTCTTGGTTCTCTAACCAAACCCTGTGTTTTTGAGACAAGCAGAAAGGATATTTTGGAACAACTTTCAATGAAGAATGATAGTTTTTTTTAACCCTTGACCTTAATAATAATAACAAAAAATACATAATATGATTGCACAGGGTCATCAATGATGCTGACATAGACCTTAAAAACACATTTTCTTCTGGGGATTTTCCTCTATATGTAGAAAGACCTCTGCTTTGTCATGCAATGCGCGTGATTTTTTTCTACACTGACATATTTCAATAAGTCACAACTGAACTGAAACAACATTTACTGCATTTTCTTCAGAGGCTAAGCTGAGACGCTTAGCCTCTGAAGAAAATGAATCCTATTGGTTTAAATGATCGCCTGTTTAAGGCAGATTGCAAAAAAAAAAAAAAAAAAAAAAAAATGGTTAGACATTCATGATGACCTGACAATACAGCTTCAATATCTGTGTGACTTTACACTTAGATCTGTCATCAGGTCACAATTTATTCTTCACTCTTCAAGACACCTACACTGTGTTAGATTTAAGTAACATTTAAGTCCACACTATGCAACAGTGATGACCTACGAAATTACAGCTATACCTACAGCTGCTATTCCTCTGCTGTTTGTTTTGCATCCCTTGCTGTCTCTTGTTTTTCTACCCGTAAGATGATCAGGTCACTTTTGTGGCAGTCCCCAGAGACTCCTTGACAATAGTCCTTGTTCTACTGCGGAGTGCCTTGGCGAGCTGGAGGCAGAGAGATGGTTCAAGTGGGTGAGCTAACTGAGACTACGAAGACAAGGACTACCAGCTACAATACAAGACGGTGGAGTTCGAATCCTTCCACTGGGTAAGCAATTCACTGGACACAGCTTATTACTGCTCCACTGTTATTTGCAACAAACTCTAAATTTGTATGATTCATGTATATTTAAAAAAAACGTGTGTCTAGCCTCCTTTCATATTCCTTTTAGAGCAACTGTGAGTGACCTGAGGTAGTCTGCAGGCTGATTCCAGCCCCAGGTGTGTACTTTACCCATACCTGCCGTAGACTTTTTTGTTTTGTGTTAACATTGAAGTAGTATTACTGCTAATTAGTTACAGTTAACCCCTGTTTACAGCATACTCCCCACAGTAGTGTTAAATACACTTGATTTACTGTAAACAGGCCGAAACACCCAAAACCATTTTGGACATTAGTTGAAAGGCCTCGGTTTAAACTACCTTCCTGTTACATAGCCAGTGCCTCTGTAACATAACAGCCAACAAAATATGAAATATTAAGAATATATATATATATATATATATATATAAATAAATGTATTATAAGACAACAATGGATCTTACCGTCGTAAAGACTATGAGTTGTTGTTGAGTCACCAGAGAAGAAACTGCCTATGAGGAGAGGCAGCCAAAGTTATAGGCAGGTAGATTCTGTTTGTATCCTCAGGTGTCAGTGATCCAAGAGGGTCTTTTCTTCTGAACGTGACTGTGAACAGACAGGGAAGAGTGGGGACGTTAAAAGGAAGTGCTCCCCTTCCGTTAAATCACTTCCTCCTTTACTCAATCAGCCACACAGGAAGCCGACACAGGGCCTGACACAGCTTAAAACTTCCTCAATTCAAGCAGCACAAATGAATAATCCGCTTACACACACGTGGACGAGCCTCACCCTGTTATCAATCTTTAAACTCTTGGATCAGGCACATACTTCCACAGTTTAGTGTAAACAGAAGCAGCTTCAACACGCAGTGCTGATAAAATAAGATGGGGCTGTCAATCTCTGAAATAAAAAGCCTCAGTTAATGTGGGCAAATTAAATATTTAACGCCAATCAGCTCAGCCCAACGCCAGGGGCTATCAATATTTCATCACCTATATTAGCCCTGTCAAGAGCTCAAAAGCTAAGCACTGACCTACACAATGGAAGACATTAGCCTTTATTATCACGGTCAAAGGCAGCGGTCTGCGACGGACATGTGGACAGCTGACAACACAAAAACAATGCCATAATTGTCTGAGATCAACGTGAACTTTATGCCAACTAAACTGGAATCTGATAACAAAATTGATCCTTCTTTCATGAGACTTCAAGCTCCAGAGAAAAAGATTGACTCAGACATGTCACTTTTAACGCTGCTGAGAGGGCAACATTAAAAATGTGAGCCATACTCACTGCTCATTCATGGTGAGACACCCATTTTGTTCTTTTCACTGTTATTTTAGAGCAGTGTCAATCATCTAATACGAGTTAACATATTATTTAATTCAGGGGTTGTAAATGAAAAACTAGATGAATACAAATGATCTTCTTTTGGCTACTCTCTTTAGTGGTTGCCAAAGTGGATCAGATGCTTCCATCTCACCTTGCCTCTAGCATCCTCCTGTATCACACCTGCCCCTCTACATGTCCTCTTTCACTGCATCCATTTTCTCTGTGGTCTTTTCCTTCTGCCTGGCAGGCTCCATATTCACCTTCCTTTGTTCAGTGTATTCGCTGTCCCTCCTCTGCATGTCCAATCCATCTCAGCCTTACCTCTCCAACTTTGTCTCGACCTAAGCTGTCCTTCTGAAGTATCCATTTATAATGAATACATTATTAGAAATTAATACAGCATTGGTCAGTCATTGGGAGTGAGAGCATCTTCAACTCTTTTCAGGGTCACTCTCTACAAACTAATCATAGTACATCTCACTACCATCTTATAAACCCTCCCTTTCACTCTAATCACTCATCTCTACCCACTGTACCCTGGCTACACTCTCTTCTTCACCTTGGTACTGTCTGTCGCTTTAGATAATTGACCCCACTTCTACTATGAACAACACTTATTCTTTAGACATTTTATTTTTAGTTTACCTGGCACCTTACTCTTTTCATTTTGCTGAATTATGATAGCGATGGCTAAACTGATGCAAAAACTAATCTGCAGCTGGGCTTCAAATTCACTTTTACTATTGTAAAACTATTAGACTGTTATATTTTATAAACTTTATTATTACTTTAGTCTACTTTTAATGTGTTTCATTTGCACAAACAAAAAATGTGATTCAAAGTTTCAAAAGAGGCCTAAAAGTGTTTAACAGGTTTTTTTTTCCTTTTTCGCTCCATTTCAAGTTATCAAAAAAAAAAAAGTGAACAATTTATATTGTTTTAGTTTTAGAACTCCATAAATGTATCAAAACATATGACTGTAATGGAAATGCAAAGCTAAAGCTCTAAATAATCATAAGCAGCCCACTGCAGAGTACTCACGTATTTTTTTTTTTTTTATCAAAATAAGGCAGCTCTACAATAGCAGGCCATAACATGCTCAGAGACCAGATTTCGATGCAGTTACCCTGTTTAATTGAAACATCTCCAAACCATTGATCACTTTTGTCTGTTATAACAAGAGATTCTTGTGTTAGTACAGGGAGTGCAGAATTATTAGGCAAATGAGTATTTTGTCCACATCATCCTCTTCATGCATGTTGTCTTACTCCAAGCTGTATAGGCTCGACAGCCTACTACCAATTAAGCATATTAGGTGATGTGCATCTCTGTAATGAGAAGGGGTGTGGTCTAATGACATCAACACCCTATATCAGGTGTGCATAATTATTAGGCAACTTCCTTTCCTTTGGCAAAATGGGTCAAAAGAAGGACTTGACGGGCTCAGAAAAGTCAAAAATAGTGAGATATCTTGCAGAGGGATGCAGCAGTCTCAAAATTGCAAAGCTTCTCAAGCGTGATCATCAAACAATCAAGCGTTTCATTCAAAATAGTCAACAGGGTCACAAGAAGCGTGTGGAAAAACCAAGGTGCAAAATAACTGCCCATGAACTGAGAAAAGTCAAGCATGCAGCTGCCAAGATGCCACTTGCCACCAGTTTGGCCATATTTCAGAGCTGCAACATCACTGGAGTGCCCAAAAGCACAAGGTGTGCAATACTCAGAGACATGGCCAAGGTAAGAAAGGCTGAAAGACGACCACCACTGAGCAAGACACACAAGCTGAAACGTCAAGACTGGGCCAAGAAATATCTCAAGACTGGTTTTTCTAAGGTTTTATGGACTGATGAAATGAGAGTGAGTCTTGATGGGCCAGATGGATGGGCCCGTGGCTGGATTGGTAAAGGGCAGAGAGCGCCAGCCCAACTCAGACGCCAGCAAGGTGGAGGTGGAGTACTGGTTTGGGCTCATCAAAGATGAGCTTGTGGGGCCTTTTCGGGTTGAGGATGGAGTCAAGCTCAACTCCCAGTCCTACTGCCAGTTTCTGGAAGACACCTTCTTCAAGCAGTGGTACAGGAAGAAGTCTGCATCCTTCAAGAAAAACATGATTTTCATGCAGGACAATGCTCCATCACACGCGTCCAAGTACTCCACAGCGTGGCTGGCAAGAAAAGGTATAAAAGAAGAAAAACTAATGACATGGCCTCCTTGTTCACCTGATCTGAACCCCATTGAGAACCTGTGGTCCATCATCAAATGTGAGATTTACAAGGAGGGAAAACAGTACACCTCTCTGAACAGTGTCTGGGAGGCTGTGGTTGCTGCTGCACGCAATGTTGATGGTGAACAGATCAAAACACTGACAGAATCCATGGATGGCAGGCTTTTGAGTGTCCTTGCAAAGAAAGGTGGCTATATTGGTCACTGATTTGTTTTTGTTTTGTTTTTGAATGTCAGAAATGTATATTTGTGAATGTGGAGATGTTATATTGGTTTCACTGGTAAAAATAAATAATTGAAATGGGTATATATTTGTTTTTTGTTAAGTTGCCTAATAATTATGCACAGTAATAGTCACCTGCACACACAGATATCCCCCTAAAATAGCTAAAACTAAAAACTACTTCCAAAAACATTCAGCTTTGATATTAATGAGTTTTTTGGGTTCATTGAGAACATTGTTGTTGTTCAATAATAAAATTATTCCTCAAAAATACAACTTGCCTAATAATTCTGCACTCCCTGTAGAAATGCTCTGCAGGATGGTGTGGCTGCAATAGCAGAACCAGCAGCATATAAATCTAGCCAGACTGACCCACGGCTGACCTAGTCCTGTTTCAGATCGGAGTGCTCTTCTGTGTCCAAATGTAGAGCTAATCGACCGTCTGAAATCCCCCCGTGCCTCATTACAACCTCAGTCAACCCGCAGCCTCCATCTACCCCCTCTTTCTATATATATTTATGTCTCATCATATATGTACCACAGTAACTCTGCTCTCCGCTGCTTTCTGTTCACAGTTTGCTGCTTCATGTTTCCTTGTGAAAGACTAGAGGCTATCTAACACACTATTACAAACCAGGATCACAACTTCCTCCATCCTCCCCCCGGCTTGTTTTCTGCCCTCTTGCCCTGCTCCCTCTGAACCTCCTCCGTCAATGTCTTTGGCTGAAATGCTCGATGAATAGCTCCTGTCCTCTTCCCCTGCCTTCAGCCTCCACGTTACCACTGCTCTGCCTTGCTATTGTCATTATTGTCATAGCAACACCAAAAACATCTGAGCTCCCGAAACTAGTTCACAACACTGAGCCAAAAATAGTGTGTGTATGTGTATGTGTGTGTGTCTGTTCGTCTCTCCTGCTCCTTGTTAGGCTTACTGGGCTTGTCAAAAAAACAAAACAAAAAAAACAACACAGTGAAGCATGACTCGAATCCGAATATGGCTCCCAGATTCCAGATAAAGACGGAGCTTTTCTTCCTTTTCGGCAGATGGTAGAGCTAAAGATTATCAGCTGCTGGTTTGTTTCACATAAAGTCAATTAAATCTGGAAGAAATTCCCATCTCCGTCAATCAAAGCACACCCACTTTTTTGTGAAATAATGACGCCATGCAAAGTTTAACCATGCTACAAATATTTTCCTAGTTACAGTTCTTCAAAGTACATAGAGCTCGGTATAAATTTGGTGCTCTTTAATTTGGTGTAATTTTCCAGCACTCTGGTCTTTTGTAACTTCAAAAGTAGAGACAATGAAATTACATTTTCAGAGCTGAAACACACACTGACACTTTGTTCAAAACTTAAACCAAATTGGTTTTACGTCCACTTTAAACATCAGTCTCACCAGCTCTGCACATCAATATCATCGGATATATCAGAGCTTCGACAGCCTCAATTTAATGTCTATTATGCAGTGCAGGGGTATCAAAAATATAACTTGTGGGCCCAAACCAGCAACCCAAGTGATCTGCTTTGGCAGAGAGGAGGGCTATGGAAAAAATTGCAAAGAGGGAAGGCAGAAATGTTAGAGTTTTACCTGAATTTTTTTTTTAGGTTTATGGTTTTCTTACTGATTTTCTATGGACTCTGATCACCACGTTCCTGCGTGGATGCCCCTTCACTTCTCTTGTTCTCTGTCACTAATAGTCCATTTAATTGCTCCCCTTGAGGTTCAGAAAGTTAAGGTTTGCCATTGTTGTTCCAAGTGTCTTCAAAAGTGACACCACAATTATCACTGCACCTCCTGATTCCTGAACAAATGTGTGTGCGGCACTAGATTTTAATTATATATCAAAGCAGGAGCACAGAGGGAGACTGCGGCAGGAAAGATGGGATGTTAAAAGGAAAATAAATTAGTTTTCTGTTTCAGCCTAATCTGTTATAGAAGTTTGTTTTTTTTTAACCGCCCACATGTCATAATTTTGGATTACTATTTTAAAATTTGACTTATTATCTCAAATTTCTGAGAAAATAACTTTAAATGTCAAACAATGGCCTATTGTGTATGTGTGTGGGTATTTATCTAGTTATTGTTCGGGTGAAGACTGGGGCTGTGTTGTCATTGATTGTCACTGATCACATAAACATTGACTATTGCAAGGGCCGTAAACACCAGGCTAAAACTTTCCTAAGATGGTGTCAAAAATAAATAAATAAAAGCGTCCAGATGAACTGGCAGTCAAAGCATTTGAGATGTCAGAAAGGGCTATGGGAACTTGAAAAGACTATTTTGATATTTGTAATGGTCAAAATTTTAGAGAATAACTCAACACAAATCAGTAAGGGAAACCTTAAGTTGACTGGTACTAGCTACCAAAACTAAATATTGTCCAGTATTTGTGAAAACATTTAATTTTAATGTTTACATTGTGGTTTACGCTTACCGCTTACCTACCTAATCACCCAAAAGTTGAAATCAAACGTCAACAAAACACTTTAAAAACACCAGAAACGACCATGGTGGATGGATTTATTGCTGGTATATATTAAACTGCAGTTTACAATATACTGGCAAGTGAGTGCACATTAATATTCACTTTTTTTTTTTGGCACTGCCTCCGTCTATCCGGCCCTATTTTCTTGTTATGTAACGCGTTTTAAGGACACATCTTTATGCACACTCTGGTAGAGACCCAGTGGGGTAGTCCTATCATTTGCTGTTCAAGATTTAGGCTAGGGCATCATGTTTGGTGCCCTGATGTTTCCTCACAAATGCCTCATATTCGAGGTTTTTAGTCTGTCTGTCCCCTGCGCTTTTAATAAATAAATAAATCTGCAAATCGTCCTGCATTTGATGCTGTCGAAACACTAAAACTTCATTTTTATACAGGCAACCAAAGAATCCATCTGCAGCCAGCCCGTATCGCCACATCTACCGCTCAGACACATCATCATGATCAGCCTACTCAGCCACACCGACCCCTCTGTCTGCTTCGTGCCGACTTTTGGAAGTCTTCTCACGGCTCACCTAACATAGGTCTCCTCGGTCCTTTTCTTTCGTCTTCCAGTCGTTTCTCCTGAACTGAGCGTTAGCCGTTAAAACTCCTGGGACAAGTCGCTCGTTCTCCTGCCGTTGGACACAATCAGCGGGGCGCGTGCAGCAGTGCATCCAGAAGCTGGTAGGAGGAGAGCGCGAGAGGTCCATCTGTTGTGGCGGAGCTCGCGGCACAGCAGCGTCGCGGGGCCCCGGCAGGGAGCCAATCAGAGGGCGAGGCTGACGTGTCTTTGTTCGCGCTGCGTGAGGAGATGAATGAGAAGTGGACAACAATAGCAGAGCAGAAGGCAAGGACATTATTCAACAGAAACCCCAATTTAATGGAAGCACGACACAAAAGTACAATGTCCCACGTCAAACTCTGTCCACGCATGTGCAACTTCATGCTAGTTTATGGCTCTTATGGAAGATCAGATCTGCCAAAATACAATAAACTTAAAAAAAAAAAAATTTCATTATTTATTACTGTCCAAGTCAAAATTTCGAGTTATGCATCTCAAAATTTCAACTTACAAGTTTAAATGAGAGACTTACATTTTGAAAAAAATACCTTCAAATTTATTTTTTAAATAAATAATTTTGGTGTCAGAAACAAACTTCCATATATTAGCTCCCTTTTATAAGAAGACTAAACATTTTGTTTTCTTTTCCCTTTTTCCTTAAAAAAGTACTGTTGTAGACTTGGTGTAACCTCTGGCGTCCTCGATCATCACAACATGGACATAACCCATTTCAACTTCTAGCCATCTTGAGGATCTGAAAATCTTGTGGTCCACTGAAACATTTAATCAGAACTCCAATCATCATACAAACCTAAGAGGAAATACTTCCTGTTTCATGTTTTCACTGATTCTCTTTGTCAGAGAAAACAGCCAAAGGGAAAAATCTTTCTTCATGCCTTCACTCTGGTGATAAAAATGAGCAATTTTTAAAATCTTATTACTGAAACTTTAAAACACTGAATAAACTAATTACAACCATTCTTCAATAAAAGACAGTCCTGTTTTTGTACACGTATAAAACATAGACATAACCACCTGCTGAACTATAGGAAGCTGCCTGCACTCACATATTTGCATCTATTGACTTGTATATTGTTTTGCTTTCGTTGTTGCTTCCTTTACTTGACTGTTCTGTGTGTTTTACTGTGGATGTGGCCAATCTTTAATAGCTGGTTCACTCAGTCTTTGGCCTCTCTCCACACACTCTACACCATATGGCTGGTTTCAGCCCGATTTTAGTTTTAATGCAACTGATAAAACTACAAAAAACATGTCAGTTAAGTATTGTTTCCTTTTGGTTACAAAATTGGTACATTTTGGCTAAAGCCATTGTTCCCATTACTTGTCACGATTCATGAATTGGAACTCGAGTTGTTTGGTTTTTTTTGTCCTCATTTAATCTGGAAATTGTTCCTTTGAATTTACAGCAATGAAAATTGAAGGTAATTTTCCTTTGTTGTTTCAATTCATAATTGCAGTCTTTCTTAACCGACTTTCCCACCTTCTGCAAATTAAACTGTGACCGACACAGGAAAAACTGATTCTAGTTGTTTAAAACAATTCAACTCTTTACACTGAAAAGACCTTTAAAAAAAAAAAAAAAAATTAAAATAAAATAGTGCTGACCAAAGCTCTGGTTAGAGCTACTCAAATATTCAAACATGTTACCTCTTCAATAAAATGAATTAAATATTTTCATTTTAGTTTCAGTCATCTTTGTGGGAAACACAATTTAAAGAAAATGTTTCAAATCTCAGTACATTTTGATATTTTATGCTTTTCGACGTTAAAGACTGAAAGCTTTGTAGCCCATGGGACATCTCAGTCTAGAGATACTCTGTAGCTACATTACTGACAAATGAGACAAGGGTCTGTCAGTGACCATGTGCATTGTGTCCAGGATCAGATTACTTAAAACTAGATTTTGACAGGCGGTGCCCTCTGTTGTTGTTGTTGTTGTTGTTTTGTTTTTTTGGGGGGGGGAGGGGGAGAGAGACTCTGCAGCACTTTTAGCGCTGCCTGGTTTGTATTCCAGTCTCTGTAAACCCTAGAGATGACTGTGCGGGAAAATCCAGCAGTTTGAGAAATAATTAGATCAGCCTATTGGGTATCAACAACCATGTAACATCAAAAGTCACTTAAAATCACGCTCTGGTGCTTAGTTTGAACTTCAGCAGGTGGTCTTGACGATGTCTACATGCTTAAATGTATTTAGTTGCTGCTGTGTGAGCGAAAAGGAGGAATGGTGACAATTTAAAAAAAAAAAAAAAGACAGAAGACTAAATTCATTCAGTAACATCTTATTAAATAGTTTTAGGGACAAAGAATAAAACATTTTGTTGCTACAATTAGTTTACACAATTTATATTCCAGAATGTTTAGCAAACTTTACTCCATTAAATATACATTTGTGTTTTTACATCTATTTAAAGTTTCTCAGCTTGTTCTTGGATTTATATTGGTAATGTGTTAACATGGACAGAAAACAATGTTAGAGTAAAAAAATACAATATGAAAAGATAAACAGGATTCCACCAAACCACAGATTTGAAATAGGGTTAAAATGTATTTACTTTTTAAATAAAAAGTACAAGAAAATGGTGCGCTTTCCAGCATGATTTAAGATTCAAAGTTATGATTCGTTTCTTACAAATATTTGCTTGCAAAAACATAAAAACTATGTATATAAAAAAAAACATTTAAAAAGATAGAACACTTAATACACAGAAGTATAGTCTCCAGGTAATGACCCCTTCAAAATAACTGAAAGGGATTGATGTCTTTGTGTTACGCACCTTATGGTCACCTTTTTAAGAGCCATGTGAATGTAATTCAAACCAGAAACAATGTTTTTATTTTGTTTTTTACTGTAACTGGCTGCTTCTTTCACAGCTGTGCGAGAGGTGCATGTGTACTAAATCCTACAATAAGACAGGAGTACAATAATAAAAAACTGGAGGAAGCTGCCATGAGGCACAAAGACATCCCATGTTCATCTTCACATTAAGCGATAAGGCAGGTTTCACTCAGCTGCTTGATAAACAACAGGCTCTTAATAAGGTGACCAACGGGTGTGTCCTCCTCCTGCATTCAGAAATGGTGACAATAAAAATTCCAGAGGAGAAAAACAAGGTACACCAATCACGAGGACACAGATGCATCTTCACTGCAGGGCCAAGAGTGTGCAAGGAGAGACTGATGTGATGGGAGAAGTGCTGGTTGCATGAACATGATATGACACAGAAAACAAGGTCACGAGTCGTGTGCATGCCAGAAATTTACTACAGCAGGGGCCAACCCCCCCAAAACTACCCTCTATCTCCGTGGAAGCTGCTTAAAAGTCTGACTTTGATCACTGCCAGCTCTTAGAGCTAGGTTACATAGTCACGACACATCAGCTGGAGTGCCAACAACACACTGCTTATTTTACCAACCACCTGGTAAAGTCCCTTTGCAAGTCAGCCAATAATTTAAACGAGGGAGATGAGGTTTTAGATTTACAGTTTTCGCACGTCAGTTATCTCTAACCCTGGGCTCTTTTGTGACATCATTACTCTGTTTTTTTACCATCTACTCTGGATGGTCATTCAGTATTTTGGAAAAATCAGTCTGCGACCTCGTAAGGAGTTTCAGCGGTATAGTCAACGCAAATTATATTACTGTAATTGCATATTTTATTTGACAAACAAATGGAAATCTATAAAAATGTCCCAACACCTTTAACCCTACCTAAAGAGTGACGCCCCTGTAGATATTAAGGGTCACATAATTAATAACTATGGTTTATTTTGGCGTAACAAAGTATGAGACGTCACCAAATCAGAGCAGTACGTCATAAATGGAACTACAGCTGGACCTGTTTTAATTAGGTCATTAATGTTCACACCTCCTTTAAAGTCTTCAAAAGCACTGTAGTAATATTTCAGGTTTCCAGGTTAGTGCGTATGAAGTCATCTGGACCCCAGTCTTCTTGGCACCATTACATGTGCAAACAGTACTTCGTAGTAAAAAGGCCCTGATCTGTAAATTCTGAACTATCCAGTTCGACATTTAAAAGTGTTCATCTTTTGCTTTCAAATGCAACATGATAGAAATGGAATGAAATAGAAGCAGCTTTTATATTACGTCAGAAACAACCCTTTCAAAGCCTCTCTCGCCGGGTGACCTTCTAAAAGTACCGATTGGAGCTGGGGCGGAGGGCAGGAGTAGCTGTCAATCATTACCGGTCTTTACAGGGCTTCAACAAGTAAACTAAAACACACTATTCTATTCTGAAAGGGACGCATAAACCCGTTAGACTTTTTCTTTTTTAAAACCCCCCATAAATAAATAAATAGCTTTAATAAGAGATAAAAATGGGGGAATCTGGAATGAGACTAAACTAATCACGTCTCTCAGTAGCAACAAATGTCAATGAAAAGTTTTGGTATATGGTAACAGAACAGCAGAAATACAAATAAAGAGCTTTGAGCGTTTTGGTTTTATAAAAATCTCAAGTGGGCTACTCTTTATTTCTATGCATCATTTTTTTATATTGTTGCCAACTCTGTGGTATTTTTTTCAAAAGCTGCTCTTTATACATAGAAGCAGCAGAGGCACACAGTGTGGTCAGAAAAGAGTGGCTCTGTTTTTGGGGTGAGGGGCACGCCTGGGTTAATACCGTACAGACTGCAAATGCTTTGAAACTTAGTAGGAGATGAAAGAGAGCGCGTATTGATGACTGAGGGAGAGCAGGAATGTGAAGAAGAAGTCATGACCAGAGTTAAACAAGTAAACATTGATACGTCATGACTGTCTGGGAAAAAAAGAACCCCCCCCAAACTGCCACACTGCACATGTGAGCTGATGAAGGGCACAAAAGAAAGAAACTGTTAGATTTATATACTCTATAGTCAGCAAAATACACTGTCCTTACCTCCCAGTACAATTATATAGCCTTTAGGTAAATCCTACCTTAATATACATCCACAGTGACCCCAAAACTGTGAGACAAGTCCCACATGGAGCTGTGCGAGAACACTTATTCTCATGTCATCATTCATCAGTTTCATATATACTCACACAAGGTCTCCCTGACAAGGCCACATGTCCGTGTTACTGTGCGCATTAATGCAGCTCTTATAAATCCTCTGCCGTCACCATGATGATAGAGGCATTATTAAAAGCTTGTCTCATTAGTTAAGAGCCAGCATGTAAAGTAAATAAAGGGTAGCAGATTTAAATTAAAACTTTAACGAGCATGTTCAGGAAAGGCAGAGTTTTGGTCCTGTTAACAACTGATGAATAATACTGACATAATCTAAATAAATGTAAACCGGTATGTTAGTGATTTTCTTTTCTGCCCAGTAATATGGGAGAAGTCTTCTGAATATTAGCACTTCATTATGAAATAATATGGGATGCGAGCCTCTTTAGCGTGAGCGTGTTTTACTGAAGAATCTGTGAAGTGACATTCTACTTTGAACTCAGGAAGGAGGTACTACAAAAATAAATCTCACAATCACTTCACATGGCTAAGGGGACCCTACAAACTACTTCCATCATTCTGCATGACCCCCTGTTGTGCAATGCAGTGCTCGTGCTTGATCTACAGTGGCTGCTGGTGTGTGCATGTGTGGTTGCATAACAAATCCAGAGGGGAACGATTCCTAACATGATGCTCAAGTCCCATATTTCAATCTACTGTGCTTTGAGAAGAATGTATGCAACATAATTTGGGCTGTCTCAGTTAGCAGCGATCACGAGTGAGTGAGCCATTAGACATTCAGCTCCGACTGCCTGACATCCATCTGTCTCCTCCTGGATTACTCCATGCACACATGCACACAAACAGACTGATCTCCACATGGTGACATCTTTTATAGCATGCTGTGGCTTGCTATAGCATGCTTAAAATAGCATAGTGGGAAGTGGGAAGAGACTGATACAAGCTATAGAAAATAAACGCATATAGTGACAGGGTGGGAAGGGGGGGGGGGGTTGGTGCATCACATTTTCTTCCACACAATCCAGTGCCGCTTCCGTCCTCCACTCCCCCATTATGTTGACTTAGTGTACCATCCCTTGCTCCCCAAAATTCAACCATTTCAAGGTTTCTCCAGCCTGCTGGTTATACCCGACTCTCTCCCAGTGCTGCGCCGCCCTCCCCTCCCTTTGCCCCATCCCCGTGTCCCATTCTGTTCCTGCAGGCTCCCTGTAGCCGCCCCCAATGGTAGCCTGTGAACGTTGGGCTGATGGGGAAGTTCTTGAAGATTCGGTGTCTGCGGATGAAGTCCATTCCAAACGGCAGGTCGTAGGATCTCATCCCTTCCAGTTCTGCTGCACTAAGACCAGAACCGCGTTTCAGCTTCCTAATACCTCGTTCTTCAGGAGAACCTGAGGATAGAGAGAGATTAATAATGAGTGCCTTAAAGTTCACAATTAAAAGTCCAGGCTAACAAGGAATAAGCTCCACAAGTCTTCTGCTGCTGCTGTGACTTTCTGATGTTTGTGAAGATGGAAAGAAATTCGTAAGATGCGCCTCCGCCCATTCATCTTCAGTTGATTTTCCAGGTGGCAGCAGGTTACGCTCAGACGACTCTCTCAGCCATGTTTTCTTCCACCTTTCCCAGCACGACCTCGAGGATCAGACATACGACCACCCCCCACATGTAGTGCCTTGTACGATACCTGTACCTGCTTGGCAGTCACAGCCACATGTTATGATCGTGTTCCTTAAAATCTTTTTTGCACGCTCCAACAAACTACCATCACTTTCTCAAGCAGCAATAACTTAAAACACTATTAAATGTGAAAACATTCATTCTTGTTCAAACTAATGAAATTAAAAACCTTACCAGGGATGGTATTGTCCAAAATGAAGGCGACAGACCCTCCGACGAACATTGCAGTGGTGAGGAGCACATTTAGCACTTGGTCAATTTCAACAATGCCTGAGAAAGACAGAAGTCGTGAATGTAGTACAATTTGTTTTTGAAGTTACAGCACTGACACAAAGTTAAACTGATCTAATCTCTGGATTGGAGAAGTCACTGAACTTCTGATTGACAAACAACTACTTCCTGACCCACAGCACTCTCCTACTGTTACTGGTGCTCCTTGTAAAAGTGAAAATGAGTGACTGAAAGTTTGATTTCCCTTCCGTGCACTCACCGGTGACCAGTGGGTTCTGTTTGAGGTAGTTCGGCAGCATCAGGCCAAAGAAGATCGAGAAGCCCAAGACAAAGAGGTTCCTGGAGGAGTTGAGGTCGACAAACTGCAGGTTGGACAGTCCCACTGCTGTAATCATACCAAACAGGGTGCAGAACAACGCTCCCAGGACTGGGTCAGGCAGAGAGGCAAAGAGGGCACTGAATTTACCCACGAGCCCCAGCAGCAGCATCATGGCAGCTCCATACTGGATTACACGCCTGCTGCCCACCTGGAGAACCAATTAAGACTTTTAAAACACCTTTTTAAATAAAGAGCAGGTAACATGAATACAGAAAAAGTAAATAAAGAATAAAAAAAAACCCCAAAACATATAGTGTGTTACCTTTGTGATTCCCAGGACGCCTATATTTGGACTGGAGGAAGTAGAGCCATTTCCTGTCCCGAAAAGACCATCCAGCACACAGGAAATGCCTTCTATAAATATTCCCCTGCAGAGACAAAAAAACATCATAATTATAGTTCGGACCAGACAGTAAACTGCCTGGGCTGTTTGTGACGAACTACTGAAGTATGAGAGCAAATAAGGAGGTGGAAAAACAAAGGTTACCGGTTGATGGCGTGGATGGGAGGCGGAGGAGCACACGACAGCCGAGCGCAGGCGTAGTAATCTCCAATTGACTCGATGATGCTGGCCACCACAGCGCTCATCATACCGATCACACCTGCAGCCGTCACCGTGGGAACGCCCCACTGGACTGTAGAGGTAAAACATGCTGGTATTTTTATCCATCATCATGCTTAATGCCAACTTTAAACTTTCATATTATATTTCTATAGTCAGTCTACAGCATATATACAATTTGTAGACCTTCCTCTTCATTAACACACTCACAGGGGTAGGGGATTTTGAACCATGGTGCTACTAAGAGGATCCCTTGACGTGCGTCTGTGCGGGCGTAGAAACCGTATTTGTCCTTATCTGGTGGGAAAACGTCGGTCACAGTGAAAATGAAACATAACAGCCACGACATGAGAATGGCCATTATGATCTGCATGAAAGAGAAAAGAAAAAGCTTATCAGACTTTTACATAACATCAAAAACATGAAGAAAAAAAAACAACAACACCCTTTACCCTTTTTGTATATGTTTTTATTACTTCTCTCCAGCTATCTGTTTATATGCAGAGTATGTGAAAGAAATCATGACCTTTTGGGGTGTATGCATCAGTTTATTAAATTAAATTTGCCTTGGTTATACTTAGACCTGTTTATCCTAGAAGCTAATAAACTAATACATCAGGAGGTGAGTGTTTGGATCTTCTTTGGATACAGCTTTGTTCACATCATGCTGTCTGACTTCACATGTGGACTAACCATTCTACACATTTGGACTAGGAAAAAAAAATCATTTAATGATTAGTTTAAAAGCATTGCAGCATAAGACCTGAGGCCAATAAAAAGACATAAAAGTAATTTGAGATCGTTTCATGAAAAAGGTATAAATTAAAATAAGAGCAGCAAATAAATAATTTAATGGTGTTTTTAATCACTTCACCAGCAGGGGGAAGAAAGTGACTGATTTACACAGTGCTCAGACAACCTGGGGAGACGGACGTTTGCTCTGCTGAATAATTTGTGACTTACAAGAGAGAAAAATATTAATAATTGGAATGAAAGCAAAAAGTCTAGACACTGTTTGTATGCAGGCACTTACAGCATGTTGTGTACTTACAGGAAACATTTTGAAGACCTGGAGCCTATAGGATGTCCAGCCCTTCTTGGCTTTGTAGATGGGCAGAGGAAAGTGAACATTTCTGGCATACTGAGAGAAGAGCAGCACCAAGAAGATAGTCCTGCAGAGAGAACCAATCCTCCTAAGTTTAGTGGTGACATGTTATACCGCATATTCTCTGCATGACAACCAATTCTGCAAACATATTCCTTTAAGTCCTGCCTATGTCTGACAAGGACTCCAGAGGCTTAAGAGCCAATCAATTATCCTAACGGCCCAAGAAATTAGTTGCAATTACAGCCACAATACCTCAATTCCTGTGGGCGAGAGAAGAGGCCCTCGAGCTACAGTGTAAACAGCTATGACACAGCAGAAGCTGATGTCACACCACCTGAACGTCACATTATGAAGTGCATCATCCTTCATGAATCAGCCCTCTGTAGCTTCACAGCCCACATGATCCAGGGTTAAGTGCTTCCTAGATTAAGTTTTAGTGTGGTCATCTTAGCCACTCAGGTCTGGCTTTAACTAGAGAAGACCCACCCACCTGTTGTTTCAACCCTCTGTCTGTGAGGGGCAGCCAATCAGAAGAAAGCTGTCTTAAAGGGAGAGACGCTAGGACAGATGGACTGAACCAAAGTTGAGTATGAGATAAATAGGGATATTTTATTTAAACTGTAAATCATGCAACGCTTCTATAGTAGAGTATAGGAATATAATTTATATGGAACTGGAAAGCACCACAATGTTACACCCCAGCTGTCAAAAAAAAAAAAAAAAAAAAAAAAAAAAAAAAAAAAAAGTTAAATGTACCTCTAAATGTATCATGACGAAAACATTTAAAAGGAAAACTATGTTGTTTCCATAACTGAAAACAAAGAATTTAAATAAAAAACAAAACAAAAAAAAAAACCCAACTTGCCAAGTAAGTCAAAATTTTGAATCATCTCAACTCAGACATACCTTGAACTTTTGAGATACTAACCCGAAATTTTGACTTACCAATGGCATGTTTTCCCCATAGACAAACAAACTCTAGATAGTGTCTTTTTAAAGACAGTGTTATTGAGGACACATTGGCGTGTCCATACTTACAGCATAGCAATACCCCAGTGTTTTCCAGCCCTCTCCCCTGCAGCCTGGAAACCAGACAAGCCGATGAGGGCCACGGTGGGAGTGATGGTCAGAGGTCCGATGTATTTCAGGAGCATCCCGGGGAGACCCAGCATGCCAATGCACACTTCAACCATGGATGACACAATGATGGCACCTTGGATCTGTCAAAACAAAAATAAATAATAAATAAATACATTTCTGTTCTGCAGAAACACGTGAGCTGACATATATGCACACACACACACACACACACACACACACACACACACACACGCACACACACACACACACGTAGATGTGTGTATATATACATACCTACCTACCTACCTACCTACCTACCTACCAAGATTCATGCAAAATGAACATTTTCATAAATCAAAACACAAAGTAAGGTTTTGTACGTGAGGCTATTGTGAGACTGCTCACTGTCAGTTTGCTTAGTATTAACTAGGTCTGTTTACACTGTACTTGCACATATCAGTACTTAAGCATTAAATAAAAACCCTCAAATTTATGAATTAAAAGCAAACACTGTGATTGTATAGCACAAGGTAACAGAGTCGGCAGCACTGACAGCGATAATCCTGTTTGCCTGGTCTTTCTGTTCTCCTCTGTCACATTTTATCAAACGTCTGTTCCTTCATTCAACAATCTGATTCAGTCTGATCGAGTTTCGCCTCATTCACGTGTCACATAACAAACAATTACTCAACCGGCTTACGCAAATGCAAAAGGTTAACGCAAATTAAGAGCATGTGTCACACAAACCCAAACCCTGCAGACATATAGAAAACAGTAATGTCTCTATTTTAGCAGCATATATACAATGTTCAACTTTTTAAACATCAGCTTAACAGACATACTTTTCAAATTTAGTTGTTCAAAAATGTGTTATTTAAGTGCAGTTCAACAACATTTAGAGAAAACCTGCAGTAAAGTCAGTCACCCCTTCCCACAAAGATGTGGTTTGGAACAGTGTGAGTGAGTGTATGTGTGAGCGTGTGCATGTTTCTTTGCCTTACCTCTCGTATCCTGGGCTGCCAAATGTGCTCTGTGTTGAGGAGCTCTGTACCGTTTAATGCTGGAATATCTGCTTGTGGAAAAAGACGAGGAGATGAGCGATCAGAAACCAACGAATCACAGATCTTTGCAAGGCTTTCCCACTGAAAGCCAGCCAGACCATTGAGATATAATATATTGTAAAGTAAAGATAGATGACAGTCCTCTCTTCACCTGTGTTGTTGCACTTCCATTTCTCCAGTGACAGGATGGCTCTGGCTGGTGCGAGAAAGGCGAAAGCACTGGCCTGAAACAAAGGAAGCCTGAAAAACATGAAAAGCTCACTTTAGATATTAAACACTTAAGCCAACTAAGCCATCTCTTTAAGAAATAAGAGAACCATTTCGGGTTAGTTGTGATGTACTGAACAAAAAGATGACCTTTTTCAAAATGTATTTATTGACAGTTCACAATTTAAAAACAGGGTTATTCAGCCTCAATTCATAATTTAATTGGAGCCAAATCTGCTTGTCTAGGGTGAGATACCCCATCTAGCTGAGGTGCTGTGAAACACTTTCACTAGCTGCATAAAATGTTTTGACAAGAGTTAAAAACAGACTTCACATAAGCTAAATTTCATCAAAGTTGTAGAAATAGTTTAGGAAGTGTGGCTGTTTAAAAATTAGTCACATTTGGGACATTTTTGCCAAACTTCAGGGGGTTTTAGTCATATCTGGTTTCAATTAAGAACTTCTGATTTGTAACCCTAGCAGTACAATCATTAAAAACTAGACTAGACCAAGTATCATTTTTAGTTTCAGTGAGCCAAAATTAGATGAGTGTTCACAAGTACTCCCCCACATGCTGCTCCACCTGACCTTGATTTCCATTTTTTAAAAACATCACTGACAGTATTGCATGAGAATACACCTGGACTGCTGCTGACTAATCTAAGGACAGTTAAAAAGAGGAGAGCTAGTGGGAAGGAAAAAGGAAATGTTTCTTAAGAGGAAGTGAGATTTCATGAGCGCTAATTATGAATTGGCAGCACATCTGTTTGTTTCGACTAAAAGTCAGTGTTTTATGTACAGCTGCTTCTTGTCAGTGCAAATATACAAATCAATGAAAAAACTCCAGAAAATTTTATGTGGGCCTCAAGATTGATGGTTGGCTCCATAAAACAAAATATTTTTAACTCAACTTTATCCCCGTGTTTTTACCCTTTTCATGTTTATCATTATTGCTGTAATGTTTTCTTTGCTTTTCATTTTTAAAATCTGTTTCGTCATGTAGGCTTCATGTGTGCTTCAATGTGTAACTGTAAAACAAATCACTAAACATTTCTGTGTATACAAGTCTCATGTTTGCAGGTAGCAGCTGTGCACACAAGCAGGACACTTTGGGTAAAAAGAGAGACACTTTCACCTTTCCTGGAAAAGCATTTTGCCCTTTTTGATTGACCTCACTTGGCATGATGACTCAGAAATCTTCACTGCATATCACCCCCACCCACTTTCCACCTCTTTACAGCTCTGCACGTGTTCTTCTGCGTCATTCCTCAGTACACATCTCCAAACCTTCCCCCCCCCCTCGTCCTGCATTCAGTCTATCACTGTGGATACGATCGAGTCAGTCACTTGATAGCTGAAGAAATCTGAGCAGGGATGAATATGTCTGTAACCAGGCTTGTTAACAGGTTTGAACATGCAGTTAGAGAAATAGTCAGGTGAAGAAATATTTAAATGTTGAGCACCAACATGACATTCTAATGAACAGAGAGAGGCCCAGAGGACTGATGGGCTGGGATATGCATAAATAATCAGCCTAGAATAACAGTTTTTGTCCATGCTGATCTGCCTTTTTCTTCATTTTTTCTTTTTTTTTTTTCCTTCATTGTTAGGGAGTTATCTGGTACATTATAAACAATCCAGATGTGATGGAGTATGACTATTACAGATACACTGTTGCTGTCTCCCTTTCCCCCCTGCTTTTATCCTCTCCCTCCCTTAGTGGTTTCCATTCAGTGACATTTCTCTGGAGAAACGAATCCACTGAGAGATGGACAGATAAGCACCGTCTGTGACATCAGGGCAGCACTGCCTGAGAGAGGGGAAGCTGCTGGTATGGCAACAATGACGGGCTTAACAAAAAAAAGAAAAAAAAGACCAGACTGTGTTTCAGTCTCCCCCCTCCCCATCTTTTCTATGAAAAAGCAAAAACTGAGCATGTGATTTATGTTTTAGATGTTTTTGAGCACTCTACTACACAATCAGTAAACATATACAATCTACATATTTAATGATCCTTTTTCTGGCATTTATAGCATCATGTAAGACTGGAGATAAAGTTTATATTTTGATAGAAACTCATCAGTTCACAGGGGGAAAAAAATATTTTGCAAGTACAGAATTTACTTTTTAAACTATAACAACTAATCAGCAACCGAAAAAACAAAAACAACAAAACAAAAATCTGTCCTTTTCTGCTGATATCAAAAGCTGATATTAACCTCAGCCTGATGCTGAGACATTACATTTGTGGCTGATAATTGGCACAGACACTGAAAGATGTAGATATTTACCAGGCAATCAGATTTTAGTGGGACGCATTATGGGAAAAGTGGGATGCAGCACTGTTGTGGTCCTAAAACACAGAATATTTTCACTACATTGTTAGACTATGTCTTCAGACGTTGGAGACCACTAACCCTTGCAGAGCTGTCAGTTTTGTAGTCTCCAGATCTGTTCTGTCACAGAAACATATCAACATCTAAATGGAAATGAGGACTAAACTCAAATGTTAAAATGCAAGTTGTATAGAGTGTCTGAAATAGTTTGCCACATTGTCCAACAGGGGGCAGCTTCTTCACTTTCAGATTGACCCATTATATGTCCACATGAACTGTCTGTAAAATAAGTTGTGGGAAAAAAAGGACAAGACAATGGGCTAATAAAATTACCAATAAACGTAAGGCTGTTTGCTCAGCTTGCACAAATCAGTGACGATTCAGGACTAAATCACTTTCTGAAGGTATGACAGCCCCAATTAATGTTTCATGTATTACAGTTAATAGTGGAGGAACTGGCCAAATGTATCAGCTGTAGTTGCTATTAATTTATTAGTTGTCAAAAGGGTTTCAGAGGGTTTAATCTACTTGGGGTTGTGCTGTTGTCCAGTGACTCATCCCTAAAAACTTTTTTTTTAATGAAAGTACAGACCCAGAAGAGGAGGACAACAGTTAAACAGTTACATTTGTGATTGACATGACATTGACCAATCAGCTGAAAGAAGAAAAATAGGGTCAAAATCCACACTTGGAACTTGAGCGCAGAGTTGCACACATATTTTTTTTTGGCCAAGTCCACACACAAAACCTTTTCTTTCTTTCTCTCTCTCACACACACACACACACACACACACACACACACACACACACACACACAATTTATGACCACAATTTGAGCTCATAGAAGTGCACTGAGATTACTCCGGTGACTCGGGAGGCTATTTCAGTCAAGTAAACTCACTGTTGCTTTCAAAACAAACAGCCTGAGATCATACGAACTTCGTGACAAGGTGCATTAGCCGGACAAAAACAGCCACTAGAAGATGGTTATTGTGAATAGGATAACAACAGGGTCAACAACAACACTGAGGTAAGCTGTGGTGCTAAATGATCTTCAGCTGGACTTGAGAGGCTCAAAGTAAGCTATAAAAAGGGTCCACACACCATCGCATCACCAGCAGCAGCCTAATTTGTTGACAGCTCATAGGTTAGATCCATGTTTACGCGTGTGTGAGCTTATGCAAGTGTTGCAGCAGAAATCGACCATCTGAGCAGGCATAATTTTTCCTAATCGTCCTTTGTGTATCGCTTCTAGAGTAGCCTTCTACTGCTACAGCACATCAAGGATTGATGTGTTGATGCTCACATGCCTACCTTAGTTCTAACAAGTAACCTGAGACTTTCTCTCAGCTCAAACCTTTCTGGAAATTTTTTGTGTGTGTGTGTGTGTGTGTGTGTGTGTGTGTGTGTGTGTGTGTGTGTGTGTGTGTGTGTGTGTGTGTGTGTGTGTGTGTGTGTGTGTGTATAAAACCCCAGTAAAGGGGCAGTCTCTGAAATACCCAAACTGCCACCAAAGTCACACAGCTGGGTTGAATGTTATCAGTTCCTCATTGTGTTTGGATGACTAACTGCATCCTTAATGTGATTGTCTGATTAGAGATTTACAGGTGACCACATGTAATGTGATGAGTGTATATCTTTTTCTACAAGGTGCTGATTTTTAAGCCACTATTTGTCTGTTAATAAAATAAAAGGAGGAGGCAGGATAACTTTCACACACTTTTTTCCTTTCCATCAAAGTATCAGTAAAAGTCATAGAGTCAGTGTTAAAATGAACAGCCTGTGTGTGCGACTGTCTGGGTTTATATGAGTGAGGTGATTTGGCCGGTGTTGCTGCTGCTGTGCAGCATGATAACGAGACCAAGACTCTTCCACAACAGGATTGAAAGATTAGGTTTAATAATAAAAAAAAAAAAGGAAAGAAAGAAAACGAGCCAGGGTTCTCTCGCGCAACTGCTCCTTCTTTATGAAAGAAAAACAGCACCTCTTGCCATCATAACTCAACTTTCATTAAAACAGACCCCAGAGATGTGATAATATCCATGACAACAGATAACATTTTATACCAGTCATTATTTTCTGGCAAGTGATAGGAGTGATATAACCTTAAGAGCTGAATAAGGGTGAATCACCGATTACAAAACATACCTCACATTAAGCATGTCTGATTTTATGTTCGTCGTAAATAACAAACAAAAGTAGAAAGTGTAGAAATAGTGCAGAGGGACCGTTACCAAATGAAGAGTTTAATTCTTTGTATTTCCAGAAAAACAAGTATGAAGACAAAACGCGATACATTCTTGAGAAAGGGGGTCAAAGCGAATCATTCCACACATCTAAACTGGTAAACAGGCCATCCCTCCTGGAAAAGTCACTACTGACCAAGACATGCCCGTGGTTAATCAGTTATTGCTTCCGTGTTTTTCACATTGCTTGGCCAGAAGTGATGCAATAGAAGAACCACATGTTGTCTCAATTTCATAAAATATTACAGAAACACAGCAGAGAAATTAAAATGCTACTCATCCATATTTTGATAGAAACTACACGTAAAAGATAAATAAAGCTTGTATGTAGTAGTGCGTATCTTTGTGGATGCAAATTGGACTAATCTGCAGCTCTAAATTAAAAAGATGCAATTCATTTACTCAGTTCATGTAACGCCTAAACACACTCACAGTTACTCAGGGATGAGAGACAGCGGGGGAAGAGAGGTGTGTGTGCATACCTGCAGCCCAGTGTGGTCTGTAGCAGGGTAGTGATCCCCACACAGAAGAAGATGGTCCCTATGAGCTGACTGGTTGCCCACTGATCAAAGCCGACGCACATCGCCTCAGAGAGGAGGAACGGCACCGCAATGGTTCCACTGAAACATGTCAAGTAGTGCTGGAAAGACAAGATGGCAGAAGGTCGTTCCTGTTTTTTTTCCACCATCTACTATAGAAATTTAGTCCACCCCCTTCCCAAAAGCCCCCGATAACAAAGCACAAATGTTTAATTTTATAATTTGGATCCTCACCATCATTCCTTTAGGCTCATAAGTGGAAAATATAATGGGAAGTCTTTGACCCTCAAATGAAACTATCTGCATTGTTTATATGGTTACCATATTCCCAGAACAGATTAGTCTATTTCCCCATTTATAATCAGGGTACCAGTCATCCAGTTCTCTACTACGGGAGTGGACAATCCAGTTCCGCTCCCACCTTGCTCCACCTGGAAATTCCCAAATCTAAAGAAAAGCCTGTTTAGCCTGTTTACCTGTGCAAACCACAAAGAAGTCTCAGGTGAACTGAACAGTTAATTTAATATTTGCATTTATGCATCAGCTAACCATTCTTAACAGGCAGATTATTAAACTGATTTATATTCTGAGCACAGTTGGATTAAGAGGACAGAAGGAAAAAAAAAATAGACGTCACTGACATAAAACATAGCTTAAAAAGCATCTGCCACACCCTTATCATAGAGTGTGTATTTGACATTCTCAGTCCATATTAACCTCCTAAGACCCAAACTCTTCCACAGCATGCATTTTTAATTTCTCTTTGATAGTTGGGCTGATTGGGTCCTCATGAATGTAAAAACAAAGAATTACCAGATTTTTTTTTTTTACTTAATTTTTGTTTCTAAGAAAAATGAGAGCCACATATGAGGATATTCATTTAGAATTTTGATAGAACAGTAGCAGTATAATGTCCTCGTAAGTGGATATCAGGCCCCTGTACAGCAAAATTGAGTACTTTGGTCTAAATAACCCAAAATGTGATGTCCACATATGTGGACGCAGGGTCCTAGGAGGTTAAAACAATTTAATGTGTAGGTTTACCTGTAATCCCAAGAGCACACAGAGATACCAGGGTGGGGTGTCTTCAATGGTGTAGATCATATCCGACCTCCTTGCATCAATACTGTCTGTACTGTCCAATGTCTCAGACATTGAGCTCTACACACATAATGAAACACAAACAGTATTATTATCATTTTAATCCACTTCCCTTTGCATCAGTGCATGTACTTTACATAGGATGTACAGGAAAATAGCTGCCACATGTTGTGTTAGTGCAAGAGAAACGTGTCAGAGCAGATCTGAGGAGAGCTCTGTTAAATGTCTCAGACAGAGCTCTACACAGACAATGAAACACAAAGAAACTGTATCCTGTTAATCTACACTTCTCTTTACATGCATGCTATATGACATGTACTGGAAAATAATGTTACGTCAGTGGAACATGTCTGAGCCGATCTGTGGAATTTTATGAATGGAAAAATACCAGAGGTAAATTTCTGTCTTACAGAAAAGTGCAGTGTCATGGTGACATTGAGAGCAGAGAACCACAGAGGAAGATAAGGAGTCATTCTGATGAGTTGGTCTTTTCTACTAAATATCTCATCAGCATCTTTCTGTACTACAATGAGGTTAAAGTTTTTATGTAAACAAAAATAAACCAGGAAAACAGAACAACAAAACATAATTTTTCTAACTTCTACTTTGGAGATTAGAATTGAAAACAACAGCATGTTTACAGCAGAAGTTTATACTATAAATAGTGAATCACATGAAAGGGTTTTACTTATAATGATATGGCTTTTGTTTTCAGGGAAAACCCATGAATGGATACTTATCATAATTACAGGTTTTAAGCTTCATGATTGCCACTTACTGTTAAAAAAAAAAATGGAGGTCATAGCTCACTTTGGCTTGTTTTTATAAACAATGTAAGACATGGGTATACATTCCCTGATCTACATCCTGTAGCTACGGCATCAGTGCAAATTCAGCCTTTTATGGGAAGAACATTTTAGAGAAATAAAAACTTCTTTAAGATTTGCATACCCCTTTTCAATAACATTTAAGGTCAGCATTTTTAGAATAGATAAAAACTTTGCTTACTTATTTTTGTTGTCTCAAAACAAAAGGTGAAAAGCATCTATTAAAACTTACTGGATGTGATTTTTAAAGAAACAAAGCAAACTTTGCTACACATCACAGAGACATCACTAGGTCTTTAGACCAGTGGAGCATTGAGGGCTGTTTGCTTTATTATTAATAAATCAGTCTTTGATAACAATCTCAAGTATGTAGGTGAAAGATGAGTTGGGGGGAAAAAAAGAAATCACTGAAATTGTTTTGCTGAGCGCTGCTAACAAAAAACAAAAAAAACCAAAAAAAAAAAAAACCACAGAGTCAACAAAAGCACTTTATGAGTACGCTTTTTGAGTCATTGTGCCAAAATAGTGACTTGGCTCTTTCAAAAACATCCTTTAAGATGACTACAAAAACTCATGAGGAATTCACTTTGACGGTTTTTACTCCTAAGCTACCTTTTCGCCTCCTTGATTATCTTTAGTGTAGATGGCCATCAGCTCTGTGTTCTCAGTGTCCTGGTCACCACTGGCGCCGCTGACTCCATTTACCACCACCTAAACAAATACAAAGAGTTTCACGTCAACATTTTACTATCCCAATTTGCCAGAGCATGCAGGAAAAAACAAAAATCACAGTTTCTCAAAAGCAGGTTTGGCGCAATGCTCATACCTTTCG
Source organism: Mchenga conophoros (assembly GCF_057382185.1). Classification (NCBI taxonomy): domain Eukaryota; kingdom Metazoa; phylum Chordata; class Actinopteri; order Cichliformes; family Cichlidae; genus Mchenga; species Mchenga conophoros. The sequence continues at coordinate 27,845,974 of NC_140537.1, read as the reverse complement.
CTTTCAATGTAGGTTTTGTCAGCGTGCCAACATGCAAGCTGAAGCAATGTCAATATTTGTGTGTGTGCGCCAGTCTATATGTTACGCAGTGTGGAAGGCCGGATGCACTTATGTCCCCTGGACATGGACATGTGCTTCCTACAGTATGCAAACTTGTAACCATTCAAACAAATTTCAATAATTGAATATGCATTTGAGGTTTATGTACGAGAGTGCGGCTTTGCTGCATTTGTCACAGCATTTAGGTTAAGAACAATCAGCAACGAGGAGGAGAGAAAGCAGTAGTTTGCATAGTCAGGAGTGTATGCAAATGTGCCCACCAAACCCAGAGTTTTTACTCTACAGTCCTCACATGCAAACATATGGCATGCATAGGCCTCCAGATTAAACTCTGAGCGGTGGAGTGGATATTGAAGGTTATCAGGGAAACATGTCAGATCACCAGGACAATTAAATGCACACAAAATGTCAGGCTCATGTTTTATTTCCCTTTGTGTTCCACTGAACAGCTTCAGTAAATGCCTCCAGAGAAAATTCTTTTAAAGAGGGAACAAAGCTTATCTAAGTTTCTAACAGGAAACCAGCTGGCTCCATGGTCACCCTCAAAGCTCTATGGGAGGATTTATCGTAGTTTATACCTTGCTTAACCTGTGTCACCTGATTATTTAAACATTTAAGGGTATTAAGAAGCCACATGAAAATTAATTTCATGTTTTCCCCCCTCTTTTAGGACATGAAAGGATGTTTGCTAGCACTATTTAAATCTTCACCAGTTCCTGAAGGAAATTTCAGGTTCTTTTTTGTGTGTTTTTTGTTTTGTTTTTAATTTTTTCATTATATGGAAATATTCTGGAGAAGTGCCAAATTAGAGTTGCTTTAGGGGAAAAAAGATTCTGCTAATACAACTAAGACTTTTTCTAAAATGAAAAAGTACCTTATTCAATGTGAACACTTTTAGACTGTATGGAAACAATATGGATATTGTTAACTGTAAACAGTCATTTTATATTGCATGTAGGACAGGCTGGGTTCATTTTTAACTCGTGCTGTATGTGAAACTTAATCTGCAAAGCTGTGCAAATAATGGAGAGCACATGGGGTTTCTTACAAGTTACAAATTATTTTACTTATATTTATATCTTATGTAATTTTATGATTTAGTTCCAATGTACAGCACTTTACGTCAGCTGTGGTTGTTTTAAAGTGCTTTATAAATAAAGATGATGATAATTATAAATAGTCAGTCCTTCTGTTACCTGGGGCCTTGTTATGGGACCAACATGCTAACATATAGGTAGTCCAAATGTCTTTCTCCTCTCCAGTCTTAAGACGCCTCAAGGGGATCTTGGCCAGTCCCCAGACCTCATGACCTGATCCCTGCGCATGTCGAGGATCTACCCTGGTCCAAAACCAGATACAGGTGGTAACTCTATAATAAACCTTACTGTGAGAAGTGGCCATAAGAAAATCATTTGTAATTTTCACTAATAAAAGTTGGTCATATTTAAGATGAAGCATTAATTAACGGTAGGTGTTCTTTAAGTAGTCTAGAAGAAACAGGGTCTAAAAGACAGTGTATGTGCAAGTATTCATCTCAAGGCAAAAGTTCATACTTCATACTATTCTAAACGCTCTGATTTCGACAGTTTCGTTCTCTTGGCTGTGCAGGATTAGCAACTGCAGATATCTGGAAGATGGTTATCTCTGCTGCACAGACCTGACTGAGCACAACAGTCCACACTCTCCTAATTGTAAGGGGCAGTCAATCAGTTGGCTTAGTGTTAAAGAATCCCAAATGGCTTTTATTAAGGGCTTCAGTAAGATAGAGTGTAAGATAAATAAGAATTATTTTAATCTTTGAATCATGCAACGCAATTCTAGTAGACCAAAAATATAAACTTAAAAGGAGCATAATAGCTTCTCTTGTCAGCACAGAACATGGGCAAATCTCCTGCAAGAAGTAAAACACGTATGAAAAAGAATCTCTTAAAACATGCTATGTTTTAATTTAATGGAGCTATAAGAATTAACAAGCATATTTGTGTGGAGGAAATCAGATTTGATAAATGTCTCTGTTGTGATTTTGCCCACTGACCTACATAAGGCAGCGGCCTGGTGCCAAGAGGACAAACAGAGGAAACGGATGGAAAAAGTATTGGCTGCAGCATGCATTAAGTGACCATGAAGTAAGAGGTTCGTGTGCGACTGTCTGCTCCAACACATTCCAGGCAAAAAGCAATGCCAAATATGATTGCGTGAGTCAGAAAAGAGTAATGTGAGGAGATGTAGGACAATCCCAACTATGTGCAAACCCCTGTCTTTGTCTTCATTATACAAGCATGCTTTAGGTGTGGCTGTGGTCTCTGTGGGAACATTTTATTTATGGTTGTATGTACCGGAATTGGGTAGAAATTTGCCCCATGTTTGCACTCCTCTTCATATTTTCCTGCTTCACTGCTGCTGTCCATCGATTTGGAGGTGGTGTTCTTCCCCACGCCCATGCTTGTGTCTTCGTCTTCTTTCTCGTTCTCTGTTACTCCTTGGTCTTGTTGTGGTATGGTTTCAGATGAATCCTTCAGGGTGATTACATCGTCTAGGAGTGCCTCTTCTGCTTAGAAAATGAGACAGATAAGGAGGGATTAATATTTGATTTATTTACAAGGGCAACATTCCTGTGATAAAATCAGGGCACTGCAGGGGATGATGGGTCAAAATTTCTGGTGGAATATATTAAATTCTCAGACTTTGTTTTTTTTTATTCTTAGTGTGATTCACAATAATAAAGCAACAGCATAAACACAATTAAATTGAACTGTTCATTAAGGGATCATGAGCCATTGTTCAATACATATTTAACTAGCTAAGATATTGCTTTTTCACTTCAAGATCTGCATTATTGATACCTGGTGTCTTTTGAAGAACCAAGACAAAGTTAAGAAGTTTTGTAAAAGCACAAGAAATAATTATGACATAGTTCTAATTAAGTAAGATCTGCTTATTGGAGCTATATAATCTGTTTACATCCTGATAGAGAGTTCACAGAAGATTTGGGAAGTGAAAACTACTCACAGGTCTAGAAATCAGCATGTAACTGTTCACATGCAACTTTATGCCACTACTACATTTATGGATTTTGAAAGTAATTCCAGGTCCAAAGCTACTTTTTAAAAATCCAGAAGACACAAATATTACTCCTTTTGAACTTTGTGGATCTAACAGAAAGTTTATCAGTGTGATTGGTTTTCTGTCTAGTTGACAGAATATTTTTTTCCTACAATTCACTTTGTTTTGTTTTTTTTGCTTGCTTTTACATTCATATGTGAAAAGTTAACCAAGTCTTGATTATATAATACCTTAATGTTTTGTTAGTCAAACAAAAACAACCCAAGAAACACCGCTCTGGTCATTATACAGATCATTTTTCACTATATTAAGAAAACGGTCATCTTAATCTGCCTTAATCAAAACAGCCTGCACAAATTATCAATAACCAGATAACTTGTGAACTAACAAGGGATACATGTCAATCAGTAATCCATGCTGCAAACAGGTCTTTGACAAACAAAAAAAGGCACAAAGAGGAGAGCCCATTAAAAGAAAAATAGTATTTGATAACAACAGGAACAAAGATCACTGTGCGATGATGCAGGAGGCAGAAAGAGAAGGAGTTTTAGCAGGCATGGTGCATAAGACGTACTATTTTTTTTAAATCAATGTCATTTCTGTTTTGATCTCTTTTTGTTTATGCCTAAACTGGTTTACAAATTTAAACTGTGCCTTTTGTGGTCAACTGACACATCCCTAGAGGATAAAATGCTGCGAGTATTTTACATGTGACCTATCATCCAAAAGCCAGGTGTTCATGTATTCACATGTCCCTGGTGTGGTGCTCCTGCCTGTGTAGAATTTTAATTAATATGCATGAACTGTCTTGTTGTGACAATAACGCACGCAAACATATAGAAATTACATAAATGTCCCAGATGTACACAGATGTAAGCATAGGTTTCCAATGTGATAAACTAGAAACAAACTCCAGATGCATATTTACACGTCTAAATAACTGAACAAAAATAATAATAGTGACGTTCATTAGGACAGCTGTATTAATGAGCACACGGACAAATTCTCACTGAGTGAAAACTGCTGTATACATCTGATAAATACTCTGATAAATGATTGCCAATGCAGGAAGTGAAGATCTCCACACAGGAAAGAAAATATAACCACCAGCACTTTTTGTAAGTGTGGTTTATGTCACCAGTTGTTATTTTTGTAGTTTGTTACAGCTTTTTAAACTTCAGTGAAGTGATATTGCATGACTGCAGCTGTATTTGTCACTGTTAAGGAGGAGAGACATGCTATAATTACTAGAAACCAAAGGTTTTTTTTATGGCTTGGTTGATCCCTCTAACTGCACTTTTAAAGAAACCAGTCCTCGCTGACATCTGTCACAAGCTAAGGTATACGTGTCGCTTAATCAAGAATGTTTGACTAGACCTTTCATCCTTTTCCACGGCCTTTATCCCCACTTTCTACACAAAATATGTTTAATAGACTCTTCAGTACCACTTTGGTCTCAAAAATGATGGCTGGAAAGCAAATTTTCATTGAACTTGTACTTTTCCATCTCATCGCTATCTAGAAGACAGTACTACTGGCATGAGCATCCTGGTGACTGCCTTTTGTATATTTCTAAATGGCTACACTCGGAAAAGAAAACCTCAAATTTGTATTTTGCATATGTTAAGATTTTCAAAGACATTTTAATATCAAGTACCACATTATTTTTTTAAAGTTAAATCATTTCTGATCACTAGATCTTGACTGGAGTATGAACTAAAACAATTATTTTGATGCATTTCCCGTTTGCTCGTTACTGAATGATCTGGAATTCTAATACGTTTTAACAGCTCTGCAGGAGTATCATGGTATGGAAAGATGCAGACACTCATATTGTGATACTGGTCTCAGTTTACTGAAGCCAGATATAGTTTTCCAACCATTTGCTCTACGAAAAACTACATGCTTACATTTTTAATCTTTAAACTGTTATCAAATGTCAGCAGCTGTCCACGTTGCTTGCGAATCCCATTTTTGTTGCGGCTCATCGTCTGTGTTGGATTTTGTTGCATTTTTCAGTTTTTGACATTTTCAACCTAAAGCCCTCCCAAAATATCCTCTCCCACCCAGTCATATTCCTGCTTGCAGTGTAAGATGTTGGGATAGTTGTAATACCTAGATGACACATCCCATCACTCCTGCCAAGCTGGGCGGTTGGGAGCATCTGTGTGGAAGGAGCAAGAGAAGGGGAAAGGAGGAGGCAGTATAAGAGAGGACGTGAGGGGAGGGGGGGGGGGGGGGGAGAAGAGGGGGAGGAAGCACAGAGAGACACAAAAGGGTCAAGGATAAGGAGGAGGAGGGAGGTGAGACATAAGTTAATTTGACAGATAGCATTTAATCACAAGCAAGAGTTATTACCGTGTGACTGATGTGCCGATTGTAATTCAGACTCTCAGCTGAAACATGGTTTCAGGAAGGCGGCAAGAGCTGTAGAGTATTGCAAGCCTTCTGGCTCTTCAACAAGTGCATGTCTTAAGCACCTTAAATTGGTCTTATGAGAAAAGTGAGGGCCCAGCTGAACTTTAAAGACACTTTAAGCACACTCATAATTGCATGTAAAAGCCATCTCAAACTAGTCAGACAAGTTTTAAAGAGTTAGGACCAGATTGTAATTTAAATTGTAGAACAAAAATCTCTATCGCCTCTGCTAAATGACTCAAAAAGATCTAAGTCGTACAGAGACAATAAGGCAAGTAATTCTGTTATTCTTATAGGTAATAACTGAAAGACAATATCACCAAATGTGGCAGCACTCCTCATTCTTCTTGGCATGTTGATTTTCATTTCAGAGTCATCAATTTTTAACCAGGGGCTTAGATTTCATTAATGGTGGGCATTTGTTATTGTGGAGGCCTTCTACTTAAACACTTGAATCGCACTTGAAATTATGGATGGATATCAATTTGTTTCTGATACTGAGGCCATTTTTAACTCCGCTTATAAGTCTAATTATCTATTAATTACCTTATTCCTGTGAAAACAAAGAAAGGTTTCCATTGTGAATAAAACAGTTTTATACGAGTGAGCACAGAATAGAAACACTACAGGAGAGAAATAAAAATAAATAAATCTTACATGTGAGTCAAGTGTTCCCATCAGGAGCTTGAAGTAATTGTTTTGCATCATACAACCATTTGTCACCATTATCAGTTCCTTTTATCACTGCCAATCTTTGAGGCATATGATGATGGATTCGATCATTTGCTTCTTAATTTTTACCTCTACTTTAGGCTGTGACTTAACATGACAGGAAGGCTCAACAATAAACTTCGCAAAAGCAATTCATTCAACTCCTTTAACACTCTTTACCCTGCAGCTCTGCCTTTATTTTTTCTCTTGCTAATTATTACCAAGTTTAAATCTTCACTAGACACTTACACTCAATTATTTATCAACATTTTGTTAGGTAAACCTGTTCAACTGTTTGTTATCAAATATCTAATCCACCAATCACATTACAGCAACTCATTGCATTTAGGCATGTACACGTCGTCAAGACGACTTGCTGAAGTTTAGAATGAACATCACAATGGTGAGTTGCATAAGTGGTTTTGGACGTTGCACGCTTGTTCGTGCCAGACAGGCTGATCTTAATATTTCAGAAACTGACAAGCTAACGGGATTTTCCCCACATAATCATACCTAAAGTTTACAGAGATTTTTTGAAAAATGGGCTAGAATACTCATTGGCTCAAAACAGAACATATGTCTAATGAAGAGTGTTTTTCCTGTATCAGCATCAGCCTTCCAAGGGGAGACTACTCAAGTAAGCATAATCAATAAGGCAGTGATTCTCATATCTGTGCATTTTCCTGCCATGTGATAAGCAAAGTGTTCCATTAAATCATTTTACTAAAAGCTACTAGTGATTTTGTTTGGCTCTGTTTAAAATCTGTGGGCAAGACAAATTTCCTCTATGCAAAATATTAGCTCAGTGTTATCACAGAAATCCCTGCCATAACTACAAAAATAAGAACATCATACTAAACCACTGTCCCTTAATATTGTCACATGATGAGTTATTAATCTAAGCAATGAATACTACATACAACACAAGAAATGATGGCACTTAATTAAGCTCAGTGCTGCCTAGCCTATGACTCTCTCAGTGCTGTGAATCATCTCTGAGATGTGGAATAGAATAGAAAGTATCCCAGTAGCCTGTCTGCCGGTGATGATCGGAAATCTGTGTCGTTCCCTCATCCCACCCTCACCACAAAAACATGGGGAACTGGAGCGAGAGAGGAGAACTGAAACTGAGTATATGCCATTACACAACAAAATCAAAATCTGCAGTTTTATAATCATGAAATGTCACATTATGTAAAAGCAAACATAACAGGACAAAAACAGGGAAAGTATTCATGTTTGTAAGAGAGACGATATTAGAGAGATGGGAAAGCAGCGAAGAAAGAGTGAGACAAGAGGGAACAAAGACAACTGTTGTGGTTATTTTAAATCATCCCAAAATACACAAGCTGCTGGACATTTGAAGGATCTATAACCATGGTAACTCGATCTGCAGATCCGCTGCAGGCCTGTGCCATGTTGTTTGTTTCCACACCAGATGTTTGTGTTGGCGCTTTCATCTCCAATTTATGTGACAGCATGCACATGTGTATGAGGACCATCCCCTCCAGATGTTAATCTGGGGCTCAAAGTCTAGACGACATTATGCCTGCTGCAGGACTGCATAGTTCAGTTCAGTCTTTAGTTCAGCAGCAAGCACTAAACTAATGCTTAAAACTGCTGCTTTTACAATTACAGTTTAAAGTAGCAACCCCTTTTCCTAAAAATACCAACTGAATAAACTTCATAGAAAAGCATGACTTCAGATGTTTGAAACACAAAAAAACAAACATAAGACTTTAAATGAACTATTACAGACTGGCAAAGGTTTTCAAATAATATTCATCCAATTTAAAAAAAAAAAAAAAAAAAAAAAAATGTATACAGATTTCCAACACGGTCCAGTCAATCTGAGTCAGTCTGTGCTGTTGAGTGCAGCTCATTTGCAACGAGCCGATTGCTTACCTGTGTTATTTGGCACTTAAATTGCAGTCCTGCAACAATTACTATTTAGGGATTTTTTTTTTTTTTAAATCTGACTCTGAAAGTAGTTTATATGAACTTGCCTAATGTGAATTCTCCTGCAAGTGGTTGCAGACTTGTTCCTGTCTTTGAAACAACCATTTAGAAGGAAACAAGATTTCAAGTTCACCGCAATCCACTTTCCCCCAGCATAAAAAAAAAAATAAAAAATTAAATACAATTAAAAAAAAAAAAAAAATGTACCAATGTAAACTCTCTAGCTCATTAAAGGAGACACCTTTTATTTTTTTCCTGTGATCCTATTACGCAATATCGGCCAGTCTTTTACTTTTTATTGTCATTTCCTTCCGTGAGCACTGGTGGGTTGAAGGACAACAGTAGCACTGTACTTCTGTTATTTTTTTGTGTATTCTAATCCATGTCTGGGGAGGTGCTAATGAAAACAAGAGTTATATCTCCTCAAAGCTGATCGTATTTTCTCCTAATGAAACAATGAAGCTAAAGAAGCCTTCTCTGAAAAACTATTAAAAAAAGAAAAGAAAAACAAGCAATGATCGCATATTCCCATCTGCATTTTGTTGTCAGAGTCTTGTTACTTAACATCTTGTAACTACTTCAGTAGGTTTTGTTTTTAAAATGCATTACATACTGGAGGAAGCTATCAGAATCAGAGAAAACAAAACCACAGGAGGTGCACAGTAGAAAAAATTTCCACAACTGTAAGACAGCCAGCAGACATAATAAGGACTGTAACTGGAAACTACTATTCATTGCCCAATGGGATTGGGAAAAAACAAATGTGAATAAATGGAATTAATAGAATTAAAAGTCCTGTATTTGAGAATGTGGAAGTTAAATTTAAGAAACTCTTTTTTTGCTTTAATCTATAAAAATATGATCTATTAAATGTAAATGCTGTTTGTCTGGTTTTGTAATCTTCCTGCAATTTGAAGCGCAAGAACGTCTTTTGTAGTTGTCATGTTATCATGAATCCAAAGTTTCACAGTGCAAAATGTACAGTCATGTACAACGCTGCAAAGCTCCACCGTTTCTCAAGCTTAATAAAGAAAAAAAAAAAAATGTCATTATCATGTCAAACTTAAGCTGCTGTGAAAGTATCTGGTACCAGGAAAAATAAAGCTGCAAAAAATTTTAAAGTGAAGAAAATGAAGTTAAAGTTCAAAGTCTTTCTGACTTGGTAAATGGACTGGTTCTTGTATAGCCCTTTGCTACTCAAGCACCCAGAGCGCTTTAGTTTTTAGGTCTTTTACACACTTAAAAACTCACCTCTACTCATCAGAACTGGATACTTACAAGTTCCTTCCATTAAAAAAAATATATATATATTTTCATGCTTTATTATTTAAAGTTAGTTATGTATATGAAGATAAAGAACAGGGGACTACTTTCATTTGTATATACAACTGTGCCTCACTTGTCCAGCGGATTAAATTTAAAATGAACATGCATTTGTATCTTTTTATAACACAGTAAAGGAAGTGCGTGTCAACTTGAATAATGCCATCTTAAGTTTACCTGTCTTGTCCATGCTTTGCATATGTATGAGACGCATGGAGCAGAGTGTACAAGAGTGAGTACACGGGGACCGTGAGTCTTTAGATGTCATGTGTTGCTACAAATCTAGTTTCCTTATCAACAGGTCTGACAAGCAGAGCTTAACTGTATGATTGTAGAGGCTCCATTGTAGCTTTATTATTTTGTTAAACAACAACAGGTTTTATATTGAAGAGGCTATGATGTAGAACCATCTTAGCTACATTTGTGCTGTTTGCCTAAGTTGCCCTGCAATGTTGAAAAGATCATGGCAGATGGTAGTAGTAGGCAAAAGTGTGCAGGAGGAAATAACAATTAAAGTTGGGCAATATGTAAAAATATTCCAACCGACAATCGTCAGTCCAATAACCGACGATAGTCGATATATTCGAAAATGTGCAGACTTTTTGATGGCCGGAGCAATATAATCATGCATGGACTGATTTGAGCATTTAGAACACAGAAGAAGTCCAAACAAGGATGAACTAATTGCCAAATTGCACACTGGAGGAGAAGGTGCAGACAGAAATGGACTGATACCTCAGCGAGGAGGTCGTAGATGGAGAAGATGATACACTGGCTTTGTGGAAAATGCATGAAGAACGTTTCCCACTGATGTCACACATGGCACGGAAATATCTGTGTATACCAGCCACAAGCACACCTTCAGAACGCGTCTTCAACACCGCTGGTAATATTGTTAACCACCTCCACACACTGCTAAAACCTGATAAACATGCGGATTTTCCTGTCAAAGAATTTATAAAACTTTGTTTGGAGGGAATATTTTACCTTCTTTTGTTTGTTTCAGTATTAATATAGCTACTTTCTGAATAATTCATTCATTCATTCATTCATTCGAGATGCACCAAATCACACAAAAGACTTAACTTTACGCCTGAGGGTTTTTTTTAATGTTCGCTGGAAGAGACATTTTTTTATTTTTAACTTTTTTGTTGACTGGTCGAGTGTGTAAGATAGATAAACAGAGGCTGAACAGAGGCTACTGCCATTCTTTCTTTACATTATGAGTTTGAGTGAATCATAATTTCTTATTTTAACCTGAAATTTTATAAAAAGATGGATTTAGCTCCCAAGCATTGGAGACCAATGCCTGAACACCCAAATAGGTCCCATTTAAAATTCCATGTATAGTACAAATTCTTTTGCTTGAAATGCCTAACCCTAATTGCTACAGTGCATTTCTAAAGCAAAAATGCTCCAGCAAAGGTTTGATTACTGGTTTTGTTCACCACATGTTCTAGAGCGTTCACTACTTACAAAATATGCACGCATGTGGTCATGAGGCAATGAGGTGCCAGGCAAAACCTTACATGACAGGGTACACGTGAACAGTTCTGATTTCACTATGAGGGAGGGGGTGAGGACTGCAAAGAGACTGCAAGGACATGTTTACATTGCTCCACTGGCAGCAAGTTAACCAGAGTTTAGTAGACACAGAGATCCCTCAACAGTAGAGTAACAAGGACAACATGGCTGTAAATACTCCAAAACTGATCAACATAAACAGTGCGTTTAATAAGCAGGTTTGACTGATGATCAGAGTTTGATGAGTCACAAAATTGGAAAAAAACCCTCAACTGACAACCACAAAAATTAACACATGATGAAAGGTAAGTGTTACAAAGGTAAGTGTTTCAAACAAAACCATTTCAGGTTTCGTTTGAAACCTGGACCTGTTTGCTGGTTCAGGAAGCGCAGTGAGCTTACCTTTTTACTTTTATCTCTTGGTGCGACAGGGGAGCAGGGCATTTCATGCTACACCAGCATGGCTCTTCAGCTGTTAACACTCGCCTCATCAGACCTCAAGTTACCCAGAGGCTGCTGGGATACTTCCTGTCATATAGATGACTCGCTCTTTTTGTGTGTTGTATGTAGTTTTGTGGGTTTTTTCTGGTCTAAAATATGATTACCTCTTCTTTTTTCCTCTATTCAAGCAGATAGTAACCTCACGGAGAACACCACTATTTCAAGTTGCTGTAAACTTTCAGCTGATGAGGAAGTGAGAAAAAAAAAAAAGGAAAAAAAGTGTTTCTAATTTCCCTGTTCATGAGAATTGTAAGGGAAGTGGGTTAATTTGGATTCACCAGTTAAAAACAAACCAACAAGCAGGACAGACAATAACATTTAGATCAGGAGATGTTCCCCATTTAATTGCATTTTCATCCTGTTCTCAAAGCATCACCTACACCCACACAGCATGCCACCAGCAGCATATGAACAGATTTGTTACTGTAACAGTACACTTTGCTTATAGGTCATTCCACCTCCTACAGCCTTAGGCATTTTTCCCACCAAGCCCTGCAGCGATTAAAAACTAAATGCATCCCTTGTTGCTTAAAAGGTGATGCAATCCTTTAAGTCTACTTGAGCCAGAGTCTTGCTGGACCTCACAGTAGGACAACCAGTTTCACCTGCTCATAACAGTAGGGACCAATTACCTTAGTTTGGCCAACTGTACAGTTTCATAATCAGCTTTGAAAAAATAAATAAAAATGCATGACCTGGGTTTTTACAGAAAGTTATACAATTTCAATAAAAGTGGGTCATCGCAAAGAAAATGTAACTGAAGTTCATTACAACACTTTACAACAACAACAAAAAAAAGATGAAAAAAAACTGGCTGTGGCCTGACACATTTAAAAATGTGCAAATCTGGGTTATGAATTAGCAGGTGGGTGCAGTCTGCATAGGTTGGATAATGAGGTCAAACTCATTTTCATTGTCTGCAAAATGTATAAATATTGGAGAAAAAAAATTCAGCTGTATGTAAAGACACAGCACCAAACCCAAAGAACGCTTACAATCATTCTGTAATCAAATATAAACACAAATTGTCACAGGGCTGCTTTTGTACAACATGAACTTTTTCACAATTCGTATAATTCGTGGAGGATGTCAACTCAATTGACGGGCACAGAGTGCTTTTAATCTTTTGAGATATATTTTTTTTTATGCTCCATGTGAGAGTAGTACTCTTCCAGCAAACGGGAACCCTCTGAGTGATGCAAGTGCACAGCCATCTGTACAGTCTACATCTAAGCACACTGTTGACACATCAGCAGCCAGCATATTTTTAAATTTCCGTGTGAACATCAGCTGTGAAAGCAACGGTTGGAGCTAAAAATAGAAGTAAATAAATAAATAAAAAAGGACCAACAGTAAAATCCAGGCTTTATTGAGCCCAAATTCAAAATATTCAACTCAGGAATATGCACCTAAATGAATATGTTTAACGTGCGTAATCTAGTTTCTTCAGCAGGGATGCATCACGCTGGCAACAAAGAAAAATTAGCCATAAAAATAGCAACTTTTTCCAACCCTGACCAAGTTGATTTTTTGGCCAAGGTTTTTTTTGTTTTGGTTTGGGTTTTTTTTTTAACTTAAACTCAATTGAGCATTTTTTTCTGATAAAAGGATAAAATGTAAAATCTGTCTTGTGATTGAAAGCACCAAAAAAAAAAAAAAAAAAAAAAAAAAAAAAAAAAAAAAGTATACGCTCAGGGAAACAAATAAGGAAAAATATATCCACGAACAAGCATCAACTTATTAAAAGTTGTGCTGTTGAAATTTTGACTGAGAGCAATTAACTAACCCTCTGATTTTCTCTAGTCTTATTGCCATAAGCAAATGAAGCAACTGAAATACAATCATGAGAAAGGCAAAACTCAAACTGTGTGTTGAAATCTGCACCGATGCAACGCTGCTGTTCTGAGCATTTTGGCAGCTTCCACACATGAAGCGTTATCACTACATTACTTTTACTCTATTAGACATTTGTGTGAAATGTTGTCAAAATTCATGCTGCTTGAGTTTGAGTTAAAATTTCTATTTGTTATAGCATTTACAAGAATGATGATCATCTAATCAACCTAATCTCAGGTCTTCAACAACCTATTTCATTAGAGTTTAAACATAATTTGTCTACAATTTCACCATTAAGACTAAAACCATCAGAGCTGTAACTTGTCACTAAACCTTTTAGTGGTCCCCCACACTCGTTTCAGAACTCGAGGGGGCCAATCTTTCCAAGCTGTTGCACCCAGTCTGTGGAATACACTTCCTCAATTTCTACAGTGTCTGGACTCGGTGGAGACCTTCAAAAAGCTTTTAATTAGGCCAGGGTTTTTATTATGCATTTATGACTGTATTGTGTTTTATTACCTTTCTTGTGAAGCACTTTGTGACATATGTCTGTGAAAAGTGCTAAATACATAAGTAGTACAGTTTCATAATCATCAGTTCCTCCTAAAAATGACAGACTTACAAACGGTGATGCATTTTCTGTTGCACACCTAATCACTTCTTAGGAATTACTAATCACTTTGGTAAGTTTAACCTTTTAATATTAACAGAAATTTAAAAACACACCCAGCACACAGACACATTTTGCAGAGGAAGTTTTGCATGCCACGTGATGCGTGGTGGTGTAATACGGGAGGACATGCGCTCAGAGAGATAAAGAGATGCTTTTTTGAAAAGGAGCTATGAAGACCATAAGTCTCCTTGCAGACAGGGATGCTAGCAGAGTGTCCCTGTCGATAAAAGAGCCTTACAATGAACAATTAAGGTAACCAGAAAAATGCTTAACCAGCTTTCATCGAACAGACTCCTCTAAAAACCAAGTCAATAGGATTCATTAAATTATTTTAGCCAATTTAAGGCAGAACATTGGGTATTTAACAACATATGGGTTCTATGACATCAAATTAAATATAATATTGGGTCATGACGTGACCTGGTGGAAAGCTTGAACTCAGATGGACCACTCCCATTAAGCAAGCAGACAGTAAATAGAGGTCCTCTTTAGTATGGCGGTAGCAGTCCATTCATCATTTGTCATGCTGCTCATTAAATTTTTATGAAACTTACACAAGACGTGGGTTATTGCTCTGTTCCAATAGTTACAAAACTGGTCAGCCTGAGGAAATGTCACATGATTAACACAAGTGTGACAAAAACTGGATGAACTATGGATAAATCCATTTTTTATCTTGAAATTTATTCAATTATATTTCTAATAGCATTTTGTTTTGGAGCTGAGGCTAAAAGTAGAATTAGCATTACTGTCTGCAGCATAAAAAAAACAAAAAAAAACTTATGCTCCATAAAATGTCAGAAAACAGTTTGTTATGAATATAAAAGTAATTTGCTTTGCTGGGCCTGCACAAAATCCATTATACTAAGAGAAAACAGCCATTTTGTAGATAAACTAGTTGAATGTTGCTTCAGCTGTACTAACAGATAATCATAAAGATTCTGTCCATAAAAATTGTGAACCGAAAGGCTGACAGAGCGACTGCAGAAGGCTACCACTTTGGTGTCCTCAGACTCATCTCTTATTGGTTCAGATGATATGGCTAAATTGGCTTTATCAGGTGGAGACCTCCAGCTCACACTAGAGTGACCTGCAGACGATTGTGAAGTAGCAGGAATAAGAATTCCTACCCACCTCTGAGTCTGATGCCATGCTTCAGGGAAATGGATGAAGTGCCAACCTTCACCTTGTGTCAAAGACCAGTTGTTTTCCAAATGGAAGACTTAGAGAATCTCACGGTCTTGTTCATGATAAATGCTGACAGATGGATTGAGGTTGCATCTGCAGTGATGCCACACCGGTGTGTTGTGATAAAGAGAGTTGCCCATAAAAGCGAAGCTGTCGAGTTACCAGTCATTCTATGTCCCTAAGTTCATCCATTTTTACGAGCTTTGGGTAAAGAATGAGATCACAGGTACAAGCAGCACCCTTTCTCCAAAGGGTGATTGGCCTCTCTCTCAAAGATAGGGTGAGGAGTTTAGTCATTCTGGCGAGGCTCAGTATTGCCGCTACTCCTCCTCCACTTATATGCTGAAACCTGGCCCCAGATATGCAATACAAAAAAAGGATGGATAATGGGGAACAATGAATTCTGAAAAATTTATTTAAAAAAAAAAAAATCCCTCATCAAGGTAAGCACTCAAACTACATATCTCTACCAAGGCCAAACTTCCTCCATATCATGTAGGAACTGGGTGCCTCAATTCATAAGTATATGCGGATCCACAGGTATTCTCCTGAGATTACCAGGAAAATGTCTCACAATATTTCTTATTCCAATTTTACGTACATTTGTGAAGATATGAAGCAAATTGCCCAAGTTCTCCACACTAAACAAGAAGTACTTACTAATTTTTTCCTGTTCTGATTTGATACCTTACTCTCAGGCAATGGCTGACAAGTACAAGCAAGTACTACCCATTGTCACTGACATTTGATCCAGCTTTTTGAGTCAGGAACAAAGACCGTGCAAAAGATGAATATAGGTATCACACAGTGGTGGCCATTAAAAAGAATGCAGGTTATAGGCACTTCTCAGACCTCAAATAGTGTTTTATACTGTCTAGGTAAGGACAGAGACAAATATCAATCCCTATACAGAATCCTACATGAAGGAAAAACTAAAAATCTTAGAACCAGATTGACTTCAAGGGTTAGTGATGTTTATTTTAAATCACTTCCCAGTCTGACCAAGCCCCAATTCTAGTAAAATCTTCATGCAAAGTGGTATATAACATTGAGTCATCCTGCTAAAAAACAGACAAAACCAACTAATTGCATAATCTCATTTGTGAAGGTAATTTAACACATATGGGTGTCCTCAGGTGGGGTGCAAGTATTATAAAAAATTTCCAGTATTAGCATCATTTGAAGTACAATGTAGACACAATAAGGTTGGTTTTAAGGGATCAGTATGGATCTGAGAGGACCTCTACAAACATAATCTGAGGCTGTGGATCAGGTTTCAAGTTCTAAAATGTTTATGTAAACAATTTTACATAAATTCACTCAGATCAGTCATTTTAATATTTAGGATATATTTTAAAGGAATTGGTCTTCACTACACAAACACTAGCATCTAAGGAAAAACCACTTATACACAATCACCAATAAATCAATAAATGGCTTCAGTGGGCACTTCCATCCACACATCCCTCCTCCCCCTTAGAGAAAAATCTTTTTTCTTGGGGGGGGGGGGGGGGAATCCATAGAATCCTCATTTTAATTTCACAACTCATTACATCAAGCCAGATGTGACCCAGAAGAAAAGAAGGGTAAAACAGCGCAAATAATCATAATCAACAGCTGTAAGGGTAGGCAGACATACACAAACAAATTCCTCTGTGAGGGAAATGTATGGACGTTGCAATTTCAAAACAATCCTAAGACAAAACAACAGCTCAGAAACAATGCTCCACTAATGCTAAACATAATAAATTATTCACATAAGAGGTTAATACAGCAGGGTATGTTTTTCAGTATTTGTTACGCAAGAGTCATATGGGCTGCCATGCTGGTTTTACCCATTTAATCCACACCTTAATCAATTATATCAAACGAACAAACAGGAATTTAGACGGCTGCATGTGTAGCTGTCAACTTTATAAAACAGATTCCTTTTATTTCTTTTTCTAGCAGAAAATCAATGTTATAAAGCTATAAATAAAACAGAAGTCAACACCACACAAGCAGACACATTTACACAGTACAGTAGGAAGGCACAGCATGACCCAGCACTACAGTGTAATCTTAGTCACATGCTGCCTACACCAAAAAGGGCCAGAATCTGCGGCCCAGTTTGCCTCTATGAGTCTTGTCCTGGCCCCGACATTCTGTTAGGTGAGCCACTGCTCTTTTCAGTGTGACCAAGATGAAATGGTTTAACGGATTAAAAGGAAACAATGTCCAGGATGACTGCAGTTTAGTGTACAACCTTAACCGAACTGGAAATAAACCACACTGAAGTCAGAGAAGTACCTTATTTTACAGTAGCATCGAATAAATACACAGAATGTTTTTAGCATGACTCACAGTTGATATATAAACTAATGGTAATACCACTGCTGTCCATGAACAACCTGTTCATGGACAGCTAGTTATTATTTTTTTTTAAACATAACTGACAGATGAGAGAGGGGTGCCGCTTTGTGGGAACACTGGCAGGAAAATTTCATCACTTCATCCACTGCTCTAAAATAATCTTTTCCATCAATTTCCATCTTTCTTTGTTTTCCTTTTGCTGTTGACAGGACTGGTTCTTAGCCATTTTCCTCCTCCTCAGCACTATGTAGCATCTTTACTTTCCTTTCTTTCCTTGACGTGATCGTGACCCACCACAATTAAATCTCAACCACTGACCTTTGCTCTTGCCAAACAACCAGAATTACCACTTTCCTCAGTTTGGCCTATCAGTCAGGCATTCCATCTTTAAGGTTTTTTGAGGATAACGGATGACAGAGCTTCAAAGGGAACACCTGGTCCCAACAGCCTGTCACATTTCTTTCTATTTCAAGTGCTCCACTTTCATTTGGTCCCCAATATGAATAAGTGTGACTGGCTAAACAGCTTACAGAACAATCTGTGGTTACAAATGGCTTTTCATCTGTATCTTCCCCTTTCTTTCAGACAGTCACTGCTGCACTCACTGAGCTCCCCCCCTCTACATCACAGCACCTATGGATCAATAGCTCATACATCTGCCCCAAGGTTTATTAACTGCCATCTGTTACATCTGAAAGACTGAAAACATTATTAGGGCTGGGCCATATCATACTATACCAATGCATGAGTTAAAATTACCTACCACGCAAATAAACAAGACAAGCCCAAACACTTAGAGCAAGAGCTTTGTCAATAGTATTGAAGTAGTTTGCCTGTTTACAAGAGGTCAGACCGCCAACAAAGCACAATTCTTTGGCTGTTTCACCTCTTGAGGGGGAGAAAAATAAAACAAATCATATAGAAAACCAAAAACACCACAGACAACAAGTACAATCAAGTATGACAGCATGCAAGGAGATATTAGCAACTGGTGATGTGTGACCCAAAAGTAAACGAACCAATGGCACATCACTGGAGCACTCGCTAGGTGCACTCAATATGACAGGAACAAACATTGCATGGAAATTAAGGATGTAGTTAAATGGTGGAAAAGCAGGGCTTTAAACAGCGAGTTAAAACATCCCAGACTTAAGCTGCATCATCGTATATAATGCTGTGTCACTACAATTGCACTGTAATAATGCTGGTATTGGCACTCTGATAAAGCCAGACTTCAGTTTAGGTAGTCTGTCATCGATGACTGTAGATTACTGGGAAAGGATGGAAAACGCCCATCATTCTGTGTTGCAAACACCAATAAAACTTAGTATTTTTTTCTATATTGTCATAAATATCATTTTAGTAAATTTCCTTAAAACCCCCATTATCTATGAAGAAAATGGCTGATTTTAATCTACTATCCAGATAACATTCCTAAGAAAAATCCTTTAAATATTCTTTAGCTGTATTTGCACTTCTCAGTTTTTCATAATTTAAGTTCAACAACTACTTAATTATACTTGTATGGGTTTATATTTGGGATTACATACATGTCTATTAACCCAGGACATCACTCCTTGTGTATGCATCCTTTTCTTTTGCATGTAGTAGGTCAGAAAAATCTTGAGCTCAAAAGCAGGTCACCTCCATGTCGATGCATACTACCTGTGAATATTCATCACCAAGAAAAACAGCTACACAAAATTAAATAAAAGAAAATCTAAAAACTAAACTAAACACAGCTGAAGAAAAAAATGTCACAAATCTTGTCCACTCAAGTGCTGTGAAAACTACAGGTTAAATGACATAGGATAATACCTTGCATGTAAGGGTGGTGCAGGGATGTACTACAAGCACTAACAGACTGCAGTAAGAATTTTCAAAAACACAATTTTAGAGGGGGAAATGAGGCTAGAGGAATTGTTTATTTGTGGACGGGACACAAATGTGCTACTGGCCATTTGGTCTGGCAAAAGTATTTATTTAAAGCTTACAGAAAACCAGCTATGTTACACCACGGTATTTATTTGGTAAATGGAAAAAATGCACTAAATCCCCTGCTTAAACAGCAGTTGCGTTGTGTGTTTTGTGGAAGAAATTTATATCAAATCAGTCCACAACCCCATCAATGCTGGCATTATAACTAATGTCAGCAGTTTGAAAGAATAAAACGGCCAAATCTCAGTCATATTACAGATTAAAATATCTCATGGATTGCATTACTGTGACACTTCTCATGACAATTGTGACTGATCTGAGGACCCTGATGATGACAACCACAAGCTGAAAGCATTACTTTCACAACAAAGCCCCGTGTAAGCAGGTGCAGTTGTATCAAAGGTCCCTGCTCTGAGAATGGCAGTTTCATTTGAAATTTAAACTACTCAGAGAGGAAAATAAAGCAGTCGAGCTGCTACCTGGAATCTGGGTGTTGATACAAAGTAAATTTTATAATGCAATTCTCATGCAATCGTAAATAGCCATGTCACCTCCAGGCACTGCCCATTTGGCTTTTGGGTTGGGTTTTTTGGGCCACTTATTGGTCATGTGATAGATGCACATGTACTGTGAGCATACACCCACCTGCCTAGCCACGTTTCTAGGACACTGCCATTATCAATTGCCAGTAAATCCTAAAAGCCAAATGTGCATTAGTGTAGCAGTTAGTGCTGCTTGATTCATTAAGGGTTTTTATTCATGCATACTTAGCCTATCTGTATTATGTTTTGTGTGTTGTAAGAGTCACAATAAAGCCCTCATTATCTAGAAACCTTGATACATCTGCCCTAAACCTCATACTGATAAGTAAAAAAAAATATGAGCTAAAGAGGAGAAAGGTGACTAGTACTGGAACCCTAACAGAACCCTGGCTATCTGGGCCTTTATTTTCACGGTCACACTTTCAGCATCAGCATCGCCACGGTCGAGGCGGCCCACGAAGTCCTCTGAGGAGAGAGAGAGAGAGAGAGAGGGGAGCTCACACACCTCTAACCGCTAGCGGTTATCTTCTGCCAACTCCAGCCCCTAAACTGAGACGGCGTACAGAGTGGGAAACCAACGCAGGGGTGCCTAACACTCACAAGGCACTGGAATTAAAAATAACGTGGCACGTTTTGCACTCACCTACCTGATAAAAGAGTAGACAGAGTCCACTTCCCTTCTCGGCTAACGCTGGCTTGTCCCCGTGGCTTGTGTTGTTGAAGCTGTGCGAGGCGGGAGGCACGCGCAGACGACAGTTGAAGGCGGAAAGTGGCTCACACGCGCGCAGCGGACGGCGGCGAAGAGATTGGGAGACTGTCCTTAAACCCAGTTCTTCCTAGACGACCTGCTTCCCCTCGGTTTCGAAACAGCTGCGCGTGGACGGATTTCGCCTTTCATAAAGCCACGGGAATGACGCTCATCAGGACGCATGCCCACATCGCCCGTGACATCGGGTGCCTATGTAAGCTTTCGCCCCACCTTAACCAATCAGAAGCGACTTAGAACGTGACGCAGCCCAGACTCCCCCCCCCCTTCAAGGACAGGTTCTGTAATTATAACCCCGCTTGTATAACCTGGCTGTAAGTTTTCTGCAGCCTCCTAAACAATTAAAACGAGCTTTCGGGGCTCTGGGCTTGTATTGTGTATTTAGGGTTCTGTGGAGAACATCCTCACACAGAACATCACATCCTTGGGAACAGCTGTGTTAAGGACCAAAACGCTCTTCAGAGAGTGATCCGTACAGCAGAGCACTGCTACAGGATTGCTCTCCCTCCACTTCAGGACACCTACACCAGGAGATGCCGGACTAGAGCAGCGCAGATACTGAAGGACCCGTCCCATCCTGGCAACAAACTGTTCCAACTTCTGAAATCATCCGGGCTAGGACAGAGAGACTCAAGAGGAGCTTGTATCCCCAAGCCTTCCGGGCCCTAAACCATAACATCCCCCCCCCCCCCCCCCCCCCCCCCCCCCACAAACACACACATACACCCGCCCTCTCACACAGCATCCATAAGTGACTGAGACAGGACTCTCTTCTAGACACCCACCGGCACAATGTACATTTCAAATTCTTTTTTATTTTTAAATATGTTCATATTGTCTGAGTAGGAGTGGTGCAGTGAGCTCAAGGGGGCGGTACTGGGAGGCAGGTGAGCCACAGGTGGTGGCGATTATGTGATGACAGTGTCTTCTTTCTGTTTGTTTCTGTTTGAAACATTGTGTGTATCGCATACTTCACATTCAGATTGTCTGTTCTTATTTAATTCGCTTAATGTACAGAATTCACCTGCTTGCTGCATACAATGCTACTACTGCACATTCACCTAATGTATATAATATATAATGTTCTTCTTCTCTCCCCCTTTTTGCACAAGTCGAGGAGTGTGTCAGGTTACATTTCACTGCGTGTTGTACTTGTATAACTATGCATGTGACGAATAAAGAATCTTGAATCTTGAACTATCTTGGACTCATCATGAGATCCCTGCTTTTGCCACTGTGTTGTAAAACTTTATGTTTTACAACTGATAAATATGTCTAATTACTGACTTCAATCCCAGCTTTGGCCCTTAACCAATTCCTGAGAAAATCAATGCGTGCTTTTTAGCCTTTCATGTCACACATTACAGTGATGTTGTGCAACCTGTTCACCCAAAGCCTGAATGTTCAATCAATAAATATGCTGCTAAATTAAATATGTTCATGTCATTGTCTTCCCTTTTGTGTTAACTTGATCTACTCTGCACATTAATAAGCACCACTTAAAATAATAATTTTACTGTATTCAATTCTATTGTTTAAGTGGGTGGGCTTGACATTATCAGGTTAGTGGTCACTCTGAGGGATCGTATCAAAGTATCAGTGTGACCCCTGTCAGGCTGAGGAACGCATTATGCATGCAGTAATAGACAGTATGATCAAGAAAGACTGGAAGAATAGCCGTAATTGCATAAGCCGGGTCACACAACAGGGCAATGCTCCAAAGCCAGCATGTAACACTAAATACAGAGGAATAGAAATTGACTTTTTATAATGAAAGATTTTCTGAATCATCATTTGAATGCACTGGTTAACCACTGGTTAACCACAATAAAGAGAAGAAGTCGCACCTGTAGACAGCATCTTTAATTACCTGACATCACAAAGGTCCTACTGTACTGTACATGACACTGTGGCACTGTGGAGTCAGCATGCTCACAGATACTAAAGAAAAGGTCTTAGTTTGATGTGTCTTTCTTCACGGTTGTGCAAAGACTCATTTTTGTAATCTGATCAGCAAACATAATCTTCCAAAACAAAAATAAAAAAAGAAGAGAAACATTTAAATATCCCAAATTCCAACGACGCTTACTAACCATTTTTTTTAAAAGTGATTAACATTGAAATTTCTTAAACAAATATTGAGCACTGGTCCTATTCCATCACTTGGTGGAGCACAGATTAGACCAACACAATGCATTAGATATAATTATTAACTTTACATGTATATACATATACACTGGTTTTCTTCAGTGGTATATCAGGTGCAGGTATCTACAGTGCCTTTATTTCAGGCACATATAATACATAGTCATAAAACTGTAGTGCAAGCTAATTCCACATGACATATCTGATGACAAACATGCTTTAGTTCATGTCTTTTTTTTTCACTGTGATTTTTTTCTCCATCCAGTGCTATAAAAAAATCTGAGGAAACAGCAGGCTTTTCCATATGTGAGTGTATATACTGTATGTTATTGTTAAAGTTAGTATCCATGTAGTTTGTCAATTTCTGTGAGCCTCTTCGTTCCTTGTGGCTTTTGTCCGCTGATCAAAGCACAATCAGCATGTCTGTTGAGCCACCGAGGACAAAAAAGTCATCCAAGAATGTCTCCTTTGACATGAGGCAGTTTTTGTAATCCAGAAACAGTCACAAGATACCATTAAAAGAGTGTGGCGAGAAATAGAAAAACCTCTAGTCCCTGCATCTTCACTGGAGCTACATTATGTATCAGGGTGTCTTACGTTATTGTGGAGTCTGCGGCATTGGGTGGAGTGCATGACTTTGCTCTGTTTGTATGCGAGTTGTGCTAATGAAGGAAAACAGCTGAGGACGTCCAGATTCTTATATCACATTTTCAAACAGCTGCATGGAGTTCATGATGTTCTCGTCCTGCAAATAAAACGATAAAGAAAAAACATCTGTCAGCAAATTCAGAAGGAAACAAATGTTCACGCTGATTAGGTCAAAGTTTCAGATATAACAAATGGCCATGGTGGCACTGTTTATAGCCAAAAGAACTGAGTCATTATCAGCAACTGCGAATATAAATCTTCCACCATGTCATGTTTCTTTATAGGGGCACAGATTAGAGACTGAGCTTGTTTTTACAAATATCTAATAGACAACTAATTTCAGTTTTTTGATGTGCTTGATAGAGAAGAAGACTGAATGTAGTCAACTGAGGCAATGCTGTATAGAAGAGTGATGTGAGACACTGAGAAAGTCATGCAGAAAATACAGAAAATGAAATCTAGGGTGTACTTAGAGCCCTAGAAAAACATTCTTTTTCACCAAACTTTATATTCAATGACACTTGAACTGGTGTTTGAGACCACTAACTAAGGAAAAAGATTTACTGAGGTCATCGATCAAGTCATCCCCTGGTGGTAATCCATCTATTACACACAGCCTGTTGGGGAAAAGCAGCAGCATTCAGTCTATTGTTTGTGTTAATTCAAAGTTCTCAGATTGTAATTCTTTTGCGCCTTAGTGTTATCGGTATTTTTAAAAAAAATTGTGTGTAAATAAAGCATGCTACAGTACGTCTACAGTTTGAGTAAAATAACTGGAACACTCTCTGCTCGTTACGTAAATGCACTGGCTTGAATTTTCCATTTTTATCTCTGTTGATTGAAGCATGTTAAAACAGCTGCAGAGCTGCATCAGAGGCACTGACCAATATTTGAGTTTGGGGTAAACAGCACACACAGATGGTCTCAAAATAAATAATGACTAATAATCTAAAAACCCAGTGTTTTACACCAACCAAAACACAAGATAAGTTAGTGTACATACTTTGACCTCAACTACTTGTGAAGTCGGTAAGAAAACTGACATCCACGAAACTGCGCATACAATCTAAAGAAAATTTTGTGGTAAAACAGTTAAGAAACGGGGTCAAAAGTCAATTAATTGCCTCATTACAAGTTTTTACTTGCTGGTAGTGAGTGCCAACACTCAAAACTACCCTTTATCAGGAGATAATGACTTTTACTGTTGCCCAGTTAACAATTTACAGCTTTTGGAGGTGTGTTTTAAAATTTCTTTCTTTTCCAGTACAGAGATGTCTTCCTGGTAAGGCCTACTGACTTTACTGTAAAAAATCTAAGAAAAAAAAACTGTGTTTATGTCAAGGTTGTCTAGCAGACATAAAAAATCTGAAAAAGTAGCCTGCCCAAATAACTAGATGATGAGTAAACACTGTTTTAGTGTTTGTTAACATTGTGTAGATACTGACTGTGACAAATTAAACACCAGGAGCTTAATATAGCAAAATACAGAGGAAGTGCTTTCCTTCAGAGAATGTTCATGATTAAGGATATTAGTTTATAAACATTTTTCAACCAAAATAGTGTATTGATATGAGGAACATCTGGTTCTGGTTATTAACTGCAGAGATATCTTTGAGGATGTGAAGCTGAGTTTTTATCACTGACGTTTTTAAGTTCATGAATTGGGTATTAAAAAAGGAAATTAGGTGTAATCAGGTCTCTTTTCCTTACAGTACTGACTGTGAGAAAGAAGTGGAGACACATATAGAAGAACACAAGATTAAAGGTGATTCAAAAATAAACACGCTATAATTAGTAAAGGCAAAGTCCGCATATAAATACAGAATATGATCATTACAGACTAGAAAGTGTAATATTCCTCCAAAAATAACATGTCAGGGTTTACAATATGTGTGAAGGGAGATAACACTAGTCAGTGTGAGTGCCGTCATGCTGTAGCTGACATTGAACCAAGAACCTTGATCTACTGCAATACTGTAATTGTGATTTACACTGACTGGTGTGTGGGACAAAAAAGTGTGCATCACCTTCTGACAGGTCTCAATGAACTCTTCAATAGTCACTACACCATCTCTGTTCCTGTCCATTTTCTGAAAAAACAGAAAAAATAAGAAGAGAAAGCAGACATTAGTGAGACAATATTTACGATATTTAACTCTTAAGAGACCAAAATGAATGAGTAGGGTCATTTCCAACCAAATTATATTTTACAAAGGAAAACTTTTCATAAATGGCTCTGTTTGCGTTTATACCTAGACGTTTGTCTTTATCTATGACAGATATTCTAAGATGCTCTAATGTAGTTATGTATGGCTTACAATAGCTTTTATGGAAAAGGGAGTCAATCTGAGCCATCACCAGTCTTTTCATCATAACTTTGGGCATTAGTCATCTGCCTCAAGGCTAAATCTTACTACCCCTAAGTCTGTTATCCATGACTCAATGAAAAACTATAATCTAGAAATTATATTTAATTGTGTGGAATCAGAACCTGAAAGAACTTGTCGACATGTTCAGAGGGTGCTTCATCCCGCACGCAAGGGTAGGTATACCTCCCCATCATGTCATAGATCGACTTCATAATTGCCAGCATTTCCTGAAGAGAAGCAGAGAAGGAAAGGGAGTGAATATAATTCACTTTTTACCTAAAACAGCCAACTGTTTCAGTGTTTTGTTTACCTACTATGAATTTTAAAATGTACAAACTCTATATTATATGATTAAAATGGAAATTTAATTTAGTTGTCCCATCTTGGCTGTTTTTAATAAAAACAAAAAAAAGCCAGTCTCTGAGAAAGATGAGATTGTATCAGGGCAGATAGATAGAGACAGACAGCCCTTGAGGCTAAATGTCTACATATGTTTATTTAGCTTGAAACTGCCAAAGGCACAATCATCATTCAGGTCACCTATACCATGGAAAACGAGTATAAGAGCTCTCCTTTAAATGTCTGCGACTGGTGTAGTTTCTCAAAGTGAAGCCAATCAACATGCTATTCTCTACAAATACAAACAGGCATATCTGCCCCAAGAAATGGGCTTAATATGCTTATTAACACCTTAATAAGCAGTTAATAAGCATTATTAAAATGCTTATTAACTGCTTAAATAGGACATAATAGTTATTACTAACAAAAATATATAATTCTGCCTGGTTTAAGGCCCCTGATCAGTATCTAGACCCAGAATCTAGATTGAGAAGGTGAGCTAGTGAGTGTGGTTTTTAAAAAAAACAAAAAACATTTATCTTCTTGTAAAGCACTTAAGTGTACACATATGAAATCAGTTATTAGTTGCTTCTACTTCATGTCAGTTTAAACAGTTTTGGATGTAACAAAGGTGACAGAATATGAAATTTGTCTTTGTCTTGTCAAAAAAATGACATATCTTACACGCACGCACGCACACACACACACACACACACCTCTTTGGTGATGTAACCATCCTTATTAATGTCGTAAAGGTTGAAAGCCCAGTTGAGCTTCTCGGTGACCGAACCTCTGAGCAACACTGATAGGCCGATGACGAAGTCCTCAAAACGGATTGAACCGTTTCTGTCCATGTCAAACGCGTTGAACAGGAAGTGAGCGTAGGTGGTTGCATCTGTAGATGAAAGAAGATGCGGATTTAATGTAGTGCTTTTAACAAAGCACCCAAAAAAGCAAAGGAGAGGGAGACCCAGTTTTCAAACATTGTTAACAAGTTTTCATGATTGAAGTTGGGACTTTGGAAAGGCTGTTCCAGAGGTTAGCCTGCGGTTTCAATTCTAGAACTAGTTTTTGTGTGTGTTTTGATGCGTCCTGTTGCAACACTGTTGCAGTGCATTGTTCTTGGGTTGTAAAGCTTCGCTTCGCCTTCAATTCAGTTCAGTTTTATTTATATAACACCAAATCACAACAATAATCACCTCAAGGCACTTAGTATTGTAAGATGAAGAACCTACAATACAGAGAAACCAACAACAACCAGACGACCCCCCCATGACCAAATATTTTGGCGACAGTGGGAAGGAAAACCTCCTTTTTAACAGAAAGAACCCTCCAACAGGGGTAAGGGGAGGGAGACATGACACTCTTCCAAAAATGCCTCATGTCATTGTACCCAAATAGATCAATTTTTGTGTCACTTTTCTCCAGAAGGCTTTGACTTGTCCGTGTAGTCAACACCCTTTTAGTCCATGGCGATGTAAAACATATTCAGCCAATAAAGCTGGTGTTTCACTGGTTTCCAGTTCATAGCAGGCTTGAGCACTGATGGCTCCTGGGTTGCTCCTGAGCATCCAAAGCAGCTTCCTCTCATTTGAAGGTGGCAGTCTGGGTATTCTTTCAGACTTTGTCATACTGGACTTTTCAGTTTCAGATTAATTCTGACACACTGTGTATTTTTTAATGCTATTAAATTATTTTAATAGGGCAGCATTAAAGCATGATAAACTGAATTTTAACTGAATATTGCAGCATGTGGCTCTTGTAGCCACATACTTTTACTTCTCATACTAAATGCTTTTAACTCATTCCCCCTTTGACACCTACTGGGGTAACCCTTGTTTCTCTTTCCTGAATGGAGGCATATTTCAAGCCTGCTTCAGGAACAAAATAATTGGGTGTGCATCTTGTTTAAATCTTGTTTAACCTCCTAGGACCTGGCGTCCACACATGTGGACATCACATTTTGGGTCGTCTAGACCAGCGGTCTCCAACCTTTTTTGCGCCATGGACCGGTTTATGCCCGACAATATTTTCACAGACCGGCCTTTAAGGTGTCGCAGATAAATACAACAAAATAAAACTAGTACCGGTACCAAAAAAAGAAGATTTATTCATAACACACGTGAAAAGACCGAGGAAAACTGAGTTAACGATAAAAACCATAACAAAATAACGCTGAAAACCGATAAAAACCCTGAAACACATACATTTCAGACCTGAGCCTCAACTCTCGTGGCCCGGTACCAAACGACTCACGGACCGGTACCGGTCTGAAGCCTGGGGGTTGGGGACCGCTGGTCTAGACCAAAATACTAAATTTTTCTCTACAAGGGCCTGATATCCACTTAGGAGGACATTATACTGCCACTGCTCTATCAAAATTTAAAACGAATGTCCTCATATGTGGGTCTCATTTTTCTCAAAAAAAAAAAAGAAATCAGATAATTTTGTTTTTACATTCATCAGGTCCCAATCAGCCCAAATAGCAAAGAGAAATTAAAAATGCATGCCATGAAAGAGTTTGGGTCTTAGGAGGTCAAAGTTATGAAATATAAATCAGGTGTGGAAAAATATGACCCTCAGTCCCTCACTAAAAAGGACAGAAAAAGAGGAGATTGTTTTAATGTCTAACCTCCTTGGGGAAAGAACTGAGAATAGATGGACTTGAATGTCTCCTCATCAACCAGTCCGCTGGGACACTCCTGCTCAAGAGAGGAGGAAAAAGGAGATATACATGTTAGAATAATAATTCAGCTCTATATAAAGCATAGTAATAATAGCAAAGCAATTAGGCTGGTCTCAGCAGAAGGAGCAGCTAGACGCACGTTCTTGAAGCCTCGATACAGAGACTGAAGCTCCTTCCTGGTGAACTTGGTCTGAGCCTGCAGCTGGTCCAGCCCCTCTGGCTGGTGACGCACAGTCGACAGCTCCAAATCACTGTCGCTGCTGTCTGTGGGAGGAAGAGAGACAGAGAGAAAGGGATGGATAGACAGACAGAAAGGAGGAAAAGTAAAGAAGGGGAGAAGGAGAGAGAAGTGATGAAGGGAGGGAAGGATGGAAAGAAAAAAGAGGGAGGATGGGGCAGACATTGAGTGAGAGGATGCAGGTCAACATTCGGAGATGGGGTGTGGGTGGGTTCACACATTCAACAGGAGGAGGCATAAGAGGAAAATGTTCGAAGTTCAAAAGAGAGAATTATCAAAAAACTGTGGAGGAGGAAAAGGCAGGCGAACAAGGGAGTAAAATAAGAGGAGGAGGTACTTTCTTTATGGTGGACATGTCACCAAACTTGGAGGGTCATTTTATGAGAATTCAATCAATGCATCCCACATGGCCCCATCAGAATCAGCTGATATTGTTGGTCAATAATGTATGAGTAGTTTCTGAGCTACAGGCCCTTGAAATATATAAAAGGAAGGTTGAAATTTATCACTTTTTTTTATTGCCTTGTTTAAACATAGTTAAAAACTACAACCAAATCAGTTTTAATCAGGTTCAAGCATTTAAAAATGAAAGGCCATTAAAAAGCACTGAATTCCAGCCAATCTCTATGTACTTCAAGGGCCTGTAACTTGGAAAGTATATTTATAGTATAAAAGTAAAAGTTTGCATGCCTTCATTAAACATAAAAAAGTTATTATAGAACAAAAATCAGCCTATCCTGAAGGTAGACGTGTGGGAAATGTTTCAAATCTGGCTGACTTTATATGGAGCGACTTTCAAAACAAAAGCCACCACAGAAAACCTAAGTTTGATCATTTAGATCAAAGACACTTTCTCACTCAAATGAAGTGTCGTGACATTGGTTACCATTGCACACTAAGAGAAAGCACTGCACAGCCGGGCAAAAAGAAAACACTTTTAAAAAAGGAGGGACGTTTTCTCCGTTTGGTTGGACTCGTGCTGTTACATACTCACCATCTTTAGACAGAAAGAACAGAGGTGGAGGAGGTGGACGGGTGTCGACACCGAGATGGAGTGAAAGAGCGTAAATGGAGAACAGTGGGAGAGTGACAGTAAGAGGAAGAAAAAAACAAAAAACAAAAAGAAAACATGTCAAGTCAGATCGGACGCTGTGTGGTTTACACGCTGGGTCCAAAGGAGAGGACTCATGTCATATTCGGATAAAACACCCAGCAGAGCGGGGAAATATGATACGCTGTGAAACATAAACCCAAACCACAGAGAAGGGGATTAAAACTAGAATGTGATCCGCTCTTCAACATTTCTTTACAGTTCATTTATTCTTGCACAATGTGAGAAGAAGATGGCTTCTGACCTTGTCTGTATGGGTGCAGCTGTCAAAGACGGTCATGCTCTTGTAACCCAGTTATATCAGAAAAGGCACCCGGTAGGATGAAATACTTTCTCAAAAGTCCACACATTTTCCTTTTTCCCCTCTAAATTTTCAGACTGTTCAATGCATTTTTGCAACATTTCTGCAAAAAAGTTTAATTTGCCTGCTAAAGATTCTAATCTAAAATGAATCTAACCTGCACATTTTTAATAATTTCAAATTCTATTAAAGAAAATAACGCTCATATGATCCCATCAGAGCATGATTATTCTGTATCTCCTGCATGATACAAAATAATACAGAATAACCAAGAAAAACTATTGGTGACGAGAGTTCTGCAGGTCAGCATTTAGTTTGTGGAAATAAAAACCTGATTCATTATGAGCCATAAACATTCAGAGTTACGCCTTACTACAATCTAAAACATGGGATGATGGTAAGTATTCCTACAGAAAGCACAGGTCTGTATATCAACCTTTTCGTTGTAACGAAAAGGCTTTTTTTACTCTACCCACAATCCTAAATTGAAACAGTGGCGTCTGATTGGCGGAGGCATCTGTTACCATGGAAATGTTGAACCCAGGGCTCAAAACTTCAGAAAATTCAGACACACAGAACACAATCTACAAAATACACTGAAAACTATTATAATACATTAAGAATGAAAATGGCAGACTTCACTTTGCTGGGATTTGCAATGCATTATGTAATAATGTAAAGTGTTAGGCATAATTTTAGAAAACTATCTTAATCGTTGATTTCTCTTTGGATAAAAGTAAATCAGTTTTTCTTCTTTGTTTTACTCCTCATTTATTTCTTTTAGAGAGGTTTTATGCAGTCAAATAGCCTGTGCCCAAAATGCTTTACTTCTACCTCTAATTTAATTACATGTGAATGTTCCATGTATAGTTTGTAACATAAATAAAAGATAAAATGTCAAATTTAATGGAATCTGGTGAAATAAAATTGACTTGATTGGCAAAGATTCAATTTATAAGCACATTTTCCTTAATGATTTATTATCTGAATAAATAAACCTTTTAATTATATATATCACCTGTATTTAACTCAAAATTATTGCTTCATTGAGGGTGAAGAATCATGTTTTCGAGGGTGCTTAAACATGTTAATGTCCACTAAAGTCTTTAACTGGCCTAAGTAATAGCTGATCTTTCACGTACTCCCCTGGCTGGAGAAGTACCCTGGGGGTACTTGTACTGGTACTGGGGAATCATTGCTCTAACAGAAGTGATTTCTGTAGCTACTGTACTATACACACTCTGAGGTACTGGGAAAGTATGGTTGTTTTTTTAAACATGTGTCAATTTTAATGTCACTAACTGTCACTAAAACACGAGCCAAACTGCTGCACTGGTATTACCATGATAGTTAATTCCCCCTTTAATGCCCCAGTGCTGCAAATACTCACCAGACCATCAAATATGTATTCATGCCAAACTGAAATCAAACTATTTACTCCTGTTTGAAATTAGTATTTCAGGAATCAGTAATACACTGTGTATTTCTATAATTGCCATTTTTAAAAGATTTACATATTTAAAGCTTCGGGTTAAAAGAATATACATGTGAGCAATTATTACCAGAGGTTGATAGGGACTGACTGTCAACTCACATCAATTATTCAGCTAACAAGCTTTAAAATGATGCCTGTGTAAAACCAAGCCAAAAAAAGTCTTTATTGTTTACACCATCTGTGGCTGTCTCATGTCTCTTACAGCTATGTCTTCTTCTCTCTTGATAATCTACACGTATCCAAATTGGGTCAGACACATTCACAACATTCACAAATTGCTCCGTGTCTTTCCTCCTCCTCACTTCCCCCCTCCTGTGGCATCTCACCGGTCTCAGTGATGTCGATCAGGCCCAGCAGGTGCATCAGTTTGAGGAACATGATCACCAGGCAGACGATGCCAACTGTCTGGAGTCCCTCCGTCTCCCATCTTACACTCATCTTCCCCTCTTCTTCTATCTCGTCTTCTCTTGTTATTTTCCTTGCCTCTATTTCGACATCACTGGACTCTCTATAGACACCTGTCTTAATCCATCTGCCTCTCACAGTCTCACTCTTCTCCACTGCCTTTTCCTGTCTCTGAAACAGTGTCAGTCACTCATCACTCTTTTTATGTCACATTTTTTTCTTGATGATTCTTTATTTAGCTCTCCCCCTCTGCCTTTTTAATTGACTGCCTGTTTTTTTTTGTTTTTTTTTTTACCCCGGTGATCTGTTGTGCTCCAATGAATGTTACAGGATTTTTTCCACAATTAAAAGCAGGGTGTGATGGTCCAACTCCCTCATGAACGTCAAATGCTTCAGATGAGAGTAAAAAATCCCCCCAAAAAATCTGGATCACCACGTTAATCCACAGGAAATCCAATCACACAAAGAGGAAGCTCAAATATTCTCACACCACATAGATTAGGTTTTTGGCAAAAAGCTGAAGCTGGCTTGGGATTTCTCCAGTAAATATTATTCCTGCCGTCAGTGATAACAATAAAAAAAATTATCCAAAATTCACAAGGAGGTGCATCAGGAAAATCCACCACAGAACAAATGACTGATGCTGTGCAGCTTCCTCCTCTATAGCCTCCCTCCATATCACACCTTATTCTCTGCTAATTAACCTCTGAACTCCTGAGGAAGCAGAGAAAGTTGCATTTCTCCCATTTCCATCAAAACAACCTCAACACGAGACCGGAAAATACATCAAATCAGTGCAGGACGGCTTTAAATAGGCATGGCTGACAAAGATTAGAATGATTTCTGCTAAATGTGACAAGCGGAAAAATAATTTGCCTTTAAGGACACAGAGAGGGTGGTGACAAAGGTCAACAGGTGTCCTGAATCTCATTTTCCCAGTCATCTCCGTGATCCACTTTCTAATTGTTCCCCCGTCTCTCTTGGGATCTGCAGCACAGATTTAATGCCTCGGTGGAGTCCTGTCACACACTCATTCTCATGTAATAAAGAAAAACAGTGAGACAAGGCTCCCTCGGGCCCTGTGACACTTGTTCAAAGCTCATTTTACTGTGTGCCTCCCTCTAGTGGAGACTAAAGAGACAACATGCACAAAGTGCATGATGTAATATGAGGATGTAATTCCATAGACTAAGAAATTGTTTTTCTCTCCATTCACAGTTATGTCCATGCAGACCTTCTATAATTTCCTACTCATTCAATTTGAAACTTTAGCAATAAAATCCAGCGATAAATCATAGATAACAGAGTCTACCATTAGTGGATTGTATTAACTCCTAAGATCATAAGATGCAGCTTCTTAAGCATATTGCTCTAAATAAACAGCATTAACTGAAAGTGACATTCATCTCACATCATTTGTTTTTCAGATCCTGGAGGATGGAGCCATTAAAATAAGAAAATAATAATTAAAAATGACAGCTCTTACATTAAGCACATACGGGGCTGATTGATGATGCTGGAGGTGACCAGGATGGACAAGATTAGAAATAAGTACATCAGAGGAACAGCTCAGGTTGAGCAGTTTGGACATGTGCAGAGGAGGCAGGATGTTAAAGATGGAGCTGCCAGGGAGAAGAAGTTGAAGACCACAGAGAAATCTCATGGATGTAATGATGGAGGATCCGCAAAGGGAAGATATGGCAGAGGAGGACGCTAGAGACAGATCTGCTGTGGTCTGATAGTTCCCTCAACTCATTCGCACTTTTATAATATTGCTGCTCAAATTCACGGCAGGCTAAAATGACCTTTAGGCCACCGGGAAATGTTTTGGTGCTTCCACTTGCCAGTCCACTACTGCCTGCTATTTTGATTTTATTGATTCACAGTTCAAATAAATCTTTTTATCTTTTACTGTGCCTTAGCCCCTCAGCTCATCAGTGATCTGAAACAAACAGCATTAAAGCTCTTCTCACTTTTAGTTGATTGCCTTCTGATTGGCTGCCCCTTGCAAACAGAAGGTGGGCTGATATTATAGAAGTCCAAGAGTAGAAAAAAGTGTCAAAGCTAAAGTCTAAACCCTGAGCTTTCCTTTCAGAGGAATTAATTGCACATATGCTGAACTTATTTGAAACTTTGGCCATATTAGATAAAACAAGAAGAAGCACAGTAGGTCCTGTTTAACTGAAAGCATTTTCTAAATGTACCAGCTTTGGGAAATTGATGATACGAATCATAAATTCTGAGTAATTTATTAAATTGATCTAAAGGGCTTCTAAGAAACATGAAAATGAGCAAAGAAACCAGAGATGAACAGAGTGAAATACTCACTTCCTCCTTATCTTTTCTTACCGTACACTGACGCCACTTGCCACTTAAAATATCCAACACAAACCGCCAGTAAAACACCAGATACTGGTATCAGAAAGCCCCGAAATAGGGCTCATACATCTCTAAAGCCAAGGCTACCTCTGCCATCGATTTCATCCCAAAATAGGTCCTGGACTGATCCCAAAAATCGACATCAGAGAGCACCGGCCTGAAAGGTCAGTGGTTTGGTTTTAGATCACATCACTTAACTGAACTATAAGCACACACACATTTACACAAACACACACAACAAGTGCCAATGAGTGAATATTTTTCGTAGGGTGAAATCAAAGGAGCTTTTGTTGAGTGCTGATGATATAAATAATTCATCAAATAGGCCACGGCATCTTCTGATTAATAGGCGACCACTAATGTATTGCTGATGCTAAATGTGGAATGTTTTAGCACATACACAGTACCAAAATGGATTCTGAGATAGCCTCCTGATGTGGTTTAAAACATACTTTAATAGATATTTGCCTGTCTGGTTCCCCCACGAGATTATAATCAACTCTGTTGTGAAAACACTGAATTAATGAATATTTAAAAAGCCTGTTGTATTGTATTCTCAATGATGAAACAACGAATCTTTTATAAACACAACTTAAACTCAAAACGTTGAGGCAGGAAAATGTGAAAAGAAAATTAATATCTTAAACTGCAAACACAAAGAGAAAAAAAAATGAGGCGACATAGAGATCAATTAATTTCAACAAAACCTCTTGGGTTACATCTAAGGAAGACCAGTTCAAGGACCAGTCCTGCTTGTCATCCAGATGTATAGGGATTGCACCAGTTGTGACTGAAAAGTGGTGCAATCCCAGACAAATTAACTCTCAATTAATATTAAACTGTGGTCTTATCAAAACATCCATAGTACCCGTCTTTGCTGCTGCTGATGGAATCAACACACTCTTGGAGCTAGAAGATCTTTACCACCTCATACCACAATACCTGTATTCACTTTAGATTTAACTTCCTTTAGCATCACACTTAGATTTTGATTTATTGAGCTCTTGACTTTCCATTTACCACACACACACACACACACACACACACACACACACACACACACACACACACACACACACACACACACACACACACAGTAGCATGAATGTAAATGACAGAAAAAAAAACTCACTCATCACTCATACACCTGGAAGAAGTCACACTGCCAGGGAAATTAAATTAGTGCACATAATTGGAGCTAATTTTTCTGAATTTCAGGAGCTAGACTCCACCCAAAACACTCCTCTTCCGGTCATATGTCTATAAATACCTACTTGCACCACACACACATTTATTCTTGTTTCACCCTCTCTCTGCTCTTTGTCTAGTTTCCACCCGTCTATCCCAATGAGGCATTCCCTAAACCGCAGCCCCTCGTTATCAATAATAATAACGAGAGGCAACTGTTGTGCTTTGATGCTTTATAGATAAAACTGGACTGGATTGAATTGAATTTAACATTTTGCATTTTGGGTTGGTGTCCTACTGACATGAATTAAATAACATAAACAAAATACAAACTTTCATTTTTATTGCATATATAGTTTAGCTTAAAAATGTGGATTAAGCTTTCCTGCCATAAGATCCCGATGCACATATTCAAGATTTAAAACAAACAAACAAACAAAAAACCTTAACTGAGTGTGAGGGTGCACTGCATGCTTCTTCAGATACATACATTTCTCATTTCAGCATTAAACAGTAGTATTTTTATATTAATATTAATGTTAACTTTACAGTATTAAAGCAAAAGCTGATTAAAATTTTGTATGTCGTGTTACACCAGTTCCAGTTCATTGTATTAAACTGTAGTAACTGTTGTAATCAAGTGGTTTAAGATCAGGTGACTGACTTGGCCATTCAAGAATATTCCACTTCTTTGCTTTAATAAACTCCTGGGTTGCTTTGCCTGTATGTTTTGGGTCATTATTGTCTGTATAATGAAACACTGGCCAATCAATTTGACTGCATTAACTGGATATGAGAGGACAGTACGTCTCGGAACACCTCAGAATTCATTAGGTTGCTTCTGTCCTGTGTTACATCATCAATAAACACTAGTGTCCCAGTACCACTGGCAGCCATGCATGCCCAGGAAATCAGACTGCCTCCACCGTGTTTTACAGATAATGTGGTATGCTTTGGATCATGGTCTGTTCCACACTTTGCCATCATTCTGGTAGAGACTGATTATAGTTTCATCTGTCCAAAGAATATTTTTCCTAGAACTGTGCTGACATTTTTAGATGTTTTTTTTTTTTTTTAAGAAAGTGCAATCGAGCCTCTCTATTCTTGAGTTTTATCAGTGGTTTGCATCTTGCAGTGAGCCCTCTATATTTACTTTTCATGGTAGACTTGGATATTGCAATGCCTAACCCCTGGAGAGCATTGCTCATTTGGTTGGCTGTCTTTAAGGGGTTTGTCTTCACCATGGAAATGATTCTGCGATCATCCACCACTGTTGTTTTCCATGGACGTCCCGGTTGTTTTGTGTTGTTCAAATCACCAGTGCTTTTTTTTTTCTTTCTCAAGATGTACCAAAGTGTAGATTTTGCCACTCCTACTATTGCAGAAATTTGTCTAATTGTTTTTTTTTTTCTGTTTTTGCAGGTTAAGGTCGGCTAGTTTCACCTGCATGGAACACTTATTTGACTGTACCACGTCTTTTCACAGCAAAATCTTCCACATGTAAGCACCGCACTTTAAATCAACTCCAGGCCTTTTATCTGCTTAATTGATAATGACATAATGAAGCAATTGCCCCACCTGCCTATGAACTAGCCTTTAAATCAATCGTCCAAATACTTTAAAAAAATGGTGGCACATGTTGAGCTGAAACTCCTAAACCCTTCATCCAGATTGAACATGGATACCTTCAAGTAAAAGCTGAAAGTCTACACATTATGTCCATCATATAATTTAAAATGGAGTATGTTTCAGTAAACGGGTAAAAAACAACAACAAAAAACCCCCCCAAACAAACAACAACTTGTGTCAGTGTCCAAATATATATGGACCTAACGACCTAATGTAGAAAAAACTTAAAATCCATCCAACTACAATAGCAGATATATATTCCACTTCCTGTATCGGTGATGACGCAAACATTCTGGTGACAAGTACTTAAAGATGATTAAGGCAATTAGAAGATGATCCAGGAGTGGGATAATGACACTGCAGTTGGGAAAGTCTTAGTGGGAGATGTTGAAGTAGGTAGTTAAATAGATGAAGGCACATGATGGGAATTTTGGAGGCTACTCAGGGATGGCCAGTGTCCTTCAGGGTCCTGGAGGAGTACTCGGGGCTCCATATTTAGGCGGTCTCAGAGAAAGCTTGTTCGATACTTTATGTATAATTGATGTGAAGTAATGCTAAACCTGGGTGTAGGCTCTAGTATTGGAGGAGAAGAGGAGGAAGAGGCAGAGGTGGTGTTGGAGGAACTGAAGACAGTAGAGATTGAGAGGAGTGATAAATTATGTAAGGACATTACTAGCGTTTTTGTTGAATTTATTACTTATGATGCCGAGCCATATGAGAGGCACTAATGTGCCGACTGGAGCCTTCCGGCTGTAATTGTCTTGGCACAGTGACTGTAGGGCACTCTGACTCGCTGGCCTTCAGCCCAAAACTCTAGTCAAAGGGAAAAAATGCATCATTCAAAGAGCAGTGTCTGATGTTTCTTTTGCTGTCCTAAAGGTACGCTGCCTGTTAGCCCTTCAAGGCTTCACGAAGTATCAGGCATAATAAAAGCCCATTAAACTTTTCAACTCTGAATATAACATTAGAAAGAAATGTTAAAAGCCCCCAAATATTACAACATCTACAGAATTTCGAAAAAGAAAAAAGGGAAAAAAACATTAGAAGTACTTTATTTGGATTTTTGTACTTCACAGACAAAATGTGAACAAAGACTCAACAGAGACGATGTAGTCGTGACCTTTTTTCCACTCTTCACTCAGGCTTTTTTCAAAGACCCTTGTGCTATAAATAAGGCTGCTGAGGTTTGTCAACATGATGTCAATTTCTGATTGAAACATAAAAACTAGGACATTAATGCTTTTGAACATTGAAGTGAAAAAGGTCATGCACTGTTATCTTATTTGAAAAAAGCACACAACATCTAAGAGTTCAATATGTTCTGTCGAATGGGCTC
Source organism: Mchenga conophoros (assembly GCF_057382185.1). Taxonomy (NCBI): domain Eukaryota; kingdom Metazoa; phylum Chordata; class Actinopteri; order Cichliformes; family Cichlidae; genus Mchenga; species Mchenga conophoros. Next base: position 27,806,851 of record NC_140537.1, on the reverse strand, counting down.
AAGTTCCTCCTAGCCGATGTGTCTGACTCATACACAATATAAAACTTCGATGTAGCTTCCAGATCAGAAAAATAAAGCCAATGCAAAGTGTCTAAAAGCTGTATTCAACATGAAAATTACCAGATGGAGATAGCTGTGGTTTCAAAAAGATATTTGGCAGTATAGAAGTTTATTTCTGTCTTGTCCTCTGTCACCTACCTCCCCTGTTTCCTGCTCAGTCACTCATTCCGAGTCATAAACCTTAAACCTTAAAGCAAAGGTTCCTATGCTTTTGTCACTTGAAAGTAATAACTAATAAGAATAACGTATAAAGCTTAATATTGTATGGTTGTTATTTACATAGCTCTCCTACAAATGCTACCCTGGGGTAAATGCGTTTTTTGGTTAAGAGCACATTAGCTGTGCCACCTGTTCATAAAGAACTTGAAATAAACTGGACTCCAATAAATATGAATTAAACATTTTGAAAAGTTAAATTTCAGTATCTTAAATTACTCCTGTACATGTGTTTCATAATTTGTGAACACATGCTTTTACCTGTGTGTCTGCTCTACTTATATATGTATATTTCTTTCTTTATTTTTATTTTCTTTATATTTTTTTTACAATGAGTGTTGTAATTTCAAACATTTATTTCTTATGATTTAAGCTCACAGAGTCAGGCTTATAGAAAAAGTAAGCTTATTGTTGAAATTGCACTCCTTATATTAATATATTAACAAGTAGTTAAAACATCTTTGCACTGATAGAAAGAGGACTTTCATTGGTCCATTAAGCTCATACTGGACTGTATGTGGCCCACTATGTAAAATAAATTTGACATCTCTGATGTGAAGGGCTCATCAGCTGCTAAACACCACAGTTTCTTCGTCTTCACGTCTATGTTTCATGACTTGCGTTTGTACTTTTCTGTGATGTAATCTAGACAGTATAAAATAAACCAAAATGAACTTATCTTAGTTTGTTATAGGAGGCAGTGTGGACATCACTATTTGATCACTCTCCAAATGATTGACATCCACTAAGAAAGACTACAAATACTAGAGTTAAATTTAAACCCTTTAGATATGCTTAAAAACCAGCACAATGGGTCCTGTTGGTTATATTTGTCCACATATTATTTTCATATATTGTCTATAAACGTATTAATACTTAATAAATATTATTAATCAATTAACATGTAAGCAACAAGTTGTAACTGTTCCAAATTTCATTGGTGATAACATTCAAATGCAGAAAACCGTTGATTGGCTGAAGCGTACAGTTTATTAAAGATACAGTGATTAATACTGGAGTATTATTTCCTGTGTTAAAACTAAGTAATCAGAAGTCTTGGATAAGTCCAGCTGTGTTTACTAGGAGACAGAGATTAATCACAGAGAAATCTGATCATGCGGTGGCGGCCTTTAAAAGTCCAAAAGTTCTTAAATGTCAATTTTTCACGAGCTCATCCTGACAACTTTTTCTTTTTTTGGGCAACCCTTTACACAGTTTGTTTTGCTAAACTCTCAAGGGAGCAGACTATCTTTATTTTCATAACCAAATTTGGAAACAAGCAATGTTATGTAAAGATTTTTGTAGAAGTGTTTCCATAATGGCATGCAACACCACAGTTTATTACATAAACCATAAACCGCATTAAAGCCTCATAACTTAGAATTTATACGCAGTATACAAACATTTAATAAATGATTTATAGCACACTATAATGTAAGCAGGTACAAGTGTTTATACATGCACATGTAAACAGTAATAACTCATTGAGTGGAGGCTGAGGTCTTATAAGTTCAAAAGGCAACATGATACAACTCAGCGGTCTTAATGTAACGTTATAATTGTTGATTGATTATTATTAAACACTTTTGATATTATCATATAACTAACCTACAGTGCAGTGCACTCAGGCAGTGCTTAAAGGTGTATAAAAGTTTACCCAGCAAAGGCTGCAGGTGGGCTGTTACCTTCAAACGAGGACATCGGCTCCAGGATCCCAAACTGCTTGAGAACTGCCATGAAAAGGATGATGACCACGCCGATGGCGAAAAGCTCCATGCCCTGGATCCCCATGACTTCAGAACAGGCAGGAGCCCACTCAGGGCCAACCAAGCCCCCGGGGATAGATGAAAGAAAGCTCGGGTTGATGCGAGTTAGCGCTCTACTCAACAACAAGCGGTGTCAACAGGGATGAGCCAAGAGGCAACAGGAACCGGCCTGGTTAGTGGGTGACTGCATGAAGCTGTCTCCAGGCCCAGGAAGCAGCATGAGAACCAGCTGGATGAAGGCTCCTCTAATGTCAACACTGATGCTGAAGTGGAAAATATGTGGAGGCTGACATATATGGAAAATCTTCCTCTCTGGACCCATGAGAAAAACTGGGAGCTGTGTCACAGGCCATTTATTAGATCAAGTTAAAGGAGACTTTTAGAGCTCACAGTGGAAAAGACACACGTTACTACTCAGCCTCTTAATCCAGCTATTATCAGTCTTCGCTGCATAGCGTGGACTAATAAATCACATCTTGGTTTTAGATTAAAATGTCATTTAGAAAAAGCAAAACAATGCGGTGCAGCGTCGGTGTCCATTTTCATGAGTTTGCACTCATTTACTAGGAGAAAGTCAGACTGAATAGGACAGGCTTATTGAACAGAACATCCAAGAAGAGAATGTGAAAAACCCAGGTCTTCTCATCTTCCATGCCATAAAATGGCAAAACAGCATTAGAGATCATAAATAAATCACTCCATTACAATTTCGAAACCGCATGAGCAATCTCTAAAACCTCAGCTCTGGAAACAAAAAACACTTCTTGTTTTATCTGCAAGCTGAGAACTATCTGACTCTCTAACCTCAGCGGTATCCACTTTAAACGGACCGTCCAGTCAAGACGGAAAAAACTGAACTTTGCTCAAAATAAAAAAATTCGGATGAAACAACAATCTACCCCGAAACTGATGGGACTTACTTGATGTTTAAAATCATTTAAACAATCACTTTTTTCTGCTCTCGTACTCTTACAATAGGAAGTAATCCCCACGTCCACCATTCAAGCGTAAATTGAGCGTCCACAGTTAAGTTTAAACTTGGCATCGCAGTCCACTCTTCATTGTTTGGCCAAATCCAAGTCCAGATATGGAAGAGTATGACCCCTGAGAGAACATACTCAGAGCAGCAGCAGCAGCAGTGTCCGGGAAGGGAAATCCTGAGAAACTGAGAGTCGCTGTGGGGAATGAATCCTCCCCCCTCAGTGTCTGCCTCACTCGCATGCACTTTCCCACCCCTCTCCTCTTTCTCTGCAGCTTCCTGAATTAATCTGTTGCTGTTTCTTGCTACAACTTTTCACCCCTCAGCTCAGTTGCTCCACCTTAAACCTTGTGCACATCCCGTCCTTCTACTTTTTTTTTTTTTTTGAACCTCTGGGTTCCTCCTTTTCTTCCCTCTGTCTATATGTGCTCTGGAGCTTTCAGCCTCCTCCTCCTTCCCTCTCTATCTCATCCGTTGTTCCATAACTATGGCCAATAGCAGACTTTCTCCCCACTCTGTTGAGCTCTTTTATGCAAACTATTCATTCTGCATCCACCTTTTAAGGCTTAAAACATTTTGGGGAGCAAGTTGCAGTAATGCTCATTTATAAGAGCCCTCGATAAATGGCCTCTGATAAAGAGCTTTATACTGTCAATAAATAGCTGCTATCCGCATGTCACTTTGCGGCCGTTTTGCATCTCTTCCGTGGTTGTTTTTTCTTCCTTTTCTGGCTACTTTGTGTTTCTTTGTGACAATTTTGCACCTTGTTTTTGCAGATATGCAGTATTCCTTTTGAACATGTGCCATCTTTGTATCAGCTTTCTGTATTCTTTAATTGTTTTGCATTTTTTGTGGCTACTTGAGTCACTATGTCGTAATTTCTTGCGGTTTTTAAGCTGTTTTCCCTTTTCTGTGTTCCCATTTTGGTCTATTTTGCATCTGCTGTAGGTGTTTTATTTTTCTTTGTATTCATTTTGTGAGTGTTTTACTTTTCTTTGTGATGTTTCTGTACCTCTTTGCAGTAATTCTACATCTCTTTGTGGTTATATTGTGTATTTTTGTAATTTTTCTTTTTTGGTCAGACTGTATTTGTGTTTGTTTTGCATCTTTTTTGCAAAATGATTTCAGTATCTTCTTGTCATTTTGAAATTTTTGTGCACATCTCTTTTTATAATAGTTTGTTGTGTCTTTGTGGCAACTTTGTAAGATGTTTTATTTTATTTTTTTTATTCTGGTACATGTTTTTAGTTATTTTGTACCTTCATTTTGCATCTTATAGCTTTTGTGATATTATTATATTGTTATATTATTTCATTAATCCACATATGATACACATTACACCACTGTGGCTCTGCCAGCTCCATTACTGTCACCATCCTCAGCTGATCCTGTTTGCATATGAGGGCTGGAGTCAAGAATTCGAGGTTGAGCAAACGCAGAGATCAAATAGGAACATCAGCCTCCCTACACGTGTAACTTCTTGATCTTTCCACTTATCTGTTTTACTCTGAATCAGACGTATAAAGAGTCCTAATTATGCATCGCTAAACCATTTTAATGATTACACAGAATTACTGGAACATGGTCCACAGTTTGCCAAGGATAACATGGAAAAATATAATTGAGTGAGTATCAGCGTGCATAAGTATGGTTGTGTGAGTGTGTGTTTAGCAGGTCAAAACAGGATAACTGATGACTCTGCATTTGCTAATGCATCAAGATAAGATGTGTGTGTATGTGTGTTTGTGCGCGTTATTGTATTGACTTGGATGGAGAAAGGAGATGCAGATGGGACGCTGGAGTGGGAGAGATCAATATCTCTGTGGTGAGGTGGTGGAGATCCCCTCTGTTTTTCCTGCTTTTTGTGAATTTAACCAGAAAAACCGAGGTCACCTATCACTGACAGAATCACGTCACTGGTTACTCTGTGGTGGGATTTATAATGAGTGTCAAACTTACATTTTTCACACAGCTTTGAAGGAGGATTTGACAGGAGACAAGCAATAATGAGCCAACATTAAATACACACACACACACACACTGCATGCATGTATCTGGGCATGTGTGTATACTTATGAATAATTGTGTATGGGTCTATTCTGAGAAAATATCAATGCTGGCGGATTTCCGTGTGTGTGTGTGTGTGTGTGTGTGTGTGTGTGTGTGTGTGTGTGTGTGTGAGAGAGACCATTAGGACACTAACAGGGTTTAAAAGGTAGGCTTGTTGCTGATGCTGACACAGCAGTCGGTAAATAGGAAGAGAGGACCCAGACTGTTTCCTCTGAGTCAGACATATCAGCAAAGATCTACTGAGATTGGAAGACACACTTAAATAACACTTAAGCCTCTTCAGTACAATAGCACCAATTCACAAGAAATGACTCCTTGCTTCACAAGTTTTAATATTTACATAAGAAGTTTGACCAGCGACTAAAATTAGAACTTCAAGCTACAGATTAGAACACAGATGTTATTGCCTGTGCGCTGACGTTGCTTACCAGTGCACCACCGTGCTGCCCTCAAATATGGAAGCAATACCTTTTCATAGAGTATAAAGAGACAAAAACATAATTTACATGTAGAAATTACTGGCTATTTCATTTGTTACACCTGTTCCAATCACAACCCATGCATTTAGCTATGTAGAAATGATTAAAATGACCTGCTGTAGTTCAAACTGAGCATCAGAATGGGAAAGAAAAGTGATTTAGGGGACTTTTTATAAAGATGTTTGTTCTATACTTTTCGAATGTTTCATAATCTTGTACCGTCTCTGTTCAGAAAAAAAGAGACGGTCCGGAAAAAAAGTGTGAAAATGGATGAAAGTGCTTTGTTGGTGACAGAATAACTGCTCGTTACAACCTGGTATACAGAAGATCATTTCTGAGTGCAGAACACGTCGAACCTTGTAGATGACGGGCTACAGCAGAGAGAGACCACACCAGGTGTCACTCCTTTTAGTTAAGAGTAAGAAAACTAGAAGCAACTTCACTAACAGACTGATTCAATTCCTAAAAATACACAATATCTGACTGACAAATTATCATATTATCATTAATATTTGTCATTTCAACTGCTGTAATATTAATACTGTAAGTAAGTAATAATGTGACATTGTCTGTTCCTACCTGAGCGGTGGTACCTGGCTGCACTGTGGCCACAGTGAGAGAGGCAACTGGGCCGAGAGAGGCGCCTCCTGGCCTCCACAGAGAGCGCAGCCATCACAGCTCCCATAATCAGCTGAACTGTCACAATAGCAAGACGTCTAACAGGAGAAGATCCAGATTTTAAATGACTGAATGTAAATGCTTGGTCGTGGAGATCAATGCTAACAAAATGCTTACAAATGTCTGAGCCGCCCGCCAAGTTTGACTCCGAGCACTGAAAGTCTCAGCTCAGCCTGAGAGGAGGCAAACGAGCAAATCTCACCTACTAACAAAGGCAAATGGAAAAAGCGACAGGTGAGAGAGACGTTTGTGTGTGTGCGCGCGTGTGTGTGTGAGGCCACATTTGAAAATCTGTTTGAGTTTGCGACACCACGTCACAGCGCGAGAGGGAGATAAAAAAGAGAAAAGGATCAAACAGCACAGCAGAGCTTCTGACCTTTCACATCACACATGTAGCAGACGCCCCGACATTTCTTTTTTTCTGCCTGTCTCACTCCCTTCCTGTCTTCAGATCGTTCACCTCACATAAACATGACTTCGACTCCTACTGTCTCACAAATTTCTGTGGCTCTGGAAAGTCAAACAACTCCCCAATATCTGTAGTACCTCCAAGAGCATAAGGGAAAGTTTTATGCTTGTCTCTTTTGTGTAAAGAAACCTTAATGTAGTGCTGTTCAGCAATACTGCATTTGGATGTACGATCAGACTCATGCACACAGACGCTCAGACAGCAGCTGTGAATTTAACAGACTGCAAACAAATCTGGTTGCTGTAGAGTTTTTCCAAGTAAAACAGCAATTCTTCTCCATTTTCTCCAGCGATAGAAACTCTGTTTTAAACATACCTGCAGATTTCCTCCACACAAGGGTTAATGGATAAAATAACCCAAAGATTATGTAGTTATCCAGGAATGCCGTAAAACTGCTCATGTATATCTAAAAATGTAATCATAAAGGAATATAAAGACAGGTGCAGCTGTTCAGCCTAGGAACAAATGAAGCAAGGAGGGAGTAAGAATCTGAGCTCCAAGGGAACAATTAAAGCAAACACACAGTCCCACTGCATGTAAAAAATATGACACGTGTACATTTTACAGGTCCACTAACTCTTTGCTTTTAGTTTACTCTTACAGTATGCTTTGAGTTATTATCCATTTCCATCCCATCATTAATAAAAACTGCTGGCACATTTCCACTGGCAGATGTTATGGCATGGGCCACACATGTCCATGCCTTAACATTGCCTGAGCCATGCTTTGTTTCATGAGCTGCTTCTTTCCTCCTCTATACTTTCTCTCCCCATCATTCTGGTACAAGTTAATCTTGGTTTCATCTGCTCGAATCTTTTTTTATCCAAACTACACAGACTGAGTCTAATCTGACCTTCTTGTTCTTGAATGTAGCCAGCGGTCTGCACCTCCATGTAAGTCTGTATTTACATTCATGAAGGTCTCCAAAAGTTGATTCTGTACATCTGGACGTAGCGTTTTGTGGGAGAAACGTTTCGTCACTCATCCATTCAGACTCACCTGACTGCAGGTTTCCCCAATTATAAACTTATAAACAGTAAATTTGCATAATGACTGAAACCAGCCCACTGAAGGAACAATGGACTGGGAGGTCAGTTCCTTAATCATAATTATGCAAATTCTCATGACCATTGATCAACAACCACTGATCAATGACTACCATTCACAGAGAGTTGGGGAATGGCTGCAGTCATAGAATTGTAAGATGGCGAAAGATGTACCTTTAGGCCCCCTCCTCGATTCAGAGATGGTCTTTCCCTTTTCACGTAAATGACCTCCTTGACTCCGCGCTCAAACCAGCGTTCCTGCCTGTCCAGGATGTGTACATCCTCATCATTGAAAGAGTGTCCACTGGCCTGTAGGTGTAAATAGACTGCAGAGTCCTGGCCTGATGAGGTAGCTCTTCTGTGTTGGGGTGGACCAATTTTTGGCGCAGTGTGTTTTGGGGTTTAAAAGCCACAGAGACCCGGTGTTTTGGTCAGTGGTTGTTGATCAATGGTCATGAGAATCTGCATAATTATGATTAAGGAACTGACCTCCCAGCCCACTGTTCCTTCGTGGGCTGGTTTCAGTCATTATGCAAATTTACTGTTTATAAGATTTGGGGAAACCTGCAGTCAGCTGAGACTGAATGGATGAGTGACGAAACGTTTCTCCCACAAAACGCTACGTCCAGATGAACAGAATCAACTTTTGGAGATTTACTTACCTGGATGATTGAGCATGCATCAAGACATTCATGAAGGTGTTTTTTGAACAGAGACTTTGACAATGACATGCCAACCTCCTCTTATTATTAAGTTAGATGTTGAGAAGCTGTTTTTCTTTAACCAGTTCTGTCATTGGGCACTGCAGTTTTCTTCTGAAGTCTTTGAGCTGAGCACGTATAATCTCTTTAAGAAAATACCAGATTGATGAGATTTTGAGATAGGTTTGTGTTTTTAGCCTCCCTCCCTCAATTAGATCATCTCTTTGGACATCACGTTGACATACAAAATGCAACTTTTGTTGTTTTTTTTAAACTTGTACAAATATGGAGAATAAAACAGGCTTATAGCTGATTTTCTTTAGACAGAGCTAGTCAAGCTGTTTATCACCTTATTTTTTAGTTGACTCTTCAGACCAGAGCCGATTCCAAAATGTAATCTCATTTTCGTCTTCACTGCATTATAATGAAATACTCTGGCTTTGATAGGCGAGTCTCTGCTTGGTTTATCTATCCTAAATAGAAATTATTGAATTATTAGAAAATGGAAAAATAAATAATCTAATTTATTAAAATTTGTCATTTCACAGTTTTCCCACCAAAGACAAGGTCTCTATCATTTTGGATATTTGCAGTAAATTTAAAAATCAAAATTATAAAATTATAATTTTTAGCCCATAAAAAGCTGTTTTTTTGACTGTTGTCATAAAACTAAGTTTGAACTGAGGAATGTATTTGCCATGTTATATCCACTCTGTCCACCAGAGGGCGTCAGACACCAAACAGCAGAGAAGAGCCACTCGTGTTATTTCACTGACACAAGAAGAAACTGGAGATATTAGATCAAATTTTGATTAGATCAAGTTTGTATATGATCTGATTACTGCCAGATCATAGACAAGCTTACTAAGCCATAAATGAAAAGGAAGACAATGTGTGGTTTCTCACGACATCTGTATCCATGTTTGACAGGAGAACATCAGGAATAAAACAAAGCAAGAAATTTAATTTGTAAAGCCTGCCTCCCTGAATCCACCCTGTTATTCGCAGTATGTTCACGAACATGAGTGGAAATCTGCGAATGCAAGGAAATCTTTAAAGGCTGTGCACAGATTTTAAACACCCTGCTGCTCAGTCAGAAGAGAGATGACTAAATCATCCAAGTCTCTTTAATGCCCGTTTCTTCCCAAACAACCTACCCCAGGGACATAAGATGAAAACTTTGCACCAAGTGTTGACAGGAACTGCCCTCTACACTGTCAGTAAACAGCACCCCAGACATGTAAACTTGCTCTACGTCCTCTCCAACTCCAAGAGCTGCAAAAACCATTTAGTGGCCATTGGGGGAAAAGATGGCATCTTTTTCACACTTTTTACACTCCTGCTGTCTTTGCCTCACTCCGTCAACTTTTTTAATTTTCCAATTAAAACTAAATCCAGTCTTATATCCATATGAGATAATCTCCTTTTCATAAACCCACCTCAGCCTGGCAGGTTCAAAGCCAGGCCTGGATGTGTGATTAAAACAGAGTCTTACTTTTCCGCTCCCCTCGCGCTGCTACGGTTGTTTTATTTTTAAATTTCTCTTTATCCAGCACTGAAATATCCTCTCATATTCCCTTATCTACCTCTAGCTAGCTGATCACTGGAGACCTGAGCAGAATTTGGTTAGAAATATTCAAACAGGAAACAGCTGAACAGCAGAGAGTTTAAACTGAGGAGGAGGCAAAATAAGTTTTTCATCCATCATCCAGAGTTGTGTCTTGTCACTGCCCTGATATCCTGAGGTGTCCTCACCTGTCTGCACAGAGTTTAGGAGCAGAAAGGGAAACAGCAAACATAATGAGTCTGAACAATTTAACAAAGAAGGTGATACAAGGAGGGCTGATAAAGAGGAAACAGCGGGCTGGAAAAGCAAGAAGTATCAGGTGCTGATTCAGCTGGTGGTGGCTTGATGATGTTTGCTGGACGAAAGGACAGAAGAGGAGGACAGCAGATAGACTTACATCTAATCAATGTTGATGGAAGGACATAGAGATACATTCATAAAGGACAGATCAATAAAAAGGAGAATAGAAGAGTAATAAAAATCTAATTTTGGAGGTCCCAGTGTATGCTTAACACAATAAAAAAGAGCACTTCTTGATTCTTATTTCCACAACATATTTTCATCCTTAAAGTACTTGTGGCAACATTTGTAAAACAAGGCAGACACAGGCACATATTCAGCCTGTTCATAAAGTCAAACAACCAACACAATCGTACCATTGATGATGTACTGTAATACTTCAAATGTCTATCCATTTATTTCTGCTTATCCACTTCAGGGTCATGCTGAAGCTGGGTCAGGGTCAAGCCTACAGCCAACTTTAAAGCCCAAATGACCTGACCCTTGTGCCTGTTTTTGGACTGTGGAAAGAAGCTAGAATACCTGGAGAGAACCCACAGAGACACAAGAATGTAAACTTCACATAGTCCCCAGCTGGGGGATTTAAACCCAGGGTCTACTTTCTGCGAGGTAACAGTGTTAATCACTACACCACCATGCCAGCTTCCTTTAAAAATGAACTTTCAACTTTTGTTGCATAAATGAAAGAATTCAGCCTCTGTGGTTACAATCATAGCCTGCTCTTTTTATCTACATTTAACCAGCAGCATTTGTAACTTTACATTAAAGTTAGGCAGTTTAACTCAGTGGTCCCAAACTAGGGATCAGGTCTCAGGATAAGTCAGTGAGATCATTATTAAGAGAGAAGAAGAAGAGGAGGAAAAAGAAAGCCCTGATGCACCAATTCTATTTGGTATCTTTGGAGCCTGAACTATCATCAAGCCATCTGAGAGATTTTAGAGTTTCTGAAGAATTTCTGAAAAAAGGTTTTTGCTCAATTGACCTAAGTTTAAAAAATTGTCAATTTCCATCAGATAAATGTGAAGGACTACAAGTATAGACAAACATATAATAAAACTACTTAAGTTAAAGCTGAAAAGTGGACTTTGTTACTTATATGACAATAATGAAAAGCATGCATGTAGATATTTTTGAACTGGAAAATAAATAAACAGGACAGAAAACAAATCAGCTTTTGTTTATAAATCATTTTAAATCATGCTTTTTATTTGTTTTTGTTTCTAATGTCTCTGTAAAGCACTTTGAATCACCTTGTTGTTGAATTGTGCTATACAAATAAATTTGCCTTGCCTTGCCTTGCCTATAATCTGCTGTTTTAATAAGCGGAATGAAAAATGCACGACCGAACAAAAAAGAAAATACCTTGAACTAGTGTCCCGGTGATGAAGCCAAAGAAGCAGCGCAGCAGCTTGGTGATTTCCTTTTCACAGTGTGCCCTGCATGCATTCATCATCCAAACTTTGGCCAAATAGACCACACAGTGTAAAAAAGAAATGCTGATCTTGCAGGAAAAATCAGGAATGTGATAAGACACAGAAAAGTCTTCTGATATAAAGGTTGTTTCATTTGTCCCACTTTGCTTACAGGTGATCTTCACTTCCTCCTCCTCCTCTCTCCACTACCCTTGGTGTCTCAGACGAGGTGACTCGAATCACCATTGCTTTCCTTAAACACGACCCAGTCTGACAAACCACAAAAGAATCCCCCCCCCCCCCATCGCCGCTTTTCCTGTTTCAGCCATCATCAGCCATCGTGGTCACTGGGACCACCGTGTCAACGTGTACAGTCACGAAGAAAGAAATCCCAATATTCTGCTTAGCTCCCTCCCTCATTTTCCTTCCATATCTAATCCGACTCATATTACACTTTTCGTGTTACAGTCACTGATATCTCTTCGTCTTTCAGTTTCACTGATACAGCCTTCTTATCTCACTCTTCTTCCCTGGTGTGAGAGTAACTTAAAGTAGAGATTAAACTTTATGCTGACTGAAATGAAAGAAGTCATGCATGCCAAAACAGAGTGGAGCTGTGCAGTATAGCTGACTTTATTTATAGGAACTGTTTATTCGTGTTTTTCCTGTTTTATATCACTTTAAATTCAATATCTTTAGACTACTTTAACCAAAACAAGAAGCATAAAAACATCATGGCATACTTTAAGTTTGTTTAGCGGCTAAAATGTTAATTTTCTTTTTTTACGGAGAAGATATTATGAGTTTATGACTTCATAAATCACGAGAGACAGGAGTATTCCCAGATGAAAATGTTCTACAAATCAGCCTCTGAATAATATATGAACAAACCTCGGTGCTCAGAATACAAATGGGATTAAAACTGGAACGTTTGGTTTGTGCATTTGTGAGCGGAGTGCAGATTTCCATAGATTTCTATACATTTTAATTAGAAACTGCTATTTTACATTGAAAAAAATGCAAGCAACGTTGACACAATGGAACTTACAGTTTATTATAATTATTTTTGTATTCAAAGTTTTCTGAAATTTGCTGTTTGGATGTTTAAATGTGTAAAATAAGCATTAAATGTCTAGTGTGCAGGTTTTGATGAAGAAGACATGTTATGGAAGCTAAATAAATAAATCTGTGCCTATGAAAAAGTCTCATCTTAACATAGATGATTCATTCATTCATTGCAGATATCTGCCTCCCACCAAGTGTAAGCACTTAGTTTATTATTAGTTTGATTAATCTCAGGAATAATCGTAGAACACAACACATTTGTGAAAAAGCCTTTGTTATCTGGCTTTAATCCTTTCTTAACCTTAAAAAGTCCAGTCAAACTTAATCAAGCTTGAATACATGGTTCATAAAACTAGACACGCTTCACTTGATTTATTCACAACTTCACCCATTGAGTGATAAGTAATCCTGAGCTAACAGGAGATATCTGGAGTGATTAATACCTAACTTCATGACTCACTATTGCAACAGAAACATATGTTCAAACATTTCAGTATCCCCTTGGAATACAGTGGATGGATAAGAATACTGTGCAGCCTACACATTACACTTAGAGGAGCTGTGTGGCCATGGACACGTATTCCATGAAGCTCCTGGTACAGTTTTTGTGCTGATGTTAATGCCAGAGGAGGTTTGGACTGTCGCCAGAGCATTGGCGACTTTTACATACCTACCTTTGTGACCGATTTGCTGTGGTTCCTAAATTCTTCCACTTTACATAAAACCACTTACAGGTGAATATCTAGGCAGACTGCATGGCTAGGTGCTTGATTTTACACACCTGAATTTAAAGATTAAGAGGTGTCGCTCAGTAATTTTGTCCATATTGTGTGCTGTTGTCTGAGTGCTTTGTAATGTCTCTGTATTTACTTGATTATTATTATTTTTAAATGTTTTGCAGTCGGTTTTGTGAAGATATTTTTTTGTAATTTGCGTTTTTATCAAGCTGCAGTGCACTAAGCTCTCAGAGCCATCACATTATGTGGATGATGTGTACTAAGAACTACCTCTTCAAATTCTGAGGTAACACTACTAATTAAAATTTTAAATGTAGTTTACATCTTTATACACGCAAGTAGCAGAATGATCTTAAATATATTTAATGTGACATAAACCATGCCAGCTACACATAAAAGTTGTACATGGTCACTGTGATGTCAGCCAGTTGTGCGTAAAGTCCCATTTTTAAACCTTGAGTTGAGAACATTCATCATAACTGGTCTATTTTTAAATCAAACCTCAAGGAGAGGGGAGGATGTTACTGAGAAACCAAGGAACACTGTACAATTATTCCTGAGAGACTTACAAACCAAAACCTATAGTGTTTTATTGATTATTTTACTCTTAATGGGAACAAGATTCACATAATGTGTTATGTACTGTAATGAATAAGACTTTTAACTAGCTCTTGAGGCCATAAACGCAGTAGGAAAATAATTACTGAGATCACAAATTGAGTGAAAAGTAGGGCCATTTTCCTATAGAGTGCTATGCAATCAGATATCTTTTTACAACCAGGAGTCGCCACCTGCTGGTCATTTGCAAGAATGCACGTTTTAAGACAAGCAATTCTCTTCACTTTTCACACACATAAACATATGTCCTGCAAAGCTCACCTCAGTTAATATCTGCATAAAACATGCTACAACCAAGAACAACGAGCAGGAAATTCAAAGCCAATCAGTAAAAAGTTTCTTTTTGAAGTTTCAGCTTTACCAATTTAAAACTAATACTGAATAAATACATCAAGACTAAACATAAGTGATTGAAACTTGACTACATTACCAACTTATATGAAGTGGAGACCATTTAGATAACATCTAGTGCCAAATCCGTTTAATGAGGGTTCCCGGGAGAACAAATCTGCTGGACAGCAAATGTACTGCATCATGCAGACAACAATTTTCTATTATTATAGGTTGATTTCTAAAACCAAGCCCACAGCCTAATAATAAAGGGTTTGAAGGCCTAATGGTTGTGAAATTCAATTCAATAAAGGCTTCAAACAAAGGTAAGAACGAGCATCCAAAATCTGAAAGAAACACATTTATGTACACTGAAATGATCAGTGTTATCCTTAAAAACACAAGGTACCTGAAAATAGAAATGATTAAACCCACTGTCTGTAGTCCTTCGTTTCCAGCAGTGTATAAACTGCAGTTATCCTGCTCAAACCCTGCACACTGTCTCTAACTCTCCACACCTAAACTACACCCACACCACTGATTCACATCTCCGTCTCTGCGCTGCTATTTTTAGCTGCTGGCCATTATCGAGGTGAGGGTTTGCCCACTTCCACTGCTGAATCCCTCTCGCTTTTCCCTCGACACCGCTAAGATGAAATAGATCCCATCACAGCCCCACTTTTCTTTCTCTCTCTGTGATTGTTAGTCCTGTTCTTTTTTACTCACTGCGCTCCTGTTTCCTGCAAACAAAGAGCTTATTCACTGATCTCACAGCCAGAGGCAAAGAGGAAAAGACCTGAAGGATTACTTGAATCTGTTAAAGATTGATGAAGTGCATTAGTGCACATCAAGGCATGTAAAACAAACAAACAACCTCAAAACTAATAGATGTAATTTGGTTGCACAGGTGCTTGGGTGGAAACCTTCAAGGTATAAATATCTGTGCTAAATCACTGGAAGTCCCTCTGCGCACAGTGGTGGACATTATTTTTATTCTCTGCTGGAAACAGCCCGATATTAGATTTATAGTTAACTTTCTATTTTCATTTAAGCAAGCATGATTTAAAAGCAGAAATACGAGAAGTACGAGTTCTTCAAATGTGTCCATGTGGATAAAATTGTTCTGCAACAGGTTTTAGAGAAAATGTACAAAACAGGTCTATGACTGTGTGTGTAGCTCTCCTAATGGGCTTTATTGATTGCATGGGCTGGCCAGAGGAGTGGGCATAATTAATGACTATGACCCGAACTTGTCTCTATAAGCCCGAAAAAACAAAAACAATCCTGGAACAATGATGCAAAAAAAACATATCCAAACATATTTTCCAGCATCTCCACATCCAGGCAATATAAGTTTTATCCACTCAGTGATGAAAAGTGTTTTCAAATATTAGAAATCGTTTTGTCAAAAACTTTGATTACGTTTTTAAAAAAGTGAAGAACTTCTACCAGAGCCATTACATTACAGCATGAACTGAGCTCAGACAGGTCACAGCCACAGACTCTGCCTCATTGTGTTATTTAAATTTAAACTTTAAACTGATTGGACACAGAAATGCATGCCTCCAATGATAAAAACAAGCAAACAAACAAACAAACAAACAAAAAACAAATGAAAATAAAGTTTAGGAGCAGAATACAGTTGGGGACAAATATGGTGTTATGAGGCAGGGATGAGGAAGGAGAAGGAATAGAGACAGAAGTGAAGTAAGGAGAAGGATGGACAGGAAGAAGCCAGGGGTAGGACAGACAGATGATGAAGGAAAAGTGAAGGAATGAAAAAAAGGAGGGATGAAAACAGGAGTAAACAAATAAGAGAAAGATAGAAGGCAAGTAAGTCAAGAAGGAAGTAGAAGAGGCAGCAAGGAAAGAATAAAGTCTGCAAGGAAGAAAGATGATGGTGATTAAGAAGTGACAGGGAAGGACAAGAAGAGGAAAGGAGGTCATGAAGTGCTGAAGAATTGGCAAAGAAAGGAAGACCCAGAGGAGGCAAAGCCCTGATGAGAGCACACTGAGATGATTTGGGTTTCTTCTTGTTTTATAATAAATATCCAGAACTAAACTATGGATTTTATTTGCACTGTAGAAATGTTTTCTTACATTAGAGCTATTTTAAAATCAACAAACATCAGATAATATTTTCTGCCATTCACAAGCAGGCTTCAGTAAAACACATGTATATGTGTATAAAGATTAAAATTAAAAGAGTCTCTTTTCCTCCCTGCGGGGAAAAGACTAACTGTGTACAATAACAGCTGGACCACTGGGTGGAGCAATAACCCCTTTGAACAAACCAAGACTGGAGGCCTGTAAAGCCAGAGGAAGGAACAACTATTTATAATGCAGGGTAATATGCTCAGAAGTCAAACATAATTCTCAAATGTAGCTTTGAAAGGCTTAAGTAACCATTTTCTCTGCTACACTGCAAAGCTAAAAATTTCCAGTATTTCAAGTATTACAAGGGCTACAAGGGAAAGTGGAAACAGTTGGAGAAAACACAGCAGTGCATACAATCAAGGCAGGGAGACAAGAAAACATAAAACAGGACACAGGAGACAACAGAGTATCAAAATAAAACAGGAAGTAGCAAACAGGAGGCAGAGACATGAAAACTCTGGAGTGGCTACACTACACCGAAACACAAAGAAGAAGACTGTTTTCATATTTAAAAAAAAACAAAACAGTGAGGACAAGTATCGTTCAAACATCTGGAACAATACTAGTGAAGGTGCTCTAAGGTTTAATTTTGACTGCCTGTTTCAGTAGTTTAGCTTGTCAATATGTTGCTTATTTTATCGATTATATTTTTAGGGTCTCATTTTACTTATTTACCCCCTTTTTGTTAAAAAAAAAAATCAGCATTTTTTAAACTTCTAATTATTGTATTTTGTTAATCGGTTTTAATTCACTTACCTGTGCTTTTTATTGTTATTGTTATCTATACAGTTTTGTGGTTGCGACCTCTGTGCATCTGTTTTCCTTTCAAAGACAAAGTCAATAGACAGATAAAAAGCAGTGCACAGGAGGCGTTGGAGAGGGCATTCAGGTTTGTGGACAATATTAATGGTGACCGAGGGTGTAGAGGTTTTTGATAAATGAGCGTATGACTTTAAATTATCTCTTGGTACTTGACCCTGAGGTCAACTGACCAGCTCAGTCTGCAGGAACTTTGGGATTCATGTGTCAAAGCCATTGATCAGTTCAAACTCTTTGTGCTTTCACCCCACATGTCACACTCAGCCTGAGATGCTCATGTCACTCCTCTCACCTTTGTCCTGTGGCTGCGTGCTGGCGATGATCCATTTCACCAGGCAGCACTTCATCAGAGCTCTCCGAGAGAACCGCGGCTTCTGCCACTTCCCAGAATCCTTCACTCTGCCCGGTGCAGGCTCGACGCCGTTGGCATCTCCCAGCAGGCTGCCATCGACCACCTTGCCATCCGCCTGGAGAGAGGGGAAGGGAGGGGATGAGGGAGGAAGAGGAGGAAGCGGGAGAGAATTCAGCACAAAATTAAAATTAAACAAATCTGACTGAAATGTTCAAATGGAGCCAGAGATTATGAGTAAGTGTGTGTGTGTGTGTGTGTGTGTGTGTGTGTGTGTGTGTGTGTGTGTGTGTGTGTGTGTGTGTGTGTGTGTGTGCAAGCCTAGAGAATCTGATTAATCTCTGAACTGCAAGTGTTTCAGGAACTCTTTAAAGAGGTTCAGAAAGAGTTCAGTTCTGGATCTCTTTAGTGTTTTATGAGGTTTTATAAGCACATGAGAGCTTTTCCATTGCCACCAACTGTCTGCTGACATGACGTAACAGTGAACCATGACAGTAAAACAGGGAGCTGAACGATGCTGATGATGTTAATACCAGTTGCTGTTTCCCTCTGTTGCTGTTCCCTTTCTTTAACATTGTTTGCAGCCGCTGTTAATGAGAAATATTGATTAGAGCTGCTAGACTATTCCCACCTACTGAAATTAGTCACATAAACATCTCTCAAATGACATTTAAGAGTGTTTCCACTGTCCCAGGAGTGGAAAGGTCCATCCTTTCATTAAGGAGACTGGAGTTTAGCTCTCACTGGGGGCTATTTTTAAATTTCTTTTGCACCCACCAATTGATTTAGGCATTACAAGTTCTTTGTTATAGTAGATTTGGAAAAAGATGGGATTTGGGGTTTAAAAAGACCCTTTCAGAATATTTAATGCATGTTGGAAAGCTTCGTTTTCTAGGTTCCACGGGTACGGTGTCCCAGCCCATCTGAAAGTGATGGCCAAATCCTGCTTTACAGCATTAAAGAGTACGTTTACTGCCTACAACAAAAAAATCATAACCACTGAATATTTTATAAGTCATCCATTTGGACAGAGCTGACCGTTGGGCCTCACCTCTGCCAATTCAACGTTCTGACTTGGACCGCTTCACCGTGTCTGTGTAGTTGGAGCCTTTGTAATGGATTATCAGTGAGGTATCCAAGGATGTTAGGCTTCAGTTTTCCAGAGTAAAAGTCTTTATCTAATTAGTCCTATATGAATTTAGTCCTACTTCATTTCAATAGATGCTTCATCTTATGGTACAATAGAAGAACAAGAGTTTAGCAAAGATTATCATGTGACAAAAACAGAAAATTAAACATATTAATAACCTGAAATAATTATGATGAATAAAACAGTATGGGGTAGGTTATTTTTCTCCATATAAAACCTCTAGAGCTTACACATATGTGTGCCTGTGTGTTGTACCAGTACTGTTTGCCAGTTTGCTACTGTTTGCTAATGCTAGCTAGCTTTCAAACTAAGCTAGCTAGCATTATTAATGCACCCTCGCGCACAAAAAAAACAACATGGAAGTGGCCAGTGATAATATAGAGAAACTAAAAGATGCTAATAGCTCATCATTTATATACATTTTGTGGCGAAGACAACGGCGCATTTATTCAAACAGGAAGTTTAAAGTTTAAGAGATAGATCAAAATAACAGTTACAGCAGCACAAACGATCAGTGGAGGACAACAGACAGTATAAGATGCAATTAAAGGCCAATAAACACATGGAATCATCCAGCACTGATTTAAGAGATTGAGATATCAGTACTCAATACTATATTGACTATACTACATTTATTTTACACAAGCTTCTGTATGGTACATAAGTCAAAACTTTGACGTTGTGAGTTTGTACGTCGAAATTCTGACGTACTAATCTGAAATTTTGCCTTTTTTTTTCCTTGACAAGTCTGCCTGATACTTTTTCTTTTACTTTTTTTTTCCAGTGGCAGATAAACCTTCTTACTAAGAGCCAGACAACAATAACACAACTGGTGAGACACCAACAGTGTATCAGTCACAAAACAGTCTTGAAATTTAAGTAAGGACGGTTTCATATTTCTGGCTACAAATAAAAGCACACAACGTATCTCTGATACCTATTAGATCCAAAAGAAAGAATAAGAGCAAGCCATGCTTAAAGAGATTATTTCCACTTCATCTACAAATATCATGCTCTCACATCTTTAAATAGCTGAAATAACTTTAATTTCAGATTAGTTAAAAGCCTCATTCTGTTCATTTTCATATTTCAGCTCCCTGTAATGCTTACCATGCAAGCCCCATCCCTACCATCTCATTCATATTTAGCATTTATCCGCTTTCATCAGAGGAGATAACCTTTTTGGCTCTAATATATTTTTCAATTTCTTTCCTTCACATCTTGGCATCCTTTCAGTTTTTTTTATCCAGCAAACATTGATTTGATCCGATGCGATCTCTGATTTACTGAGAATGTCTTTTCTTAGATTCTCAATAAGCTCTATTAAGCTGCTCCTGCTGGGTGCATGCAAAATAGTCACATACACACACATGTGCAGGAAGGAAGATGAAAGAGGTGAACAGTGAACAAACAGACACCCCGTTATGCTATTGGCAAGAGAGGGAAGAAAGGGATGACAGAGGGAGAGGAGGGGGGAAAATGAAGATGCAGGGTGCACAAACAAACACACGGAGGATTTTTAACAGCTATTTGATTCTGTGGGAGTCTGACCATGCAAATCCTTTACTTTAAGGCAGAAAGGGAAACAGAGAGAGCGAGAGAAAAAAAAGAAAAAGATGTGAGGAGAACAAGGTCTGCTCATGTTCCTGGAAGAACCGAAGTCAATTACCATAATGAATCGTGGCCCATCTGAGGACGGCCAGAGGACAGAGGGATGGAGGATGGGAAGATAGGAGGTGAAGATATGAAAACACTTTGCTGGGGAATACATTTTCAAGGTTATTTCTGTGCATCTTCCACATGAACAGATTGGTAAAAACAGCGAAAGATGAGTGGAAAAAGTGGCTGAGAGGGACAACTGCGAGGAAAGAGATGGATGAAGATGGCTTGTATCGTAATGACAACATACAATATCTGTTTAATCGCATGTCAACAGTGACATATATGCTGCAAATGTGCTCAGCAGTGACTCGCTTCTTTGGAGAAGTAGATTATTGGAAAGTGTTGTTTTCAGCGTGGCTTTTAAGAGAAAGTCCCAAACTCCAAAGTGAGGGCCGTAAGGCAAACAGATGCAGACAGGCACAGTGCAAACAACAGAAAATGCAGCCCTACATTATTTGTTTATTCATGGGCTGCTGGACATGTAGGCATACTCACAGTCACTCACTCACACACACACGTTTGCAGCTAGTATCTTCTGTTTCTTAACGCTTCAGCTGGCTTTGTCCCGGGGCGGCACTTCCCATTCGTAATGTCTGTACAACATCCACTATAACACTCATGCACATCCTATAAGGGACCCATAACGCTCAGAGCAAACAGAGGAGCCAAGCCGTACGCATCGCTATGCTCTGCCATCAATTATTAAATATAAGTTGCTGGGTTGTTACTTCAGCGGAGGTTGGCTAATGTGAAGCATAAACTCTGGCCTTATTACGTTACAGAGCGAATCTGGATCACTCTAAAATGAAACACAGTCAAAGAGAAACGAAGTTAAAGAGGACTGATGGTGTTTATGTACTCAAAAGTGTACAGTTAAGTCCACAATTTGTTGGAGAATTGCACACTTTTTGTAGTTTTGCCTCTGTCACCACCACAGTAGACTTTAAATCAGGAGTGTCAAACTCAAATACACAGTGGGCCAAAATTCAAAACTGGAACAAAGTCGCGGGCTAACGTTAATATTTATTGAAATATATTTATTGAAATATATTTATTCATCCAGATATAAGAATGAATCTTTTCTTATGGACTCAAACACGTTTTGCTGAAAAACT
The DNA here is from genome assembly GCF_057382185.1 of Mchenga conophoros. NCBI lineage: Eukaryota > Metazoa > Chordata > Actinopteri > Cichliformes > Cichlidae > Mchenga > Mchenga conophoros. The sequence goes on along the minus strand of NC_140537.1, from coordinate 27,785,106 downwards.
GAATCTGGAACAAGCAAAGCTTAATACTAAACAATATATATATTAGCTGTATAATACCAGTAGGCCAGCTCTGATAGTAATTTGGTGTGGCTTCGTGGGCCAAATGTAATTAGGCTGCGGGCCAAATGTGGCCCGCGGGCCAGAGTTTAACACCTATGCTTTAAATGAAACAATAAGCATCTTTAAGATGTTTTCTGACAATGTCTAATCTGACCTTCTTGTTCTTGCGCGTAATCAGTGGTTTGCACCTTCTTGTAGACCCCCAGTCTTTCCATTCATGAAGCCGTTTCTTAATCGGGACTTTGACAATGATACATCTGCCTCCTTAAGCATGCTCTTGACTTGGTTACATATTGTGAAGTTGTTGTTTTTAACTATAAAAATAATTCTCTGATCATGTACTTTACTTGTCTTCTGTCTTCTTTTAGGCCTTTAGGGGTTGCTGAGCTGGTCAGCGCATTCCTCGTCTTTAATTATGTACCAGATGTTGATGTGGCTACTGTTGAAGTTTCTGCTTTATCACTCATTGGTTTAATTGGTTTGTCATCCTAATGATGGCTTCCCTCACTTGCACTGACATCTCTTGGGCTTTGGGGCACAGCACTTTGAATTATATTGAGATATTAGGCTCCATTTGTCATTAAATAATGAGAGAACAAACCTCACTTGGCCATGAAACTGGCTGTAATTCTAAAACAGTTCATGTAACGCAGTTTTGTAAAGCTGGAAGTCTGCATTTTACTCACACATTGTTTAATTTGAAATCCACTGAGGTGGTGTACAGAACCAAAACTACAATAATTCTCTTTTTGCCCAACAAATTATGTGTTTAACTTTTGACTGTTATAATTTCTGCATGCTTATATTTCTATACATAGCCAATGTTTCAAATAACATCAGATTAAGTTATTATGTGTGAGCCAATTCACAATTCAGGCAGCTTTAACCACTCGGTTTCAGGCAGTTTATTTCTACCCTTGGTCCTTTCAGGCACACAGTTCTGGCTGTGAGACAGTAACTGACCCACCTGCTGTTCAAACCTTGTTTAAAAGGGCGAGCTTTTCAGAACAAAGTTGGGTTAAAGCTGTGAGTCGCAAAATGCAGAGAAGGCTAAAATGATGGCGCGTAGACATCTGAGACAGAGGATGGACTCAGGGGCCACAATGAGGCCCAGTGTGAGTCAGTTAATGATTAAACTTAAATTCAAATCATGTAATGCACCACTACATGATAGATAATTAGCATAAGAATCAATTCCTATAAACCTCTGCACATTTAGAAAGACAGTCGCTAGAAAACTTCAGCTTGGTCACAGAGATTGGTGGACAAAGACAAACATGGCAACCCAAAGACAACAGACTTTCACAAACAAGAAGAACAGATGGAGCTGCACTTCCTTCTGGTACAACGACAGAAATATCTCATTCCAAACTGAAATGAAACTCAAATACCAGGAGTTCAACACTTTCTCAGACCAGAACAAAATTCAATATTTACTGTAGGAAAACAGTGCCAGGACCTGACAGAAAACTAACACAACTGAGCTTCTCTCTTTAATTCATCTCCATCCTTTTCCCTCTTGTCTTATGATTATAATTAACTTGAACCCCTCTCATCAGATACATTTTTTATTTTCTACTTCTTGAGCAGTATTAGTAGAGTTTTGGTCACTTGGAACAGCCATGCAGGCTGTAAACACAACACTGTGTAACTGTTATGGAGAACGAATCAGGGAGCTGTGTCAGCAAGCAATGTTTACACTGTCAGCAAACACGGATCAGCATTAGCATTAATTTGGTGTTTTATTTCTGGCCACCTGTCGAATCTAAGTCCAATATATTTACCTTATTTTAGCACAGCTTCATTTCCTCTATTTTCTTTGTTTATTTATCTTAACTGACAAACTAATGAGGGAATTATCAGGCTGTTAGGCTTATAAGTGCTTTGCTTTCCTCGACAGGTAGTTGCTACGCTATTTTAGAGTGAAAATGTAACATGAATTTGGCTTTTTAAAAATGTATACTAGTCAAAAACATCTGCTATTGCTTTAAATGGTTATGGCTGCATGGTACTGTAGCTTTTAATGACGTACAGCACATTTGTTTAAATGGTGACAAATTTGAAATGTGAAACCACGAAACATCTCATGTTTCGCTACAGTCCACTCCAAGAGTTAGTGTTGCAGTATAAGTACTTAGGAATAATAATTGATGGCTCGCTGCCTTTTACAACTAACATTTAGTAACTGCTGTCAAAAACTTAAACTGAAACTGTCCTTTCTGTCCCGTTAGGAAAGTAATAGACTTTCAGCCTCTACTCCTACGTCAGTGCTCATTTATAGTGACATGATTTATATGCACGTATCTTCACAATGCATAGATATGCTTAATACCGTCTCCACTGGGGCTTATTCCAAACTCCACCGAACGTTGTATGCTGGGGTCGGTTGGTCTGGTATATTCATGTCATAGACTAAACCACTGCTACATTATTATTTAGAAGGGATTTCTTGCCTTGCTCCTTTCTTAATCCATTAGATTAATGAAAAAATTGTGGGCCGTCACTGCCTAAGATTCATTCCTGCTGTCTGTCCTGAAAGTTTGCACTGAACTTTAACAAAAGAGCCTTTAAATTAGTAGCTTGCTTTCAGAATCTGCAACAAAATCAGCTCACTAAATTAATTTATGGGGATTTTAAATAACCTAGAGCCAGTTACTCTGGGCTGGAAATGTTTTTCCTGAATACCGTTACCCCCTGTAGGCCAACACAATGACCTTTACTGTTCTTTTAGTCATAATTGGCACTGAAAGTCAAAAAGGTTGGTTATTTGTGTTGTATTTTACTATTTATATTCACTGTTTTTCACTGTGTATCTGTGGGTTTTTTTATACAACTACCATTAATACTATTGGTGTGTGTCTTGGCAAGAACAATGTGGATGTGAATTTTTAATTTTATCAGTCATATTATTAAATAAAGGTTATGTCACAGTCCTCTATCTGTTGGATATTTTTGTTTATTTGAAATATCTTTTGATTCCCAATTTATTTAAATTCCTAAGTGTCAGGTTCACATGTCTTAGTCCCGGTCTCAGTGATTGTTACTTCCTGTTTTATTTTGATAGGCCCTTGTCTCGTGTACTGTGCTTAGTGTTACTTCCCCTTGTCTCAATAGTCAGATTTCCTTCAGTGTATTCCCTTTTTCAGGTAATGCCTGGTATGTGTATATATATTGCCCTTTGTTCCTGTTGTGTTGTCCCTAGTGGTTGTGTCCTACCTTGAAGTATGTTTAGATTTGTTTGTTCTTCACCTTGTATTATTTTTGTATCCAGTTTAGGTTAAATAAAAGTGCTTTTTGTTTACTGTTTTCAAGTCTTGCATTTGCATCCTACTCATGCCTGCTGCACAGTCAGCTTGCCTGACAGTGCCTGAGTGTCTGCATTTGGGTCTTCATCTTCACAACGAATATGACAGATTAAGTAAAAAAAATTAAAAATTGCTTATGGCAAGCAGAGCAAAACTGAATCACAAAGGAAAATTATGGGTAGAAGAAATCAGTTCAGTGATGCTAAAAGAGCTGCAGGCTTTAGTAATGAATCCCTGTGTGATTGTCACAGTAAGTGAGAGCAGCTTTAATTTATTTGTAGTAGATATTTCCAAACCACTTTCCCTTCTCTTTTCACACATTTTAACCAAATCATTTCTTCCCTATTTTTGTTAAAAAGCCTAAAAGCCTAAAAGCGTTTTATTCTTGGATTCTTAGTGTGAAAATAGTGCACAACACATAATGATTCAACAATTACGAGCCTCTACAGACAACAGAAAAGGTGAGAAAACATGCACACTCTCACTGTGATTTAAGGCACTGTTGCTGACATTATTTGTGTTTTATTGGTTTCTGAAAATGGCTTACACTATGTGTAGAAAAGATGTATAAGTGGGGCCGATGCCATTCAAGATACAGCAGAAGTATTTTCATGCAGAAAGTCTTAAGGAGTTAAATGTTGGGCAGTCGTGTTATAAATTATGTTAGAATACCTGAGAAGGACATTTGAGAGTGAAGTCATTCTGGGAGAATGGCTTAAAGAAGCTCATGACTCTGTGAAAACACAGCAATATGAAAAAAAAATGAAAGTAAAAGTGATGGAAAGAGGTCTAAGACAGAGAGAGCGGTGTATCCTTGCAATGTTATAACAGCGGATGGGAGTTTCCATTAATAATTTATGAGTGATTAACGAGGCCACAGCAGATTCACTTTCTCTCACTTTCTCTCTGACTCTTTGTGTCAGTGTGACTCAAACTTAGCCAGCAGAGTTCATCTGTGCTCCTCTGCCGCTTCTTCAAGGTCAGCATGAATTTAAACATGCTGTTTTTTCTAATGGCCAAATGGGGATAACTCCCCTGGTTGCAAAATGAAGTCAGATTGTAAAGAGGCTTACAGAGAAAATGTACTTTTAAGTCTTACTGAATACAGCATGATGTTCGTTTTACAAATTAAAGTCCCACTTAGAGGCAAACAGATGAGAAAGCAGGGTGTGCGTTGGGTTGAACTAGCTTGGGCTTGGGCACACCTAAAACACAGCTAAAACATCACAATGAGACCTGACAATGTTTTTTGTTTTTTTGTTTTTTGCATATTTGTCAAATGTAAATGTTTCAGAATATTATATCCAGTTTATAAAAATTCAATTTATCAAGGAAATAAAAAGCTATCCAAGTCTACCTCCCCCTGTGTGAAAAGGTAAGGTTTCTTGCACCCCTTTTTAAATCCTGAACCCAATTTATTGGGAAAGCTAAGCTCAGTTTCACTAGTCACACTCAGACCTGATTACTGCCAGATCTGCTAGATCAAGAAACCTCTTAAACAAAACCTGTGTGATACAGTGAAGTGGGTTAAAAGATCACAAAAACAGCACATCATGCCATGATCTAAAAAACAGTTGAGAAACAAAGTCACTGACATTTATCAGTCTAGAAAGAGTTACAAAGCCATTTCTGAGGCTTTGGGACTCCAGTGAACTCCAGTGAGAACCATTATCCTCAAAGCGAGAAAATCTGTAACAGTGGTGAATCATCCCAGGTGTGACCAAAATTAGAGCGCATCAGCGACTCATCCAGGACGTCTCACAAGAGCCCAGAAGATCTAAAGAACTGCAGGCATCACTTGCTTCAGTTAAGGTCAGAGTTCAACAATAAAAAAGAGACTTGGCAAAAATGACATCCATGGATGAACCACTCCTGATGAAAAAAACCCACAAAGGCTCAACTCACATTTGCCAAAAAACATCAAGATGATCTCCAAGATTTTTGTGTTAGCTTTCTTCATGTAAAACTGCATTTCTTTAAATTTGCTAAGCTTATTTTTGCTTTATATCAAAAATTATTTGATGATCTGAAAAATTTGAGTGTGGCAAACATGGAAAAAAAAGTAATCAGGAAGGGGACAATTACTTTTTCACAGGACTGTATATACAGTCTGTACTGAGACCATTGACGTGCATTCGAAGCACATCTACAGAAGACGATATAGAGGGTGTGCAGACTATAAATAGACCAAGACCACCATATACGCAGTTGTGTTTGTGTGACTTTGATGGACACTACATTGACTCACACCGATTTCAGCGAGACTGCTGCTACTGCTGTTACTGATGTTGTGTTAGTTTCTTATAATGGCTTACGCTGTTTTTAGAAAAGAAGTATAAATGAGGCTGAACCCATTCAAGATACAGCAAAAATATTTTCATATTGTCGTTCTTAAAGAGTTAAATGTTGGTTATGGTGTTGGTTATGGTGTTTAACCATAACCCTAAAATCTCACCTGAAAAAAAATCAATGATTTATGTTGCTTTCTGTGCCCATAGGCAAGACACAACCACACCATGTGACTGTGTAAACGTCCCCACAGGGAGAGTTAAACCAGCACACACCTCCACATATAACTGTCGCACCTACAGAATAACAACCAGCTATGCTGCAGCTCAGTGATACTGCACTTTCAGAGTTCACTGAAACCCTCCACCTGCACAGAAACAATCAGATTAGCCAGATACAGCTGGTGAGCGAAGTTTTGTTCTGAGGATAATCTGAAAGTGATTTAGGAGTGATACCTTCATTATAAAGAGTTTGGAGAACTGTGTCATTTTCTGCCATTTTAAACACACAAGAGTAGAAGCCAGTGTGTGTATGTGTGCGTGTACTCTTATATAAGCTACAAACATTAGCATATGAATAGTGATAGAAGCTCTCCCCTTTTAGTGGGGGACTGTTTCATTATAAGCAATAGTAAATGTATAGGGTTACTCTACACTAGAATTAAATAGCTCTTTATCATTTTTTCCTTATCTTGTGCACACAAGTTTACAAGTAAAAAAAAACTTTAATATTTTTTCAGGCTATTAAATCTGAAGTAAGGAAGTAATCTGAAAATAATATTAACCTACAATGTGTCAAGGAGCCCCATTGTTTCACTAAGCAATATTGGATCTACACTGCAGACAGCATTAGTAAACAGGGAACACCACATAGTGTAAACAATGTATGCTATAACCAGCGATATCCGTTCATTGCACAATTGCAAGCACAAAAGCTTCAGTTTGCATGTTGGTTTAATTGGCTGTGAGTGTTTGTCTCTGTCGTTCAGCCTTGCAACTGACAAGCCTGTCCAGGCTCTATGCCACCTTTTCCCTTATGATGGCTGTTTCATTGTCCTGTGGTTTTGAACCCACGGTTTGGGTTTGTTGAGACTTTCTGGTTAAGTATTAAAAATTCTGTTTGATTATGGTTTTCTTGTTTTTGTTGCTTGGAGCTCTTATACTTCAGGTTTTCTTTACTTCTGTAAGTGTCAGCCTCATAGTCTCAATCAGGTTTTAGTTTTCCTTTGTTTTGACTTCTGCTTATTATTTCTTGTGTTAATTTCTAGTTATTTCCTGTTGATTAGTATTACAGGGTTTTTTCATTCCTTGGTATCTGTACCTTCATGTTGTATCGGGTTTATTGTCACTGCGTTTAGTCTTCAGTTCTTGTTAGAGTTAGAATCACTTGGTTTAGCTTCATTGCTTTAGTTAATCACTTAATGACTCATTGTATCTGGTTGTTAAGGCTTCATTTCTGTGTCATGTTACTTCCTGTTTTATTTGTCTCTTATGCCACGTTTTAGTTTTAGTTTTCCATGTCTCGTTATCTGATTGAGTTCAGCTGTGTCTAGTTTCCTAGGTGTCTCCACTCTCCCCCAAGATTTACTGTCTCCCACCACAGTCTCAAGAGCATGAAGGAGATTCCAGGAGATAGTTACTCTAGGAGAGCTGAAGGTTATTACCCATCAGCAGAGTCAGTATCTGCTCCTCTCTATAAGGAGGAACAGCCAACAAAATGACCTCCCGCAGCCCACTGGTGGGAAAGTCTCTGACCAAACAATCAGAAACAGATTTCATGAGGGTGGCCTGAGGACTTGTTTATGTGCTTTTCACACATAAACAAGTTCACTCTGAGCACATGTAACTAATGTTAAAGGGTCTGGAGAAGCTGTGAAGAACGTTATGCTCCCTGTAACATTGTTCTTCACAACCAGTTTGGTTGTGGGTCAGTGATGGTCTGGAGAGGCATATCCTTGGATGGACACACAGACTTCTACAAGCTAGGCAATGATGCCCTGACTGCCATTAGGTGTTGAGATGAAATCTTTGGCCCTATTCTCTGCCTTGTGTGATGAGTCTATATAAGTAGTTCCTGTAGAATGAAGTCATTGATACTGTTGACTGGCCTCCATGGTTGCCTGATCTAAATCCAGCAGAACACCTCTGGGACATTATGTTTTAATCCATCTGATGCCACCAGGTTGCACCTCAGCATGTAAAGAAGCTCAGTGATGCCCTGGTCCAGATCTGGCAGGAGATTCCCAAGACACCCTCTGTCGTATCATTAGGAGCATGCATCATTGTCAAGGATGCATACAAACATGTAAGTTCATACAAACTGCTGAACTGCCACATCACTTTGATTTTTTAGGGCATCTTTGTAGGCTGATAATTTTCATTTGCATCAAACGATGTAGCATCCGTTCATTCCTAACACATTACCCAATCCATATCAGTATATATATCCAGAATGATTCTTTTTCACATTGAGATCTGATGTGTTTTTAAAGTGTTCCTTTAATTTTTTTGAGAAGTTTATATGATGTTCCTGACATATTGCCTGTGCTCTCTGCCTGTTTGTTTTCCTTGTTTGCTCTGCCTTCTGCGCCTTTGTTTTTGTTTGTTTTTTAAGACCTTTAGATTCAGTTGAATTTCTGTTCTGGATTTTCATGTACTTCATACTCCAGCTGAATAATTTCTCTTTCTCTTTTTTGTTTTATCAAGGTTTGTGTCAGGGACTTTTTATGCACCATCTGACAAGCTGGGATATACACCAGCCCCCATGACCCTGAACTGGATAAGCAGAAGAAAATGGCTGGATAGGCCATTATTGTTTGTGAACAAGGTTACATGATTCAGTCCTCTCCTGTTCCTCTCTCTCTCTTCTTACAGAAAAGCTGGATAATGCCACAGAGTAACCATTATGGTGGTTGGCAATTGGACCATTAAGCAAGTGCAACATTAATTCCTTCAAATTCTGCTCCCTCTGTCAACTGAATGCCATTTAAATTGTATTTAATCAGCTACTGTTGTTGTAAAATATACATCTGTCGTGCAAGTTTGGAAACACCAGCTTAGTGTACAGTCATTTCAGCTTAATCTCTAGAAACAGTTGCATGAAAACAGTCCCTGTAGACAGCAAAGTTTTAAAAGGTATCCACTGGCTAACCTGGGAACCACAAAGCACTGGTTGAGAAGTTCCCACACTGGTTCTACTGGAACCAGGGGGAAAAGGGAGAAAATAAAAAAGATTATGATGTTTCTTCTGTTTTCATCCTAACTACTACAACACAAACATTTATTGTCTCCCAAGTTATATTTCTCTGTCCTATTTATTGTTAAGCATTCCTTTGTAGAACTCTGAGGAGATCTAATTGATCCACAGGGCTGCAACTCAAAGCCTTAACCTGATTTTAGACAGAATGAAACTGAGCGTATGCACACATACACCAACACATCCACAATGGGAAAACAACAGTCATTTCATTAGCCCCTCATTTTAATATTTATTGTATCTCCTCTCCCTGGATGTCTGCGCAAATCTGTTCTCAATCGCTCCATCTCGTCACCTCTTCATTCCTTCCAATTTATTTCACAGTCAATCACTCCTTCTCCATCTCTCTCCCGCCTGCAGGGGCACCTCCCCCTCCTCCCCCTCACACACATAATGTCACCTGTCACCATGCTCCTCTCCAGGTGAAGCAGAGATACCAGCTGGGATCTAAACAGAAGGGAAGGCAGACTCAGCCTCTGCATGCCCATGTGTGCTTGCATATGCGGGGAGATAAGGCGAGCAGGCAGAAGGAGGAGCGTGGTGACAAGGACTGACAGCACAAAGGGAGAAGTACAGTGAATACTTGCTAAACCCTCGCACATAACCCATCCAGGCTTCCAGCAGAGTGAGATGCTCTTAAATCTCTGCCTTGCATTTGTGAAGCAGCATGAGAACAACGCAGCTTCACGGGGAGTTGGTTCATTTTGTTGGCACAGTGTGTTGACAAATAACATGGCACAGACTGGCTCTAAAATAGGAAACAGCTGGAGTTATGACATCACTGGCAGCAGAAAAATGAAAAGATTGTGCTTGTCCTTTTAAAATAAATGAAATAAAGGAAAATTCTTCTTATTTAAAACATCTAAATGACAAGAAGTCAGCTGGAGAAAACTCTTGGATAACACCCTCTGTGTTCAGCACGGCGAAACTAAAACTGCCATGAGGATCAGGAACCAGCAGATCCTTACAAACAATAGAATGTGGAGTTTAAAAGAGACGAGGGATTGGTCTAATGAAAAGAAAAAATGAAGCTGCCTTATGAGCAAAGTAGGAGCTAAACATCTGATCCATACCAAATATGTCTCTTGAGAGTCCTCCATCTTTATGGAGAGGAACTTCTGAGTGTTTTTTGTCTGACTGGAAGCAGCTGGGGGAAAAACACCCCACATGTCATCACCTTGTTAGGTTTTCCTTTGTTTTTAATGGCAAGTGTGTTATATGGTCTTGTTTGATTTTCACCAACTTAATATAGCTCCTTGGCTGCTAAATGCTTCATCAAGTCCACCAGCTGGTTTGATACTAAGCAGGAAGTGTACCGATGGTTGATTTTATCAGGGATTTTTTTTCTTTTTTTGTAAAAAGTATCTTGCAGTAGCTAGAAACCATGTTACTGCTGAGATTTGACCAAAATTGCAAAACTGCATCTGTAACACAAAAATAGCAGGAGGAGCTCCACAGAGATGAAGGAGCATCATGCAGAGCCTGGTAGTGATTCCTTATGGTTTTGTTGCTAAGAGCCCATAGTACATATGTCATTTAATCATGTTAATGTACATTCATGCAGCTTTACATTCTTAAATGCCTACAAACTGCACACTCCTTGTCTTTATTTCCTCTCTCTGTTTCACCAGCAAAAGAAAAAAACGGGGCATTGTTCCATGTCACTAACGTTTTTAAATTTAACTGGCAAAGATGTCAAATTTCAGTTTTTAGTCACGTGGCTGCCGCAGTGCCACAGTGCCGAAATTATGCTCATAACAACGCAGTCAAACAACACATCAGGACAGCATTCATAATAACAAAGACAGATGGACGCATCGGGACACCATGCTGAAAACACAGCCAAACGGGAGGAAGCACAGCGAGACGACCAAAGTAAAGCCGCAATGATACAGATGCCTTTTGTCAGCTCAGAACTCCACGTGGACAATCAGCCAAAATAGTAGCCCCAGGAGGTCAGCGTGACTTCAAAAAAAGAGTGTGACGTGGACACTCTGATGGACAGACCTCAATTCTTTTTCTCCAGCAAACAGGAGTAGCCTTACTTATCTCATACTGGGATTCTGAGCAGTCTGAAATATGCTTTTTTTTATTTAGCTCCTCCCCCTTTAAGCCAACCCTCAGCTTAAACCAAGTCTCTTCTGAGTGGCTGAGCCTACCAAACAGAGCGGGAGGTTTGACAGGCTGCTATGCCCATAGGGACAGTGTATGCCTGAAATTATCATATTGATAACCTCTCTCTGACATTAATATCCAAAATTAAAAGTGATGTTCTTGCAAGTTGAGCTCATTAATTACTTTTATCATTTTTAATATGAGCTTCCACCATTAATTCTTTTAAAAATGTCTTCATTTTTGATTGGGTCTAAACCTAATGAAGACACAGTTATAATGGTGGAAATGCACTGCACAGTTACGTAACAGTCAAATATTGATACAGCCAATGTATTGATTTTGTAAAGCACAGACAGCAATTGTTGTGCTGCCAGTAGTGACAAGAGATCAGAAAGCCCTCATACGTGTCATTACAGAGGATGATAATGATTGGTGCATTTATATTAGTTCATCTTCTTCTTGACTGGTTTGTTTCCTTCAAGCTTCTGTCTCTTTGTTTGATGAGATCCTGTCAACTGTGTATGCAATACCTCTCCTTCTCTTTGTAAAGTCATTTACCAGATAAATTAAATCACACACCCAACTGCATATACAGCATCTGAATCAAATAAATAGGTGATAAAGTGATAAAGCTTTGACAATGAGCCCAATTCTGTTCTCAGATTTCTGAAGAAGGCAGCAAGCAGAGCTGTAACCTTTACTGTAAGCAGACAGAAAATATCTGCATTACTGTTGTTGCGATGTGGCACAGTGCGGCTCTATATGTGAAGTCAGCAGCATGATGACGAAATTATGAAATATGAAAGCAGGCTGACGGTCGACAGCTGATACTATTTGTGTCCTAAACGCTGTCAAAGCGAATCATTGTGTCTGTGGGAGGATAGCACATCCATATGGACTGCATGCTGTGTGTGTTTGTGTGCGCACGTGTGCGTGTGTGTGTCAGAGAAGAGCAAGAGTGAGACTTATATTGATGTGTGAGCCTGCATGTGGTGAAAGAATTAATACTCTGGGGAGGCTCAGAGCTACAGAAGAGACATGTTTCAATTATCAGCCCCTCCTCCTTCACACACACACACACACACACACACACACACACACACACACACACACACACCAGTCAGTCTGAAACATATCACATTGCTTCGTTCTTCTCCGGACAGGTCAATAAAAATACTGGCAGATAATAACAACACATACTGATCAGTGACTGATATTCTTCAGCAGCATCTTTGCACCTCACTGCATTTTTACCCTTTTAGGTCAATAATACTCCGTTTTTCTTGGTAATATGAAGTTGGCTCTGTGTGTGTGTGTGTAGCTTCCTGGTAATATAAGCTATGGTAATCATAAGACAAATGGAAGACTTTGGAAAAACAAAACAAAACAACTTGACCTTGGTGAGCTAAAAGTTTTCTGTTGTTTTTCAGAAGCTCTCTTTTGTGTTTGCTGATGAAGTTTGATCAGAACTGTGCGGTGCCCATCCCTGTTCCCACTTCAACGGATACAGTTACCAGACCTGGTAAATTATTTAATGAGTCTACAACTTCCAATCACCCCACCTATTGAGCAGGTGGGTCCCGAAGACACAGTATCAGGTGCAGCATGAGGGTGAGGGTGGGTGTGTTGCCGTCAGCCTGTCTACCACAGATTCACTCATCTTGCAGGCTTATGTGTGTGTAATAGCTATGATGGGTACACTCCCCTAAAGCAAAATTCCACTATAAAATACTTGTTTTGTGATCTTTACTTGCAGTACAGTAGTAGAAAGATTTAAATAAAAACTCTTATAACAGGGAGAAGTATGACTGCGGGCTGTTTTCCATCCCAGACCTATGGAAGTTTCTGCAATTCAAACAAACAAACCAACAAACAATTTTTGCCATTCATAACTCCAAATTTTGCATTATTATCTTGAAATTTTGGCTAACTTGAAATTAGGGTTAGATTTAGGGTTAGTCTAAGACTGACTAACAGAAAAAAAGTATTTTCAGTGGCAGGAAACAAGCCTCATACATACAATACAATATGGCATACATCTCTATCTATTTCTATCTGTGATGGGTCTCTAGCCACACACACCAAAGGTGGAGAAGAAAAAATCCTATTTTTTAATTTAAATCATCACATCTGAGTGTTTATTCACTAAACATCAGATTCCAGCAGTGTTACAGCTACTTAAAAGAGCTTTTCACTATTGCCATCAACTGCAGCTAACAGAGGCTAATAGTAGCTAACAGTGACAAAAACAGCAGCGCTACCAACAGGTCAGCATATCCTGAACAGCTCACCTCAGTACGACTCTCATTGTTCAGAAGTGAATGTGTCGGACCCGTATTGGACTCCTTCCACAAAGTTTGACATCTTCGTCCACAGTAACTAAGGGTGGACAATTTTAACCTGGCATTGACAGCTGAGGTAAACAGCAGACTTACAACCTTCTACAGATAGGGAAAGAACTCTGGGCCGGCTCCAGATCCAGTCCTAACGGTATTAGAAACATGTTGGTTGGCAACATCTCTTTTGCTGACTAAAACATGTTTATCCTATAACAGCCACAGTGGCTAGGATTCTGCACTTGAATTGGGAGTGAAAAATAAACGTAATTGAAAATTGAACTCAGTTCACAGCTTAAAGTTTTTACACATTGTTACTTTAAGAGCTAAAAAGGTAATTAGGGGATATTAGTGATTAAGGAGGATGTTGGGGAAGCTAACAGGGTCAACAAAACATAGGTTTGGCAGGAATGTGCAGATATGAGGTTTGAGTCCACCCCTCAATACTCATTTCACGTACTATTTATAGTTGGCTACAAATATTCTTTTATACACATTTTGAATATTTTGTTTTCAAAAAGCAGTCACCTCTTGTTGCATCACATCTTTATAAAAACATCAAGAGTTTGGAAATTGAGGAGACGAAAATTTGAAGTTTGACAAGTCAAAAGTTTTCCCACTTTTGTTTGATGTGAGATTTTAGCTGTTTAGTAGTTCAGGGCCTCCTCTGTCACATTTTTTTTGTTTGTTTGCTTGTTTCATAATACACCAGAAGGATTGCTGCTACAGCTCACCTGGTTGAACTGGTGTCTGATGTGCCAAAGGCTGAAGTCCTCATTGCTTGGGCCTGGTTTGAGTCTGCCCCAGATCATTTCCTGCGTGTCATTCTCCCCCTCGCTGTCCACTTTCCTGTTAACTGTCTGCCCTGTCCTGTCAAATGAAGGCTAAAATTCCAAAAGTAAAAATAAAAAAGAATAAACACCAAATGTTTTCACTGGATGACAGGTCTGAATTGTAGGTTAGTTTGAAATACGCAAAGACTTCCCAAAGAAGAAAAAGTCTGAATGGCAGCATATTTTGCTCTTAAATGTGCATTACACAGCTTTAATGGCGCCTTCAAAGATCCTCAATTGCCAGTGTGATGTGCACTAATACACAGACTCTGGCTTTTAAACTGTATGCTGATGATAATCCAGATGGTTGCTCTCCTCTTTAGACTGCAGGGCTCAGTGTCTATGATTTTCAAAAACAGTCAATTCTGGAAAAATTTGCCGTTGGTCACACAGCTTTCAGGACAGTTCTCCACTTTTTTCAGTCCATCTTACATGAACTCAGGGCCAAAAATGAGGGCCTATCTGGGTTTGTTTTTCCTTTTTGCACGGTTGAATTTTAATTTGCATCAGTAGATGAAACAACGAGCTGCACTGACAGTGCTTTTTAGAGGAGTTTCTGAGCCTGTGCAGTAATTTCCGCCACAGAATCATGTCAGTTTTAAATGCAGCACTATCTTAGATCCTTAAGATCACAGCCATGCTATTTTGGTTTTCAACCTTGTCGCTGTACCACCGATAACAATATCCTAAAATTCTCTTAATAATGAAAACGTGATTCCTAAATGATTAAACCACTTGCCCGTGCGTCCTGTCCCACAGAGGTGAAAGACTCAGCCTCTCTAGGATATTCTCATAGAGCCAGTCGTTTTACTAATTAACTGCATCAACTACAAAGTGTTCCACCAGGTGATTTTTTTTTTTACAGCTTTCACAGTTTTGGGGACATTTAGTGGTGGAATCAAATTCAAACTGAACATGTATTTTTTTCAAACAGCCAGTGTTTCTTAGTTTCAGTCATTTCTTTATACCATTTTTAGTTAAATATAAGTTTTAAACTATGTCACTGTGTTCAGTTTTTTACTGACATTTTAAAAACTGAGATAATTTCCTAAAACAGCAGACCTTGGAAGTTTTAAGTAAACATTACTCAGGTATCAAACAAGCATTAAACCAGATGAAACAACAACAGGAGAGAATAAAAGCACTGAGTAAATTCACATTTATCATTATCCAAATGAATATTTTTCAAACTGAGGCAGAGTGTGGCATAAAATATAAAAATGTCAGGCTCACTCTTTCAACAGGCACTCTGATATTGCTGAAAATGACTCAGAATGAGAAAACAACTACCAACAATATTGATCACGCAGTCATTCTACAGCAAATAATAAACTGAAGTGAGTCACCCACTGAAACAGCAGGTGCCCAGCTCCCTCACAGCGTGATTTAATTCAAACACCTGCATGTCAATAGCCAGAGAGAAAGGAGAGATAAAATGATGAGGTAGAGGTCCTGCAACAGTCGACCTACAGGAGGTACCAAACTGGAGCAAATAACAGCTGCTAAATGCAGAAAGGAAAAAATGCCAAGCATTGCTTTGTCCATGAAATGTCAGAATTTGCTTCTTTTTTTGTACTTTGTGCCCATGCATTAGGTATTTTTCATCTTAAACATCATACATACAGCATGGTGACTGAAAGAACCACGAGTGTACACGCATACGTCCATGCACACAGACCTCAGCTCTCCATCTGATGTTCATGTGATTTATTGATCAATTTACTGACTGACTTATTGACCCACCGAGTGACCGATGATGAGTATCATCAATCCCAAAGAGGCTCTGCACTGTCCTCAAGCTTGTACTCCAACCAACTCCAACCAATCAAAATCTCACCACTCAGAGCTCGATGCACTTGTGAGTTGTTTGCGTGTGACTACCAGCTCCTGTCTGAGATTATCAGAATTTTATGTTGAAACTGTTACACACATGTTGCAGCCTCCCGTCTCCTGCTGAATGATGTGTGTCTCTCCTTTCTTAAATTATATTTTGCACAGGGTTGCCCTTGTTTTCCAGCCCGCTATATTAAAAAAAAAAAACAGCCATAAAGGGAGAAACTTGTTCTTTCTGGGAGAATTAATGAGCACTGCCTTGCAAGGTGGTAGAAGTCACTTTGGGGAGGCTGGGCTTTCACTTTACAGTCTATTACCTCGGATTTAGACTCAGAGGCTGCTTTTTGTTGAGATCTGAGCTCCTAAACTGATTCATCAGCATGGAGGAAAACACACACACCGGCAGAATTACCAGCACAATCCCACTCTTTCGTTAGAATCGAGGATTATTACAGATTTGAAGTCACGAGTGAATCACATAAAGGACGTCTATTTCACGCACACACATTAATAATGACATATATAAACCACACGTTAAAAAGAATTTGATGACAGGGAGCAAAAGTCGCGGTGGGAGACGTGATGCCAAGTGACACTTGCTGTCTGCAGGATTTCTGCTGCGCGCTAAAAGCGAAGCGTCTCCTCCACAGGCAGCTTCCACAGCTGCAATTACATAACTTCACTCCGAAACTCAGCTCTCGGCAAAAGTGAGAGGGAATGAGCCAACGAGGTCCGCGAAGAAAGAAAAAAAAAATTGGTTAAAATATAAATCAAGCCAACAAGTAGCCGGTAGAGGAGATGCCGCGCGTTAATTCAACTTAAGACGCGTTTTTGCTTTTGCAACCTGCAGAAAAGCCGCCTTTTTTAAATGCCCGATTACAGAAAATAATCATTCGATGTTGATCTTACCTGCATGCTTTCCTGTGTTGTAACGGCGACAATGATAGCTGATTTTTGCAGAGTGTGTCCTCTCTGCGCGGATTCTCAACCTCCGACTGCCGCTGCTCTGGATGCAAAGGAATGCACGCGCGCGCGCGCGCGCGCGCGCACACACACACACACACACACACACACACACACACACAGAGAGAGAGAGAGAGAGAGAGAGAGCGAGAGAGATCCACGGAAGAGGCGGGGGGTGGGGTAAGGGGTGCAGCTGGAGGATGGAGGAAACAAGTGGACTTACAGCCTGATGATGTGAAGTCAACAGGCTGGCCGTGGGTTTAATTCCGCTGGGATGTTGATGTTGTCTGAAATAGCATACGCAGAATATTTAAGACACATTCTGTGATGCACTTTTGTTCATGCTTTTTCCTTTCGAGCTGATAGTATCGCTGCTGCAATACTGATTTTACGCTCTAACTAATGGTTTCTTTACATGTTCATGTTTTTTTTAGAAGACTTTAATTAACTTTTTTTGGTTGCCAGGTCCCTCCAGAGGACTGAATATTACACTTCAGTCAGTGTGCTACAATATGTTATACTCAGTTCAGTCTAGTTTAATTATATAGCACCAAATCACATCTGCATTGTCTCAATGCACTTTTACTACAATAATACAGAGAGAACCCTTAAAATCAGCCTCTTTGAGCAAACACTTGGCGACAGTGAGGGCATCTACCGCAATGTACAGTGCTGCTTTCAGCGGATAAATAATGGGTTAATAAAAATGTTTGAGAGGCCAGGGAAAGCCTAATAAATTAGCAGCTAAAACAATATTTATAGCTGCAGTGCTTATTATTGTAAGAGCACTTAATTGAGAATTTATTAGAATTGTATCTGCAGATTCTTAAGCAAATGGTATGCTGATTTGCCAGTTCTTCTCAACAAAATCATCATAAAAGAGCAGTTTTGTCAATTAAAACAAATTATTAACTAACCATTTTTAGCTGAGTGCCTTATGAAGAATTGGTGCCAAGTTCTCTCTTGCTCTCTAATAACATAATGGATTATACTGAGAGTCACAACAGCGCATGAATACAGCAAAAGGACACATCAGTTTCTGTCGTTTCATTCGTCTCTTTTCTGTCTTATCATCATCGCTGCAGCCAGTTTATGGGTACCAAGTTAAGAGAAGGGTGTGTGTGTGTGTGTGTGTGTGTGTGTGTGTGTGTGTGTGTGTGTGTGTGAGTGAGAATTACGTGATTGTCATGAGAGTTATTGGTACAGAAATGCAATTAAAGCCCTGGTGGAGAATCAGTGTGTGCTCAGTGAGGAACTGAATCAATTCTGGCGACCTTGGTTCTCTGAAGCTGCCCGAAGCAGAGAGAGAGCGCTTGAGAGAGCCAGAAAGATGGAGACTGTAACGAGATGCTAAATAGCAATCAAGCCAGGTCAAGCATCCTCAGACATCACGCTGATTGCATAATGAACAGCCAAGAAATGTAAATAGCCCGAAGGATGAATGAGGAAAGGCCATCTGTGTAATAAAAGTGCCACCAAAGCTAAAGACACGATTCCACGTGCTGGCAGAGGCTCACGGCAGCACGAGAAACCTTCCTGTGCAAACACACATTCACAATGAGTTTAGTTCTCATTTTGCTCACTGTATATTTAAGAGGTATTGAATTGAGGCTTGCACAAATGTTATAGCTGGTGTACAAAAGCTTTAGTTCACTCGCTCAGTTATTTCTTAGAAATCTTTTCCCTCAAAAACAGAAACACATACTCGTGACCACTTTACTGGGTACACCTGATCAACTGCTCTTTAATGCAAACATCTTATCAGCCAATCATGTGGCAGCAAATTAATACACCTCTCTCTAAGGTTTACAGAGAATGATTTGAAAATATCCAGTGAGCCGCAGTTCTCTCAGTAAAAGTGCTGCAGTGATGCCAGAGGTCAGAGGAGAATGAATGGCTTTGAGCTGATAGGAAACCAGCTCAAAAGTATGCAGAAGATCATCTCTTTTGCATACTGTGGTCTTTTAATACCACCCGAGAGTTGTTTAAATGGCACAGCCTGCCTGAGGATTGTTGCTGACCATGTCCATCCGTTTACAACAACAGAGCAACCATCTTTAGATGGCTGCTTCCAGCAGGATGGCGCACTATGTTACAGCTTAGATCATCATGTCCTCCACAGCCATCAGATTGCATTCCAGTAGAGCACCTTTGTGATGTGGTCAAACAGGAGATTTGCATCAGTGCAGTGCAGCCAATAACGCAGCAACTGTGTGACGGTAAAATGTCAATATGGACCAAAATCTCTGAGAAATGTTTCCCGCACCTTGTTGAATCTATGCCATGAAGAATTAAGGCAGATCTGAAGGTAAACAAGAGCCCAACATGGTACAAGAAAGGTGACTACTGAAACGTCTGGCGAGTGTTGAATTTTATAAACTAGAGCCAGTCAAAATGTGGGCCATTTGGTCAATATGTGGGCCAGTGGGATGAGGGATAAAAATGATGTGCAGTCCCACATAAACTGGGACACTTGGACACTTACCTGATGATGGCAGACTCATTGAACTTTCAAACTTCTCTCAAGTGTCTACGACACTTACAGACCAAGATTGCTCATTTCATCGAGTGCTGTGCAGCTGTTACTGCCTCAAGTTTGGGGATTTTGTTTTTCAGGTGAAAAGAACAAACAGGCTATGGTTTGACATTTTATATCAATAAACATTAAAGGAAAATACTTTGGCAGACACTCTCTTGAACACAGCAAGGGAAGCAGTGTAGCCTCCAATTAAAGTAACACAAGCCTGAATCTGCATCATTTTTGGAGTGATGTGAGCCCCGGGTGTTATCTCAGCATGGAAAACTAAACTGGCATGGACATAATTTAATGGTAAATCCATGCCTCGGTTATTTCTATTAAAATCCTTGTGTAAAGTATCCTGCATCCCATCACATAGAGTTTAACTTAACAGGAGGATTAAACAGCCCAGAAGGTTTGAACAAACTGCCTTTAATGTTGGGAGCGTCTCTGATAAACAACTGATATGACCAGATAAAGCAGACAAAAACGACCTTGCCTCGAGCGCAGCTCAGAAGCTCTCAGTCATATCAAAAGATCGTTTTTCAGCAGGTGAAACATTTTCCATTTTGTCAACTTTAAATCAGATTTACCCAAAAAATGCACACAGAGGAGGGGTTTCTGGCACAACTTTACCTACACCAAGGTGCATGGAGAAGAAAGTGTGAAGAGGCTAAAGCAAGACTGTCGAATTTATTTTACATCGTGGGCCACATACAGCCCAAAGTTAAAGAAGTTTAACTTTACATTTAATCTCTGTGATATCTTAAAGTGGTATTTCAAAAGTATATCATTTTTTGTTCATGACAAAAAAAAATAGTAATGGTAAAAGGACTCAAAGCATTTTATATGAAAGAGTTAAAGCATCAGCCACACTTGCTGTATATAGAACAGCAACCATTGTTTGGCAAGCTGAAACAATAACAAAGTTATTCTATTTACATCCAGTGTTGGTGGAGGTTTGCCTTTCTCAGGTAAGCTTTATTAACTTATTTCAATATTTAGTGCTGCTTTGCATGTGCCGTTTGTGGTTTGTTATTAAGGATATAACTTAAAATTCTCCAGTTAAAAAAAGTACATTGATTTCGTAAGATGATGTTATACTTTATTTTTAATGGGCGCGATGGTTGGATGGTCATGAAATGTTGAGAGGGTTGTTGGTAATGCCTCATGATTCATGAACAGAGTAACAAATGATGAAGCATTTTTTAATGAATTCAAAGTTAATTATGAAGAAAGTGAAAGTGTTTTACAAATATTTACGCATTAATCATTATGATGCATTAGCATCTCGAAGACTGATGTCTACTAACTCAGTGTTATCTACCACACAGTCCTCATTTCAGTTTTTTAGAAACTCCTCACTGACACTTCATCACCATGTGTTTAGGTTTCTTTTCTTTTATGTCACATCCTGTTTTATTTTGTAATCTTGGGTTTTCATGCATGCCGCTGAGTTTTACTTTCACATGTTGCCGTTTTTCCTGCCAGTTTTTCTGCACCACCTGTTTCCAACCAGTTATTCACTCTCCCAAATATATATACTCTCCCATTTCCCTCTGTCAGTTGCCAGATTGTCTTTGTACTCCAAGTAGGCAAGCTTTCCAGGGATTTCCTTATGATTTGTTTACAAGATGATATTTACTGTGTCTTTCAGAGATTTTTTTTCCCCCTCTTGTATTTTGGCTCCATGTTACTCATTATTCTCTGTATGACTTTCGCCTGTTTGTTGGAATTCAGCTTTTTGTTTATTTACAGAGCAGGACTTTATCAAACAGATTACTTTCTTTTTACATCCTTTCTCTGGCAGGGAAACTCAAGCAGATTTGACACCGTATAAAGATGAAAATTAGTCAATGTCACAGTAATGCAATATTTATGTTTTGTGTCACGTGCACAGGCAAAACATTAATGCTTGTGGTGAACAAGCATCCCACTATCATATTTCTGTCTTGTCACGTGATGCAAAAAAAGAAAAAAGAAATCCTACTTGTAAATACTTTTAGCCCTTTTTCATTTGTACCTACTCAGCTTAACTTGAGCTTTTTATAAAAACTTTTTAGGGTTTTAAATTAGGTGGTAGGGTAGAACCTGCTACTAGGTACTTTTTTTAGCACCAACTCGACAGGGTTTCCAAGCGATCTGAATGGATCTGAAAATGTGACATCAGCAGATGATTGGCTAGTCAGTGGCTCGTCATGAGAGGGAAACGGCAGCAAAAACACCAACACCGTGTTTCTCAAGTCTGACAAAAAGCCATACACTGAGCAGCACGTATACCATATATTCAATTACCTCCATTATTGTGTTGTGTTTGTGTTGCACACAAATGACGTCACGGACTTTCACTATCACGCCATTACTTTTGCTATCACAACCCCACGCACATTGAGGTGGTACTCAAATGTAATGGAAAAGCAAGCAAAACCAGAGTACTTGTGGAAAAGAGGCTTTTGCAAATATTCTGGAGTGGAAAGGTCAGAGGGTCAGCAGAAAGGTATAACTCTGGTAGTTATACTGTTACCTCTAAATTAGTTTTGACAAAGCGCATCTTTTCTTGTCAGCTCACGTTATCTCAGTTATTTCTTCTCCATATTTCCTTTGCCTCACTAGCTTTGCGTAACACAGAGACACAACTGCATACTGTGTTCACAGCGGGTGACCCACAAATAACCTCCTGTTCTATAACTAGCGAGCATTATTTAGAGGCCAGCGGAGGAAAACAGCAGATTAATATTTGAGTGACAGAGTGAGTGAACACTTTTACAAGAAGTCTGCTTTATTTTACTCAATCGTCCAAGTTCAAGATCTTATTCTCTAAAATACACTTTCAGCACTTGGTTTGGCTTCCCTTCAGCAAGAAAGAATGGCAGTTATTGGAGAAAACGGCTCAGTCGGACAAACAATCAGTGAAAAAAGGTCAGCTACAGCTGAACTCCAGCATCTCGCACCACACAGTGATGGAAGCGTGATGGAAAGCACTCTTGCTGAAGATCGACAGCTGCTCTCTGATCCCTGTGGGGGGTGTTGGGTGGGCTATCTGATGGTTCAGTCAAGCTGTTTCAATCTATTGCTGGTCCCCCCCCCCCAAGGACACCCATAGTCTTTGCTGAAAAGAGGAAAATGCATCAGACACACAGAGATCATCTCCTGTGAGAGGAGTGCACAGATGTGGAGGCAAAGCTGGGAATTCTTGCAGGAGAGATGAGATATGGGGCCACAGACTGCATGAAAGCAAGACGTAGCTTCCAGGTCTGAAAAGGGAAGCCTATGCACATGTGCCTTTGACCTGCAGCCTTTCTAACGGCCAGCAGGGGGCAAATTTTGAGGTTGTGAAAGGATGGAGTAATTTTCTTCCTTAGGTTGTTTTGTTTTTGCAGAAGCATTCATAGAAATCTGTTTTATATAATAAAAAAGTGTGGACTTCTGTACTTTAAGCATATATTCCTCAATCTTTTCTATTTTATTATCTAGTGGCTCCTTCTGGAGTCCTGAATTAAAAGCACCAGAAACATTATGCCCTTATAACAATTTGTTTTTAAGGCTTGTTTTTAAGACTAATATGGAGACACATCAAGCCCTTCGGTTCTTGTGGTCATGGCAGTGGTGGTTGTAGCCTCAGTGAACATTAGAAACATCAGAAACAGCATCACTGTTCCCAGACTCTTAAAAAATAACATTTCAGCATCATGTGAAAAATTTCTTCAATGATTCACGTCATGTCTCCGCTCATCAAAAATTCAGTGACTCATTATATCCCGTGGACTCCCTTTGAACCACCTTTAAACTCATCTAAATCTTTTGCAGTGGCCAATTATTTATTTTTTAAACAAAATCCACTGAGACCAGCTCAGCATGTTTACAGCTCACAGAGGACACTAATTGCTTAATTGCATCATGCGGTACAACGGCATTAAAGCAACAGCGTGTATTTTTTGTTGTTTAATTAGATTGTCCCTTTAATTTTTTAATTTATGTGTCATTGGGGTTGTAGCAGAATTTCCCAAGGGGGAACATAGTCTTTGGTCAGTTAGTCTGTTTTATTCTGAGTTTAGGTCATTTCAGTTTTCTGGCATTTCTCACTACTATAGTTAAAAGAAGGCTTATGTTTTCCTCTTTAGTCACTTAAATCTGGCCGCATGGCTCTGTGCAGGGACCGCCTCTACTTTTCACAAATGCAAGGCAGCAACATCAGCAGCAAGTCTACAGCAAGACAGAACAAAACAGGCATCAGTGAAAACAGATAAGACACTGATTGACTCAAAAATGGCATGCATACCATGAATATGGGAGTGGAGGTGGGTTACTAAGCAGCTTGCAAGGGATAAATATGCTTATAGTGAACATCAACCAGGTGAGGGTGATACTACCATTTTATTTTATAAACTCAAGGTTTCATCACAGAGAGAACACACTGGGAAACACAGTCAGCTTTTATAAGCGCAGTTAAATGCTAACATTTTTACACAAGGGTTATTTGGCTTTTGAGCATTTTTGCTCGAATGAGATAAAATTAGATCCCTGACATTTTTCAGACATCAACGAGACAATTCCATAGCAGATTAGCCCCAGAGTCCCCCCCCCTCCGCCACCTTCTGCTACTGTAAACTAATGTGCATGAATGTACGCCGTGCCTGTCGGCTTAAAGCCCGTCAATGTGAAGGCAGGAAAAGCTGGTGGATGGGGCTTGATGATCAAAGCACTGTAAATCCTGCCTGCTGCTGGTGGAGTGGGAGAGCGGAGATTCCCCAAGAAAGAGCCTCACAGCTGGAATCATACAGCTGGTAATTTTCCTTCACCTTTGAAAGAAGCTGAAGAAAAAGAAAAACACACACACACACACACACACACACACACACACCAGCAGCAGCCCGAGAATAATTTGCCCCTCAGAAGGATTTCATGTTTCTATGGAGAAGAATGTCTATTTTTAGGAGTGGTATAAATAGATCTTTCTGTAGCTCCAAAGCTTGGATTCTTGTGTGAATATCCCCCCGAGCCTTTACTGTATATAATTTCTCTTATTCATGTGTCTCTATGGACATTTTTTTATATAACACAGCCATAGATTTATCTGCCTTCCTCCTGAGCAAGTGTGTGTGTGTGAGTGTGAATGACAGTCAGAAACATGAACAGTTAGCGGGGAAGTGCAGACAATGAAGTGTAATTTGTCTCAGTGACATTAGTGCTGAGCTGTATGGTCTCAGTGCCTGAGTGCAATAGGCATCAGGTTGTCACATTCAATGAGATACACTTTCCAAAGCCCTCCTAGGACAAGTAAAATCACCAAAAGCTGAGAGGTAACATCCTTCCTCACAGAGGAACACCACTGGAGCTGATCAAACTAAAAGGCAGTCTTCACTGATGTCCCGGGTACAACATTCGCTTCATCGCCAGGCTTTGGGAAGTGGACACAGAGAAGCAGAAGGACTACAATGACTTTGGGTGGAGGCGAGATGGGGGTGAAACAAGGAGCAACTTTGTAGCCGTGGAAACAGTTGCTAAGGAGCGAACCGAGGCTTTCCCAGACAGAGAAGAAACAGAGATGTGATTGTGATGGGAAACAAGGTGCAGTAAGGCACTTTCCTATATTACTAAATTGTACAGGGTACAAATCTCCAACAGAGTAGCGCCTAAATATTAATTTCACTGTTCTATGGATTTAGCTTTTTTAAAAATAAATCATGACAACCATGAAGCCTAAGTTAATGCTTGATACATGTCTTATTGTACTGAAAAAGACAATAAAAGGAGAAGAACTCAATGAAGCTCGGAGATTTCCTACTCAAATATTAGCTCAACATGATTTGAACAGATGCTGATCCATCATATAAGGTCATTGAGATAGCTGCCTCTTCTCCTGGTGACAAGAGTCAGTGTATAGTCTGGATAAACACCTAGTGTGGAAGGACAAAATCCCCTTTAACACAAAGAAACCTCCAGCAGAACCAGGCTCAGACATCTGATGTGACTGGTTGGGGCAAGAGATAAAAGGAGAGGACGTGCAAGGATAAAGACAAAACAAACTAGACAGAAGGTAATGACATGAAGCAGTGGCCTATAAACATATGGTGAGTGAAAAGAGGGGAGCAGAGAAGAAATATTTAGTGCATAATGGAGATTCCCACAGCCTCACCCCATAGCAGCAATAAATAAGGTATACTTTATGGCTAGCTAGTCCAACCCTATGATTTAATAGTGACTATCAGCAACAACTTGCAGTTGAAGAATACACATTTTTCCTTTTGTACTGGCTTTAAAAACACTTAATTTTTAGAAGAAGGATTAAAGGATTTAACAGTCGGTCTATGGCAATCAGTTTTTTAAATACTAAATCAGAACAGACACTAATACAGAAGTTTTTTTTCTGAGGACTAACTAATTAATAACTTTATTAGGCTCTAATATTGAAATTTATTCAGTGTTTTCCCAGGATTAAGATGCACTTTTTAGCAGTGTCTGTAAATCACATAAAAGGCATCAGATTAGGCGAGAAATGTGTCATCACAAACCTGAAAACAGGGCTGCGTTTTTAGATAAAGGATAATAATTGTCTTCAGTGCACTCTGATATGTGCAAATGAAGAGGAAATATGCACCAGAGCCTGCATGCTAGTTCAGGCAGGCAGCTTGAGCAACACTGCATCATACACATGCAACATCACACCTCTTCTCACATCACATATCAAACAGTTCAATTCAATTTTAATTCAGAAGCGTTATTTCAAAGGGGTTTGTACTGTGCGGCAGCCTACAATATTAAAGAGAGAGATCCAATGATTAGAGGATCCCCTATGAAAAAGCACTTGATGATGGTGGAGAGGAAGAATTCGCTTTTGAGGAGACCTCCAGGAGAACCAGGCTCAAAAGCTACTCTATTTATTTAATTTATAGCTTACACTACTGCTACTATTATACATAGGTTAGATTTTTTTATGCACTATACTTTCAAAAGTATTTTTTCATCGGACTTCAGATGCATATGAATTTCAGTAACATTCTTACTTCATAGGGTTTAATATGATGTCGGCCCACCCGTTTGCAGCTAAAACAGCTTCAACTCTTCTGGGAAGGCTTTTCACACGGGTTAGGAGTCTGTTTGTTGGAATTTTGACCATTCTTCCTGTAGTGCACTTGTGAAGTCAAACACTTAGAACGGACAAGAAGGTCTGGCTCCACTTTAATTCATCCCAACGGTGTATATCTGTTTGAGGTCAGGGCTCTGTGCACGCCAGTCAAGTTCTTACACCAAACTGAGTCCTCCTGAACCCCAAACAATAATCCCCCCTCCATCAAACTTTACATTTGGCACAGTGCAGTCAGAGAAGTACCGCTGTGCTGGCAACCACCAAAACCCAAACTTGGTGAGCTTTACACACCTGCATCCAACGCTTTGCATTGCACTTGGTGATGTGAGGCTTGGCCATGGAAACCCATTCATTACACTATCTACACACTGTTCTTGAGCTAATCTGAAAGCCAGATGAAGTTTGGAGGTCTTTAGCGATTGGCTCTGCAGAAAGTTGGCGACCTCTGCACATTATATACCTCAGCCTCTGCTGATCCCGCTCTGTGATTTTATGTGGCCTATGACTTCATGGCTGAGTTGCTATCATTTCCAATCGCTTCCACTTTGTTCTAATACCACTAACAGTTGACTGTGGAATATTTAGCAGCGAGGAAATTTCATGACTGGACATGTTGCACAGGTGGCATCCTGCGACAGTCACTGAGCTCCTGCGAGTGACCTATTCTTTCACAAATGTTTGTAGAAGCAGTCTGCAAGCCTAGATGTTTGATTCCATACACCTGTGGTCGTGGAAGCGAACACCTAAATTCAATGATTTGGATGAGTGAGTGAATACTTTTGGTATTCACTTAGTAAGTAAGTAAGTAAGTAAGTAAGTAAACTTTATTTATTAAGCGCTTTTCGCAGACAGGCAATCACAAAGCGCTGTACACAAATATTAAAATATTAAAATAAACAATAAAATCAATAGACATTATATACAATGTAAAAGATCAAATGTAAATAATGTAAAAAAAAATAAAATAAAATATGTAGATCAACAAAAGGCTTGTTTGAACAGAAGAGTTTTTAACTGTTTTTTAAAAGAATCCACAGAGTCAAGCAAACGTAATTGTAGTGGTAAACTGTTCCACAGCCTTGGTGCAACAGACTGAAAGGCTCTGTCCCCTTTTGTCTTCAATCGGGGACAATTCAATAGTTCTTCTTTTACACTAAGGTGAGGGGGAAACAGTGTTTCAGTTCTCCTGTATGCCCCGTAAATGTGGCAAACTAACAATAGAAAATCTTTGAATCTTGAAATCACAAGGACAGGTAGTTGGTGTGTGAGAGGAAAGGATAGAGGGGAGATCTGCATAAAGATATCCCAGAAACAAACAGGAACACACCCTTTCAATATGAAGGGCTATTTAGCTGCAAAGCTTCACATCTCTCTCTTGCTCTTTGAACCTCTCCACCATGCCAGTAGGCTCTGTGTGTATATTTATTCATCACTTTATCCACCGAGTGTTAGGATTCCAGCAGAATCCAGCTCATCTCCCTCTCTCTTCGCTCTCAGGTGGAGTTGGCTACAGGTCTGGTTTTGCTCCTGCCTCCTCCTCTCAGTCAGCACACTGGTCTCCCATCTACTCATTACTCTTGGATTCAAAAGGCCAGCTTAAACCTCCACTCTCTGTCAGTTTGTCGTCACCTTTGTGGTGGTTATGAGACTCACTCCCTCTGAGTAACTTACCTCCCAAGTGATCTGACTTTGCAGTTCTTGTTCACCTGCCAGTGGTGAGCTAAGGCTGGATCAAGATTGGAGCTTTCACACCAAGAAAACTGAGCACTTTCTTATAAGGATTTATCAAAAAACACTAAGCTGTCAAGGAAAATCCAATCCCCTGCTCAGTCTCTGTGCAGCAATGCTTACCAGAGTGAAACTTACCTGAATCCTGATTTAATTCTTGCTTACGTAGTTATGTACTTTAATCATTTGGGTCCATACATTCGTACAAATAACCCACTTATTCCAAAACCTGATGACTTGTCTGAAAATGTATAAACACGCCAGTTATTTAAAAATTCACTAAGTAAAAGCTTTTTTGAGTAAAATTTTGAGGTCACATGAACACGTGTTGGGCTCTTCTCGTGATTGCTCATTTCTATTCAGTTCTGTTCCCACTTTGTGTCCAAACAGGAATGTGAATGTGTGTTTTCTTTCTGTGCTTTAGTTTCTATATTTAAAATGAGGAAATAAGCTAAGCTTAGAAACACATAACTGTCATGGTGAACACAGTAAGAGCAAACAACCGCATTAATTATTTGTTCCACCTGAACTTCTTACACCCAGATGTGGCTCCTGAGCCTCTGCGGGCATCTTCCTCCCCATCTGCATCGCCTCTTCTTCTCCCTTGCTGCTGTGAAATCTGAGTGACAGAAAACAGGGACAAAGAGGACATCCCATTAATATGCTAATCCATGCGGGGATGACTTCAACACGCCGAGCATAGTCAGAAATACACATATGTCAGCTATGAGGCATACTGTGCAAAATCAGGGCTCAGGGAGGAGGAAGAGGAGGTGGATACGCATTTACTGTGGATGGGGTGCATAAAAAGCTAAATTGGTGGGTTTGTGGGGATCCCCACATCCGCACATCCACACATTTATCCCACTGAATAACATCTGAAATACTGAAGAGAGGAGTCTGAAGCAAGGCACACTGTGGATTGTGTGTGACTGGCATGTCTCTGCCATGTGCGGCCTTGTTTGCTCTTTGCTGGCATCAATAATCCATGCGACCTGCTCTTATACACAGACGGATGAGCACTGGGGGCTTATATAAGAGTCAGGTCTAAGAGTCGGGACTGACCCTCCGGGACCTGACTGGCTGACAAGAGAAGTGCAAACCACGACAACATAAATCTGTTTACTGGACAGACTTTCATCTGTTCTGCAGCACTCGCACTTTATACAGGCGATATTTTCAGAGAGAATCCACTGTATGGCTTGACACTTTAAATCCACCAGCGGTTTGTTTCGTTGCTGCTGATAAGGCCGATAGTGGTGTGAAATGGGTTTGAAAGATGCTGCCGGCATCTCCTGACCGAGAACAACCTGCTCTCTTCTCTGTCTCAGTAAATGTACCGCGTCACTGTCAGTAGACTCCCCCTGCCTCGCAGAAGAAGACAGAGATAGACAGCCAGGCAGAGTCTTTCATCCCATTCCCCTTATCTTCCTGGCCAAAATCCCCTGCCTCCAGAAAGCAATTTAAAGGCCAGACAGAGGAGAGGGAGCGAGTCAGAGCGATGCAGGAACGCAACCTCATGATAAACCAGCAGGCATCTGGTTCACTTGAATACAACAGTCCACATCCTGAAGAAGCGAAAGCCTACTACAGTAAAAATGCATAAAAATATTCAACAGTGAAATACAATTACATCTGAGCACCATCTATTAACAAATATAGACATGTTACAAACAATATAAACATTTGATTATGGTTTTGAGTGTATTTCTGGTAATAAAGACGTGTTTCTGAACTTACATGATAATATTAAGACCAAGATCTAATATCGACAGGCTGACCGGGAGCAGGTCCAAAGGTTCAGCCACAGACCTGTGTGAGATATGATTCCTCAAACTTTTCTTTGTGAAGAGCGACACTGATTAATCTCTGACAGTGGCCCTGCAGGAGCCTGTGATCTGTCAAGCCCCCTTAATGGGTTGACATTTGGGGGAGGTGCTTATTTGCTGATGATCAATACCTGACTCATGTCCATACAGATTAGCACAAAGACCAGAAATGGAGGAATCAGCTAGTTTGGCTGAATCCCAAAAGATAATCTTCTACAGGCAGAGTTGGCAAGTAGAAATACAAATACTACTATTAAAAATACTTTAGTAAAAGTTGAAGTACTGATTCAACTACTTAACTCAAGTAAAAGTAAAACAATACAGGCTCTGAAATGTACTCAAAGTAAGAAAGTAAAAAGTAGTTCTTTGGAGGACGTTTCTATTTTTATGCAACGCTAACTGAACCTTGTGCTGTATTAACATAATAATAAATAATATCAGTAGATTCTAATTATACTCAGCTTGACTCTGACAATGAAATCACAGCTACTGTGCACCAGTTACACATTGTTCTTTACTTTAAACCCATCACAGTACAGCAAACTAACCTCTTTATCCTGCACTAACATGCAGCCTTTAAATAACACAGTTAGTCTATCTCAGTTTGCTATGCAGCATGTTTCACAATATGAAAAAAAAAAAAAAGATCCCATGTTCAGACACAACATCTGATTTTAAAACATGAGGACTTACATGTGAGCTTTCCTTACCTTTAATTCTAACCTCTCTTCTTCCTCTCCTGTCTTTCTTATCTTTCTCCATTTCTGAGTTTCTATGCTCCATCCTCTGGTGAGTAATAAACGAACAGGACTGCCTTTCATGTGTTTAGGCTCAGATCAGTTTGATGTTTGGAGGCTGGAAGTATTTGTATTTGTACTTTTACTTCCCGCCTCAGTCTACAGGTTGGTGTCACTGTGAAACAAAACTGGATTTTGCACTTGTTTCTTGTGTTGGCCATATACTGTTATATACCAGCACTTGTTTCAGTTTCAGGTGACTTCTCTGATACTTGTTTATCATGTTGCTTTGAAAACTCCAAGCTCTGCTGCTAATTTGCATACAGTTTATTCAAATGTTAGTGATGGGGGATGGCATGTAATTAATTAATCAAATTTGATTACTAAAACAGAATAAATGAGATAATTGTTGTCAGACATTCTGTTTATAATAACGCTCTCACTTTGCCTTTTAGTCCTCACTCCCAGGCTGCCACATGTCTCAATTCATATTCATGTATTTATTTTTTTCAGCTGAATTATGATTAAAGTTCTTTAAATCCATTAGAGTGATAAACTCTGTGTGTAAAGTACATGATAGCATCACACAGTGGCTGCAGATTTGCTGGTTGCACATCCATGATGCAAATCTCCACTTTGGCCACTGTGGAGGCCATTTGAGGAAAGTGAATTCACTGGCAAGTTTGAGAAACCAGTTTGAGATTATGTGACGTTGCATATCATCCTTAAGCAGAAGTTGAGACTCGTCAGACCAGGCAACGGTTTTCCAATCTTCTGTCTCAGCTTCCTGTCCTTTGCTAGCAGGACAGTCACCCGGTGTGGTGTTCTGCTGCTGTAGTTAATCTGCTTCAAGGTTTGATGTGTTGTGCACACAGAGATGCTCTTCTGTATAGCTTATTGTAGCAGTTGGTTATTTGAGTTACTGTTGTCTTCCTAGGAAACAGTAACTCATATGACCTTGGAGCGAGTTGTGTGGGAAATTCCCAGTAGCAGTTTCTGAAATAACCAGCACAACTACAACCACAACACGTCCACTTAAATCACATTTTCTTCCCCCTCAGATCCTCAGTTGAAGTTCAGCAGGTCATCCAAACCCCGTCTGGATGACTAAATCCATTCAGTTGCTGTGATGTGGTAGGCTGATTAAATACTTGTGTTAACAAGCAGTTGAACAGCTGTACCTAACAAAGTGGCTGTCGAGAGCGTATAAATAATCCCAGTGTTTATATGAAATGTTCCTCTGAGTTGTGCTGCCTCGAGCTGCTTAAATAAGAAGATTTTAAAAAGTATTGGCTCAGATAATAAGCGGTTCACTGTGCTTGTTAAGACAAATAATCAGTGTTGAAGACTGGGTGGTAATTATCACCTTCTGGATTATATCTGTTAAGAACACAATCTACGGTAACTGTAATCTA
Source organism: Mchenga conophoros (assembly GCF_057382185.1). Classification (NCBI taxonomy): domain Eukaryota; kingdom Metazoa; phylum Chordata; class Actinopteri; order Cichliformes; family Cichlidae; genus Mchenga; species Mchenga conophoros. Next base: position 27,752,803 of record NC_140537.1, on the reverse strand, counting down.
ATTAGATAGACGAAAACAAAAACGATTTCCAACAATATCAAGTCAGCACGACACAAAAGTCACACACTCGCTGTGGAGCTCTGAGTCACAGACAGATTATCTGAGTGGCCTGATTTTGTCAAAGTCGGCTCTGTCCATTAAGCAGAACTCAGACACACAGCTCTGACATTATTATAAAGCACGGCTGATAACGCCGTTTAAAATTGTGGCCAATTCAGGCGTGGAAACCCCAATCAGGCTGAACCCTCCTTGCTCTCTTCCAGGACGTGATTAATCTTAACCTGGATGGCAGTGCTTAATTAAATATTGAGGCAGCTTAAATGGCTGCGCTGTCGCTTTGTTTTATCGGTCACTTCCTAAAATGACAGTCCCATCTTTTCCCTCGCTCCTCTGCATCTGGAGACAACACACTTCTGCTCTTATCTGAAGCACTGGCTCTATCAGGTAGACACAATGTACTTTAGGAAGTAAAATAATGCGAGCACAGCTGCACGCACGGCTCTGTGGAACATTTCATTAGAGGGTAAAAAGCTGGTGAGTGCTGGAATGAATTTAGACATTCAGGTACTAGGAGTTATGAAGCACATCTCATCAGATCTATCTGACATGAATGAATGCATTAAAAAAATCCTCTTTTCGTGGCGCTGGGTGAAAGCTCAGCCCTTTCAGCAGAAAAATTCAGATGGAGTCTGGGATTACAAAAGCAGGCAGTCTACTGTGAGGTTATAATCTGCGCTGTCTCTCCCCTGCTGTCCCTTATCTCTGGCTGCCTTTATCCTTTATTCAACTGGGACAGGTAAAAGCAAAGTCAGATTGCTCACTGACAGCCTGAAGATGAGAAAACTCCTCTAAATGGGGAAATGTTCTCAAAGGAAAAAGTCTGGGAAATATTTACTTTGTTGCTGTGTGGTAACAATGAGAAGACTGATACTAGGTAAAAAGCATACCACCACGTTTGGACACGCACACACAGCCAGACTAGGTCCTGAAAGAGCAAAATCCTTCATCCCTAAAGCTAACCAATTAACCCGTGGTATACTGTTTAATCCTTACATAAACAAACAATTTGCCACTGAGCATTAACTAACCCTCTCAGTCTCCTGGCAACTGCTAGGCGGGAGATATGCTTCAGTTTTCTGTATGGATTAAAGATACATGGTGCACTGTTCATTTTGCATAGAGCACACATGAAGGTTCATGCTGTTTTTAAACTGTCCAAGATGTTAGGCTAAACTAAGGCCAGGACAACCTATCTGCAGACAAGAAAACAAAGCAGGTGGTTATAGGCCAGGAGCAGCCATCTACAGCTAGCCCCAAGCCCCAGCATTGTATGAAGTTATGCTAGCCCTCCTGTTAAGGACATGTTTTTACCCTTTAAATTAAACGAGGTACATATCATGTGGTATTGCAGGTAGATACCTACCTACTTGCGATGGCCTTAATTGTATCCAGTCTGTATGCAAACCTCAGTGTAGCCTTAAACTTGTTGGCTTAAACTAAAGCCTGAAATTGGCTGTTAAACTGTGGGATGCTCCCCAGCCGAGCCACTAGGGGGCCTTGGAGACTGACTGGAAAATAAAGGGATCATGTCTGAAGGAGACCCATTGCAGAAGCCTGGGTTCAAATCTGCTAATCTTGAAATTATTTTATTGCACCAGAAAAGGTTTAAGAACGATTACCAAGTTAAGACAAGTGTCTAGTCTGTAAGCTAGCCTAAGCTAACTACAGCCTTTTTTTTACCCAGTCTGAATTTCTACAAACCTTAAACCTTCACTTTGCTGTCGCTATGCTAAATCATCTATTTTTACAAGGACTAAGCTAATTAACATTAACAATTAAAGTTTTTTCATGAGGCTTTATTTCAATTAACTTTCCTAACAAAAACATGACCTACGACTGGTCTTTGGTAGGCCTGTGGTGCTCTTTCAAAGATTTTGTTTGGAGCTCATAATGTTGCATTCGTAGGGACGATGATGAAATTAACATAAAATATACAAAAATAAAAAAATTTGGGATTTATAATAAAGTTGGGGAAAAAAGAAGCTAAGTTTACATGTTTTCAGGTGTCTCCATTGCATAAAAGCTGCATGTATAGAAGCACCAGTGAAACCTGGAAGCCATGTTTCTACCACCTTCTTTGCTGTTGTTGAAATCTCCCATATATTAAATTTCAGGCCTCTTTGAGTCTCTCAATTATAACATGTCTGGGTAGACTAATCAAAAAGACTTCTGTCTTTTTGTAAGCCTCTGCTGCTCAAATGTTAGTTTCCAACAAAAACATTAAAAACAAGTAAATCAAGACTAAAACAATTATTGTACAATTCTGGGTTAAAACAATGTTTCTGTTCTGCCTTTTGTTCCCTGTTTTTATAAAATTGCTTTGTGAAATTGAAGTAAAAAAATCTGCTACCTTAATTTTTCCAATCTCTTAGCTTGATATTTACTAACACTACCAGCTAGTTTGTAGTTATGTCATGTGGCAGACTGCTTTGTGTAATGAAACACAGGCCGTGCCAGATGCGTCTGCCAGTCAGATTAAAGCTTTATGAGGATTAAACGGACTCTACAGTGCCTACTGCCCTCCAACACAGATAACACAATCAGCTGCAGCCACACACTCTTGTTTCTCAGATGCATTTCTTGCTGCATGTTAAGTGATTTCTCTGAATATGCACAAGTTTGTTCAGTTTGGTCATCGACCTGCAGGGGCACAGAGCTGAAGCTCCAGAGGACCCTGACTCAAACAGCTTATCTATGATGTTTGCGATTCTGGGAAAATCCATTAAAATCCCCTTTGTCTGGTTGAATAACTGAAATGCAGTGAGTTCACAGTTACACAGTTGGAAACAGATTATGAAAAAGGATGCTGGGCAGCTGTTAGATTTAAGTGCAAAATAAACTGAAATACTTTTTGAAAACTGCAAAATTGTGTTTTGGACCATGAAGATCTTTTGTGCACAGTCTTTCCTGCAAAGGAAAATTCCCGAATGAGGAAGAAAATCATCAGGATTGCAATAAAAAAAACAAAACTATTTTAGTCAGTTTTTAACTTTGCAGGTCATTTGTTTCACCCGAAAAATAAAATCAGAAGTAGCAGAAGAGCATCACCTAGTGGCCATTTCTGATTACTGCGTCATGTTGACTCAATGAAGATTGAATCAATACGATTTGGGGAGGTTTTTAGGAAAAATAACAAGAGTTTGCTGATCAAGTTTTATAACCTTAAATGCAAACTTGGGTCTTTTCTTTTACAACTGATAAAAACTGTGCAGTGACGGAACTGATTTACATTTCTTAGCTTGTGAATGTGAGAGAAAACCCCCCCAAAAAACAGGACATTTACTTTTTTCTTAATGATTCTGATGATGAACAGGCCAGATGGATCGCTTTCATTCTTATTAACTCTTAGCAAAACCCTGTTTTTAAATAGAGAACATGACCTGTTTCTCAAAAAAAACAAACAAAAAAACAAAACTATTTATAACAAGACAACAGACAGGAATGACAATACTTAGAGGATTTTTGTTTATTTGTTTCCAAATCACAAAAACTTTGATTTTTTTTTTTTTAGATTTGATTCCTTTCTTGAGCCGTAATTTCACATCGCTGTGGTTTGCAGATGGTGCAAAAAAGAAACATTTCATTTTACAGCTAGTGTCAGTGTTAGATCCTACATTTGATTACACCTAAACTCAATGTGCTCAACATAAAAGATAAAAACTTTTTTAAAAAGCTGTGTAGGTCTGTACCTTGGTGCAAATGAGCATAACAGCTTAGAGATCTGCAAGGAGTGTGATAAATACAGAAAGAATATTCACACATGTCCAGAAAAACGAGACAAAATTATTTTTAAACAACCTCAATTATTTATTTGGGAATGAATCCATGAATACAAAAACATTGCGTTTGACTGACAGTGCTGAACCACAGGAAGTATTTACAAATGTGTTATCTACAAAAGAAAAAAAGGGAGGAAAAACGAAAAGGAAATATGACATTTTAAATCTGCTTTCCCAAAAACGGGCAAAAATAGAGAGCGACTCTAATTTAGATTGAGCAAGTGCTGACATTTACACTGGGGACGTCTGGACCAGAGCCGGGTGCTCTGAGGCTTCACTGCATCACGCAGATGGCACCATTCATACAGCTGACAGCTGGCTGCTTATAAAAGGCCGACCTTCCACCGCGGACAGCAGATCAGAAACCTCGGGGCAGAGTGATCGACCGCCATGAGATCACTTCAGTGCTTCAATCACTCGGGACAAGTCGCAGTCGTCTCGCTTTTCTCTATTCTCCCTTTTTGGTCTGTTAGAAACACCTTAAGAAGCCTCCTCATCAATCTTCGGTGCCAGGTAGTATTTGATGTGCCCCATGTCAGCAATCTTGTACTCCACCACTGTAGGGAGAAAAACAAAACAAACAGTCAAGTCTAGGCCACGACACACCAAACGAAGAATCCTGCAGTCATTTGAGGGAAGAGCAGATGCACGTACCCAGGGGGATATCAGCGGACATGCTGAGAGTGACGGTCTTGGAGAGTGGCGTGGCCTTGGTGAAGAAGTTCAGGTAGTTGAGGGCAAAGATCAGCTGGACGGGTTCATTCATCTCAATCGTAACCTAAACACAGGAAGGGAAGAGCCAAGAACTTAACAGGTGCTGCCACACTCACTCAGATCACCAGCTCATAGAGTAAATAAGAAGCTCTAAAGTAAAGGCCTTAATTGCTGTCTCAGCATTAAGATGGCAACAAATATTTAAGAATACTTGATTTATTTAAATTAAAAAAAAAAAAAAGTTGGTCTTAAATCTGCTGGTAACTAATTGATGCCTTTAAATAAACAGTCATGAATTCATGACACTGAAACATCTGCAGAGCTTTCAACCTCCACCTGTACTCTGTACAAACAGCAAAAGTCACTTCTTGGTAGAAACTTAAACTGATCCAGTCATAGGTCAGTATTTCTCTCTTTTTATTTTATTGCGTTTTTACTGTTGAACAGCTTGTGAGTGCATTACTGCCACCTTCTGGCAGTAATAGCACATTACACCAGGTGCCAGTTAAAACGGAGCACAAAATGCATATTTAAACCATCACATTTTAATTATTTCACATGTAAATTTTATGCAATTGTCTTGCCCATGTCTGCCAAAACATGCTGAGCTCTCATACTCACAGCCTCGTCCTCTTTGTCCACATTGCTGGTCTGGGACAGCTTGATGTTTCCTGTGCCCAGCTCGCCTGAGGCGGAGAACTTGACTCCATCCTTGGCGCAGGAGATCATGACGGCGTCGCCGATCTGTGAAAGGTCACGGCAGATGCGAGCGAACTCCCCGGAGGGCATCTTCACCACACAGCTGTACTCCTGCTCCTGGAGGGACCGGCAGACATGGAAAGGTTAGCAACCGTGTGAGGAAAACCCTGCCGTATACAAATTGAGGATGTAACAGCTGACTTACCGGAATACCAAGCTGCTCCACATCCAGGTCCATCAGTTTCATCTCATAATCTGACACCTTCTCCTGGTCTGCAAGATTGAAGAGAAGCGGTAAATACACCACCGTGACACCACCAGTCAGACTGATGTTACTGAATAAACATAGAATTCAAACTTACTGAGAGTCTCAAAGACGAGGGCGAGCGTGTCTGCATTGTCTTCTGCTCTGAGGGTGATGATGTCCTCATTTCCGGCACACTTCAAGATTTTTGACATACTGGATAAGAGAGGTAAAAAAAATAAATCAGTAAACTTTAGTCTCGCTGCATTATAAAATACAACAAAACTAAATAAATAACTAATATAACCACGTCATTCACACAATAAATCAAATCCTTTCCGCAAAATATAATTGAAAATTTCAACAAGTAGTCAGTAGTTAAATAAAAATATCATTCAGTCTGTTCTCTTTTTAAAAGAAGGACCTGCAGCGACAACAGGCTAAACAATAAAACAGTTTAAAATAAATATTACTAACAGTCTAATTTGCCGATTAAAAAGCGTTGTAAACAACTAAACAGGCAGTGACGTAGGAACGGAAGTGGTATTTCCCGGGTTCAACAACAATTCCCGCCAACTATCCCGGCGCACAGTTTGGCGCTAAAACGCTGTCACCGCGCAATCACAAAGCAGCGGAACTCTCTCAAACTGCTCCAATCGTAATTTAAACTTTAAAATGTTTTTGCCCCTTTAACAACATCTTATACAAAGCGCGCCATTTCAGAGCGGTCACTAAAGAGTTAACTAAGTTCAGGAGGCAGACATGCCCGGGCAACTCCGCCAAGATGGCCTTGTTCTTTGTCAGCATCAGAAGCTGCATTAAGATGTAATAAAGTGCGCTTAAAAGGGGCTAAAAGCGATCGTGAGACTCAAAAATAGTGACCGCGTCACAAACCAAGCAGCCATTTTTTTTCGTGTTATTAGACTCGATAAACTTTGACAACTCGACCTGTCAACCTGGGGACATTAGTCAGCAGAAACTCCTCTTAGCTAAGCCCCATCAAGAACCAGCAACGGGCTGGCATCAAACGGTGTTAAGACAGTATTTTCTACCTATAAGCTCTATTTTTTATGTTTGGTATATGTGCTCCACCTGCTCAGGTTGACTCCCATGGCGAGGTTCCTATCGCAGCGGTACGAGTCGAAGCCATCGTGCCGCAGAGTGAGCTGCACCAGTGAGACGTGAGAGGAGTCCATGCTCTGCAGGGAGATGCCGGACGAGCTGACGTCCCAGCAGGCTTCTGTGATCAGATCCTTCAGAGCCTCCAGCACCTTCTTCAGGATGGAGCCCTGGACCAGGCGAGCCTCGAACATGGTTGCTGTGGAGTTTTATGTCTGCGCAGATGAAAAGATGAGAAAGGCTTCTCTGAGAGCTCAGGTTTTGTGTTGCTGGCGAGCACAGACACGGCACGTGATTACCACTTTCACGGTACAGAGGAGTTTAAGCTGGAAGCGCGCGCTAACAGCCAGTTTTAATGATTCGGGGGCGCGATTGCGTCATTTCCGTTTCCTTGTCGACGCCACAACCGCTTAAAAGAGTGGGCGATTATTTCAGCCATGTTGGAGAGGACAATTTTGTAACCTGGACAAATTATACAGAATATTATACAACACTGTACAGCAGGGGTGTCAAACATAGGGCACGGGGGCCAGAATCGACCTAGCAAAAACTCAAATCTGGCCCACTGGACAATTTTGGAAAATGTGGGCATCACGTTTTGGAATTTTTTTCAGACGTTTTACAGGCTTTTAGTACCGATAAAGACCTTTCCCATAGCCATTCATACAACACCAAAGTAATTAAGAAATACATGAATAAATACCATAAAAGTTCTTGTTCCCTCCGGGTACTCCGGCTTCCTCCCACCGTCCAAAGACATGCAGCTTGTGGGGATAGGTTAATTGGATAATCCAAATTGCCACTAGGTGTGAATGGTTGTCTGTCCCGGTTGTTCAGTGATGACGCGACGAATCCTACTTCCGGGTCTAAAGTAGTAATATGGCTTTTGTGTTGTTAACATGTTTAATGTTATGTATTTTCTTCTATTTGATCTCAAAAAGCTCCTAAAACAGTCAGTGATCCCTGTTGACCTCCCTCAGCTTTTATTACCACTAATCATTTATTTAAGCTCAGTTTTTAAAACCTTAGGATGTAACTACAGCTCAGCCCATGCAGCAGTATATGATTGACTAACCTCGTATTGTGGATGGATTATCTCAGTTGTTCTCCCGGCTGAAGTTTGGTCCTTTTACAGCATCCTGCCATGCGATTACATTTGTTTCTGACCACCGAGAACACTCACGTTAACTTTTATCGAGTGGAAAAAAAGTTAGCTTGTTTATATTATGCTAACATAGCTGTGTCGCTAGCGGTCACATAGCACATCATTATATACCAGCTAGCCCAACTTCAGTAACCCTACAAACATCACTGCTGTTTAGTTTTCTGTCTTCATTTATGCTGGAAGTGATAGCAGAGCTGTACGTTTTAATTTGTTTCCAAAACCCCGCAGTCAGGACATGCTATATTGTATTTAGATAGAAGCTAGCGAGCTAACTCCCTGCTAACTTCTAACTCCGTTAAATGTCATAAATTCCGTTTTCATGGATGCCTGGATGCTAAACTCAATTGTTACACCTGGTAGAGCAGAACGCTGATCATTTTATTAAAGATGAAAGACTTTAGACAGTTTTTCAACTCTCAGTAATGCCACAGTGATCATTTGATATATGGACCTGCAGCAGAGTTTAGACCCAGATACGGCTAGTGACGTCAGACTGAACAACCGACAGACTGGCGACCTGTCCAGGGTGTACCCCGCCTCTCGCCCTATGACAGCTGGGATAGGCTCCAGCGCCCCCCGCGACCCTGAAAAGGATAAGCGGAAGTGAATGGATGGATGGAAGTTCTTGTTCATCTAAAGAAAAAAAACAACTTTGTTTTATACATACAGGACAATCTGGGCAATGAGCAGTACATTTATTTCTTAAAATGTAAGTCCAAAGTGTAGCAGCTGCAATTTATTTTACTACAAAACAAAACTGAGACACACTGTTGTGATTTAACTTCTTTTTCTTATATTATGGTATCAGTCAGATTCAATCTGTAGTTAGACTTCTTTTCAGTGACAAAGTATTGAATTTAAATCAAAGTGGGAGCTAATCTTCACATCCAAAGTACTTGTTCTATATAAACAACAAAATGTATTTGTCATATAAAATGACCACTGTAATATGACTGTTTTGCATGCTAAATGTGTAAATTAACTGTAGCTATCACCTAACTATTCAAAATTTTACAAAGCTTAATAGTTAGCTAAATGTATCTAGTCTTTTTAAAAATAGGTTTACTACAAGTGCAACAATTTTGAACATCAGTTAGGATTTTCCAGTTTAAAAAAAAAAAGTAAAAATAAAAATCCATCACTTCCTTTTTTATTTTAAACTTGGTCCAAAGGCAATAAAAATGGGGCTTCCTCCTTGTAAGAAAACAAGTTACGTTGAGAGAACACAAAGACCTCAAAAACCTTTTTATTGATGAAGTACTTGGTTTGACAAGCACATGGTGTCACAAATTACACAAATCACATCTAAAGTCTGGTGCATACATACAGGCACACATAGAAAAGGATGTTACGTTTGCACGGCCATTTAACCCCTGAGAATGTACTGATTCAGGCCACTTGACAGGCTGGTTTGACACTTGATTCGGATATGAAGCAGCAAACAGTCTTACAGAAAAGCAGTCTGAGGTATTAAGTCATGTCAAACAGGACAGATTATTTTTAATTTTTTAAGTGCTGTAGCAGGTGTTTCTTTTGTAATTGGATGGGAAGAAATTTGTGCAGGGTTTAAGTGCAGAGACTAAATTTCTCTGTTTAGAGATCAGAGAGTATGTAGTTGGTTGCCATGGTGACGATTGGGGCTCCTGTTGGTACACCTGGGAAAGGACCGCTGGACCCGGCGATGTCAATGTGGGAGTACGGCAGAGGGGCTTCAGAATCCACGCCGTGCTGTGGTGGGCACGCACAAGGTAACACAGGTCATTCCACACGAATGCACACATTTCACATGAATAGCAGATGAATAAAATCAGCAAGCACCTTGTCAAGTCCTGAAGCCATGATGAGGAAAGCTGCAGGTGTCTGATGTCCTCGAGGTGTAGCAGAGGACGGCAGGTTGTTGCACTGCAGGATGTCCTCGTACTCAGACTGGCCCTTGTGGAACTCATAGTCCTCGCGCCTGATAGTAGACACCTCAAACAAATCGCCCAGCACCTCTCCGGCTGCAAGGGAGAAGGCCATGTATTAGTGTAAATCAAAGGCAGCGTTCTGCCAACTGAAGGCAACATTGTGCTAGTATAGGAGAAGGTAGGGTCATTTCACAGAATGAAAGTCACAGCAGACATTATCAGTGGTATCTTGCAGCTGCCCCTCAGCTAACATCAGTGGTTCCAGCTATGAGATCAGCAGGTTTATAGTGGTGTGGGCTGAATGCATGAAACAGGAACAAGATAGGACCCTGCACTGGTGGAAAGAGGTTTATGAAGCAATGTGCTTTTACTTCTTTTCAAGTATTTGCAATTCTTACAATAGCAGCATCTGCTGGGAAAACGGTAGTACTGCAATTTTATGAAAGCCTAAACTACAAAAACGTGCTAGGCCAACAGGAGTGGTCTCACTGACAATATCATTATAATTTGCTCCAATAATAGTTACACCGAAAAAAAAAAAAGTTAAAAGCTGTTGAAAACATAGATTCTAAAGAGGTCACATGATTCAATTTATATATAAATAAGCTTTGAAAGGCTGCCCTGTTTTAGACAGTCTGTGTAAAGATCTGGGAAGATTTTTCTAATTAATTAGACCCTAAATCAGGTCCCATAAATCTGTAGTCTGCACTAAAGTTATGTCTTAACTGAGTTCGATGCAAACATAATTCATTTTTTAAAACATATTGAAATCCAATTAACCAAAGTATCTGAGTAAATATGCAGCAATCAAGGAGTCCATTCATTGAATAATGGTTTTAGCTGTAATTGAAATGAGCAGAACAGAGTAATTCAAAGCATCATCTGTACAGTTAAAATAACTAAAGGACTGGTTATTCGGCGTTTCCTCTGTCAGTGAAGTTGTCTTGGCTGTTTTGGTTTGTACACCTGGCAAAACAGGTGAACTAACTCAACTGTTAACAAAATGATTCAGCTCCAGCTGAAAGAGCTGGAGAAGCCTTAGGTAAGTAGATCTATAATTGTAAATATTTCTCACCTTTCTGCCACTGAGCAGCGTTCCCGCTGCGATGGGCTGGTCCGTTATCCATGATGATCTAAATCAAAAAGTTCCAAACTTAACTTAGTACAACAATGATGATTAAAACACTGCTCTTATTTTTTTTTCCTATCATAAAGGAGGGGTCACAGATTCTTTGTTTCATTTAGCTCAGAATTCAGACTGTTACTGTTTATGTACCACAACAACAAATTTAGGTCAGATTTCTAAATGCCAACTTGATTACAAAGAGATTATGAGTAAAATCCATGCTTTTCTCAATACGCATCACCTGACTAGTTTAGAAGATCTTAAAAACAAACTGGGAAACTGATTTGGGAGAATCTACCTCAGACCCAACTGGGCAAACTGTAGTCCAGTTTAAACTTGTACATAGTGGTCATTGGTCTGCTGATCATCGTGTGACTGATGCGGAGGATCCTGACCACTGTTGTATGTTTTGGCTTGTTTTCTAAAATGTGGACAAACAGCACATCCATCTCCATTGATTTCACCGTTTGGGGTGGCCCCATTAGATATCTCTCTAAGTGAACGTGACTGCCTTCTTATCTCTGTTGGCTAGAAGGCTCACTCTCTCTCCATGGAAGGATTTGTTGTCAAGTGCTTCCTCACAGAGGGTTGTTTTCCTCTCTTATTACTGTAGGTCTTTACCTCGTAATATAAAGCATCTTGAGGCGACTGCTTTTGTGATTTGGCACTGTATAAATAAATCTGAATTGAATTAAATTAGATCAGATACAACACATTTTATGTTACCTGGCAACCATTTATATAATTTGTATAGTATAAGCATGGAAGCTGTCATTACTAACACAGAGCAGTATTGGTGTACTGAATGCATGTGACAGAATGACAACATGACAACATATTTTTATACACGATTGAGTAAATATGTTAATGTCTGACTATATTCATATCCTTGATCTGGTTTTCTAGGGGTAGGGTGGGTTGGGTTTGAGGAATGTGTTCAGACTGTTTTTTGTTTTGTATTGATAAAAAAAAAATTAGTTACAATAGTGCATGCTCATTTTAAACATTGCCAAAGTAGTTAGTGTATGCATAAGAAACCCTGTAAGCCAAAAGCTCCATCTTCAGATTACTCTAAACAATCTGTTTTATTATTTATTTCTTTTTTAACTTTAGGCTACAAGTCAGTGAGAGCAGATGTCCTCCGTATGTTCAGCTCAGGCACGCTGTTCTGGCCGTGAGCACAGAAGTCCCATTAGCCTGCTGTTCAAACCTTCTGTTTGCAAGGAGCACTCAATCAAAAGAAATTTGTTTTAAAGAGAGAGCAGCTATAACTGCTTGAGGCTTTACATAAATGGTTCATTTCAACTGTTAAACATGCTCTTGAATAAAAACACAGCTCTTGAAGATATTGTCTGAGTTTCAGCAGTACTCACAGAGTAGTTGGGTCCCATGGCTCTGATGGCGTGACCAGTCAGAGTGGCGATAGTAAACAGCTGCGGAGAAACTTCATTTACTGCCTGTGTGGAGAGCAGAGGTAAGGTCACGCTGGGAAGGAATGCAACTGAAAACTAACAGCTAAAGATGTCTCCCGAGCTTTCCGACCTTCTCCTTCATCTCGCAGAGCAGGTCGACCATCACCATACGACCCTCGGCATCAGTGTTTCCCACTCTCACCCTACGACCCGCACGGGAAACCACCAGCTCATCCGCCACGTAGCAATCTGAGTAAAATCAAAAAATGTCAGCTGACGAGACTCCACAGAAATATTGTGGAAAAACAAATGGAAGCCCACTGACCTGCACCCACGCTGTTCCTCACCATGGCCATCACGCCAACAACCTTCAGGTGCTGTGGCTTCAGCTGGGCTACGATCTGAAGTGCAAGAGGAGTTTCAAAAGTTTCACTCCCCCATTTAAAATGTATCAAATCTCAGTATGTATAGCGGCCCTCTGAAGACTGCAGGGAGGCGAAATATTCACCTCTGTGCATCTAATAAGGTTTTTATTAACGGTGACTCAGCAGCGTGCAGAGCTGATTTATAGCCGAGTCACAAGTGATGAATATTTATTCCAAGTATTTATTGTTCAGGTGCAAAGAGGCGATTATTCACCTGGAAGAAGCCAGCGACAGCAGCAGCTCCACACTTGTCCCTGTGCATCCCAGCCATGACGCCACCAGCCTTGATGTCTGCTCCACCGGTGTCGTAGGTGATACCCTGGAAACGCCACATCAGAGGCACATTTGCTGACTAAGTACAAACGAATACCCGCCACTTCTTTCTGATTTCCTACCTGACACCTTCCTGCATGCCATTCTTCCTGTTAACTCCCATAATAATCAAACACTGTTACGAATCAATAATATATGCATCTGCGCCTCTATGGTGTTTACCAGATTGGATATGTAATGTAGTAAACAATCTACACCCTACATACAGTTCTAGCCCATCTGTCAACACAACCTGGCAACTCACAGCCAATTTAAGCAGTTAAGTGTTCAGCAAATCTGTGTAACACTGAAGAAACTAGCTCTCTGTTTTAGCTGGTGCTAAACTCTGAACATGCCGTAAGAGAGACATTTTAATCTGGATAAATACACTTTTGATCATAAGCTTATATCTGCTCATTGTGGGCATGAAGTTAGTCAATGCCATGGGCTCTATTTAAATAAAGCGATTTAATTGGTTCAAGGGCAGACACGTAAGAGTGTAGTCTCACCTTTCCCACCAACATGAGCGTCTTTTCGATCGGCCCCTCTCCGCAGTACTGCAGTTTGACGACTCGGGCCTGGTGACGGGGTACACCTGTAAAAGAAGAAAACATTAAATCAGTTTGATAGCTTTAAAAAAAAAACCCATCTTAACAGCTTTGTGGGTCAGTGGCATCTTACTGTTGGCACAGCGGTTGACCGCAGCCAGGCACGGATACTCTTTCTCCAGAGTCTTCAGGTCGCTCACCACTTCAACCTGACGGTGAACAAACGCAGAGGTTTGAGGTGAGAAAACGTGGATTAAACTGTCACAGAAGAACCAAAGATAAATTTAAAAAAAAAAAAAAAAAAAAAGTTGTAGACTGAAAATCAACAAAAATTCCAAATTCTGAATTTTTCTTAAAAAACAAAAGCAGAATATAGATGTAATAATACTCGTTCTTACCTTCACAGGGCTGTCTTTAAAGAGTTCCTGGACGTAATCAGCCACACGAGGAGCAGCCATACGTTCAGGGTCTGATCCACCGATGTCACGGTACGCCAGTCTGAGGGGGCCAAATGTGGTCAGCTTAGGAAACGTGTGCAGACAATGAGTTCAAGTATCTGACTCACCTCCCATTCTCCAGAGCATTAGCCAGCTCCACCAGCTTTGTTCCCCGAGCCTCTTCCGCTGCCCACAGTCCCAGAACACACACCTTGTGGTCATTTTTTTTCACGTTGCTCTCTCTCACTTCAAGAGGCTTTTGGGCACAAAGAGGGTGAATGAGTGTCCTTTTTGCACACAGATACGTTTTCTTGTTTTTAATTCATGGCTCCATACAGGGAAACTATCTGAATACAATTTCTAAACTTGGCCACAGCATCATTATGATTGCGGACAGCGTCTCTAGAGTGACTGTGTGTAGTGTCTGCAGCTGCTTGTGTCCACCTCACACACCTTTCGATTTCCATACATGGATGATAGCACTTATACACTAAACCTGTCATTACTGGCAAACGGTAAACCATCAATCAAGATATTTTCTCACCATGTAGAGTGCATGAAGGGCTCCGAGCGCAGCCACCAAGGTGTTGTTCTTGTAGTCTGCGTGTGGAGGGCACACCAGCAGGGGGCGCTGCATGCCAGCTTTTAAGGCACTGAAAGGGCAAACAGACACCACATGAGGTAAGAAACATGGAAGTAAACCAGCAATTCAAGTCAAAGAAGGAGAAGAAAAAAAGTCAGCTGCCTTCAACTGACCGCTGGATCCCGTTGACTGCTGCATCACTGAAGCGCCTGATGTCATCGTAGTCGCGGTTTACGGGGCCGGTGGAGGCAAACACCAAGCGGTTACCAGGAAGGCCAGGGACCTTGATGACCACCACCTCCTCCCCCAGACCGCTGTCCACCTAGAATCACCACAAAGCACAATGCATCAGTAGAGGGCAGTAGTAGTACCATGACTGCAGGACGTCACTGTCACACTGAGGTTTAGAGGGCAGGCAATTTCAGGTCCTTCAATGCAGCTGCTCACATCCATCACACTTCCTTAACTTCTTACTGTCACAGTAACATAACAGACTGTGTGATGCTTTTTCACACTAATGTAGCAGGAATGACAACAAGATATAATGACGAATATCTGCTAAAACTGTGCTGATTTAATAAAGTGATTGTTTAAATCTAATATAATGTAGCTTAAATTGAGATTATTGTTTGGTTTGTGGATCTTGTGATTACCAATCACTTGGTTCAATTTAAGATGATTTAATTTCATTTGGCCCTTTATTTGCTTTGGTGACGCCCTTATAGAAAGTTTCAGACAAGGTTTAAATGTGAAAGTGTTTTTCCATCAGATTTGGAATGCCCTGCCCGATGAGATCAGCCAGCCATGACTTGCTTTCTTTTTCATTAAGTTTGTAACAATTCTCCAAGGACATAAAACATGAAAATATACTGACACGTACCTTTTTTCTCCTTATTTTAACTTCTCCTCAAGTTTATTTTAATGTGGTCTTATTTGTTTAACCCTATTGTTTTAATCCAGCTTCTATGCCCATCTTTTGCACAACTGCAAGCAAATATATAGTCGAAAGAAGAGAGTCGGACTCTTACAGCACTGTAGTCCTGCAGTGGGGCTTTCAGGGACTCAAGTTCAGAGGGCAGGGATTCATGGCTCTGGGTCACTAAAACAATCCCATCAAAACTAGAAAGAAGAAACAAACGGTCTTTTAAGAAAATCAAAAGAATAAAAACTGACAGTCAAAGAGGAAGTGGGGCCCTGATACTTACTTCTGGTTCCTGAGGTCGCTCGTCCATTGGATGGGCTGGACGCTGGAGAGAGAAACTGCAATGTCAGCAGAGCCTAACACGATATCTCAGAAGACAGAGTTGCACAATCAGTCTTTTATAATGCAGGCTACTGATAAAAAAAAAGTGGGCCAAGGTTCTGTGTTATCTACAGCTGCTAAGGAGTGTCACACAATACATTTCCTGTGGCGGTAAACACGTTTAGACTTTGGTTGTCCATGCAACTTGAAGCCAGAAATCTTGTTGCTTGAGCTAAAATGACTGTCTCCAGACCAAATAACCTGCGCTTTACAGGGAATAAAATGCTCACGAGACTGACTCATTTCACATGAGTCAGATACTTCTGGCATCATATGACGCTTAGAAGAAGTAACCGAAAGTTAAAACTAGATATGAATAAATATCTGCAAGCAGGATGGTAGGTTCGGATTTATCCACATTTTAACTAAATAAATAACACGTAAAACAATAAATTCAATATCACGCAGCTGTGTGCAAAGCCAGTTAAACACGTGCTTAAACAAGTAATCACACTCACAGCAATATCATTACTACTACTTACGACTACTTAAAACTACGCGTTTATGTGAGACACGTGGATTAATATGGCCTCCTTTTTGCTATATTACCACTCTGACTTATTGCATTACGTTTATATTACAGTAAAATATATCTTATTTTCACAGCCTGCTATTTGTGGGTTAAAATACAAAAACATGTTGAAATTGGATCCGATTCTGCGCATGCGGCAGAAAGCTGCACGTCAGAAAACCGTTAAATTAGCCGTTTTGAATTTTAAATAAAACGTAAATACTACCTGGTGCACATTTTCTGTCGTCTTTCTCTGCTACCTTCAGGATGAAAAGCCTAAATGATCCTTCCTACACCGGTTAGGAATTGGTCACATGATCCACTCACGCTGCCTTCAGGGACTTCCGTAGCTGCAAGATAAAGACAAGCTTAGCCGTAAAGTGCTTTTTGGGTCGGCTAATAAAGGCAGCTTTGACACTAAACGGCTGGTTTCAGTGTGTGGTTAAGCAGCAAAATTATGTGCTGTAAATTTATTTCGTGTTTTGTTGTAGAAAATGTCTAAATTTAAGTTAGCCAGGCCGCCAAATTTCCTACTGTACTTCAAGACACAATAAGGACACAGCAGGGATTTGTAGTTTCTACTTCCGATTCATTAAAAAGCCAAAAGCTCAATTTAGATGATTACATCACACATATATATTAATTACAACTAGCAATGATATAAATGATAATCGTGGCTGCACTCCGTCGCTGGCTGAGTGATTTATCTCGCTTTGGACGAGACTGAGCTGACGGACTACAAACGCTAACCGGAAGTAGCTAAAAGTAGTGTTTTCTGTGCAGAGCTGCAAAAACTGCGGAGGTGAGTATTGACTGAAGGCAGTGCAAAGGTCGAAGTGGAAGCAGTAGGTGTCACGGTTGTTCTGTAAGTGTTTTAGTATAAAATAAGAGTTAAAAATGATAAAAAAAAAAAAATTCCGAGATAAGCAAATCATCCCAGGCTGCAGGTACCGTTTCTAGGGACAGAAGCTGCACAGAGAAGCTGCTTTTTCCACCGTGGTTACAACTTGCAGCTCTATTACAATGCGACAGCGGGAGATAATTACGTGTTATTATTTTGTGCAGATTAGCGAACTTAATTTGCACTTGCTCCATTATGGCAGCCGGTTCTCAGAAAAGTTAGGGTTCACGCAAATTTTAAGAGTTTAAGGAGTTTAGACTGAGGCATTAAAAGTCAGAATCTGGAGAATATTAGAAAAGTAGTGCATGACAGAATCGTTGCACTGCATTATAAACGGAAACTGATGATATACTAGGATTTCCCACACAGCTAGCGCTATAGTTTACATAGAATGGTCAGAAATAGAGGGGGAAACAATCCAGTCATATTAGGCAGGTCTCTGGGGGAAAATGCCTTATTTTCTTTAAATCAAATATCCAGTCATTGTTCAGCTGTGGCTCAGGTGGTCTACTGTCGGTGGATTTCGATATCTCAGACTAAAGCTTAGTGTCAGTCTTAATTGGAGTGTAAATGTGTGTGTGAATGTTAGATAGAAGTCACTTACATTTAAAAGAGTGTGTGTGTGTGTGTGTGTGTGTGTGTGTGAGAATGAGACATGCTGACTGACTGCTCAAGAAAAGTAGAAAATGGTAGTGGTCACCAGTGCTACACTACAGCCTCCTAGTAGCTGCACCTTTAATATAAATGTTAAAATCCTAGGTGATTTTCAGAAAACGACCACATTCTTAAGTTTTCATATTCACAAACTTGGGTGTCCATGACGCCCGGCCTTGTGCAGCATTAACAAGTCCATTTACCATTTATTAACCAAGGTGTATACTGAAGAACTTCTGTGCACAGCACACCTGAAGCAGCAGCAGCAGCAGCAGCATATCACACCAGGCGCCGCTCCTGTCAGCTAACAACAGGAAAATGAAGCTATAGTCCTCCATCTTATTTCTCTAATCCAATTCAAGGCTACAGTTGGGTCGGAGCCTATCCCAGTGAGAGTCACACTACACCATGGACAGGTCACCAATCTACCAGAGGGCTAACATATAGAGAAAAACGATTATTCATGTTTATTCACACAAAATCAGTTAAACTACCATCCATGTCTTTGGACTGTGCATTTGTTGAAGGATCAGGTATGACCTCTACTATCTGTTTCCACTTCCTCTTCTTCTCACACGAACAGATGAGACTTCCTCTTCGCTCCTTTTGCATCTTCAGGAGTGTAATCGCTCAGGGGCAAGCTGTGGACGTGCAGAGGCGAGGACTCAGCGGTGCAGCGATGCGTCTGGTGCAGTTTCGACGTCGTGGTGAAGAAGCAAACATCAGGGTGGGAGTGGAGCAAGGTGAGGGGCACAGTGTGGTGGATCTGAAGGCATTTGACCCCTTGATGCCGTCAACAATGAGAGAGCTTCTGGAGCTGGGAGACAAGGGCCTGGAGTGTGCACAGAGGTATCAACAACTCTCTTCCATTAAGCCATTAATTAATACAGCCATACTATTGCCTTATGCTCCTTCTACTCAAATGACTCAATCATCAGCTTATTTGATTACACTCATCTCAAATCATCATCATTTTAGTATTTTCAGTTAACACAATCTTCTTTCTCACATATGTCAACAAGCTTGGTCATCTGTTCAACTTCTGTTTTCCACATCATCTAAAACAAGTCTTCCTCATCATCATCCTCAGAGCTTTGGCGTCCGGTAAGTGTGTAGTAGACCGAGCAGACATCCAGCTGCTGTCTCCAGTGACAGGTCCAGAGAAGGTGGTATGTGTGGGTATGAACTACCGCGACCACTGCCTGGAACAAAATGCTCCAATCCCCAAAGAACCAATCATCTTCAACAAGTTTCCCAGCGCCATCACAGGGCCGTACGATGACATCATATTGCCCTCTGAGAGCCAGGTGAGGGCAAGACTGACAGAGGCCTTAATAGGAAGAACAATGCTAACTCAAAAGAAGTCAAAGTTATATCTAGAAAAAGACAAAAAATAAATAAAATTCTTGTAAGATGATTGTTGAAGATCTCTGAGCAAAAACCACCACAAGAGCTATCACCTCTAGCTTTTATCAGCCTTGACTTCAAGCAAGCCTGAAATCTCCGCTCTTATTATCCAGAATTACTCCCAAAGGAGTAACACATCTAATGTAGCCTTACAGACGACACAGACCCACGTTATCTGCATTAAAGGCAGTGTGGTGTGCAGATAATAAAGGTCATCTTTGTCATATTTTTCAAATGGGTTGTGTTGTTCCTTAGTTCAAACACCAGAACTAATGAAGAGACTGCATTGAGCTGATAATGTATGTTATCAAAGAGTCAGTGCACCCTGAGCTGTGTCTGTTTAGCCCAAGTCTGCACAGCTCACACACTTTGACCACTGCAGACAGACTGAAGTCAACTGCACGCGACCTTTTCTGCTGATCAGCAGCCTACATACTGATCTCAGAGTATGCGAATTGGATAGGATTGTGTAGAAGTGCATCTCTCTAGCTTTGAACTTCAAATCCCTTGAAAGTTGTCACATTAACATTTACTTTTAATGGAAAAATACTTTTACATGAGTGGTTAAAGGTTGAGTAGGTCACTGTTTAAAGTAGGAATCTGGTCTGGACAAGCCAGACTAGAGTGAAGAAAATACCAAAGTATTATAGAAAAGATTTGGGGGACTCCTTACGTTAGCCATTAAAAGTAGGCCCTGTGACATATTTCACATTTAGTGCCTGATTAAAATTTAACCAATCAAATTAATTCTTTTGTTTTCTTTGATAGATGTGAGCAGGACAATAATTTAACAGCACAACACTTGCATAAAAAAAACAAACAAGCTGTTTTTAGTATACTTTAATTTATTAATGCTAAAAAATACACATGTGATGCTTCTTGACGCCGTTTTTACATCATCTTGGCCTTTTGTGCGATTGAAGGAGGTGGACTGGGAGGTGGAGTTGGCCTTTGTGATAGGACGAAGAGGAAAACACATCAAGGTCAGCATCACAGCATCAATGAAGGCCGCGGTGCTTTCACGCTTGGCGAAGCAGCTGTTCTGACTTGATTTCCACTCCTCTTTCTATTAGGAGGAAGACGCTCTCTCCTACGTGGCCGGGTTCACCGTGGCCAATGACGTCAGCGCTCGTGACTGGCAGATGAAGCGTAACGGGAAGCAGTGGCTTCTAGGAAAGACATTTGACAGCTTCTGTCCTCTCGGCCCAGCCTTAGTAACCACTGACACCGTGACAGGTGAGAGAACGAGCATCCGCAGCAGGAAGCGTGAGGCTGAAAGGGGGAATTAAAGACAATCTGGTGACTCATGCAATTATCTGTGATTCCGTACGCCAGCAGCTTCACCGAGTTAACAAGCTGCAATTCAGTGAGGAAATGTTGTTTTTGTAGCTGATGGGAGCAGCATGAAAGCCCCAACCAGATGATAATGGTAACCATTAGGATTTCTAAAGGCTAAAAACATTCTTGTCAAATGTGGGCCATCATGTTTACGATTCACCACGGTTTAATTTCTGCTACCAACGGTTTAATAACAAAACAAAGAAATTCTTACTTCTATATGCAGACTAGAATATTCCTGCATCACATCATAATATCCATTTTCAAAGATGAGATGTTCACATAAAAATGTCCCGCGATGATTTTTGTGCTTAACAGGCGATCATCGCTGATATTTGCTTTTGGGTTACGGCCATTATTTGAGCTGACAAGTAAAAAACTCGCGTAAGATACTATAAATGGTTATTGTTACATGCAGTTGTGAAACATTGGGTACACATTCAGTAGCTTGTAAAAAAACATCTTTAACTGCAATAAATCTTCATCATTATGTTCTGTATGATTTTTATTTTATTTTATTTTTTTTTAATGAGCGCTACATTGTTGCTTCAGTTCATTCGTTCTGGCCGATCGTGGCTCAAGAGTTGGCAGTTCATCTTGTAATCGGAAGGTTGCCGGTTTGAGCCCCGGCTTGGACAGTCTCGGTCGTTGTGTCCTTGGGCAAGACACTTCACCCGTTGCCTACTGGTGGTGGTCAGAGGGCCCGGTGGCGCCAGTGTTCAGCAGCCTCGCCTCTGTCAGTGCGCCCCAGGGTGGCTGTGGCTACAATGTAGCTTACCATCACCAGTGTGTGAATGGGTGGATGACTGAATGTGTAAAGCGCTTTGGGGTCCTTGAGGACTAGTAAAGCGCTATACAAATACAGACCATTTACCATTCAGGCTTTCATTTGTGAATGTTACAAACGGCTCGTGGATGAAGACTAAATTTATTGAACTCAACAGTAAAGATGTAAATCCACATCAGTGCTGTAAAGCAGTCCGTATATGTCAGATGTTGTATGTGTGAATCACAGCTAAGCTGTAATATTGAAGTTTTTACAGATTTTTCACATTTGGTGTGACCAAAATTCACCAAAGTTAAATCAGCTCGAGCTCTCATTGGCGCTACATTCACAGATAATTTCTTGAGAACTGTGGATGCTAGACTGCTAACAAACAGACAATCAGAACTGATGACATTCTCACTTTTTTCGGGGGAGAACAAAATAACCAAACGTTGTGATGTGGTGTGGAGATGGTGCAGGAGCAGAGCAGGGTAGCAGCGTGCCCACGTCTACGGAAGGTGACATTTAAATAGCCTCCGGATGGACCACAAGCCCAGATCATCACCCCTCCATCACCGTAGTTTAGAGCAGGGGTGGGCAACTCCAGGCCTCGAGGGCCGGTGTCCCTGCAGGTTTTAGATGTGTCCTTGAACCAACACAGCTGATTTAAATGGCTAAATTAGCTCCTCAACATGTCCTGAAGTTCTCCAGAGGCCTGGTAACGAACTAATCATGTGATTCAGGTGTGTTGACCCAAGGTGAGATCTAAAACCTGCAGGACACCGGCCCTCGAGGCCTGGAGTTGCCCACCCCTGGTTTACAGGGTGCTGATTTTACCAAACATGGTGCTGTGCATTACAGCCGGATGTCTCCACTTTTGTCTCATCTGGACATTGTTTCAGAAGTTTTTTTGTTTATTGTTCAGATGCAACTTTGCAAAACTAAGCCGTGCTGACATGTCCTCTTCAGAGAGACGAGGCTTTTCTTTTATACAACACACTTGAAAAATGATTCAACACCGTCGCTGTCAAAGACCACGTCAGTCTAAGTTTAGTTAGAATGAAAATCGCTCTTTAAAGGTAGAGTGTGCTTGTCTGCCTGTTTGAAAATGATAATTACATAATTTTTATTATTAGTAATTACCCTCCACAAGTGTCGTTGTCCTCTTACTTTGGTTATTTGCGTGCAGGTAAAACAGAGGCAGCTGAGCAATTAAAACCCTCTACGGATGGGTGACAATTTAAAGGAAAAGCCTAGATGCTTGACCCCCCTGCAGGGAGAGGAGGTGGCTGTGTTATGCTGTCGGGGGCATTTTGAATGTATGAGTTTAGTCTGTGTAAACATCACTGCACAGAAGAAAGTTCTGAGTGATCACATGTATCCTATAGTGCACTGTTGAAAAGACAGTGCCCCCAGCTACAGGTCAGAAATGATATTTAAATGCTAAAACATAAAAACTGTTGTTATCCACGATGCAGATGTACTCTTGAAAAAATAATAGTGTGTTCATGACGGGTGGTCTAATAAATTTGTTTAGACTACTTTCCACCAGCTTCTTTAAAATAATAAAATTATTTCCCTACAAATTTGTCTCCTATCTTTAGGCCTAAAGTCACAAGTAGGAAACTACTTCATGTGTCATTTCTCCTTCAGATCCTCATAACTTGAGCATCCGCTGCCTGGTTAATGGAGACACGGTCCAGGACAGCAACACGGATCAGATCATCTTCAAGACAGCAGCGCTTGTCGCTTGGGTCTCAAAGTAAGTTCCATAAATGAGAAGTTCAGATACTGTGTGTTTATGTACTCATATACATAACAAAGTACTCTTTTCTGCTTGAGTAACTCAAGCTGAGAGTTCAGATTCCAGGAAGTTAAGAAATGAAGCCACAAAAAGTTGCCGACTCTGAGCTAAAATTACACGCTTCATTTAAGACTTATCCACCCCAACCGGCACCCTGACCAGCTGGAGCGTTCTCTGATCTGATTTGAGATTTTAAGACTACAACGCCTCTCCCACTCTCGCTCAACTTACTGGTGATAATGCCTGTGTTATTCTCTTAATAATGGCAGCCCACAGCACCTTTCACAGGATCTGTGCAGACAGCGGAATAATCTGTGGGAGATATTGTTTCGCATGCTCCGGCTTAATCTAAATTAATACTGAAATTATACTGCGCGACGACGAGAAAGAAAATCCTAATTTGCTGAAGTGATGGTAATTCTTCTGATATTCCACTCTGTGCTTTTTCCCCTATTGATAGGTTTGTGACATTGATTCCAGGCGATGTGTTTCTGACAGGAACTCCTCCAGGCGTGGGTGCATTTAGAAAGCCGCCCATCTTTCTCAAGGTGATTTTATAGTCTGACAAAAGTGAATTCGCAGCATGTACAGCTGGTCTGGACATGTTTTGTTACCAATGTGGTTTATGCCTCTATCAAACATGGTAAAAGTATTGAATAATGAGGTTGGTGTTTGCACAGGTAATATCTATCAGACTGCTTTTTCCCTTCTATTCTTATCTCTGTATGGTATCAAAGAAGGCTCGTTAACCCTCAGAAGTCTTACCCAAGAAGTGGCAGCAATATTGAAACCAGAGATTGTAGAAAGTCGGTGACATTCAAGAACTTTTGAGCCCAGTTCATGAAATCATGAAATGATCACCAATAAGTACAGGATACAGATGATTGACAGGGTACTAAATTAGAGCACAGGTGTCAACTCCAGTCCTCGAGGGCCAGTGTCCTGAAACCTTTACATGCATCCCTGCTGCAACACCTGAATAAATTTAGTAGATCATTAGCAAGACTCTTGAACTTGATTGCATGCTGAAGCAGCAATTCAGCCATTTGATTCATGCTACAGCATGTGAATGAACATGGTGCAATAAAAGCACTTTTTGAAGTACATTTTTCCAAACACTTACATATATATAAATGTGCTTGAGTAAACACACCTGAATAAAATTTACTAATTTTATTCAGGTGTGTTGCAGCAGAGACAGAAAAGTTTTAGGACACTGGCTCTCGAGGACTGTAGTTCAACACTCCTGCATTAGAGGGTTAGGAAGGTCGCTCACAACCAACCATCAGCAACAAAGTAATATGCAGGGCTCAAGTAATCAGAAGTGATAACAAGACCTTATCTCTAGGTTTTGGAAACAAAAGTCGACGTCAGACCAAATGTGAAAATCTGTAAAGAAAATTGTGTTACCCACAATTTTTTATGAGTCGTCTTCAAACTTCACAACAATATACCAGGCCTTGGGGGTCATGAGTACCTAGGTTGAATAAGTATTTGACCATGAAAACATTTTTCAAGAAATCATAAATAATGAGTAACATATCACGTGAAAGGGCATAGAGGGAGCTGTATAACACACTTTATTTTTTCAATAACATCCTACGATGTCACAATGATAATATAACAGGCTGACATCATCATTTTGTAATAAAAACATAATAAAACATCAAAGTTGTAGTATAGCATTTGCCCTTTGGGGGCAGTTGTGCTCTCTGAGTGCTCTTGTTTTATTTGTTCCCTTATTGCTAAGATTTGGGAGAATAATTTAATAAAACACTACGGTATCAATTTCAAACTCCTACGCCGCCTCGTTCTCGAGTCATCGCATTCACAAACATGCGTGTCCACGACACCTGCTCATCCTGTGGGGCGATGGTAATACAGCATGAGCCGTACAGCTGAGGGGTGAAGAAAGAAAAAATGGCTCTTTCAGAGTACCTAAGTTGAGAATTTGGCTTCAGGTTAAATTTGAGGGTTGAAACTGATGATGATTTAAGATCTCAGAGGGTTAATGTTGTCATCTCAGGCGCTTACAGTCACGTGGAAAAGAAAGTCTCCTGTGATGACTTTCTTTTCCACGTGTGAGCACAGAATCTCCACACATCTGTTCAAACCTTTGGTTTACAAAGGTCGGCCAATCAGAATAAAGCCTTAGGTCACACATAAGTATTGATTGTAGACGACAGTAGGTCACTAATGGCCAGGCTCTGGTTGCCTAGGTAACCATCTAATGAACATGCCACTCCCTCATATGAGAAGCAGTGGTTTTGGATGTGAGGCCAGCAAAGCTGAGCCAACTCAGGACCTGCCTACTTAGCATTGCTAACACTTATTTTTTCTGTTGTTGCTGCAAGTCGCTTAATTTCATTGACATTTTGTGGTTGTTATATTGCTGCAAGGCTCTTCCTGGAGAAAGAAGCTAAAACAGAAAACAAAAATTAAACTGTGAATCAATGCAAAGCCACTTTAGTAAAGGCAAGGAATTTAAAAAACGTAGCTGAAAAGAGGCATAAAAGGACTATATTGTCCTTTCCCCCATTAATTACTAACAGATAATAAGGCAGTGATTTGAAATGTGTTTTTTTTAATTAAGTGTTAAAAAAACTTTTTTTCTTCCAGAAGGGGGACGTGGTGGAGTGCCAGATAGAACAATTAGGTTCTATAATCAACAAAGTGGTGTAAACCCTGGGAAGAGAATCCATGAATGAACATCAGCCGCTGAACTGCACCTTCTGATCACCCTCACAATGAATTACTATTCAAATAGTTTTTTTCCCCCTTTTACATAATGTGAAAAAACCATCAGGAGATATGTAAAACTCCCTGATGAATGTTTTATTCATGATACTTCAGTAATTGTGAGGAGAGAAAATGTGTTATTTTCTTTTACTACACAAAACAGAGTAATTATGTGACTCAACCTCAGAGTGATCACGAGCTGTAAAAAATACCCTCCGTCAGCAGCCGCCCACTCGTGCTGTGCAGAAGAAACCGTGAACCTACTGATTTTTCTTTTTATGTGAAAATAAAAAAGTATTTTGACACTGACGTAAAAAGTATTTCTAATTATGATTTAATATTCAGGATCAAAGACTTCAGTCAGAAGTGAAAGAACATCATCTTTCCCATAAAAGAAGGAAAACAGATTACTAGATGTGTGGAAATTAATGAAATTACAAAATGCTGCTTCCAACTGTGTGTTTTGTTTGTTTTTTGGTTTTTTTACTTCGATCTGTGTTTCGACTCATGTAGCAGCTTTTAAATATGTCTGACAGAGCTTCAAGGATGGATTCAGTGTACTTGTTTACAATTTGCAGCAGTGTGACATGTTGACATCCTCAAACTGGCAGCTACGTTTCGACCACTGTATCCCTTATAATTTGTAAACTGCTTCAGTTTAAGATTAGTTAGCTTTTTGTTGAACATATATGGTGCAAAGTGGAGTGCTTTGCAGCTCAGTGTCTCGCTAACCTCAAAATACCCTACAAAAAAACCTCAGCCTCAGGCAATCTTCACAAGTCACAGAGGAGATTTTCATCTCATCCAAGGATGTTACGTGATTGGTTTGTCTGTTTGCCAAGAGGATTACTAAACAAGTTATGAAAAGCTCTGCATGAAAGTGTTTACTGAAGGCGGGGATTGGCCCAAGATAAACCTTTGGAGTTAATCTGGATCCACGAGTTTGTGGAAGGACCCTTTAAAGGAAATTTTGGAGACACAAACTAACCCAGATCCATCTATTATTCTGGATCCACAGCCTCACTTCATGCGCAGTGCAGAGGGAATCTTCAGCACTCTTCTAGTTTTTTATTATGAAGACTAAAGGAACACCTCGAATATGAAATCAGACTTACATATTCACAGAAATTAATGGAAAAAATGCTAAATTAGTTCACCCCCACTGGCAACTGTATAATAATTATAATAACTCAGAAAAAAAGTATTTTGCATCGTCTGAATTGCGACTTCAAAATGCCACAGCCAATCAATCCCTATCCTGTTTTTTTGTTTGTTTGTTTTTAAAGGTGTTCATGATTTTCTTTTTTCCACGTGAGAGCAGCTCACATGGAAAACAGTCCTCAAAACTCACATTTCTTATTATGCAAATCCTCTGTTTTAAGTCTCGGTAGCTGCTCTTAAACAGATACTCAAACGCAAACCTTCTAATTTAATTTCTGTTCCGAGTGGGCCACGGCTACAGGCCAGTTCCACAACTATTTAGGACTCAGTATCCTCAGCTCAACACTAGAGGGCAGTAGATTCTCACGGCCGATGGCAGCTCAACCACTGCGGCTGTGGTCTGTGCTCGCTGAAGGAGTAAAAACAGCTGCACTGGCATGTGACTGTACAAACAGTCAGCTGTGAACGCCAAAATACAGAGGCCTCCAAGTCCCCATTAAAGCAAGCCATCGATTTGTCTCTGCATCTTAATGTCAAAAGGTCTACGTGAGACATACAGACTCTCCAGAGGTCTGACTCAGCACTGAATGATCTATGTCCAGAAGGAGAGCAGCTCAGAACCATGGCTGTGTGCAAGAGACTAACTAATAAACTACTTTAAAGGGCTGTAAATGGCCTGCATTTGTATAGCGCTTTACTCAGTCCCTAAGGACCCCAAAGCGCTTTACACTACATTCAGTCATTCACCCATTCACACACACATTCACACACTGGCAATGGCAAGCTACATTGTAGCCACAGGTGCCCTGGGGCGCACTGACAGAGGCGAGCTGTAGTTGGTTTCGTTTGTACACAGTGAACTTTTTGCGCTTTTGTTCAAGTCATGATGACACAGGAACTTTTATTTGAGTATAAAGAACCAAACAAACATTTTCTCACGGAACAGACAAAACTTGATGCATCCTTCGTTACAACATAAACATGCGTGGATGCGCAAACTGTACCAACGAGCGTCATCCTACAGCGAGTCCTCACAACTGATTACAGGGACTTAATAATCCTCCTCTCCTGCGGCTTTATGCAAATGCTATTACTAAAGATAAACTTAAAATCAATGTCTCATCACTGAAAAATCAAAATGCAATTAACCTAAAGACACCAGCGTCCTGGCTCAGCATGCATCTGTTTTAACTGAACACGGGCTCCCTTGATACAAACAGAGGATGAGGTCAGACTCTGCAAGAAAACAAAGCCGCGTTGAAGCCTTGAGTCATGCTGCTCAGTTAAATGTATTAATTGTAGAGGTACTGAGAGATGAAGCGGTGCAGTTTCTGCCTGTTTTCTGACAACTGGAACAAAGGACTAACAGCCAGGAAGACGCCTCCCTTCTGCCACTCCTCCAAGAGGACCTGAATTGAAAATAACGAGCAGAAACACAGATACGTTAGTAGCATCGCAACCACAGTGCTTATTATTTAGTAACCTTTATTTGAACAAAGTGAGTGCGCAGCTTTTTTTCTTATCTTCATCAAAGCGCTTCCTGCACAAGGCTGAATAAAAAACAGTGAGGTAATAAGACGGATAAAAACAAAAAGCTCCCAAAGCAACAACGCTTCAAAAATGAAAGAGAAAAACAAAGCTACAGATTTCACATAAACAACATCACCTAATTCACTTAGCAAGGTCTGAAATAATGAGGCCAAATGAAAGAGGCAAACTTAAGATTGTGTTGTCCTTCCTTTTTCTTTTAAAGTTTCCTAAAAACTAGAAGCACATTTCCTGTTTGCTTCAACTTGGAGATCTTAGAATTCCCCCTGCCTTACCATCGGAGGCTTAAGATGAAGAAAAGGTCCATTTCTGACTGATAACCTCAATAATAAACTTAATAATTGCCTCTTGAGATGTTTGCAGATAAATGGGTCAATGATGCTCTATTTTTAAAAAGACCGCGATTCCCAACCCGCAGACTGAAAGAGAAGACTGATGGGAGCAGACACTTTGCCTGCCGAGTTGAAAGGCTATTGTAGTGGTAGAGTAGGGATAAAAATGTTGCTTCTTTGCTCTTTCTTCTGAAAATCATACCTCCTACAACAAAAGGTAAAAGTAAGTAACATTCATTTATACGGTGCTTTTTACTCCTTTACATGAATAAAACCAACACTAAACAAAAGCTACACAATAAATCATTCTGGAAAATCCTGCGTTTCTGTTCAGATTTCGGAGTTTAAGTTGGTGCCCTTCTTTCTCTTCAATATTTCCTGCTGCTGTTTGCAGAATCACAGCAGATGGAGATAAGAGAGGCTCATATTCATCTGCAAGACAAACCATTTGCTGTGTTCCAACTTTCATTTTATGAAAAGAAAAAAAAAAACAAAAAAAACATCCGCAGACTTGAAAGCTGCAGCAGCATGATAATCTATCACAATATACATGAGGCCTTTATCCAGTCTCATCAAAGTTTCTGTTTAATCCAGAGTTCACTGTGCCCTGGTGGAGTGCTTTCATATCAGGTCATCTCACACCCAACGGGAAGAAAGAGAAATGTGCCACAGAGGATTCCTCAAAAAAACAAGTTTTGTTGCTTCATACACTCCAGCAAAATATGCAGCATAATATCCTTCAGTGAGATCAAAACAATGCTTCATTGTTAAAATAAGTCCTATTCCGCGTATAACTCCTGCACTCCACAACATGTGGCTTTTTCAAGGTTACGTTCTTATTACTGAAAGGAGTCTAGTAGTTTTAAATTCTTCCGGGTAGAAAAACCTGTAATCACAAATCACTTTTTATAAGGGGGTCATATATTTAGCGTGTAAAGTCTCAAGGAACTGCAGCTGTGAAATGAATGCAGTAAAAATTATGATATTTGAAGTTTCGAGATGGAAGGATTAGAGTGATGCATCATTGATCCCAACCAACCAACATTTAGAGGAGCCTTTTCCACATAGAAGCTGAACCGCAGCACATCTACAGAGATCGAAAGATGTTTTAATCTTTAGTCCAAACTTAGAATGGGAGAAAATGTAAAAACAGAAATAGACTGTGATAGCAGCATTACAGGTTCATTTAAAAACAGTGAGGTTATAATGAGACACTATTATTGATTGTTCTATCGATCATTTTACTTCCAACTGTGAATTAGAGAGTTTATTAGAGCCTTATAAATATGGGACTGTAAACACTGATCTCATGTGTAAATGCTGCTTTAAAACTTCTCAGTGCAACCCTACCAAAAATGGCACCGGCACAGGGACCTCTGGGGTGGGAAAGGTTAAAGACCTGAATGTCAAATGTAAACCACTTTGTCACAGTTAAGAGACCTCAACCTGTCTGCGCTACTTTTTTCCATTTCCTAATTTTAAATAACTCATGTCTTTGGCTCAGTGAATTCTCTTTATGAACTGACATTTCTGCCTCCTACATGATTGGATTTGGTTGGTTCCAGCCAGGCAGAGAGGCTTCCTATTGCATCAAACATCAGGTTTCTGTTCACAGCCACTGAAAAATGCCACCAGTTTGATTGATTAATAGTGATTTGGAGATCACTTCAACTTTTTTAGAGTTGGATAGCACCTCAACTTTGAGTCCTGAGTGGAGCTATAATTCCTGGCACACAGGCAGATTTGGACGGACACACACACACACACACACACACACACACACACACACACACACACACACACACACACAGGCTGTCACTCACCCCCAGGTCTATTAGTGTTCTGACTGCAGTGTGCGCCGCCTCCTCTGAGCAGCTCTCTGTGAGATACAGCAAAAAGACGCACATGAAACAAAAGAACAGACAGATATCCAATATAGAAAAAGCAGGTTGGGATAGGAGAACAAAGCCATACCAGTGGGACTGTATTTTTTTTCAGAGTGTAACATTGTAGGGTCATTTGGGTATTTTCTGGTTATCTTTTATGGTGTTTTTTTTTTAAACAAGGAGGATAGCATGTGATGGGAGTGAAAGGAGCTGTTTTTCTTCTCTGGTCTACGTACCTTTGTTACAACACACACTGAATCAGTTTTTTTTAAAAAGGCAAGGTGACAAGCTTTTAAAGTTTTGACACAAAAATGGAAGATCTTTGTGAGTTTTTTTTTTCCAGGGGGATGTCAGGTTGAACTCACCATAGTGCTGTTTCTTCTTATTTGCTGTGTCACAAAGATGTGAGTGTATTTGAGCCACGAACTCAGCTTCTGCAGCAGGAAAGACATGAAAATGGAGGCAATTATTCAAGCGAAACAAAGCGAGAACAATCTGCTAAGATAAAGCCATCTTATTATAAAAGCTACTAGATAAAAGCTCTTTGATTCGTCCTGTAAAAGCAAAAACCATATCTGATTTTAATTTTGCTTGTATCCCCTTCAAGGTCCTCTCCTTGGTCACCTCTGCATTGAGTTTGTGGGAAAGGAAGATGTCACTAGAAGCTAAATCTGGCGAATGGGGGCGGGGAGTGTAAGTGGCTATAGTGTTGTGTGGCCAAAAGCACACCCTGCAGCTCGGGTCATTGGTGCTTAATGCTCACTCTCAGATGTTACAGGGTGATATAGTAGAACTCTGCACTCACAATATGAACATGGGGGATAAATTAATAAGGTACATCACTGTTAACGTGGAAAAAAAAAAGAACAATGTGCGTGCTTCACATTCTGTTTTTGACCTGATGGTCTTTCTTGGGCCTGGAAAAATCCAACTCCTCCAATAAAGACTGCTGTTTGGTCTTTGGGTTGTGGCTGGAGAACCAGCTCTGATCACTGGTGATTATCTTCAATACAGAAGGGAGTTCAATTTATGGCAAAAGTTGATATTTGTGCTCTGGTTTTAGGTTTCTGGAACATTTTTAAATGTACATGGGAAAATGGTCAGAATGGCATTTCTAGTTGAAGCAGTGAGTGCTTCACTGTGAGAAAACACTGCAGTGCAGAGGTTCCCACATATTAAAACAGCACTTTGTTTTCATTGATTAATTTTTGCTCTTTTGGGAGTCCACTTGATGTGGATTCGACAGTCAAAGGTTTTGTTTAGGCAACACGGCATTTCTACACCACTAATCAAGAGAAATGAAAAACTGTTGAGATAAATGACCATTTAAAATAAAAAAAATACTTAATGCATAATTAGTTTGAAATGCTTTGATTGCATATTAACAATTAAGGGTTTTTATAATTTTAGTGACTATTTGTAGCTGACCTGCAGTACCTTCATGGCCACTAGGGGGCTGCAGACCACACCTTGGAAATTGCTGTTGCAGGTGAGTTTAAATCAGTATAGTTTTGGTTTTCAAAACATGAAAAATGTCACCAGCATTCACTGCATGCATCGATACTAGAGTAGGCCTGACTGAAAAGTCACTCTAATACCAGATCACGAGATTGCCAAATTACTCGTAACCACAAAAGGAATTTATGACCTATCTAATGTTTACCACCCCACATTGAACACAGGTGACCAGCTTCCCTTAAACAGTGTCCACATACCAGCCAGAGGCATCTCAAAGAGATCCAGCCCCATAGTGGTCCAGCATAGCGCCCTGAGATGTCCAGCTAGCATTCTGCAGAGGAAGAACAGCATCTCTGGACAGTGACTTGGCTGTCGTATCTAGAAGAAGTTGACACAGGCCACGAAGGACACATAAGAGTAAATCAGAATGAGGCAGTGAAGAGTTGAAAGATTATTTTCTACTACAATACCACATACTTAAACTCACTGTCAGGAGGACGATGCACAGCTCTGGGATGTGATATTACTCAAAATAAACTGTTGACTCGCTGAGGCTTGAATATTTGAAGGCAACATATTTTTATGAGAGTGCTGCTGATGTACTGTTTGTAGAAGAAAATCGCAGTGGATAATAAATACATCCAAGACTATTAACGGTACGACAGAAGGAGCCCAATTACTTCTGCCAAGTAAGCCGTGTGATTGGTTTGGTTTGTTGGTCCGTTTTTAGCAGGATTACTCAAAAAGTTTTGGACAGATCTGCATGAAAACTTCACAAAAGTGGGGCTTGGCCCAACTTAGAAATGATTAACATTTGGAGTCGATACCAATATGGATCTGAATTCAAGGATTTTTTGGAAGGATTCGCTGCTATTGTGAGACGGGAGTAAATTGGACATTTTGTGTCACATTCTAACAAATGCACAATTTTAATATCACAGTTAAATCTGAGAAATCTCTTAATGTTTTTATGAAGATACAAAAAAACGAATCCAGATACACAACTCATGAATGGTGCAGAGGTAATATTAAGCCTTGACAGAGGTATGCAGCCTCAAGTGGCCTTTTTTAAGTGCATTACATTTAAGCGAAAGACCAGCAAAGAAAACAAACACTAATGAAAGAGTAAAGCCTTCTCAATGACTTCAAACAACAGACTAATCTGCAGTGCCTACCAAAAGTTTAGAAGTACTCTGCTTCCTGGTCAAATAGCTGTTAGAAATAAATGATTGCCCCACTAATCATAAACCAGATGGGATGCTGTGTCACTGCAGGATGTTGTATAGATCTCTTCAATTGTGGATAAATCTGTAACAGTATTACCAACAATCTCCATGCTTCACGGCAGGAACGACATCCTTTCACCTTCTCGGAGTCGCAGTGGGCTGAACCAAAAATCTAAACCCCAAAACTTCGACTAAGATCAAAGCCCAGAAACCCATTCTTTGTGTTTCTTTGTAGGGATGGATATTGATAACAGTTTGTTTGATACAAATCCCTTAATCCCTCCTGATCTGTGTACAAAGAAGAACAAAAAATTAAGACTATACAGATTTTTCCCCCCAGCTTTAGAATCACGTATTTCACCTGTGGAAAAGCTCAACTCCTGTGAATTTGACATCATGGTTTTGCAACTACCAGAGGAAAAAATGGATTGGACAATGTAAAGACCAGTCTTGATTCCCATCCCTTTTTCCTGGCCTAAGCAGTTCTTTTCTTCTTATCGGTTTCCCTCAGGGGAGGTTTCTTTGCAACAATTCGACCATGAAGGCCTGATTCACAGCCTCCCTTGAACAGTCGATATTGAGATGTGTCTGCTGTTTGAACTCTGGGAAGCACTGATGTGGGCTCTAATCTGAGCTGCCGTTAATTGTTCATCTCTGAGTCTCTAAGAAGTTATCCTCTGCGGCAAAGGGAAGTCTCGGCCTTCCTCTCCTGAAGCAGACAACACGATAGCCATTTTTGTTTGATAGATTTTACGACTACACTTTCTAAACTGACTGACCTTGGTGTCTGAAAGTAAAGATAGAGTGTCTTTTCTGTTTACTTAGTGGAGTGGTCCTTGCCATAACATGAATTACTGCAGTAGCTCAAGGTCACTTCCGGCATATGAACACTATTGCAGTCCAGAATAACTGAATCTGAAGTTGGTTATAATTTTATTAACAGTGTTTAAAATTGTTAAACCAAACCTTTAGAAAACTAAGATTCAGCAAGTCAGATTCCTGAACAGCAGACTAAGAAAAGCATTTCTTTAAGGACTTGGATTTAACCACAGCAGTCGTGATGAAATATGACAGCTGCCCAAAAAACTGGAACCAAACTGTTCTCTAAAATATCCATAAATGCTTTAAAATTTGATCTTTCATTGCCTGACATTAAGGTCCTTGGCTGTGTACTCAAACTTTGGATAAACTGTGTAATTACTCTATAAAATGCTCTTCATTTGTCTCAGAAACTGGAAATAAATTTTGCTATAAAGACTGCGTTAATGAGTACATCAGATAATGAGAGGGGCCATGAAGCTGGTGGTTCATTAAACTACTTGATAAAGTGTGTGGGGACATTATAATCATGTGGAGTTCAGCTGCTCCTGTAAAATGTTCCATTTTCTTTGGACATTACACAACTGCACCAAACAGCTTGCAGCTCATATTTGGTTGATTCTGCTCTCCTCATCTAAACTTTAGGTTTTGTGGAAAGAGAATGGAGGTTTCTGCCACAACTTTCAAAGTGCACGGAGAAGAACAAGGGTCCTAAGAGGTCTAAGATAATTCAGGGTGACACCCTGATGAAGGCCACAGACCAAAATGTCTGATCAAGTAATAAAATTGTTCCTTATACCTTAAATGTTGCTGGGGCTTACATTAGTATATCAAAGTCTGAGCCAATCCTCATTTCTTTATATTTTGCTAGGAATATGTTAAGGTGCAGTGATTTATTGAAACGTGGAAACGAACACGTAAATACAGTATGTAAGGCATAGTTTATGCCTTGAAAGTCAATATTTGATATGTTTATTCTTCAACACAGTCTGAACTCTTGGACAAGCTTCCTCGTCTTTTCTTAAGAACTTTTCAGGATTAGTTCTCCAGACTTCTTGAAGGAGATTCAAAGCTTTTCTTTGGACACTGGCTGCATTTTGGTCCGTTCTCCGTCAAGATGATCTCACACTGCTTCAATAATGTTGAGGTCTGGGGAGACAACTCCATGACTGATAGTGTTCCACTGTGGGGGGGGTTTTCTTATCAGTTATGCTTTTACTGCACTGGAAGTGTTTTTATGATCAACATTATGCTGAAAAATGATGCTGTTTCCAGTCAGATGCTTTCTGATGGTACCTGATATGCATTTTGACAAGATTCCCAATACCACTTGCTGAAATAGAGTCTTAAACCATGACAGACCACCGTGTTTTACAGATGGCTGTAGACATTTTGAACAAAAATGTCAAATGTGGATTCATCACTCCATCAAGAACTATTGTCACAGATTTTTAGTCAAGTTCTTGTATAATTTGGCACACCTCAGCCTCTTCTCCTGGTTTGCCTTCCCTAAGAATGGCTTCTTGACAGCAACCCTACCACCATTTCAGAGGAGTGGATGGATGAGTCGGAGGGCTGGATGCATTTCTCAGGTTCTGTGTCAGGTCGATTTTTTCTCTCTAAAGGAGATGACTTTCAGATACTGTTCATATGTTGTTGATAATTTTTAGGTCTTTTTTTTCTTCTGTCCTCTACCTATCCAGTTAAGGACACACTGCACCCAAGATACACCAAGTTTTCAGCTAACAACTCTGTTTATGCCTTTCAAACTGTGTAGATCCATAGATTCGACTAAAAAAAATAAGAATAAATGTTTCGGGACAGGCTGCTAGAAATAAAGCACCTAAAATAAAATTGTTTCTTCACTAAGATGTCTGCTATTTTTAGAAACAACTCTTTGTTCATCCCTTGTGTTTGGTGCCTAATTACCGAAGTATTGATTCACAGATCAGTGTTAAGTGGGTGAAGAAACAATAAAAAAAAACATCCCTCTGGGTGGAAAAAGCAGGTAATGTCCAAACAAAAACTGAAAGGCCTTCAGAACCTTGAACATTATTTCTCAAGACCACTTTAAAACATTACAAGAAAGCCTGGCTTCTTTAGATACCCAAAATATAAAGAAATGGGGCTTTTTGCACAGCACCTTATATCTGCATACAATCCTTTTTTTTTTTTTAAATAATGCATTAATTAAGCTTTTATAACAACTTTTTATATTTTTGCTAATGAACTGGTGCCACTTAGTCAACTGGGCTAATTCAATTAGCGTTTAAACAATCATTATAAAAAAGGTGAAGCACTTAAATACACAGAAAAAGTTGGAGACAAAAATGACAGGATGAAAACAGAGCCGTCAGAGTAACGATCACGAGTTGAGTTGTACGAGCAGTAAAAGCACATCACAACAAAAAGGTCAGCACTGCAGCTGTTGTATAAACAAGTCCAGAGAGACTGCTTAGCAAAGACATTACACAAAGAATGAATGTTTGCAAAGTGCAACAAAAAATGCATTTTCAGCACAATATTTACACAGATAATATAAGGAGCTTTAAACTACAGAAATAAAATTGGATCCAAAAGGAAAATGGCAGAATCCAATAACACTAAAATGTCGATCATATTGATTTATTTATATTGCATTTTACGGTTTGTTTCACATAACTGAGAGGCAGCATGAATAAATAACCTAATACGCACAAACAAAAAAATATATACATACATTTGGGAAAACAAAACAGCAAAGTTTTCTTGCTTTTTCTTGCCTGCAAAACAAAAGTGAATCTACCTAGGCAAACTGAGGTTAGGGAATACTTTTTGCTGTCTGTTATGTAGGTGTATGCAGTCTTGCTTCAGCACCTGAACTGAGGATAGCAGTGCAGAGGCGGCAGGATAAGAAAAATGAGCGTACTGGATGGAGAGAGTTAAAAGATGGAGTTTGAAAGAGTGGAGCTTTGTAAACTGTAGTGCGGCACTTCCTTGGTGGACAAAGCTGAAATGAGAAGAAGTTATGCCAGCGTGGGTGGCACTATGCAGTCAACCAGCGAGCTACATGTGGCAAAGCCAGTCATAAGAATGCTCTTTCTGTTGTGTGGTGATGCTGGTAAAATCTTTAAATTATAAAAAAAATCAGGGCCTGTATTTCCAGAGTTAGGCATATGAATAGTAGAGAATTGCGAAGCACAAAAGAAGAGTAGTCTCCACACTGAAGAGTGCAATTTCCAGTATTCAGAGGTGTCGCTTGGCAATCATTCATATGAAAAGCAGGTCATATACAGAAAGACGGCTCTACCTACTATTATGACATCATGTGACATGTAGCTCAGAAGGTAGAAGGTCATCTTGCTGGTTGGTGGTCTGCGTTTGATCTCAGATACTTCCTGCCCACGTGTTAAAGTCTACTTGCTTAAGACCCCAATTACCCTCCCTGCCCCTAGTGGTTATGGTTAGGTAGTATCTTCGTGGCACCTTACTGCCAATAGTTTCTGTGTGCATACTTGTATGGCTCAGGTTGTGGGTATATAAATCTTGCTCTGACCACCTGACTCCTGTTTGGGAAGAAAAAAGGTTCTAATTTGAGTTTTTCTGTGAAAACTTAGTTTAAGGTAAAATTAGGTTCAGAAAAGTGGCAGTTTCAGTCTGTAAGTTTGTAGGAAATGATTGTGAGGTAATGGAAACACAAGTGTGTGTGTAAATGGGCATGTGGGAGGCAAATTGTAAGGCACTTTGATAAAAGCCCTATATAACGTCAGTCCATTTATCAGTCCATATCATAAAATGATCTAATAGGAACATAAAAATGCCCTGAAGCTAAAATGTAACACCATTAGATTTTTTTTCCCCCGAGCTTGAAGTATATGTGCCAGCTCTTTTTCATTTGAAAGTGTAGGTGTAGGTTTCCACTATTTACTGGAGAATTACAAAGTACAGTTTTGTTTGCCTGTATGACTTTTCTCATGTGATGCTTGAAATAAATCCCAGGAAGCACACACAAAGCACCACTGAGCTCACAATACTCCTTTCACAGAACCTGGGATACACAACCTGTAACAAATATGAACAAATTAACATTACCAACTAAAGTACAACTAAATACTATTAGGAGGAAGGAGGCAAGGAGGTGGAGGGTGATGTGTTTTTGGAAGCAATGAAGCAACGATGATGCAGAGCTCAGTGGCAGACTTGAAAAGCACCAAATCTATATATGGCTTGCCTTTTGTAAACAGACAGGTGGTGGGCACATATAACTGAATGTCCTACATATTATAACCAACACATCTATAAAGACTTAATACACTGAAGTCTTTGAAAATGCTCTCTATTGCAAAACATAATGTAAAGTGCTGGTATCACCTTTTTTTTCTTTTTAAACTGCTCATAGTGTCGACTATTCACAATGTAAGCAAATGTTCATTGTTCCGAGATTTAAACAGGAAAAGCCATTTTAAGATGACAGCACCCACGGCCATTATGGTTCTTTAATGTGCGATAAGCAAATATGCAGTTTCTTACCTTTTCCATCATCTGGCAAAACAAAATGCTTCCAAGCACGTGGATGCTAAAACTTTGAATAACAATATCCTCATCTTTACTGGATTCTATGATGCTGAAGCTTGCATTTAAAACGCTTCATTGGTTAATGCTACTGCTATCTCCATAGCTGCCAGCAGAGCTGTTAAATAGTATGCCTGCTCACATCAATGTGATAAAACTGCTGCTCTTTCTCTATGCAGATTTACATTTGCACAGTCACGACTCCCGAGACCATCACCTCAAAGTTGCTCTGCAGTGAATACGAATAACATGCCTGCACCTTTGACAGCTGGTGAATTGGACACCTTGGAAGTCGGATATCACGTCCAACAGTCACGACAGTTGGACTTCTTTTAAATCTAAGACCTTACTGCTAATTGGCATTCAGGATGTGGGCTCTATCCATGCAGGTGCTTTTATAATGGAGATTCAGTTGCTTTAAAGTTGTATTTCATGTGGTTGTTCTGGTATTTTCTGTGCATGTCCTGTAGGCAGTTTGGGCCAGCGCACAGCCAGTCCCACAACGGTGCCTTTTGAGAACAAACTACCATAATAAACATATCGGAGAGCTGAATGTTAAGTAGTGCTACTTAGAGAACGATGAGTTAATATCCGTGGGAAGAAAATCACGGCCAACCAGATCTTAAGGCTTCATAACAGATGTGGGCCTTAAATTTCAACTGTCACTTCAGTGTCTATGAAGCCTACTCACTTCAGACGTTGAAATGAGTCATTTCAACTTTTTTATGTAACTTTTCAGTCTATCCAGTCTTTTTACTTCTCTCAGTGGAAAGATGTGGAACCAGCTCTATACTGGACACAACAGAAGAGAGATGAAGGAGCTACAGGGGCTCAGGAAAGCCAGTGGTCTTCTGTACCTTATAGGAGCAAAAGTCCGGCTCCTCGCAGTCAGAATCGCTGTGATAAGGGTCGTCAGAAGTGGTCCAGGTCAGAGGACCCTCCTGTTTCTTCCAGAAATCACAGATGGGAACATCCCTGGGAACCTCCAGAGGATAGTGGGCAGAACAGACAGAAGCAAGCTCTGGTTAACATAATATGCAAAATATAATGGAGACCACAGGATAAATGGATGACATTGTGTCTTTAACTCTTTCCCCCATAAAGACGTCATTTGACGACCGCCCTGCACCCTTAACCACGAGTTTTGATATCTCAGTATCTATAAATAAAGATGTGGTTTGACCACCACTGGAGTAGTTTTTTCCAAGGGAACCTTTATAGACAGAGCCTTCTGGTGAAAACCCAGACACTTCTTTTCCTGTAAGCAGACCTGAAATGCATTCAGAAAAAGGCTTCAAGAGTTACTCCTAGTGGGCTTTAAAGGGGTAAAGAGTTAAATGAACCTGATTTCTACTGAAGTCTAAAAGCAATGCAATAGAACGCTCTCTAGTACAACACCATCCTCTGGTGAACTGTGGCCTCATTAGCGGTGCTGGACTGCATTAGATTGTGGAGGTGTATGATATAAAGTCTCCAATGAGTACAGAGTAACTTAAATAGTTATAAAACCAAATTCAAACAAAGAAAACATTAAAGAGTTGAAGGTAACATTAAAATTGCATCTTTGGGTAAAACACACACCAGATCTATTACATATTTAATTCATTAAACTACCTTTAGGACAAGATTTCAGTGCAGTTTTGTTTGTTAAATTATGCAGTTTTATAAGGCCCAACTTTTAAAACTATTAAAATTTTTCTTACTTCTTCCTGGATCAGGATGCCACAGTGAACCAGACTGTCAATGGCATCCAGCGCGAAACTCTGGGAAGACTGACAAGGCTATTGAGAAAACGTGAGAGGGCAAATGATTCAATGGTGAGGCAAGGTTACAAACAGCTTCAGCCAATCACATATCTAAAAAATACAGAGGGAGACGGCTGACAGGGAACATAAGGTGTGTAGTAGAGACGTAGGAATCATCTTAGAACGAGAATAAGGGGTGCCCGGGAGGGGAATCAGAGCAGGAGAGATGTTTCTCTGTGAGGAATGGGGAGAGAAGTGTAGCTGCAAGCAGCAGAGACAAGAAAGAGCAGCTGCCGAAATGAAAGGTGGGGAAACAAAAAGGAATAGTATTTCTGGCTCAGATTCGGAGCCCTTGAAGTCAGTTTGATGGAGCATGTGTACACACACACACACACACACACACACACACACACACACACACACACACACAAGCGCACACACAGATACACAGTGCACGCATACAATCCAAAACCTCTCTCTGGCTGAGACAGAGGCAGCAGAGCAGGATGAATGGCTGTTCAGCTCCATTAAACATCCATTGAATGAGACACGCTGGCTGTGTGTGTGTGTGTGTGTGTGAGATATGAATTCAAACTCACTGGCATGAAGCCCGGAGGCAGGAGATGGCAGAGCTGCAAGGCTCTTGCAGTGAGCTCAGACTGGCAGAGCACCACATCAAACTCCGTGTCACCTTTGACCTCCACTCCTTCCACGTCACTCCGCACGCTGCTGCTGACGCCACTGTGAGCCACCTCGCACAGCATGGCTGACACCGCACACGCTACGAACACAAACAGTTTATTGTTTGCCTCCTCAAGACCAAATGTGCAGCACAGGTGTTGTGTGGCAAAGCAAGTGTTTGTTTATGACAGCTAAGTAGGTTACAATTTGGCTGAAATCTGTTAGCCATTACACACGCTCTTTGGAAAATAGATACACTGATGAGATTTTGCTGATAAGCGTGAGCTAGGATTT
The DNA here is from genome assembly GCF_057382185.1 of Mchenga conophoros. Lineage (NCBI taxonomy): Eukaryota > Metazoa > Chordata > Actinopteri > Cichliformes > Cichlidae > Mchenga > Mchenga conophoros. Next base: position 27,711,149 of record NC_140537.1, on the reverse strand, counting down.
CCGTCATTTACACAAGTGTTATTAAGTCTTTGTTTACATTCTCAATCCCAATTATCCATTCTTTTTCATGTCCTGGTGGAAAAGTCTTGACATCCAGATTGTTCATGTTCCTAAACTGTGCAGCTGTCACACCTCGGGAAATTCAAACCTGATGGAGAAACCTGTGAAGTAAATCCATTTTCCTTATTTTATTAAATTCCATACAGCACCAAATCAAAACAGCAGTCACCTCCAGGCAGTTTATACTGTAAAGTAAAGACAAAACAAAAAAGTAAACAAAAATTTAAAACAATGACTTGAGATATTCCTGTTAACTAGTTTAATAGTCATTAACTGGTCAACTAGTCTAAAAATAAGAACACACATATGTGAGATCGATTAACAGAGTGCTGTTAATTTTAGCTGTGCTGTGCTAAGTTATCATCCACAGTACACTGCCTGCACTCAGTGTGGTTAGGTATTGCTCCAGCCTGACAGTTATATGTAATTTTACTCTGGCTCTGCACACTTACAGCCATTTATTTTCTGCATCAAATTACTGCAGAACTGCGCTCATTCATGGACCTTTTCACCTCGCTTCTTTAAAACTTCCCATCGCATAAAGAAGGTCGGCAAGTGTCATTGTAACCTCTTGATGACAGGGCACTGCCAGTGTATATTAATAAAATAAAAGAAGGATTTTATTTTGCTACTTGTTTAACTGACTAGTATTTCTGGTCCCAAGTAGTGAGCAGCAACACCTCAAGGGCACACGACTACTATGGACAAAAGCTCAGGCTTCAAACAGCTTTTTTCCTACTCTTGGCTCCGGATGAGGTTAATAAAAGTGGGCGTTTCTATTATGGTAATCTCGACCACCCTTTTAACTTATCTGTTTGCAAAGTGGTAAAACTGCTTGTTGCAGGCTTGGGAATAACCTGAGGGACCGCACCATGCCCAGCATAACATAAATCGTTATGAATCATGAAAAGCTAATCCAGTAGAGTCCAAGAATAAAACTGTGAAGCAGGAAATGAGCATAACACAGCCACTTTAAACAAAAACCATTATGGAGGCGGGGGAGATTTGACTATTGCTAACCCCAAATGTGTGTTTATCATATCGCTCTTTCGATTTGCTACAACATCACAACAACGTACTGTATACAGGACCTGATGCAACTTATTTTTACCACTTGAGGTTAGCACCCATGTATGAATATACAACAAAGAGACTTTCAGCAGTACAAAGCCCCCTGCCCACCAGTTTCACTTCCTATACAACCAAAAGAGGTCATGCAGGAACAGTGAATCATGCTGGAGAAGTAGCTTCCTGTACTTCAAACCATTATTTTTACCTCCACCAGGAATCCAAAAATGGGGCTACAGTTTCTATGGCTTCATTCCTGTCTGCCTGTCAGCATGAAAATAAGATTTCAGCAGATAGCTCTGGGCTTGAGGATCTGGTAAAGTATAGATTTACGGTTTAGGATTTCTGCCATTAGACGATTACCATATATTACTGTCATGTATTATCGCTCTGTTCCCAACCAAAACACCAAAGAAAAACACAAGACACTGGATAATTCTGTAAATTAAAACACCAGATATTCAGTGCCAATACTCTTTAGATTATTGCTTTCAGCAATATCTGTGGTACAGGTGTAGATTGTTTAAAAAAAAAATGTGGGGGAAAAAAATACAGCTGCGGATATTAAAACACAAAAATAAAGTGTAGGTCTGTGACAGAAGGCAAATTATGTCTTTTAAAGGAAATGAATGACTTGGACGCCCATCCATAATCAAACCTCCACACTTCTATTTCCTCCTGCTCGCATCCAGGCCATCTATTTCCTGAATGCATAATGGGAATGGAAATAAAATGTAAAGAGCACAATCAGCATATGTGAACACCATATGTTGGTTATGATAAACTTTCAGTATGTGCCCATTATCATAATTTTACACAGGAGATAACACAATCAAACCAGGGATTTCCGGTCTCTATCCAAAAGAGGAGGTTTTTAATGGTGCCACGTGTAATACAGTTTGATTCAATTACATGTATTCCATACAACTGTGACCCTAATGCACATCTTGCATTTGTAGTCTGATTTGCTGTCCATGTCTTGCTCATGGATGGTCACTGAAGCAACTGCCAACTGTCTACAAGACAGTTGATGTACAGTTTAGCTCTCAGGGCCTTATTTGTAGTGACTGAAATTGAAATGCAGCCACAGAAAGATCTAAATAAAACCTGTAAGAGTTATCTGACAGGCTTCAGCCAACAAAAACTAAAATACTGCAACTCTAGTACTGTTGTTTTAAATTTGACATATACTATATACTACTACTTTGATATACTATCACTGGCCAGTCACATGAAAGCTCGATACATTTAGACACGCAGACATGATCAAGACAATCTGCTGAAGTTCAAACTGCATCAGAATGTGGAGGAAAGGTGATTTAAGTGGCTGTGTAGATGGTACAGTTGGTGATGCAAGACAGACTGATAATTTCAGAAACTGCTGACCTACTGGGATTTTCCCACTCAACCATCTCTAGACTTTATAGAGAATGGTCAGAAAAAGAGAAAATATCCAGTGAGCTGCAATTCTCTGGGCAAAAATGCCTTGCTGATGTCAGAGGTCAGAAGAGGATGCCAGACTGACAGGAAGGCAACGATAACTTACATAACAGCTCGCTACAAATAGGGCATGCAGAAGAGCATCTCTGAATGTACAACATGTCATCCCTTTGTCACCACATGTACTCAGCTTCTGATGGCTCCTTCCAGCAGGATAATGAGCCATGTCACAAAACTCAAACCATCTCAAACTGTACTTTGAGATGGTTACTCAAATGATCTCCACAGTCATCAGATCTGATTCTCTGTCAACAGTGTTGGGGAGTAACGGAATACATGTGCCGCCGTTACGTATTTAAAAACACTAAATATGAGTAGCTGTATTCCGTTACAGTTACAGTTTAAAAAGGTGGTATTCAGAATACAGTTACTTTGTTGAAATAAATGGATTACACGCCGGTATTTTCCTGTTTCATATGTTAGGCTATGCCCTCTCTATTTTTGGCAATTCCACGCACATTAAGAGGCTCAAATGCCTGTGTCTCAATCTCATAATGACGTGAACAAATGTTTTTTAAATTATTTAATATGAAGGCAATAGGCAGAGTGTTATAGGTGTAGTCCTAAAGAATGTAGCCTCATGGGTAGTGTAGTCCGTGCTGCAGGGAGAATGGCCTGCCATACCCGTTATCTGTCTGTGAGCACGAGGAGGGAGAAAAAGGAGAGTGGAAAAGCACGAGTTGTCACCGATCAGAAACGGGAGATGGAAGCATGTAAATATAATAATAACCACTTCAGCCAAGAAGAGTGCCTGACGAGCCCAGTTGTAAGTAAGCTATTAAGACTCGACTGTACACTGTGTTCATGTTTTCCTCTGAAACAATAAGTTCCGTTGGAGCAGCCTTTCAACGCCTCTCTCTGTCTCTCGCTAGCAAAGTTGACCCAGACAACAAAGTAAAGCTATTTTTGGCTACGAGCCCGTATTAGCCAGAGGTCCCTTTACTACGGTTCAGAGCCGCGGACCTGTTTTATATACGCACGGAATAGTTTTGTATGCGAGATCGCTGCTAAAAGTGCAGCGTTACCAAATGTCAACCTACTCTTACTCATTTTATATTAAGATTTAAACATCTAGTTGGTATTGGTATGGCGAGTAGCCTTTAGTAATAGTAACAAACCACACAGCAATAGTACATTCACGTAGTTGTAAAAAAGCATGATAATATATTAAGCAATCCAAAGTATTCAGAATACGTCACTCTCATTGAGTAACGTAACAGAATACATTACAATATACATTTTGGGGCATATATTCTGTAATCTGTAGTGGATTACATTTTATAGTTAACTAAAACTAAACTAAAAACTAAAACTAGATGTAATAAAAATCTTAGTTAACTAAATTAAAATAAATATTCGACTTTTGAAAAAACAAAACAAAAAAACAAACAATTCTGTGAACCTTTAAAACGAACTAAACTAGAGGAAATATCCTTTGATTAAGTGCTTGTTATTTTGGTAACACATTTTTATCAAAACTTGTCTGATGAGGCTTTGATGGACATATTTATTGAATCATTTGGACATCTACAAGACCGTGAGTCGATGCTTTAAAAAGTTCTTTGTTTTTGCAGTAATACCTGTATTAATTTTCTTAAATCTTGCATCTGACATATGCCCTCTATACAACAATAATTAATAAAGACTAAAACTAAAGCTGAAAGTACTAAAAAAACTAAAGTGAAACTTCACAGTTTCAAAAAACTACTAAAATGAGCCTACCTGCTCTGGAAAGTAACTGAAACTAAACTGAATTAAAGGCAAAAAGTCAAAACAAAATAAAAATTGAACACTAATAACAACTTAAAAACTATACTATCTCTGTGCTTTATCATCCAATAGAGCAACTTTAGGATGTGGTGAAACAGCAAATTCACATCATAAATGTGCAGCCGATATACCTGACGCAACTATTCCCAGCGCACCCCCACTATACGTTTAGGTTCGAGTTCAAGCATTATATACGAATCTCCACATACTCCTAAAGCTGGAAGCGATGGACATTAAAGAAATGTAAACTTAAAATGAAACTGTTTAATTCCACTGCTGACACTTGCTAGTTTAAAAAAAACTCTTTCTGTGTGCACACTCCCTGACACTGCTAAAAACTTGCTACCCCCTAAATGTCACGCATAATAAATTCTTAAAATTAAAATGTTTTCTCTAGAATTGATTTTCCAAGCTGACATGCCAACAGAGTAACTGCCAAGGCCTCCTACGAAAAATACGGTGCCTGCCAGAACACATGGTGATGGTGACAAGATGATAGATAAATAAACGTCCACGAAAATTATGTTACCTACATAAAACGCATGCCTTCAAAGTCACTCACCCCCAACAGCCTCCGAAATAAAGGCGTGTGTGACCGTCTTTGCCATGTAGGAGAGGTGAAGTGTGGCAGCAAGAGAAGGACAGGGCACAATCAATGGGTCTTTCCTAGAATTGGAGAGGTGTGTACCAAAAGGAAAAATAATAAAAGGTAGAATGTATTATTGATGAGCAACAGCTCATCAGCATTTTTCTTTTATGACAGGAAACTGACTTGGATGGAGCAGCAGCTATGATGAGGTGAGGGGCGAGCAGAGACAGGGAGTAGTGGACAACCTCTGTCAAACTTCCCCCAAAGCCGACGTCTTTGTTCCTGAACAAAAGTTCCTCTGTGAGCCAAGCCACATCACGACACAGAACAGATGTACTTACACCCTGCGGAGGAGAGAAGGAGGAAAAATCTAATTCCAAAATCAGACATGAACATTAACCATCTGCTGACATTAGTTAGAGACTGGTGGGTATGACTCAGAAAATCACTGTCACACTCTACTACACTTGCACGAAAAAAAAAACAATATGAGCCGCTTGGAGTGTTGATGGATCCTTAGAGGGGTAGCAGCAGATTTTAACACTCACAGCAGCAAGAGGAAACTTGTTTGCATCTACACAGGGGCTGACAAACGAACCTTGCGATGTTTGTACAGCAGAAGACTGGACATAAGACTGGTGGGCATCACAGCCATGCAGGAAGTTGCAGCTAGACGCACACATACACACAAACACACACACAGATTATGCAGCACAATTTGCATACCATTATAGACTCATTTACTATTCAGCAAGGAAGATAATCCTGTACTTACAGAAGATGAGGTGGAGGATGATGGCAATGCTGAGGTTTCTCTCCGACCGACTTGGCTCTTGAAGTTCAGATGCATAATAAGAAGACGGCAGGAGCCACGACACTCTCCTCTGCCCGAATGCACTGCCAGCGCTTCAAAGAAAAAAAGGGGGAGTGAAAAGAGAAGAATACCAGCATAAATTTAGATTTTCATTTATTTATCTTATATAGAAGAGATGATGCCATAGAAAGAGAGACAGAAGGATGTGGCGCTCAAAGTGTTCTATGTAAAGAGAGCTGGTCTCTTGTCCCCGATGGCAAAGAGACAAATAACAACTGAAATGGGAAAACTGATGAGCAAAACAGCTTGTTGTGCTGACACAGTAGATGTTCACACCAGTTTCAACAGTTTGGTGGTACATCGTACTTTAGTTTTCCACACTGTATCTTTAACTGAATTAAAAGGGATGTTGTTGTAACTTCGTGCAATCGTAGCAGAAGTATAATCTGCATGGAAAAAGAAGAGAAACTTTGGAAACACTTTTTCCGATGTGTTTCCGATCCACTGAAATTAATGCTAAGGATCCCAATTGACATTTATTTCATCATGTTACATCCCCCAGGAGGATGTCTCTTCTCCCTACTAACCCTTTGTTTTGTACTAATAGTAACAGTAAAAATGAGTCCAGAGAATCCATGGACGACAGGGTAGTCTCATATTAAACAATGGCATCACATCCTTTTTCCAGGCCAGATCTGCAAGCCTCAACTTCATCCGACGAGAGAGACACCCAGGTAGTTACATGGGTCTCTTTCCTATACTGCTAGAATAGGAAAGGCTTATCTTTTAAGGCTTCAAATGGAATCATAATTGTCCCAACTTGCAGTGACTGATTAGAAGTTTTATTATTGATCCACATGCTCAATATCCCAGCAGGCAAGTCCTTGCAGCAAGATGTAGAGCATGCTTAAAAATTACTTTATACTACTGGACATGGGGGGCAGCTCCACAAACAATGAAAATAAGATCTTACAGAAGACTGACATTTAGCATAATACTTGGACAAGGCTGGATTCCCTCAGGAACAATGTACAGCCTGTGTAAAATCTTGAATTGCCTCTCCCAAGCAGAGTTAAAGACCAGGACACTGGAGAGCTGCACAGGCCATAGAGGCCACTCCAGGCCTCCGGCTCTATAGTAACCAGGTCAGATTCCAATCTGCCTTTTACTTTGTCAGCATTATCTACATGGAGGCTCAAGAGGATCTTATAAAGCCTCTTGGTAAAATATTTAAGTTGTATATTATATGGGAGAAATGCTGAGACCTCCAGTGAAATTTATAATGCCTACTTATCAAAGGTACTTTAACTGGCTGTAACAAAGCCTTCTCAGCTTTGGGGAAAATAAAGTACAACTTTACTTTTCTTATTTTGATGAAGATTAGGCAGCCTAGTAAGTATAAATGAGCTCACAGACATTACTAAAGGTCTAAGTATATACATTTTTACCACATGTGACTGCAGTGGGGTATTTATAATTATCTAGTATATTTCTTTTTCTTTAACATTTTTTAGAGGTATTACATTATAGAACTGGAAACATTATTTATTTAATTTATAGCTAAAAAAATGAAACTATTGTAAAGTGAAGAAAAAAATAATCTCTTAGATTAGGTCTACAGAATAGCTATAAAGCTTTCAGACGCTTTGAAACCAAAACCCGGCATGTGTTTGTAAAGATCAATCATATTTTAAGCAATCTGCATTGACAGCAAATAAACCAAATATAACAGACTAATGGCTTAACAAATAAAATAGTAAAAGTAAAACAAATTGAACACTTTCAGTTTAATTTTGACTCAAATCTAGCTGCAGATCAAATGCACTGGTAAACCAGGAGGGTTGGTGGTGAAAGTAAACAAATCTGCCCACGAACTGTTACATGTTCTAAATAAACATGAGACATTTACGCGTGTACACCCATGCAAACCACCGCTCTCGAGAGGACAAATCGGCTCTGTCGTTTTTTTTTGTCAAAGCCACATGGAGTCACTGGGGACGGGCAAAAGTGCTGCATGCTGTTCTGCAGCAGCCTTTCACGATTCGCTCTTTGTATTCCATATAAGAGCCATCTCACATTAAAACATGGGGTTGCTTTTATTGTGAAGCAGGCTCTGCACTTAGTATGCGATAGTTTATCTAGCGTACAAAATGAGATGATGGCCATTCCTGGCCTTTTTTCTAGCCATCCATCCATCCGTTATTTGTTGCTTATCCAATTCAGGATCCCAGGGGGGCTGGAGTCTATCCCAGCTGTCACAGGTCCAGAGTCGGGGGTAGCCCCTGGTCAGGTCGCCAGTCCATCACAGGGCCAACATGGAGACAGATAATCACACACTCTCACATTCATGGCAAGTACTGACCCAACAGATATCAGGTGACCTTACGTGCATGGACTGTGAGAGGAAACCGGAGAACCCAGAGAGAACTCATGCAGACACAGTGAGAACATGTGTCTGCATGTAAACACAGCTAAATTCAAACCCAGGATCCTCTTGCTGTGAAATGACAGTGCTAACCACTCCACAAAAAACAACTATGTTAATTACTATAATTTATAATTAATATACTTAATGTTGTAAATGGAAAAATACTGAGAGACGCCATAAACAGCAGCACTAGCTGTTCCTTTCTATTTGTGCTCAATGAGTCTTTGGAGGTGTATTAAACCACAACTGCAATTATCACAGCAAACAAAGCACTCATTAAACAAGGAATGAAACTGAAATGATTATAACTTTAAAGAGTAATAACATAGTCTCTGAACTAAAAAGATCCTGTATTGGCCGTCAGCGATTTGAATGTGTTGAAGTGAAGTGGACTCATTGTCCGGGGAGTTGTGTAAGAAATCATGTGACTCAGTCTCGATATTATTTGCTCCAGTTGAAAAAAAATTTCAACAGCCTTATCTAATTATATTGAATAATTTCATTACATAATTATATTACATAATAATAATTTCACTTACCCAAAAAATAGATAAATAAATGCATCACAAATTCAAGCTAACTCTAAAAGTGTTCAGTAAGAGTTCAGTGGATCACTTCACACTACATTTGTGCCTATAACGAGCAATAATGTTTTTCAGCTGTTTATCTGATGCTGTGTTAAAAGTGGTGTAGCACTGATGCATTCTGGTTCTATATTATTTTTAAGAGAAGATATCAAAACATTTTAGACAGAAATTGTTCATTTCAACTAAGAAAAGTTACAAAGTGTGTGCACTTTTGTAAACAGTGTCAGTCATATAGTCACTTATCCATCTCACCATCCATTATAAATCACAGGTTACTGTAATGTGTGAAATATAGAAAGAAAGTTCTACATTTTATTGTCATCGGTTGGCTGTAGTGCCCAAAATAATGAGAATTAAAATCCACTGAGAAGTCAATGAGGCAAACAGTCACAATTACCTATTTTCAGTAGACTGGACATGCGACCTCACCTGTATCCAGACAGCTTACACCAAGCTTCCAAAAAACAACAACAACTGTGTTTTAGAAGCTAACAAGCTAATGTTAGGCTTGGCATTCCCTCTGATAAACAGTTTAAATTCTAGTGTCTGAGTCTAACAATTTTAGATCTACTACAATGAAAGTTTTTCTACTGCCAGCTAGCAGCCGCTAACAGAGGCTAACACCAACTAACAGCAGCAAAAACAACACAGTTTACTAACAGAAAAGTTCAGGATATCCTGACCAACTCACCTCACTATCATTGTCATTGGACAGGCATGAGCTTCACTGATTCATTTACTTGTTTCATTGAATTCAGTTCATTCATTGACATCTAGAGATGAAATCTTAAACACTGTATCTTTAAACCTTATTATGAGCTACATGGAAAAACTGAAGAAAAAAAAGAGAATCTCCAAAGGTGCATCATGCTGCCCAGAATCTGTTGATGATAGAATCCCTATATACAAGTACATAGGTCATATCTGTGAAGGCACCCTTAATGCTTGATGATATACTGCAAACCATTGAAAAATTAAGTGCACTGTCAAAACAAAACTGCTGAGCAGTTTATATCCTGTCTTGCACAAGATCAGGAAAACATTTTGTTTGTTTTAGAGTTGTCTGTCTCTTCAGCTCTTACATATTGTAGTTAAAGGGTGAGCCAATGCTCCTTCCCAAATGTGGTTGCATTCAAATCAAAACATGCAAATACATACACTAAAATGTCTAAGCTTCAGTATCTGATACAGTGTGTTTGTAGCATTCTGAATTAAATATATGTAACGGTTAAATGATATGCAAATGCTCTAAAGCTGAAACCTCAGCAGCTAGGGAAAAACAGAGTGCAGCAGAAGCACTGAGCAGCGCCCAAGCATGTTTATGATGTAGGCGCAGAGAGTTGAAGTTGCTCACATGCAGATGACAATCCAATCTAACTACCCATCTCTACTCCTCTCTTTTTCTATCGCTTGGCTGTTTTTTCCTCCATCCCTCTCATAAGAATTAAATGTATGATGGGAGAAGCCACTCTGCTCATCAGAAGCCAAGCAGAGATTGAGCGGGGATGTTATTTTCTTTCCGTTATCTTTTTTTCACTGGCAGACTGTGTAATGTTGATGGTAATTGGACCCAGGCTAAGAGGATGAAAACTCTCATCAGTGCTTGCATCATATCTGTGCCAGATTTAAGGTTTAGAGAAAAGTTCTTCAAAGTTTAGGAGAAAACAACTTTTCAATTTCACAGATCCAGATAAAACACAATGCAGTTCCACTGTGGTTTGTTCATATGCAGTATTAATGTTCAGTCACGCATACAGGCATGTATGCAGAAGCTTTGATTACCGGTTGTTGAGGATAACAGGAAGCAACAGGTCCTGTAGAGGGAGCCATTCATCTACTCTGCACCTGCCTGATTCGCACATCTCCTACACACAAACACACGCACACAGGATCGTTTACACACGCATGCACATGCAAAGAGCTTTAAATTTGCATCTTTAAATTACTTAAAACTAATGCTCTTGTTAACTGGGTTCATAAAACTGCACAAAGACTCAATTAGTAACTCCATTTCCAGTTTATTAGGTATATCTAGCTAAAACTAATATATAGTGATACAGTGTATCCTGCAAATTTCCTACTGAAAAGCAATAATGCCAACCAAAGAGGCATTTAACTTATTATCTTTCTTGTGGTGTGCTGAATTACACTCACTCTCTCTAGTCTCAACGTGCAGAAAACAGAGGGCATAAATGTAGAAATTGATTTATTATTTACTTAATATAATATGCTATAAATGAGATTTTACAGCTCAAAGGAAATTTTAACTAAGACTAATTTAAAATGAAATAATTTCAAAACTCATTTGTGAAGCTAATTTAATTATTACAATGTGAAAAGTGTGATTTATGACAAAGCTTTCTGTTTACTGGCACAAGAGTGTATAAATAAATGATCCCACAAAGCGTAACGAGACAATATTCTCAGCTCTTTTCAACAAAAACATGTCTGCCTTTCTTTCTTTCCACTAGGACAACATGACTGTTTGTTTAACCACTGTTAAAACGCTCAGAACTCATGCTCAAAGTAAACACCAGTACGGCTGAATGGGGTTTTTAATGACATGGGCTTCCTGCTGCGTACCTTGACAGAAAAGGGCTGGGCGAGGTGAATCCTCACACTTCCTTCTGGCCTCCAACAGAAAAGGCACCACAACCACTGGAAGATAGATCTCAACCCAACCTATGAAGATATGTATAATACACACACACAGATATATATCTTGACATATTTACATTTAGGAGGACATGTGAACAGCAATACCACTAATGAGCAGGATCTATAACGAGTACTAAGATAAACAGCCGCCCTCATAGTGTGCTTAGGAGTACAGGAACTGTGTGTACAGCACTGTGTGTCTACAGTGTGTGAATGACAGAGCAGAAATGATGGGGCAAGGACCTTATTATTGCAATTAACCAAAAGCAACACCCACTCTCCGGTATCATCTCAAAGTGCAGATAACAAAGGGCGTTATTAATGGAGACTAATAATCATCACAGCTGCCTTGAAAAAAAATAAAATGCAAACCTCAACTCAACGACCAAAGCTGCCCAGTGAGAAATTAGAGAGCAAAGTTGTGAAAGCTCTCGAAGTTGGAGAGTCATCACTGACAACTTTGGGTTTTTTCTCGAGACCACAAGTTTCATTCTGTGAGCACCTCTTTAGACAAAAATCTGAGAAACTTGTGCCGTCAACACACAACACAGATATCCTGATCACAGGACTGTAACTACAAAATCTTATTTTTAATGGACTCAATATTCTTTGTCTTTCTTCTGTTTGAGTAGACAATTCTCTTTTCCTATTTTTCTAACTACAGCTATTTTGGGGGTTCTTGGGGGTTTAGGCTGTATTTGCTTACATTTGAGTGAACTTGCCCGTGTCTGCTTATTATCTATTAGCAGTTCCTGTTTTCAAAGTAAACATACATACAGCTATGCTTGGATGTAATAACGGAACCAAGTTAACACTGTACAAAATAAAGTGAATTTTAGGTAAATTCATACAGTCATCACACTATTAAAGCATTATTTTTTTCTCCGATGTAGTGACACTGTATCTGTGTGTGAAAGGTCTTTGTGTTCACATTCACTCAGTTGTATCTTAAAAAGTGTTTGCATGTTGATCGCCTCCATGAGCTGTATGTCAAAGTAACTGCTGTCGCTCCAACTGTTTGTCGTGTTGATAAGTGAGCCAAAAAAAAAATGGCACAGACTGCAATAACTAATTTCCTGTTGTTTTTATAACACTGACAAGCACCTGCTGTTCCTTTCACCATATGCAGTATTTCTGCCTCATGTTCTTTCTCCTTTTTGCAGTTTGAAAACAAAGCACTAAAGCAAACCTGTTCACTTGTTCCTGAGGACAGAACAGTTACAGATGGATCCTATTAAGTGTGTGCGTGCGCTTGCAAGTGTTTGTTTACACACATCCACCTGAATGTAGGTCTTGGGTACACAATCGTATGAGATGCCCACGGGGACCAGACTGACGTCGGGGACAGATCCCTCTTTGATGAGCTGCCTGATGCGAGCCAGCCACTGGCCACCCAGGCCAGACCTCTCTGACACACCAATACTTATTGCCTGGCCCTCATGTAGCAGCTCACGTACCAGCTGAGGAGAGAAAGATGGCAAAGACAGAGGTGTGAAAAATCCTGGGAGTCAGAGAACAATTAACATAAACGCCTACAATGCATTTTGAAAAGACACATAAGCAATAATGCAAACCAGAAGATGGAGGAAACATTAAAAAAAAAGTCCAGAGGCAGAATGTGGAGGAAAGTCAAGTCAAAATGCAGGAAGCAGGCAGGATAAAGAGCAGAGATAAAGCGGGACTGTGGGGGACACTTAATGACATTCAGAGATACTTCCCTCACCCCAAATCCTGTTTCCCCCTTACAGACAACAGAAATTCAATTACCATTGAACAGCAGCTAAACAGGCCTACACTCAATAAACAATAAAGGTCTATTAACACTGAAATACAAGCAATAAACAAGCCTGCCTTCTCACGCAAAACAAATATGCTTTCTCACTTGAAGCGCAACTGAAAACAAACAAAGTAATAAAACATCTCACAGCATCAATTCATAAACAGGCTGTTTATGTTTCACTTTAGCTATAGTCTCTGTATACCGACGTCAGACTGAGCTGTTTTATTGAACTGTATAACACAATATTGATCTTAGTAAAGACAGTAGCGCCTTTAAATGAAATGTGGCTTTAGGTAAACTGATACAGATCACAAAGCGGCTGGCTCCTTAGATATAAACAGATATTAAGAATAAATAGATGCTGATGATTACTGGTAAAAAATTAAAATAACTGAGGCCCTTAGACAGGCACTTGAGGAAACCATAAAAGATGCAAGATGTGGGAGAAAACAATACACACCACGAATATCTCCCAGATAACCGACCTGTCAAGCTCCTGATTTAAACTACCAATGCTCTTCATATTTCCCCACCCTCGTTCTTATGGCTTTGTCACTCTAGCCAACTTCCAGAGCTGCAATATCTTTAGCAAAGACTGAAGCTACTTTGTAATTCTGAGAATGAATGGAAAGTAGGATGAGATGGTAGGGTGGCAGGCTGCATTCTGATTGGGGAGCTGACTGTGATAACAATCCGCCATGTAGTGCAATGAAAAGTCCCTGCGTGTCTGTGAGTATGAATTTAAATGAATGCACATACACTAAGCAGCAAAATTACAAAGATGGGAATTTTTGTTTACCTTCTAATTTTATATAATTACCTGCTATCTAGGATTTATTTTTCATCAAAATGCATTAGCAACATGATTTCGAATTCAGGGCTCAGTGTGCCATTTTAACTTTCACATACAGCACTAATGAGGAATTTGTACCAGGAGAACTTTTTTATGACTTGTGGCACAGAAAAATTTGTGCCTCTAACCTCAATTAGTAGTTGCCCATAAAACTGGACATTTGCATATTGTGACCCAAGTGGTAAACTGTCCTGATGCTGGTGTGCTGCAGAAGTAACCTAAACAGAATCTGTTTAAATTCACACTGACTGGTCACTTTATTAGGTATAACTGTTCAACTGCTTTTTAATGCAATTATCTATATCAACCAGTCGCATGCTAGCAAATCAATGCATTTAGGCATGTAGACATAGCCGAGATGATCCTGGCCATGTCTACATGATACATTATGATACAATGGAAGATTACTGAAAGCACAACACGTCAAAGCTCCAAGCAGATGTGCTACAGAAGAATTCTGTCAGCTAAGAACAGGAATAATTCTCAGCCAAAATTGGGCAATAGAAGATTGGAAAAACACTGCCTGATCTGATGAGTTCTGATTTCTGCTGCGGTTGGGTCAGAATTTGGTGTAAAGAGCACAAAGGAATGGATCCATCCTCCCTGCTATCAACAGTTCAGGATGATGGTGATGGTGTAATGACGTGGGGGATATTGTTAACAAACTTTGTGTCCTTTAGGACCAATTTGTCATTGTGTAAATGCTGACCATGTCAATCCCTTTATGACCACAGGGTACCCAACATCTGATCCTTTCAAGTTGCCACTAAGTGAATATGCTGTTACACTGATGGATTCTTGTATCAAACATGAACAAAGTTTCAAATAATGTGATCAGTGTGAGCCAAAAGCTCAAACTTTAGAGTGCTCTAAATGCTCAGGTTCAGACAGTTCATACCACTCTCGGATCTGTATGACATCAAAGAGAGGGAAAATTCTTAATATAGCGACACAGAAGAAAGCTGATTTAAAGGGTGAAGGGTGGACAACTTGTTTCAATCACCAGAGGAGATGTATCAATACCCATCGTAAGATAAATAAGACTCAGCTGTAAATCATACAGATCTTCTCCAGTTGAGTCTAAGAATAAAACATATGGAGCTGGAAAAGAGCAAAAAAGGTCCCCTTTAATTACACTGGGTTAGACTACAAACAGGCAATATTTGCCCAAGTTAGAAAAAAATGGGTAGAAAATTAAAAATCTCAGCAGCTATTTCATGGTCTGCTATGACATTTAGGGAACACAAATGTCAGTATCTCCCTTTTTTATGTGCTAGAATGAGGTTTGCATCTGTTTACTTTAACACTATGCCAGCTCATGTGTGGCACAGCTTGTGCCTGTTAATGTCCTGATGTTTCCATTTAACTTAAATAAAGCCTCTCAGAACCACTGCAATTGCTTGTTAAAGCAGTCAAGCGGAAGTTTGATGTCTGATATAAGGACCAATTTCTTTTCCTTAAAATAAAGTATGAAAATCACCAGACCTAGGAACTCTTATATACTAACCCTTCTTATTTCTAACTTACAGCAGTCATGACAGACTGGTACAACGTGTCCATCTCAGCATCGTCCTCAGTAGGTGCAGAGGGTGGCAGGAGGACTACACCTACTTTCTGCAGGATGGATCTGCAGGATAAACAAAGCATAGCATAACTCAAACACTAGTTTAATGAAAGAAAATGTGCATAAAGTCATTCATGCACATTTTCACTGTTTGAAATAAAACTGCCCAGCTCAAAAATAGTAGCGTGAATAAAAGTGATAAACACAGCACCCTATTTAGTTTGTGTGTATGAATGTACCTTAGGGAGGCGTTCTTAATTTGGAGAGGACAAACAGTGTACGGGACTCTGAGGCTGTGATAGAAGAGCACGAGAGGGATGAGAGCGCAGTCCACGGCGCTCTGACGCACGTACACATAAACCAGCAGAGATCCCTGAATTAGAGAACAGAAGCAGCTTCTGATAAACAAAATTCCTCACATTGTAATTCATTACATCAAACAAACACGGATTGTGCAGAGGTGACGCACAGATTAAGGAGCGAATCCGTGACCTTAGATTAAATCTGCTTTTGATCAAGCCACACAAAGGAAACAGGAAGGAATGAAGAAAAATTTATTTTATGTTTTAAAACTAGCAAAGACACAGTGAAAAATGTGTGAGGTCAACATTCAAGTATTTAAAGATGCAGCCACAGTTCAAGTATAGGTGGTGAGTATGCCTGAATGGCTGGATTGATTGTAGAAGTTGACAGCGCAACTTTGTTTTTTTCCCCAGTGTCAACAACAGCTCTATTATTTGCTTTGTGGTCCCTTATCTTTCGAGTAGCATTAGTGATTTTTTCCATTATGGACATGGAAATGAAGAGCTACTATCGCAAACTCAATTATATATCGAGTGAAGTCAAAGCAGAGAGATAAAACACAATGGCACTTCTGTGCATGCGATATTGTCGCTACAGCAAAAAGCGCTTTGCAATAAAAGAATTAAAACACATAAGCAGCCTGAGCATTGGTAGTCTTCATAAACTCATGATAAAAGATATGTTATTCTTTTTTATTTGCTTTTTTAATATAGTGAAAGACACAATAACTGGGTTACACATGAAATTATTTTATATGAATTTGGTTGTAACTACAGCCAGTATGCAGTGGTTCAAACGGTTCAGTGAGGTCACGCTGTAACCCAACTTGCCTCAATAACGCAGAAAATGAGAGATTTTCAGGTTTGTCATGAAACAATTTATGGATGAATAAATTGGTAAAGATTTAGACAATGGGACTAAACAAGATTTAAATTGATTTTGTACACAGTCCCTCCAGAGATAACCCTCGATATATCCTGACAATTACACTGCTCAAAAATATTAAAGAAACACTTGATCATCACTGTTTAATACAAAGTCATAAACACAAATCTGAATCCATTTCACCTCCACTGGAGAGGCAATGACAAGGCAACCCCCAGAAAGGGAGGGGGGGCTCGTCTTATTGCTGCTGTCTAATTTTTCTCTAGTTTTGCTTTTCACTGGTCTCCTTGTCACTACTTCTACCTGCAAACCAATTAGGTGTCACAGGTAGTTGAGCTCCTCAGTAATGGTACATCCAATGTGGTTTACTGTGTCTCCCAACATCAGTCTGTAGAGTGTGAAGGAGATACCAGGACACAGGTACAAGAAAAATATCACTGCAGCCCTGAAAAAAATCATCTCCAGTGGGTTACTTATGAGCATGTTTCTGACCAAACTGACCAAAAGACAATGTTAAGCTGCCTGCAATATATCATTCAGCAAGACTGGTTTGGCAATGGGTCAGTGATGGTCTGGGATGGTATTATCTTTGGAGGGTCACACAAACCTCCAGGTGTCAGCCAATAGTACCAAGATGAAATTATGAAAATCTCAGAGCCACTTCCACTTCATGCTCGTGCAGCTCCTCCTGCTGCAACACAATGCCCTTGGACAAATGGTGTAGTTAGTGCTTGAATGACAAAAGCACTCATACTACTGAGGGGTTCTCAGGCTCTTCATACCTGAATCCAGTTGAGAAGCTCTGGCACAGAAATAGCACCATAGGCTATTCAGATCCAAATCTGGGAAGAAATCCCCAGAACAACATCTGCTGTCTTATCAGGAGAAGTCCAGATGTTGTTGGATTTAATGGACTGATTCTTATATAGCACTTTTCTGCTCTCCCGGAGCACTCAAAGAACTTTATACAACACACCTCATTCACCCATTAAGACCTATTCACACAAGCACTTCTTTTCTCTATGCTTAAATGCTTCCTATCTAACATTCACACACATTAATACTTTGATGGACGCATCA
The DNA here is from genome assembly GCF_057382185.1 of Mchenga conophoros. Classification (NCBI taxonomy): domain Eukaryota; kingdom Metazoa; phylum Chordata; class Actinopteri; order Cichliformes; family Cichlidae; genus Mchenga; species Mchenga conophoros. Next base: position 27,693,210 of record NC_140537.1, on the reverse strand, counting down.
GAGAGGAACTTGGTGTTAGTATCTTGCCCAAGAATATTTGGCATGCAGGCTGGAGCAGCCAGGGATCGAACCACCGACCTTACTCCTGAGCTACACCCACCCTAATGTGCATACAGACACATGGGTGTCAAAAAAATAACTGAGCCATCTGAAGATGCAAGTCACATCAAATCAAATCAAATCACTTTTATTGTCACATCACATGTGCAGGCACACTGGCACAGCACATGCGAGTGAAATTCTTGTGTGCGAGCCCCACAAGCAACAGAGATGTGCAAACACAACAACACAAACGAGCAAAATACAAGAATGGCCAACCTGAAACTAATAAATATATGTACAATATATAATAGTGTATGCATTTCTGGATGTGTATACTAAATATTTTCCTACGTGTGTGTGTGTGTGTGTGTGTGTGTGTGTGTGTGTGTGTGTGTGTGTGTGTGTGTGTGTGTGTGTGTGTGTGTGTGTGTGTGTGTGTGTATACACATTTTTACAAATTAAATAGTAAAAAAAAAAAAAAAAAAAAAAAAAAAATATAATAATAATAATAATAATAATAATAATAATAAAATATATAAAATATACAGAGTTGAATATGTGCAAAACAAGTGGCATTTATATACAGTGTGGAGTGCATAATGTTAAAGTTCCAGTAGTGAAGCTGAGGTGTCTATGACGTGTTCAGCAGTCTGATGGCCTGATGGAAAAAGCTGTCTCTCAGTCTGCTGGTACGGGACCGGATGCTGCAGAACCTCCTTCCTGATGGAAGCAGTCTGAACAGTTTATGGCTGGGGTGACTGGAGTCCTTGATGATCCTCCCCGCTTTCCTCAGGCAGCGCTTCCTGTAGATGTCTTGGAGGGAGGGAAGCTCACCTCCAATTATCCGTTCAGAGCACCGCACTACTCTCTGGAGAGCTTTGCAGTTGTAGGCGGTGCTGTTGCCATACCAGGTGGTGATGCATCCAGTGAGGATGCTCTCAATGGCACAGTGATAGAAGGTCCTGAGGATGCGGGGGCTCATGCCGAATCTTTTCAGTCTCCTGAGAAAGAAGAGGCGCTGCTGCGCCTTCTTCACTGTTTTGTTTGTGTGTACTGACCACGTAAGATCCTCAGCCAGATGTACTCCAAGGAACCGGAAGCTGCTCACTCTCTCCACAGCAGCGCCGTTGATGGTGATGGGGGTGTGTACTTCTCTGCACCTCCGGAAGTCCACTATCAACTCCTTTGTCTTTGCGACGTTGAGGGTGAGATGGTTGTCTTGACACCAGTGGGTCAGGGCGCTGACCTCCTCCCTGTAAGCCGTCTCATCACCGTTGGTGATAAGACCCACCACTGTAGTGTCGTCCGCAAACTTCACAATGATGTTGGAGCTGTTAGTGGCTGTGCAGTCGTAGGTGTAGAGTGAGTACAGGAGAGGGCTCAGTACACACCCCTGTGGAGCACCAGTGTTCAGTGTGATGGGGGATGAGGTGATGCTGCCCAGTCTGACCACTTGGCGTCTGTCAGACAGGAAGCTAAGGATCCAGCTGCAGAGGGAGCAGCTCAGTCCTAGATCCTGCAGTTTCCTGTCCAGCTTCGAGGGAACGATGGTATTGAATGCTGAGCTGTAATCTACAAACAGCATTCTCACATACGTGTCTCTCTTCTCCAGGTGTGACAGGGCAGTGTGTAGTGTCAGGGCTATGGCATCATCAGTGGACCTGTTGTGGCGGTATGCAAACTGTAGAGGGTCCAGTGAGTCGGGTAGTGCAGAGCAGATGAAGTCCCTGACCAGCTTCTCGAAGCATTTGCTTACGATGGGGGTCAGGGCTACAGGTCGCCAGTCGTTCAATGAGGAGATGGTGGAGGATTTGGGTACAGGGACGATGGTGGCCATTTTGAAGCAGGCTGGGACTACAGACAGAGAGAGGGAAAGGTTGAAGATGTGTGTGAACACTCCAGCCAGCTGAGCCGCGCATCAGCGTGTGATTTAAATTGTGAACTTTGATCTTTGTTGAATCCGTCCTCACTGGATTGAAGATTTTTTGTTTTCCACTGACTGCCGTTATGTCACAGTGAATTACTTATTGTATTTCAGAAACACTTTCCAAGTTGAGTATTTTATTCATCAGGACTGGATGTGCGACTTTTACTTTTAAAAGTCACATTAACTTAATTTCACAGCAGAGTATTTGAAAACCATTAGAAATCATAAGAATTTGAGGTTTTCTGTTAGCGGAAGCTGTTTTCACATGCACTGCCGCGTGCAACATGTGAGAAAGCACAACTTCACACAACATCCTGAATGTACTGACGTTTTCCAGAGTTTATCTGTGAAAACAACTTTAGACACACACAACATTTCAGCAATAACAAAGCTGAAGACCTCGCTCACTGAAATCATTCATGCCCATTTTAAGCCTGATTCAGAGTTATTTACGTCTGTTTATTTAGTCAACCATGTAATTGTGAAGTGTGAAGTTTGTTAGGAGAAAAAGAAAATAATTCCACATAAAAAGGCAAGCAGGAGAAACCTCAACTTTCAAAAGATTCCAGACAATTAGATCTGTTTACTTCACCTTACCGAATATATTCTCACATTTCTGTTTACCTTGAAATCTTTTGGAGTAGATGTGTTTACAAATGGGGCGGCAGCTTGTTTACCATCTCAATAGATGTCAGAGCACAGCCTAATGTGAAGCCAAACCTCCCAGTATCAACACTGTGCAAACACACAGTGTACTTTCCATTTTTTGCAGCAAGAGACACCCTTCAGCATAGCAGATATTTAATCTACAAAGGTGTGTGTGCATTTATAGAAATTTGTACCTCTTGTGAGGCTCTGTGTAAAGCCGACAGATGGTTGAGGTTAACTTGAATGCTGCCGAACACAGAAGCAAACATCTTCAGCATCGCCCAGCACACGAATCTAGTCAAAAGAGGATAGTGGGTGGAGGGATGTATAGAAAGAAGAGATGAAAAAGTTAATGACAAGAGATGCACACAAGGCCGTAATAGACAAATGAAGCCAAGAGAAATAATCACCAATAATATAATTTAGGAAACAGTTTAGCACAAAACGGGAGGAAAGGACAGTGTTAAATGTGATGTTATGTAAATGAGACAGGTGGGGGCAAGAGAAAGTGGGGGAAAAGGATGGAGATAAAAAAAATGATGACATAGGAAAGAAGTGAATCAGTAAGCAATAAAACAGCAAGTGTGAGAGGATGACAGATGTAGATAGAGACAAAGTCTATAAATGAGGGAGACTGAGGAAGCGAGGAGAAATTGAATATTGAAGAGATTTCTTAAACTTCAAGACAGTCAAAAAGTTTCTTTAGAAACAAAATAAAGTTTCCACTTCATTTCACTAGATATTTGAAGAATTTCTGACACTATCTGAGGCTACAGAAACATGGTCCCAAGAGATGATAGAGTCATAACATCCAATTTCAATTTAAATACAACTTAGTGCAGAGATCAAAAACACGCCGTCCACTAGCCGTGGACAAGTTTGTGTCTCAAACAGCTGTCAGTCATCTTGAAGAGCATGATGATTGACAGCTAGAAAGGCATTCATCTGTAAGCAGTCACACAAGAAGCTTTGAGCTGTCTTACAGTAGCACATAAGCATTTCTGTTTGTCTCTTCAACACAATTTAGGGTTTGGAAAGCCTATTGTTCTTCCCCCGAGTGACCAAAAAGAAGTAGGAATTTGTGATATCTACATATCTCCACTGACAGCTGACTATTCCAATTTTTTCCAGTAAAAATTCTTAAAACAATCCTGTGTACAAAAATGTAGAACATTCTTGTAAGACAGAAATCCGAAACCCTGAGCCTCAAATTCTGCTTTTTCTGCTGGTTTAAAAAAAAAAAAACATAAATAAACATAATTACTGAAATGAATTTTTTTTAATGAATCTGGCAATTATCTTGGGCTATTTTGTTGCTAATTAATATTCATAAGAGCCTGTGATTGGCCTGTTCGTCATAGCAACCACAGCTGTGCGTTTTTGGGTATCGCCAACTAATACTGCAAAAACACTAAAGCCAACAATGTGTTAGTTAAGCTCTTAACATTTTTCACTTATTCAGTCCATCTATGTAATGAAAGATGTAAAAGTGACTCATGAATGGCCACGTCACTTTAAAAGAGGCTTTTTAATTAATTTCTCCATGCTTGTTGGGGACTATTCTTCAACACTGATCCACAGTAAACCTACAAAGCACAAGGACGGTCTAAGTTCAATTGATGCAACATTGTTAATGTTCATTGTCATTAAAAAACATTCAGCAAATGGCTCATTAATGTGTTTTTAATAGTTTTTGGACAGAATAAACCCTCAATGAAAATGAGAAAAAGCTTTAAAGACCTTGAGTGCACAAATGATACTTGTTGGCAGGATCAGTTGATGGGTGGCTTTGGTGTTGTCGAGGCTTTAAAGGGACAGTTGACCTGATATTTTTTAGATGGCTCTTTTTTTTAGTCATTTTATTTTGGAATGCCCAGTTTTGGAGATATTAGCTGTGGACATGTCTGCCTTCCATCAAAGTCCTTCTACAGGCAAGTCTTGTCACTCGCCAGTAATACAGGGTGGGCCATTTATATGGATACACCGTAATAAAATGGGAATGGTTGGTGATATTAAAGTCCTGTTTGTGGCACATTAGTATATGTGAGGGGGCAAACTCTTCAAGATGGGTGGTGACCATGGCGGCCATTTAGAAGTCGGCCATCTTGGATACAACTTTTGTTTTTCCAATAGGAAATGTGACACATCAAACTTATTGGTAATGTCACAAGAAAAACAATGGTGTGCTTGGTTTCAACGTATGATCGTTTTGGTCACTGCAGTTGCCCGCAGCTTATCTGGATGATACCAACTGGTCTTCAAGCAGGTTTAACTTTCACGATAACGTCATTTTTAAAAAAGTTAAAAGAAAAAAAAAATCCAGATCTTATACATTTACTGCAAAAGAGAAGGTTATTGGCCACAGAATGGGTCAAAAACAAGTACGTATACAGCACAACCAAAGTTAAAACTGTGGTGTATTTTTACTGTGTGTGGGCAGAAATTCAGAAACAGCAATAATTCAGTTTCCTGTCCGGCTCTTGACTGGCTCTTTGAGGGCAGGAACAAAAAAAACATAATTTTTGCCATTACAGAATTCTCCAAAGCCCAACAAATCCTAGATTTCCATTCAGGATTTGTTGAAATGCAGTCTCTCTCTTATACTGCTTCTCTTGATTACAATGGGAATAAATCTCAATTAATCTATTTTGTTACTTGGGGAAACATTTGAAAACTCAGCATCAACATCACGTTCATGAAAGTAGAGAAAGTTTCATGCAGGAACTATTTTCTTTATACCAAATTACGCCCGTTTACTGTATCACTGCGCAGAAGAAAATGAGCATCTACCCATGATGAGAGGCTTGTGAAAAAAAGTCAGTAACGATCATGTCCTCCAAATAAAAGACGCCGCACGCATCTTTTAGTTGGCAGATGGAGAGAGGACAAAAGAAAAAAATCTTCCATGAAACTGCACAATTTTGCACTTTATTTTTTGTAACCTGGCCATGACATTTGAAAAAACAGCTGTCACTGCTGAGTTTAAAAAAAAAAAAAAAAAGTATCTTTTGGCACTTTGAGCATCACAAAAAAGATGCCACCTAGTTCTGTTATATTCAAGAAAAGGCAATATCTCTAAAACTGAGCAACTCGCATCACAACAATGCATATGGATAAGCAGTCGTATAGACCTAAATTACATTTTAGAAAAGCAATGTTGCTTTAATGTTGAAAATACATAAAATTAACTCCTTAGCCATTATGGAGTAGCAGCGAATGAATGAGAATAAAATAGGAATTTCTCATAAATTAAGATGTGAAAATCTTTTAGAATCGTTATATCATCAAAAGGCTCATCTTTTCTGCATCAAAAGATTAAAAAAAAATCATTAAAAGAAATCGCTGCAGACTGCAACTCCATTTTTGCTTCAGGCACACCGATATGATACATCTCACTCGTTATTTCTAAATGAAAGGTCTCACAGCACAGCTCTGAATCAATATGCAAATGTGATGTATTAGTAAACACACACAAACAACCATCTTTGAACCTAGCTTTTTTTTCCCCCCAATCGACTCATGCACACATAAACAAACCTTAAGACGCCAGAGGAGATGCAGGTGTTAATGAGGGGGAGGAATGGTGAGAGACAATCTAGCTGCCCGTGGCCGTCTCCCCCCTCAGGTGCTTTGTGCTCTGCTGTGAGCGCCTTCTTCACCCTGAAACACATGGTCACAGGACAGCAGGGTTAATACGGAACAAAGCTTCATTTGTGCTACACTTAGACAAACACCAGCCTTCCAGTAAGACGACAACACCATCCCTGAGTGTGGAGGTTACATAAAGGTTAAACTCAATTACACAGGAGGAGGGACAACAACAGCTTCAAACTGAGGAACAGTGACAGAGATTGAAACCTCTCCTCAAGTTATCCCATCTTTCTTCGTTCACTCTTTATAGACTGAGATAGCCTTACTTTTCTGTTCTTTGCATGTCTTTGTCTTATCTCCACTAGTCCTTTCTCATTCTCTCTCTGCAGAACTGCAGGAACCCGTTTCATTTTCTGTATCTCTGCCTATCATTTATTTACTCTCCTCCAGCATCTCTACTCCTGTCATCCTCCCTCTCTTTCTCCTCAGGTACCTGTGACTCTGACAGACTCGCTCAAGCCTGCCGCTAACAGGACTGCCGTAAACCTTGCACCCACTCACAAACAGGGCACAGCACACCCTCCGCACCAGCCAGCCTCGATACCTGCATACAATTCAAAGAAATGAGCATGAGTGAGAGCGCTGGGACCAAATAAATTTGTGTGGCTTTGCCCGAATGCGGTGGATTCTCATACTACCTGGTTTGTGTCTCATTGACACTCAGCAGGTTGTGGAAACCAAGGGAATAGTTTTGTCCAAGCTTCTTGCTCTAAGCAATGACAAAAACAGATAAAGATAGATGACCTGAATGTCAACATCAACCACGAATGGGCTGTGTGGGGCACAATCCAATTTACTGTATAAAAAAAGGCTATAGCTGAAGGACACTATGTGAATGGGGATAGCTACAAGAGGATCTTTATACTCACAACCTTTGCGTGCCATATAAAGTCAGCTTTTTTTACTCAGTGAAAGAGATCCATAATTACTCTGCACACTCACCAGACTGTCTGGGGTGCACTGGTGGCAGCACTGGCCCACAACTGGCCTGAACTTCCCCAAACAAGGAGGCACAGTTTTCATCATTTTCCTGATCTTTAATCCACATGACAGCTGGGAAGAAACACAAAACAGACACAACACAAACAGGATGTCACATGCAGAAAAACCACAACCACATCCACTTTTTGAAATAACACTCAACTGCCATGTTATTACGTACATAAAGCTAAAACTAATGTTTCTTATCTTATTTGACTTTAATTTGTTGCACCCTGATGTCTTTTGAGCTTGTGAAATTTTTTCTGTCTCTTTGATTGGTTTAACTCTGAATTCATATCGGCACGCCATTACTAGCAGTGCAGTAAATATTAATACAGTTCCCATGTGAGCCCCTGTATCAGACGCTCCCTGTGCAAATCAAACAAACAGCTCATGCGCTCAACAAGCCAGACTGTGTACTGTATACTAATCAACCACACTTCAGGCCTCCCCGAGCAAGCTGACTGCTGGTCAGGTGTTCAAATATTTGCAGTACAGTACGATAAAACACGCCAACCGACTGATTATCATGGTCGATGTGTTGTGTTGATCAGGATTCAGAGTGATCGCCTGGCTTTGGGAAAAAAAGATCTAATCAATCTCCTAAGATCAATGACACTTTCTCCAAGTTGAATGATGATGGATTCCAGAAAAGAGAGCAGCTGACTGGTAGATAAGGTCAATTTAAAGACAAAACCTTATGATCATGAAAGTTTGGATCGAACTATCAATAACTTAAAGGGCCATACTCGTTCAGGGGAAAAGTACAAAGAAAAGAGGTAGACCAAAAAAATGAGAGGCATGCGGATTATCAGGCTAAACCTGTGTGTAAATAAGCTGGCCCAGCTCGATGACCAGAGTTACGCACTTATGTCTGCTCATTCCAAGGAGAAGGTAGAAATGCTTCGATCTGGATCTGATGCCCATGATATGTCATTAATTTCCTGGATTATTATTTTGTAGTTCTGTTCTTCTGCTAAGAGTGTTGTACATAACAAGAGATGAATGAAAGCCCCGGATCCAGACAGGAAGGGGATTTTACATTGTGCTGGCACGGCTTGTGCTATGTGATCACCACTTTCCTGGTGAGGAATTTTGTTTTTTAATGCATGTGAGTGGACTTATTGGGCATGACATCACTTTAAAGTTTTAGCTCATTTCAGTTTTGCTGAAAGTTTCAAGGCCTTGAAACTTGCTCAATATAGTAAAAGCTACATAAAAGGAACACGTGTGCGTTGGATTTGATTAGAGTCACTTAATTTTGTTGTACTTTTGTGAGTTTTAATGGAGTTTTAAAATCATGGGGTGATCTATGAATCCCTCCTGGTGGTGCATTGAGATGCTGCTGTGAAGTCTGATCACAGAGCTATTCAGCTGCCACAAAGCTTTGCATTCATAAGCTGTGGTGTTTGGAAACTCGACAGGGAATAGAAATAATTAAAGTAGTGATGCTTTCAAAACAAAATCTTTCAATGTACCATCAGTTAGAGTCACGCAATAAGGAGGGCAAAAAAAAAAGTTTATTCGGCTTCTACATATCAGAGGGAATTTTCTCTAGTTGTGCATTATTATATCCTGAAAACTTAAAAATCAACTCACAAAAATGAAAACATTAGACTGTTGTTTACCTATTTAAGGAAGTTATATACAAAGATATTTATGAGGCAAAAAGTGTGTGAAACAGCTCAGTATTTTCTGTCACTCCGCTGTGTAACAAAAACTGCAGCTGCATTTTTCCAGTGACTTTGGGTTAGATCTGCATGCTAACTTGAAAGAACTTCTGCTCTTCCACAACAGTTTTTTAGATTAAGGTGAGTACTGATTTGATCATCCCAAAATATTTTCTTTACTTTCTCAGGGGCTCTTAGGGAATAAAATCATGCCAGCAAAATGCATCCAAGACCAGAACAGATTCTAACCCTGGTCATCTGTATCCTGCATAGATTCTGCTTTATCAGCTTTTAAAAATACAGCTAAAAGTCTAAAAGCTATGTCGCGTTTTCAGTAGCTGTTCAGTGGGCCAGATTGTCGTCTTTGGCGGGCTGATGTTGGACACTACTGATTTAGAGCCATAGAGATATTTCAGCGCCAAGAGCCCGACTCGCCTTTGCTGTTCACCTTGGCAGCTCATTACTTGTTGTCAAAATTGTAAAATTTAAATTTTAAAAGATCTGTAAGACTTGAGGAGAGCTAAACTCATGATTTGTTTGAGCTACGCAACAGTCCTGCTTGCTTACTTCGTCTTTAGCAGAAAACCCCAAACTCTTACTATGCAACATGAAATCTGTCTGAGTTGGCCCGCCAAGTCCACCTACACAGCTAGGAGCTGGCACACAGGTACATCTTAGGCCCCTGAAGGGTTATATCAAGATCAGATAGTTTGACGTCATTGTGTTGCCTGGCAACCACCAACCAATGCGCTAAAATGACCCATTTGTAGCATTTATGCGCCCAGAATCCTAAAAACACCTTATAAAAATATTATAAAAGTATTGTTTTCATTTCAATAGCAACATTCATATCCACAAAGTCAAAGGATGCACGACAGAGCACTGTGAAAAACTCTTGACTTTCTGAGATAATTTTACATTTCACCCTGCCACTCTGATTGGCAACAGCTTTTCTTTCTTTCTAATATGACAATGATCCCAAACAAAATGCCAATGCAGTAAAAGCATACCTAGATAGAAAAACACAAACTATCAGTCATGGATTGGCCTCTCCAAGGCCCAAATCTCGACATTATTAAAGAAGTGTACGATCATCTTTATACAGACAGGAACAAAAGGCAGCCAGCATCCAAAAAAAGAGCTTTGGATGTTCTTCGAGAAGCCCGGAGAATTATTCCTGAAGACTACTTGAAGAAATTACAAGAGAGCTTGCCTAAGAAAGTTCAGGCTTTGTTGAAGAGTAAATATGGTCATACCAAATATAGATTATATTAGATATATATTTTTTGTGACTTAAAAACATTCAAAATGACACCTGTAGAAATCTGCATTTCTGGAAATCTATAGGGAACAAATTAGTAGCAAATACTGCGACTAAATTTATCCTTTTCAAACCACTGCTTTTAATTTCTCTGTACAGATAATACATACTACGAAGTTTAAATCCTTTTTGAATGCTTGTTAATGATTTCCTCTTCCTCTCAGTCTTTATGCCGATCTACGCTAATCGCCTAGAGCTGAATACCTAACACACAAAGTCAGATGTGAAAATGCTACAGTATAGACGTCCTCATTTCGGTGCAATGAAATACATAGGCATATTTACCATAACGTCAGTATTCCTTTAAAAATTATATTCATTTGTTGACGGGCATGTATGACTCACTGATGCATCACATCCACTGATTTGGCACATCAAACAGAATTAAACACAAGGGGCCACGCATGTTCTCTCGTGATTGTGAAGAACAAAGCTTTTGAGATTAGTGCCCGTGGAGTAAGTGGGAGATGACAGTGGGAGAGAGACATGCAGGCAGTTCTTACAGCGGGTCTATTCTGCTGAATTGGAAGTGGAAGGACTGTGTCTTTGTTTATCCCATCATTCTTCTCCTGCTCCATGGTGAGGCCCCTGCTGATTTACAACCACAACCCTAAAAAAACAGAGAGAGATTGGGTAGGAAAAAAAGAGTATGAGGAGTCATGTCAAAAATGCTGCATTCTGACATTATGTTGGATTATACTGTAATGTATGCTTGCGATCACATGTAAATGTTTTTAGTGCTTTTTGGAATAATTTGAAGGCATTTCATAGGGCTCAGAGAAAGACTTCCACCTTGCGATTTAAGATAACAAACACTCATCCACACACAATCTCAGCTTCCTTCTTGATAGTATCTCCCAATGCCCTTAGCTACAATTTCACCCACCTAACAAACCCTTTTCTTGCCCTGCACCATCACAAATTCTCTCAAATTCTTCAACACGCCTTTCATTCTTTTCAAATTAAGGGATATCAGCCTCTTGCTGCTAGTATCACTGAATTGGTCTCCTATTGCTTCCTCTTATTGGACTTCTAGTGGCAAACTTCACTTTAAAAGTTTTCTGCTTACTTCTATATGCAAGTAGGAATCAAACAAGGACAGAACTGCCATTAAGAGGTTAGAGATGTTGAAGAACTCGAGGCTGTCCTTGCTCAGCAACACACAGGTGAAGCTGCACGAATGCTCACTAGTAGGTTATAAATCATTAAAAGCAGGGAACATAGCCATCAGCTGAAAAACAGCTCTTATGTAACTGATGCTGGTCCCTTGCCCACTCTGAACCGTAGTAATGAGTGTTGGCAACATAGGTCACAGTGTAATACAATCTAGCTTAAACAGGTTATCTAATTGATAGCACTGGCTGTGGTGGAGCTCAAGTGAGTAATCATCTGAAATTAAGGTAGATTTAATTCAGATTAATTCAAGTTCACACTCTCCAAAGGGAGAGCTACGCAAGCATAAAAGCCACCATCCTGAGAGAGATTACCTTTGGTTTGTATAAGGCTTTTGATTCTACTACAAAAGGGTGAAGACGTGTGCTGCTGCCTTCAAATAAACCTTTTTCTTTGGCTACATCAACGCAATTCAGGAGTCTCATTAGGCACAATGAAAGACTCTTCCTTTGCATCTCTGTCTTTCACTGTGTTGATCCCATTCTGCCCTATTAACTTTGCTAATTAAAACTTAAGCCCTCCCCATGGGAAGACGCTCCATTTCAACTGGCTCAAGTTCCCACATTCATTACCAACTCCTGTGGGAAATGGCAGACATTGATAAGAGCTTCCCAGGGCTCTGTAGTGTTTCACAGGTGCGGCAGGTGATGAAAGAGACAAGGCAGCAAAATGGGAGTAAAGAGTGTAAAACTGTAAATTACACAGGCAGAGAAACAGCAAAGTCTCTAATGGGGTTATATAATCCACTCAAGGGAATACAAGACCACATGGAAACAGCTAGAGACAGCAGTATGCCAAGGCCAGGTCAACGTAACACTGCAAACAAGATTTTAATTTTCTATGTGCCATCTTACCAGTCAACATACAGTACAGAAATTAATGCAGTCGTGTAAAAACATTCACTTCAACATTGAGATCTGGGCCGCAGGTACCTCCTTAGAGCACTCATATTTATTCTTGCTTGACTCTTCCACTCGTTAAAACTTAACTGATCAATTATAGTATTTAATTAATATGCTGTAGTTTGCCAACGTGACAGCTCAGACCTAAGTGGGCCCATGATGAGAAATAATTAAGAATTAATAAGATTAAAAGATGCCAGGACAGATTAGAGTGAGGATCATTTTAGAGCAGCAGTCAAAGGGATGTCAGCTGGTGCATTCATGTCTAGGGTAGGGTTAACCAGGAGTTAATAGCAGAGGCTTTAAAGGGGGTGTTATTGCTTTTTTCCTGCTAAATATTTTTTATTCTTGGACTATTAGAGTAGCTTTACATGATTTAAAGTTGCAAATTAGAGTTGCACCCATTGGCATCGGTCAACTACATTGCAAAGTACTGATTTTTGCAGCTTCCAATTTTCTTTCCGAGATTTATAAATGACACCAAAATCAACTTTTATTCAATGCTAATTATTTTTTTCATATTTTAATGAAATGAAATTAATAAACTTTACAATTTCCTCCAAACCTTAGTAAGTTACAGGTTTCTCCTCTTACATAAACAACTGAATATAGTATATTTTGCTGCTGGGAGGAGGAACAAATAATTCTCTGAAAACAGGTTGCCCACCTTTACTTGACATTTTCTATCTACCTAAACAGAAGAAGGTGCAACAGATTTAGATAACAAAACAAATGTCAGTTATTTTGATTATTTTATTTATGTTTGTGACGAGACAATAGGACACCAACCCTTTACTCATTTTTCATTCATCTCCCTAATTTTCCTCATAAATGCTTTTGATCCTTTGCTCATACCAAGGCTGCTGGCTCTAGCTTAAGCCACTTAACCTTTATTTGTTTCTATAAAAAATTCAGGTTCAGCTGAGTGAGGGTGATTTAACTTTCTGATTAGATTTGTTGTTATAAACATTTTCATGGTGGTCCTCTCAGTGTTTACTTTGGACTTACTCACAGCAAAGAGCTTCCTTGCTGACAACATGTTAGTGTGTGGTTGTCAGAATTTTTGTCTGCGCCACTGTGGGGCATGCATCACAGATGCATGAAATGGACTGGTGCATAATTAGACATACGCAAAGCTGACCAGACCGAGAACATTAAACATTAGCTGGTCAGTTGGCCCATCGGTATTAAAAAATAAATAAATAAAAATCTTTATTTGTTTTATATGTACTGCTCCTTGGTGCAACCCCTCAAATGTTCTCTTGCACGTCCTATTTAAGAAACTGAAAAAGAACTTCCTCACACCCCGAGTGGGTACCGGCTGTGCACTGCTAGAGCTACAAAATGAACCTTCAGCAGGCCACTGGTGTGAATGTCTTTGACCAAACAATCAAAAATAAACTTCTTGAGGTTGGCCTGAGGGAGCTATCCGGTGCTTGCTGTCTGGCATTGTGAATCCCAACTGGAATTTGCTGTAGAATTCCAGAATACCACAACATGTGACAGACGTGAAAATGTCTGGAGAACATTATAATGCGTGTAACATCACTCAGCATGACCGGTTTGATGGCGGATCAATGATGGTTTGGGGAGGCAAATCCATGGAGTGACGCACAAACTCGACGCTGGAAATTGGAACCCAGGCCATTAAGTATCAGGTAGAAAATCCCATATCCCATCTGTTGTCTGATTAGGAGCAGGCCCCGACATTGTCAGGCATTCATTCAAACACAGGGAACACACTAACTACTGAGTACCATTTTAAGTTCCTGCAATGAAATTCTAGCAAAAGTCTTTTTTTCCTCTCTTTGATTTTCTGGTTGTCTATCAATTTAGTTCTTTCATCAAAGAATATGTTATCCTAGTTTCTAACACCTCACTCAGTCCATATCAAGATGGATATTGAGCCTGACTTTTTTCACATTGAGATTGATGATTTCAAAGTGTTCCTTTAATTTTTTAAGCAGCGTACACATATGCTACAATAATTACAATAATAACAGCTCATCTATCTGTAAAGGAGCTGCACACAGAGAAGATAACAGAATACATTTGTTTAAAATTCATCCTCCACACTTCCTAGAACAATTCAACTCTGAAATGAAACTCTTCAGATAGGGTTAAGATAGGCAGCACCAAAAAATCATTTTAGATGATGAGAGAAACTGTAACTCCAGGGAAAAACACAAGAAAGTGTGCCCTAGATGGGTAAAAACCCATGACCCTCTTGTTGTGTATCAGAAATCAATGAGCTACACTGCTGTCCATGCGGGACGCAGGAAGAGTTTCTCCTTAAATCTCTATCCAGGTATCATTTGGATTTTCTGCAAAAGCTTGAAAAGATAAACTGTAAATTTTTCTATTAAACCACGGCAATGTCAAAGCAGCAGAGGAATCACACAGAAATGAACTGCATGTTTCTGTCAGAACAGCTTAAAGAACTTAAACTGAAATACACAAAGACAACATTAACACTCTTAATCTGACAAATGGAAAGGTTACTCTGAATGCTGTCAGAGCGCATTACGTATACTGAATTTAGCTGAACACCGCACTGATGGCAAAAAAGGATTGCATTTCACTGATAGCTAAATAATCAACAAGATTATAGTAGCTAACAATAACCTTAAAAAGTAACAATTACAGCATCACCTCAAACACAGAATTTGTAAAACTCACCTCTTGCAGTAGAAACTTGTTTACCGTGTTTGTTTTGAATGCTGTCACAGCTGAAATCCCCACAGCATACAAATTAGCTTTACAAGCCCCTCTACCCTGCAACAGTCCTTGTAATGCTGAACACTAACGTCATCAAGACGCACTTTTGCAGCTGTAACCGACACTGGTAGCTAATTAGCCTAATAACCTGTCTATCAAATATCAAAGGTAACGCCCAGAAAATAGCAGCATTTCACATTTGGATATTTTTCTGTCAGTGGTAGTCTTTAGAGCCAGGATTTCCTTCTGCAAACAAAAATAACTATGTTGTAAACACACCATGTGAACAATTCAGACAGCAACGAATTACTGTAAGCTTGCGTCAAAACGGCAACATATACCTGGAAGTGGTGTCATTTGAATTACACTGAACAGGCAGCTGATCTACTAGGATTTTCCTGCACAACCATCTCTTTATGGAGCATGGTCTGAAAAAGAGAAAATATCCAGTGAGCAGCAGTTCTCTGGGCAATGTAAGATGTCAGAAGAGTAGGGATGGGTATTGATAAGATTTTCACGATTCCGATTCCATTTTCGATTCCGTTTAACGATTCGATTCTTTATCGATTCTCTTATCGATTCTTATTTTTTAAAAAGGAGAACACTAAGTTCGATTAGCTTAGAACTTTGTTTTATATCTTCTCTTTGAACAAGATAAAAATTTAGGAGTAACATGGCCTTACAAACCCAGCAGTGAGATCTTAAGAGATCCAGCCTACGGCTCTTCAATGGGTGTCACAGGGTCCCCAGGAAAAAAAATTGTAAATGTAAAATAATAAAATCAATATTCTTCTGTAGCAATAACAAAGTATAACATAAATCATTCTGTAGCAATTACACAAGAATATCCAGTAATGTCCCTGCCTACAATTAAACACATTCACTTACTGAAAATCGGGGGCATCTGCTGTGGCAAATGGGTGCAAACCTTTTACCACAAACTTAGTCACTGCTCGGTGACATTTGTCTATCCTGGCCTGAAAGGAGACGCTACCTGTAGACTGCAGCGAGAACTGCCAGCATCTGAGCCAGACTCTGTCTGTCTCTCTCATCATGGTCACCTAAATGCACAGTAATAGCAGGTTTTGTAATAAGGCAGATCGCGCTAACATAATATGCACTGTTAGTTGATTATTTACCTGGCGCATTAACGGGAGAGGACGTGCAAACGTTACCGCCGCTGCTCGGTTGAGATTCACGAGTCTGGAGCGGAATTAAAAACACGACATTCATTTAAAGTTATCGTGTGTTTTGTGAGTAAATGCTTTTGCATATTCGTAGTGTTTCCTCCCTTAATGAAATATCTACTTTGCAAGTTGCCCTGTTGTTCTCGTAAAGTATAATCAAACTTTTGAGCGTTTGCGGCCAGGTAAATGACGCTCCGCAACGTGGTGACGTCATTCGGGGCAACTGGAATCGATAAGGGAATCGTTTGCAAAAATGGCAAACAATTCCAAGGAATTGAAACAGTGGGAACCGGTTCTCAACAAGAACCGGGTTTCGATACCCATCCCTACAGAAGAGAATAATCAGACTGCGTGGAAGTGGATGGAAAGGAGGAAGACAATAACTTAAACAACAACCTGTTATAACGAAGCTATGCAGAAGAGAATCTCTGAATGTACAACAGGTCGAACTTTGAGCCAAATGAGCGACAGCAGCAGAAGACCACACTGGGTACCACTCCAGTCAGCTAGGAACGGGAAATTGACACAGCTTTTCATCCTGGTTGTCTGACTAATGAGTCTCAATTTTGGCTGCACCATTTGGATGGTAGGCTCAGAGTTTGGTGTAAACATGAAAACATGGATCAATCCTGCCTTCTATCAACAGGCTGTCAGTGGTAGTGTAGTGATGTGGGGGCCCCATGGTACCCACTCAGCGTAGTTTAAACCCCACCGCTTATCTGAGTATTGTTGCTGATCATGTCCATCCCTTTATGACCACATGGTACCCATTTTCTGATAGCCACTTCAAGCAGGATAACGAGCCATATCTCAAAGCTCAAAGCCTCCCAAACTGGATTCTTGAACATGACAATGACTTCACTCTACCCAAATTGCCTCCACAGTCATCAGATATCAGTCCAATAAAGCACCATAGGGATGTGATAGAATGTTAGATTCACATTATGGACGTGCAGCAAACAAATGTGCACTGTGTGATGCTGTCATGTCAACATGGACTAAAAGCTGTGAATGCCTTGTTGAATCTATGCCCCTATCACACTGGGGATTCACTGGTGAAAATGAGATGTTACAGAGTGCCGATGTAATAAAACAGCATCAATATGAGCCAAAATGCTTGTGGGCATGAGTAGTTATTAAATTATGTTGCCATTGTGACTCCTTCATGAAACCACTCATATGGGCTAGAGTCCTCACAAACCAAAAAACTGAGAAGCTTGTTGTGTATTTGTCCAGAGCCGTTCGATAAATCAGGCTGAAATGATCAAAACAAAGACCAAAATGTCCATTTGTGAAATCTGACTGGGCTTCAAACAACTAAGTATTATAAAAAAAA
Source organism: Mchenga conophoros (assembly GCF_057382185.1). Lineage (NCBI taxonomy): Eukaryota > Metazoa > Chordata > Actinopteri > Cichliformes > Cichlidae > Mchenga > Mchenga conophoros. Next base: position 27,675,654 of record NC_140537.1, on the reverse strand, counting down.
AAACACTGACAACATGAAGCAAGTGGGTCTCAGGATAAAGGTTTCTCAATTTCGAGGGAGCGATTGAGGTGGCTACCAATTAAAGAACAGGATACAGGTAATTGTTATACAACAGATGAGTAAATACATTTGAGTTACCTAGGCAACCAGAGCCTAAAATGTCCACTAGTGACCAAAGCGATGTGTGTGGATACAGCTTCAGGCTCTGAAGTCCATGCAAATTTGTTACGTATAAAACTGGAGAGTAATAAACAAATATCTCTTCTCAGCCTCCAGGTGGATGCAGGTGGTGGAGAGCAGCACTGACGTGTCAGAGGCAGAGATGAGAAAGTCTGCAGGTTAAATTGACTACCAAATTGCGAGGGTGTGTTTGATAAATGACATGAGCAGAGTGAGCCACGAGAGTATTTATGATGCAGGCTTTGCCAGTGCATGTAAAGTGGGATTTTTGTCAGTGAGCAGAACTACTCTCAGCTGATCCCTTATTCACAAGGGGTCACCACAGCAGGTAGCCTCACATGTTTGATTTGGGAATTTAACACCAGACGCCCTCCTTGTTTCAACCTGCAAGGGATTTGCGTCTCCTCCTAGAACTGAACCAGGGATGTTTTGCTTGTTAGGCAAATGTGTGGAAACTACTACACATCAAGCCAGAAGAAAATATTAAGGATTTTCATCAGTAAGCATCACTGTACACTGTAGCGGAGCTGCAGATTAATAACTGAAAATTGGGGTTATCACAGAGAACTTCCAGAAACAAATGCCTGACAGCTTATTTCCCAGTCCCTGGTCATTGAGGATGCTAGGATATTATGAAACTGTCATTAATACTCCAGAAGCAACACCTTTTTCTAAAAGGTAACAGTATAAGTATCTAATTTCATACAGCTTGCAACTTTAAAAGATTTGCCTTATGTTAAGTCAGCTAAGGCCCCTGTGCCACACAGGAGTTGGCAACTACCCATTCCTATTGTTACGAACTTGCATTTCATGTGTTTGTTTTGTGCAGTTAATGTATTTGTTTATGTTAATTCGGCTATGCCAGGGCCCTGCTCCGATTGGTGCGTGGATATACAGCCCGACGGGACTGGTTCCAGCTGGAGGACCCGCCCATTAAAGGAGGCTGGAGTGCCACGGCGAGGGAGGCTCTCGCGTCTCTCCTCACAACCCAGCAGTATACCTGTGGCAGCCGCTGGCTGCAGTGCCGTTTTGAAAGTTGTGGAAGTGGAGTGGGTAGGGGTGAGCTGCGGTTTCTTTTGATCACCAGTTTTCTCCTGTTTTAAATTAGTTACAGAGGTCAGACTCTGTCTTTATTTTTGACTTTATTTTGGTAAGGTCAGGGGCGCGGGATTTGTTTAGATTTGTTTTGTTTATTATTTTGGCTTTGGCCCGTAGGGACAACAAAACGGGAGTTTTGTTGTCCCTAGACTCGACTTCTTACCACTTTGTAAATAAATCACATTATAAAGAAAGGATTTGTTTCCTGTTGCTGCTTGGGTCTTGGGGGTGGGGGTGTGGGGGGTAAACATGAATTGGGGGCTCGTGACTGCTGAGTGACTGCTAGCAATTGCTGTGAAACTGATTGGTACAGAAACTGTCAACAAGCTTAGATACCGGCCAACAATCTATGGCAACCCCCAGTAACTAGGGAAAAATGTATATTCCCTGAGTGGTTGAGTGTAGTTATCGATTAAAACCAGAGCAATCACAAGCTTATCTTGCGTCACCAAAAATTGTTTTGCCCGCAGCTGCTTGAAATCACCAAATTTCATTCACTTTCTATGGTGATCTGGTGTGGACACAGCTTAGCATGCGATGGTCAAGACAGACAAACTATTATTTGGACAATAAACCAAACCGTGCATATCACAACAAAAATGCATTGCATGTCTCAAAAATAGTGCTAGAGGGGTTCTGCATATTAAAGAAATAAGACATGGAAAAAATATGGATAAGCTATGTAAAATATACACGCAAATATCTGTACAATATATATACACATATCTTAACGTGTTTTTTTTCCATTTAAACAAATACAAGCATGGCTTCAGTGTGGATTGAATATCCCAATACTGTGGAATTTTCTGGAAACAAATATATTTGTCATACTTTCTTTTATCCATAACAATCCCGATTCCACAATCCTTCATACAGAAACCCCATAAACTGCTGCATAGTTTCATTGTTATGCTGTCTTGAATGGGATGGACCCCCCCGCAACAATGACCAATTATTTTGTTCCAGTATTTGGTGTGAAATAATCTATAGACAATATGTGACTATAATAACTGTGACAAATGTTTGCAGCAGACAGACAATGAGCCCTCCTATTATAAAGAAAATTCAATTTGAGCAAGGTTTTATTAAGGAAAGCACAAGTTTAAAAATCCAGTGCTGCATAATGTACTTAGTGATAACATTACCCGCATGCCTTTGACATGTATGAGCCTTCTTCAACAAACCACCAGGGAGCTGGGATTCTGCTGAGCAGGCAGATAGATTACGCAGCTGGGACAGCATTGTGATAGTCTTGTATTTACAGTCTACAAGAAACCCAGGCTGTCCAAAAAAGAATGCTAATATGGTAAATATACACAACTATTCAATCGAAGGTGTGAGCTGTCTCACCGCTTCACTGCGCGCACACACACAGAAAATCAATCTGTGAATCAGTAGCTCTGCGTCACGGAGCCAGAGAGCATCATCGATTTCCCAGAACAAGAGGAATTCTATAACTTTACACTGTGCTCTCTTTCCACCTACAGCCACACTGTTTTCACTTTAATGATATAGTGCATGTAGGTAATCTTTACAGAAACATTCTGACAGCTATCAATCAAATAAAACTGTTTAATCAGAGTTGTGTATCTGTAACTAATAGCACTACAGCTGGATTAGTTATGACCTTTTTTCACATTTGTTCATCTAAGTCAGAATTCGAACATGTGGTATAATTTACAATATATTAGTGCAAGAATTACTCCCAAAATTAATTTAGAAAACCACATAATCCACTTTTTATGGGAAGATTAGCTTGTCCACACCCTTATCATATACAAAGACAGCTCCTAAATGTGTGACAAAGGCTTTAAATGTGCTGTATCAAACAGCAGCTTTTCAAAAAATTTCACACAATTATTTGTTATCTTGTACTTGTCAATCAATTACCCGTCTTTTGCCAGCATGGAAATCTTTTCATCTTGTGTGATTCACTGAGCGCTATAGATGAGGTCTTTTAAAAAAAATAATTTTTATTTTTAAAAAAGTACATTAGCAACTTCTGCATTTTCCAAATAAGAGAACTAAACTTTACAACAATCAGTGCAGCTTGATTGGAAATTCTGCACAGCAAAAATAACTTGAAATTTTTAATTTGCTACCGTTTAGCCAATTACTTTTGTTTAGCAGTGTGACTTCTACACATCAATCAAATCAACCCTCACAGATGATTTCAAATAAAATAAAAAAATCCAGTTTTCAGTTGATAATCAAATTGTGCAACATGTAGTAGGATACGCAGCAGCAGACATCAACATTTTCATTTTAAATACTTTAAAATGTAACATGTGGGAAACGTTCAATTATAAAATATATGAAACATGATCTCAGATACACTGACCGCAACACTAATGTGATGCATCAGATAATTCTCTTTTTATGGGAAGACTAGCTCCTCGGCAGCCTTATCATAGAGAAAGACGGCTCCTAAATGTGTGACAAAGGCTTCAATTCTGCCGTAATTAACAAAAGCTACAGTTTTGTTAGTTACTGGCTAATACCAGTCAACAAGGTAAATATGAGCAGGTAAAGCTGCTGATAATTTGGTGCATCTACTGGTGCTTATTACTCACATTTATTTTATTTTATTGTAGCACAAAGCTACTAATTCATAAGCAGCAGGTGGCATTTTGTCTGGAAAACGCTTTTAGTGAGAATTATGCTATTCGTGGTTTGAAACAAAGCCACTCCTCCGTATGAAGTCTGGTATCATTTGATTATCAATTCAACTTTCTGCAACATCACCGTGAGGTATAATTAATCACAACTTGTGTTGTTGCTTTGGAACATCCTGCCAACTGGGAAGTTGCACATACTAACATTAAGGAAGATAAATTAGTTAAACTGCTGTGCTAGGCACATGAGGCGTAGATAAAATGAACTACACGATCCAAGGCCACTAAAAAGACTAATGACTAGTATATAAAGTAATACTACCTCAAAGATTCTATTCTTCTTTCGGATGCTCCATTTAGGCATCACTACAGCGTAGGGCTGAACGATATATCGCATTTGCGATAATATCGCGACATGATCAAGTGCAATTTTCTAACCGCAAAGGCTGCGATTATAAGGCTGTCCAAATTACTACCATATCCCAGAATTCATAGCGCGGCCCAGCCAAACTCCAGTTTCCAGCAATGGCGGCCGCTACTAAGTTTTAAAATTACTCATACTAATCTTTCTGGGTCACAAAATAAACTTTTAACATATTTTCAGGCGAGAAAGTAGTTGTGTAAACATCAAATATCTGCTCGGTTTATCAAGATATCCCATATTTGCAAAAGTGCTTCGACGTTTTCAGAGGCGTCTGCTACCCACCAGCTCGACAGCTAGCCGGGAGCTCGAGGGTTACTGATGCGGCCGAGAACGGCACAACTCCCGGCACATCATTTTCAGATCACCGCGGAGTTTCGCTGCTCGGGTTAAACGTAATATATAAGTCACTTAGACAACCTAAAAATGTTATTGTTGGGCTTTTTTCAGTGTTTTGTTTGTTCGTGAGTAAATCGGTTTGGCTGAGATTAAAGTTATTAGATTAGATAAAATAAAACTTTATTAATCCCCCGGGTGGGTTCCTCCTTGGTTTTCACACAGCTGACTAAACGTCAAACAGAAAACTTATTAAACAGAAGTATGAGACAGTCGAGAATTTACACCAGTGTCTGGTTATATTTTAGATAGCAAGAAGCAGACGGCCGAGTTTATTAAACTCCACCGAGACAGCGGTGACGCTAATCAGAACTAGACCGTCCAATTTCACGCCTTTAAATTTTAAAGGCGTGTTTGTGTGTGTGTTTATACAATTGCTATTATGTTTGCACTTTATGTGTAATGTTACTGACTGCAGAGATCAGTAAGATGTGTGTATTTTTTATTTATTAGTTTTATTTATTTAATATTATTTTTTAATTGAATGACTGTCTAGTAGTTCACAGATGTCGAAAAACTGAGTGTGGTAAAGCCACTGATTTTTTTTTATGTATATTTCTGCAATCTGCACATTGTACTGACTTTCATTTTAATGTTTACACCAGGGTTCCTTGTCAGCACTTTATGCTCAGATGTTTGTAAGCTAAAAATAAACTATTGTGTATGTTCAAATATACTGTTGTGATTGAAGAAGTTAAATAAAAATGTCAGTCATCAATTCATGCATCACCTCATGTCATCATAACAGAGGTCTGTCTTCCAGGAAAGAACAGTTTAAAATTAATGTAATATAGTATTGGCCATACTATATGATGTATTGCTTGTCTTTGTTTAATAATACAGAAGACAAAGACCTTAAAAAATAATCGCATATCGCATCGCAATCGCAATATTGGGGCAAAAAAATCGCAATTAGATTATTTTCCATAATCGTTCAGCCCTACTACAGCGGATCATCCACCCACATCTCACCGCAGCATCCTCCTCTATCACACCAACCGTCTTGCATGTGCTCCTTCACCTTCTCTAAGGTCTTCCCTCTTGCCTGGCAGCTCAATATTAAATATCCTTTAAACAATATATTCACCATCCTCTGCATGTGTCTAAAACACTTAAGCCTTGCCTCTCTCCAACTCTGTCTCCATACTACTCAACTCAGCTGTCCTCTAATATGATTTTCCAGTCATGTCCACCCCAGTCACTCCTAATGACAATCTTAACATCTTCAGCTCTGTCTTCTCTTTTGGCAGTGTTTCCAAACGATACCTAATAGCAGGTCTCACTGCTATCTCGTATACCTTCCCCTGTCACTCTTGCTGCTATTCCTCCTGTGAAAAATCATTCCTGTCACTCATCTCGATCCACTCCACCCTGCCCACACTCTCTTCTTCACCTCTCTTTTGCCCTGTTTGTTGTTTAGGATGGTTGACTCTAGGTATTTAACTCATCCACCTTCACTACCTCTGCTCCTTGCACGCTTTCCACCCATCTCCCTCTGTATTCTATCTTGCTTCTACGGACCTTCATTCATTTGCTCTCCGGAGCATACCTCCACCTCTCCAGGCTCTCTTCCACCTGCTCCCTACTCTCACTACAGACTGTGAACATCATAGTCCACAGAGACACATGCCTGACTTCATCTGTTAACCTGTCCATCACCACTGCAAACAAGAAGGCGCCCAGCGGATCCCTGATATAATCCTCTCTCAGATTACCTCTCTCCTCTCTTGGCATATGACCATATGCTTTCTCTAGATCCACAAGTGATCAAATTTACCTCATTATAGCTAAGCAAAAATTAAAGCTGGATAGCCCTTTTTAATGAAGACATTCTGATGTGTTACTGTTTGACAAGTATTTATGTAATAATAACACATATAGGACTGGTACGAGTGTAAATAACAAAATAAAAGCATGCCATCACACTGTCACAGCTTGAATGTGCCTGTGTTCTTGCTACAGATGGAAAGAGAAAAAGTCTATTATGAAAAAGACCCATTGCCACTGACACGTGAGCTGATAATTTGGGTACAGTTTCAAAGACAATTTAATCACTGGAATATCTCCGATGGTGAAATGATATTTTTCTTGCCTTTGAATGACCCCACTCGACAGGCCCAGGCAGAATGATAAAAAAGACGTGTGAGAGGGTAAATAAGAACAAATTGCTGTGACTTTTGATGTTCTTTCATAAAAACAACATTAAAGCATGCACAAAACTTTAAAAATATGACTGAGGGAAAACAGGAGGGGGGAGGAAGATAGGCTTGGAAAAACAGAGATCAGATTGTTTTCGACTAAAAGGATTTGATGATAATTACACTGATCAACGTGTTTTTGACTAATAGGATCTGATGATAATTATACGGATCACTGAGCTGTTTCTAACAGATACTGTCAGATAAAAAGGTTTCCACTTCGCAGTGGATTCACAAAAAAGGAGTACTAATTACACGTCAGATACCAGTCATCTCTCTCTGTTCACACCTTCACATTTTCCCCTATATCATACCTTTAAACAGCTTTTCATTGCTCCCTGACAGCCATGCAGTTTAATTAACTACAGTGGAGTATGAGACACCTGGGCAGACGTGCAAGGTGGGAAAAGACTGAGGCAGACTAAGAGGCCTGATACCTGCAAGCATTCCTCATCCTATTCTTAAAACATGCAGATTCAAGTCTGGGGCCATATTAACCCCTCTGCTCTCAAAAATGTTCAAAATGTGTGTAAATAAAAAAAGAAAAACTTCAAAAACAGAGTTTAGGAGACATCTTCTTTAAACATCATACTGCAACCTGATTTCTTATGCAACTGGCCTGCCTGGTAATTGATTCGTGAACTGAAGACTTGACAGCTTTTATGCAATAATTGAGAATTAACTGTGTAAAATGTGTTGATGCAAAGTCAAACATGAGAAGTCTTTAGTGGCTGCACTGATAATGAACAATGTAAGCTTGTTTGATCAACACCAACTGCCTGATAACACCCACTTCATATTAAGTTTACATTAACTTCAAACAAACACCCAGAGTTGCCCTGCTTCTATGGCAACAACAGACCACACAATGTGTGGTGAAAATAAGAAAGGAAGAACACACTGATCATATTGAAAGCCAAACAGTGTGTATGCCTATGAACCCTATGGTACTGTGAGTACAAATCCCTCAGCAGCTATAAATATCTCACAAGAGGCAGTCACTGAGGCAGGAACACTGAGTGACCATGTTACTTCCACATAGGGCTGCTCAATTAATCGAATTTTAATCACGATTACGATCTGGGCTTTCAACGATCATTAAAAATGACTGAGCCGATTATTAGCCCCTCCCTCATTTATCCACGACACCTTAAAGGCCGGTCCGTGAAAATATTGTCGGGCATAAACCGGTCCTTGGCGCAAAAAAGGTTGGAGACGCTGATTAAGAGGACCCCGAGGGAAGCTCGGAAAGCTAAGCAGAAGTTATTTGGAGAGTGATTGCTGTTGGTTGAAAAGAGAGTTTAAAAAAAAAAAAAAACTTCAGTGGTGTTGCACACTATTTTATATTATTTTTTTAAAGTCATTGTTAACCCTTTAAAGCCAGTCAGAGCAGCATGCTCCGTTTTGTGTAACTATTTTTTAAATCCCTGTAGAACCTGAACCGTGTAAGCTAGCGCAATAATTTGTTTTGCATATGAAACCAGAGGAGTTGTACTTACATCTTATGCCATCAGCTTGTCCTCGGTCACGGTTTCCTTCCACATATAGCTTTGCAAAAATTGCATAAAAAGGCTTGCAGGAACAAAAACATAATATTCCAGAAACACGCTTTGCCGATCCGATCAGCTGTTCGTAACACTTCCCACAGTGAAACAGACGTCAGCACGAACTATCACATGTCCGCCATTTCCTGGCCGAAACCGGAAGTGACGTCATTTTCGCGGAAATTGTAGTTTTTTTACTTGTAGGCCTTAAACCTATACTGGTCATGTTTGACTTTTCTGTGTCGTTTCTGGGATGCTTAGAACTCGAATTGCACTGCTGGAAATAGTTTATTTTGATGCACATGCTGTTTTCTTTGCAAATTTGCATCATAGGATTGTTTTTTCGTTTTTCCTGCAGTGTATATAAAAATTGGTGTATCTCCAAAATAAAACTATGAAGACACTCAAAATAAATTTCCTGTTGTTGTAAACTATTTTTTGCAACTTTTTTGTATTTAAAGCTTTGAGGGATAAACCTCTTAAATTTCTCCAAGTAGAAATATATGTAAAAAATACAAAAAACGATTTTCAATTTTTTTGTAGTTTATTGCACTTTTTTTGCAATTAATGTAGTTACTATGGACTTAATGCATACATATTATTAAAATATGGGCTATAACAGTTGTATAGCAACTTGAAATGCTCCCACAAATGGCACTACAACATGTAAAAAAATAATATAAGCTCTGGCGGACTTGGTTCTATAGTAGGTCTTAAAGGGTTAAATAAATATCGTCAAATAATCGAGATCTCAATTTCAGTGAAAATAATCGTGATTATCATTTTTGCCATAATCGAGCAGCCCTACTTCCACACAGAAACAGAAAGCAAAGGACAGATTCATAATGAGAGGGACCCACTGAAGTCATATTTTTAACTTCTCCAACATAAGTAATTTTCTTGAGCGATTTTGCTGCTTGACCTTCTGCATTACAGAGAGACGTACAGCATGGTGGATTAAAATAGTGACAAGCGGCGCACTTCTTTGAGCTCTTTTAAAACTCATCACAGCTGTGAATAATTTGAGTTTAAGGGCAGCTACGATAGCACTGAGCTCCACCACATTTTAGCATGGAGCAGTAACTCAGTGACACCTAAATATTGAAAACAAACCTTGTTTTTGCATATAGCAGTAAAACAAAACCCAAACAAATATTAGAATTATCTTTAATACTAGACTGAGAACGCACAGTTAAAAAAAACAAACATGTTTTCCTTTTTCTTCCTAATTCTTTAAAATTCTATTTTTCTACCAGTGTTTCAGACCTCTGTGTAAAACTGCCAACTTTATCGAACTGGTTGTATTCTGGTTATTTTCCTATGTAAAACCAACACTGCAATGTCCTTATGATCATTTTGCAGTTAAATTGCTGTCCTGCAGCAATTTCATCACTAGTTGTGGAGGAATATTAGTTTCAAATCTATGAAACTATCTTTGGCTGGACTCTGCATGTAAATAGTTAATATACATTTCCATTTAACATGAATTTCTGTGTATGTAGGGAACAACAAATTTTCAACAGATGACAACAGATTTTCAATTTTTTTCTTATAAATCACAGTTACTCTGCAACTAGAATTTGCCAGCAGACTGATTCTATTCGCCATTTTATCAGCGTCTTTGGTCTTCACGCACAAAAGTCCTTTTGAAGGTAGCAGTTAAAAAAGATATTTTAAAAGGAAACAAGATAACAAGTTAATTCCACACAGTTGCAGTTAATTTGGCAGTACAGCAGTCTCCAACCACTGTTTCCATAAATGTTGATGATTAACATCACAGAGCAAAGCAAATGCAAACAATGTCCATCACATCTGGAAAGGCCTAAGCAAATCTCTTCTGTTTCCACAAAACTCAATGTTGCTCATTTTGTTATACAAGTTTTGAAAAACATGCAGGGGAGTCATTGCCTGGTACAATCTTTTTTCAGTTTAGTGGACACTTAGTCTATTAACGACGTGTATAATTCAATAACCGAGTCATTAGTCAAACATGCAGCTGGGTAAACACTTGACCTGAGTGTTATGAGTGTGTTCAATTGTCGCGCACAACTAAAACATCCATAATCCCTCTGTAGGCTTAAAACCATCGATCACACGTACACACATGTTCAGAGTTTTAGTGCCCAAGTAGATGTGATAAGATGTGGTAGATGTAGCAGGGTGGTTACACTATGATGTACAATTAAATAAATGGATGCTTTAAGAATCAGAGTTCAGCAGATGTGCAGGGACATCTTTGAGAGAGAATGTGTGGAGACACACACATTGTGTTCTTCAGTGATGTCTGACCTACAGCTGAAAAATGTCAGAGAAGAGAGGTGTGTAATTATCTATATTTGTATTCACGGTCACAGCAGTTGTACTGAAGGTGTACAAAAAAGGTTGACAGCAATGTTAAATTAGAAAAGAAACAGGACAATATGGACCTGCACAAAGCTCAAACACATTGCATACAAGCCATTTCACTTGGCTAAACAGTAATTAGTTTTAAGAGAGAATAATTGAGTTACACTGAAGTGAAATGATAAGGTACTGAAGGCAGAGATCACAGCAGGGTGACTGAATTTCACCGAAACACATCAGATATGGCACGTGAACTAAAGTGTAAAGCGTTCACGTGCCAACCCAAGAAAACATGGGTTGTAATCATTTCAACTTGTCTGATTTTCTTGTGTTAAACTCTGTGGTTAACCCTCATGTCTTAAACTACTGAAGAAAAACCGTTATATAACCAGCATCCACAGCCATGTTTTTTGGTTGGGTTTTTTCAGCTGTAATGAATAAATGCCATAGTAACTATATACATACACATTAAACTTAATGTATGTGTATCGCACTTTTCATACAGTGGTTGCAGCTCAGGGTGCAATAAAAGAAGCACATAGTAAAACAGCAGCAAGAGCAAAACAAAACCCATAATAAAAGTTGACATGAGTAAAAAAAAGTGTAGCTATAGGTTTTGTGAAAGTAGTTATCTGAAGACCACTTTGTAAAATGTATGTTGTTACTTTGGCTTTTAAAAAGTGCTTACAATGCAATAAACACTGGGCTGAGTCCTGTGGCATTTTTATGAGTCTGCCAGTGAGAGAAGCACTGAACTATCAGAGGCCACAGGCTAGGATATCTGCTTGGGTGGGCTTTACTAGGTCTACAGAGCAGGTTAAGGCTAAGCGGTGTAATGTTTTGCAAACCATTAACTCTAATAGCAATTGGGGACCTGTGCAGAAAAAGGTAAAATTCACTGCTCAGACCTTCTTATACTTAGGAGACTGTGGCTAAATAAGGTTTGGTTTAGTGCAATGCTTTGGAAACTGCCCCATTCCCTATATTTTTATAAGGATCTAGCAGACATTTTAGTCAAAGGTCAACATCCATATATCCTCTTCAACTTATACACTTCAGGATCATGGTGGGTGCTGGAGCCTATCCTGGCTGTCACTGGGTTAGAGGTGGAGAACAGCCTGAACAGGACGCCAGTTTATTGAAGGACTAACATGCAGAGACAAGACAACCATTTACAAGTATGGCCAACTAAATGTCAGCAGTTAACCTAACATGCATGTTTTTCATCTGCTGGAGAAAGCTGGAGTGCCAAAAATCCAGCCCCAGCTGACTGATGGAGTTGAACCCCTCTTTGTATTCTTGTTGTGAGTCGACAACATTAACCATCTGGCCAGTTCACAACAATCCACCATCTCAGATGCCTGTCCAGTCAAGATCCCCTCAATTCACGGCAATTTGGCATTATATAAATAAAATCAATACTGTGCGCAGCAGCTCACAACTAGGCTCAACTTTGTGTCTAGGAAAGTAGCCATCTTTAAATGATATTTTTAACTTTTGGTTTTAGTTTTTTTTATGATCCTAGTGTAAAACGCTACACGTCAGTTTGACATTGATTTCATATGGCTGATGTGTGCATGATTTGTATCTTTAAGTTCTAGGTGCCCTCCGTTGATAACAGATTCAGGACAACTGTGAATTACGTGGGCTGGGCCTATTTAAGTGGCCTCCTTCACAGCTCGCCTTCTTGGCCTGTTGATCTCCCGCCCTCCTCATCCATCACACAGGACCTTTATTTTCTTAATAAATGGTGGTAATTAGAATATAAACCTGTGTTGCATCCTTCCTTGTGTTGTGCCCTTTCAAGCCAGCTTTAACAGAAGTCTATGGAGCAAGCAAAAAAAATACAGGGAGATTCACTAATGCACTAACTTTTTTTGGATTCACGGGCCTGGTAGGACGTACATCCAGAAATTAGAACCCTTGGGCCCACAGTTACATAAATTTCATTTTAACAGCAAAGTCTGGCCCCAAAGAGGCACACTGACTTAAAAAAAAAAAAAAAAAAAAAAAAAAAAAAAAAGGTAGGGGAAGAGCCAGCCACTGAATAACTGATGTGAAAAATTGTTACAGGTTACAATGTAACTGACATTAAAAAAAAAAATCTAAATTAGCCCACACTGTGCCAGCTATCTAAAAGTCGAGGAGAATGACTCATTGTAGTCATTCACCTGGAGATTCTTTTGCCTAATGATGCCCCTTTTTGACTTTTTGAGTTTTGTTCTATTTTCCTTCTAGGACAATGTGGACCAAGATGATTCCGGGGACAAGTTGTGCACATGTGTGCTCTAGAAAAGCTCTTTTCAGTGAGAAAGAAGACAAAATGTACCTGTTTTTACAGGGTGATCTATTACTTATCAAACAGTCTCTTTAAATGCAAACTGCATTATGAAGAAAAATATAGTAAATATTTAACCATATTCAGCATTAAGTAAATTCCCTGATTAGGGAATTCTGACATAAAACTAATGATGATTTACTGAAGACAAAACAGGACAACAGAGTCTTTGCAACTGCCCTGACTGACGATCTAGCTTTTTATTTTTGTGTTTGCAGTCATCTATTTGAGATTTAAAGAAGCTTTCTTGGACTGAAGGCCTTTCCACACATAACACATTATGTCCTTAATACCAATCATATTGAAGTAAATTATAATTACTTACATAAGCCGTTACCATGAAACACTTTTGCCCCAGGTTACACATTCTGTACAGCATATGACATCTTTCCCTTCTTTCTTTAGGTGTTTGCAACATTAAACGTTGCCTCTTTTGTGTGTATGTACTAACCACCAAAAGGGTAACGTGAATGTGTATGCAATCCTGCCACATGGCTTGGAAGACTTCTGAGAAAAAAGGATTTATTAAGGTCTCATGATTGCATCTCTAACAGTGGATAAACTAATACAATAAGTGCTGAGGGCTTTGTGGTTATATGCCATAGTGAGAGAAGGAGACATGTGAGGGTCATTAGATGGGCTCAACTGGAGCCCAAAAGCGTGAATTTTCTATGTTAATCTTGCCCTCTTTCACTTTTTCATCCTCACTGTGGAAGATTGGTTTCAGCAAAACACTGATGTTACTGTTTGCCTTCTTGCCAGCCTTTATCACATCTTTGCAAAGTGAAAAATACCAAACCTTCCTGTAAGGCTTGATCTCAAAACAACGTACAAGTTATTTGACTCTTACAAAACAACACCCAAGAAAAATGTTTTCACTCCAGAGGCAAGTGAACAGAGAGGCAAAGTGAGAAGATGTGAGGTAGGAGGAAGCTAATACTCTTCTTTTTTGTTAACAAAGATTAAAAAATTGATTTTAGTTTTTAGAGAAGCTTGATAACACTGCCTGCTACTATGAGTTTTAACATGTCTGGGTTCCTGTCCAACATCAAAATGTTTTCTCTGTAAAACATTGGTAATTTTGCTTTTAGCATAATATGTGGAACAAACAAAAGCAAAGAACTTATTTAAAACCATGTCGGATTAAGGCAAGGACACAAAACAAGCTGTTTTTGTTGTTGCTGCAGAAAGGTTAATATAGCCTATCTGCCCCCAAGGTTTCATTGAGCATTTATAGTAGACGTTTCCTGCATGACCATGAACGAAATGTCATGAGGAACTGTAACATTTTCATGAAATGCAATATCAGGCTTATTAAGCTGCAGGGAAAACAAGCACTGGCGCTACGCCACACAGCAGGCCACTTATTTAATAAGTGAAGTCATTGTTTAAATTGTCATCTAGTAACTACACTGATAGCAACATGTGTTAGGATGAGTCTGATTAAACTCAGCAGGTAATTGACCAATTGATGACATTGTACCCAATAATTAGCCAAAGTAGTACATCTAGTTTGTTTTATCAAAAAAAAATGATAAAACATTTAGACGTATATCACTCTCCTTCAAGCCATCCACATAAATCCCTCAAAGAAATACCTGAAATCTGAAACAGACTTGTGCCATTTCTAACTGACCTTAATTATCCACAATTAATGAACCTAACATTTTACTGAATCCTTATTTTAAATACATTGCTGTATAAATTTATTACCCTTCTCATCTAAAACCACACAAAGTTCTAAAATATTACAACCCTAATATTTTACTTTCTATCAATAAACAACTGCAGCTATTCAAAGGATCAGAAAGTACAGTACTGAGTGGAAGACAATAAATTAACCGACATAAACATTATTTAGCTAGCCTAATTGATTTTCACAATTTTGGTTTGCTGATTGTATGCTCTTAGACACTGAGTTTTTAGGTTTTTTTAATACCAAATACAGATTTATAAGGATAACAAGCTCACAATATTGATTCCATGAATAAAAAGGTGAACTGAAACTGTACTGACACCAGTTGACAACTGATCCAAGGTACAATTTGATAAAATGCTGGTTACAAAGCAATATTACAGAGTAGGGTGTATGTCGCTGTTAAATAACTTTTTGTAAAGAGTTGGTGTCTTAAAGAAAACATATCAATCAAAATCAAGACATTTTCTTTTCCTTGGATATAAATATAGACACTGTGGTGTAGAACTCAATACCCTCTCCTCACCTAGCCTCGGGTGGTCACTAGTGGATAAAAGATGAAAAGAAACACAATTCTACTTCAAGCCATCGATCTAAATCCATCAATTAAAGCAACATCTAAAATTGTTCAAGTGTGTTTGCAGCCTTCAGAAAATGTCTAATTATTTTCTGAATCGGCACAAAATGTGCCAAAATTTCTTTCAAAAGGTAACATCAACAACTGTCAACACATAGAAAGTAACAGCAGCTGTAACTCAGTGCTAACTGGCCTTAATTCTCCTCATTTACTGAGACTGAGTTTTCAGCGTTTTTAACTACTGGGTTAAGAACACTGTGGTTTACAAGCTAATAATATTGACATGAATAAAAAGGTGAACTAAAACACTTTGAGTTAACAATTGATTGATCTAAGTCACCATCCAACAAAATTGAATAATTTTACATAGTAAGATGCATGTCAGTGTCAATATTTTTTAGTAAAAACACGGTCTCTTGGACAAACACTTAACCAAAACATGTTTCTGTGATGTAAATAAAGGTTCCATATACAGCTGTCCATATGTTTTTTTCATTTCAGGCGATAATGATATCTATCACGATATAAGCCAAATAACTATATTTGTAAGATTTAAATGTGCCGTTGCTCACAAATAAAATGTGAACTAATCAGCAGCTTGTTTTGATTTAAATATTTATTTCCCATAATAAGTTCAACAGGGTAGATGTACTTAAGGAACATGAGACTTTTTCAGATAAATAAAGGCAAATATTGCAAACTACACAAAAGGCAGCCGCTAAAGCATAGTTGCCAAACTCTGGCCTGCGGGCCAAATTTGGCCCGCAGCCTAATTTCATTTGGCCCGCGAACCCATACCAAATTACTATTAGAGCTGGCCTGCTGGTATTATACAGCTAGTATATATATTGTTTAGTATAAAGCTTTGCTTGTTCCATATTCAGTTTTCCAGCAAAACTTATTTGAGTCCATAAGAAAAGATTCATTCTTATATCTGGAGGAAGATTTTTTTTTTCAATAAATATTAATGTTAGCCCGCGACTTTGTTCCAGTTTTGAATTTTGGCCCACTGTGTATTTGAGTTTGACACCCCTGCGCTAAAGCGTTTAAGTTTCAAAATAGAACAAACAAAACAGACTACTAAATTGTCAATTCCACTTAGAAACAAAATATTAATTCTAAAAATAAATCTTAGTTTGTTTTACAGAAGAACAGACAAAATTGACTAACTTTTGTCAATATCAAATAAACTGAGAACTAAAAGGAAATTCTCAATCTCTCCTTGTTGTATAGCTTAGCTTTTCAAACAGTTTAATTCTAGCTGTAAAATTATGCTTCTAGCTCATATTCACAAAGGTAGGATGGTTCGCCACTTAATTTTAGCTGTTAAAGTATGCTTGTACATCACATTTACAAAGGTATGACGGTTTGGCACATAATTTTACCTATCAGAGTATGTTTGTAGCTTATATTCACAAAGGTAGGACGGTTTGCCACTGAATTTCGTGTTGTGCGCATGCGTAGAAACAACGGGTAGGATGGTTTGTCAGGTAGGATGGATTCCAAGAACACCTGCATTGGAACGATTGGTTCGGCTCTGCGCTAGTTAATTTGGATTGGTTGTTCTTTTTTTTTTCTTTTTTTCCTTTTTTAAGAGGACAAGAGAGATGAGGCCTATCGCAATAGTTTAACTTTTCTATCGAGGAAAAGTTATTTCGCAATACATATCGTTATCATTCTATCGCCCAGCTCTAGTTCCATAGTGTATAGATTTCTTTCACAGATTTCTTTCACGGCAGATATTCCCAGTTTCAGACAGATAAGAGACAAACCAAGCCTCAGGGTCCCAAACTAGTGTACTCCTGGTGCAGATCCAAACCCCGGATAAATAGAAGGATTGCATCAGGACGGACATCCAGTATAAAATCTGTGCCAAATCAAACATGCGGATCTGCTGTGGCGGCCCTTTGGGAAATATTGAATAAATACAACTTTTATTTACAATGGAAAATAAAGAGAAGAACAGTGAAGCAAATGCTGAGCAGTGCAACAACTTTATCTGGCGGACAGAAGAGTACCATTTATGCCTAAAACCCCCCGAGGCTCCCACCGGAAACAGGGACATTTAGTCTTGTATTCATTTAATTTAGCACTAGTCCTAATCATGTGGCACAAACCAAACATCTGTGCTTTGGTGCTACTGCGGAGTTCGTAATAGTTTAGTTTTTCTGTTTATACATTTGTAAAACCACGATCATGGCATCAGTTCGCTAGTAACAAATAATAATAATAATAACCAAAAGAGCAGCTGACAAACACGTGTCATTGGGGAAAATGTGTATTCCAGACAGATTGGCAAGTAGTTTCTGGATATTTTGGCTATAAAATATAATATGAATGGAGGCATACAATGCTGCAAAGAAAGAAAAAAAATAACTTGTTACATATTTGGTTACAGACAGATTTCTGTGGTTGCCATTACAAATCATTACAAATAATTACAATGGATGAACTTGCAGGAGTTATTTTGCGGTTTTGAGTTAGATTTTTCCGATATTTGGGATGTGTATAAACATATCTCAGCAATCACACAGCAAAAAACACGAATACTTAAATAATCCTATTTTACCTCAGACACACAGCTAGATGCTTCTCCAGGTAGGTTAAGTCTCTAAAATTATTTCTCTGCCTCCTTAGATATGGTCCCAACTCTGCCAGCACAAAGATCAAACACGACACTGACATCCTGAAATATGTATATCAATGAATACAGTGAAGCTGTATTACGTGTCCGTAATACAGCTTCACCTCCTTGATCAAACCATTAAATTTTCCCTGCAGCTTTCTTTTTAGAATCAGAAAAACCTAGAATCTTCGTTTTCTCCTTTTTTCGTTAGCAAAATCAGAACCGGCTCAGTTTGTTTTTTGTGGGCGGCAAGGTTTGCATCTCGAAATTCTGAATTTCATGTTGTTTTTACACAAGGTGTTTGCCGTTTAATGGTAAATGGCTGGGCACTCAGACTGAAGTATTGGAAATTTTAAAATGAATATAGAGGTTTTAAAGATGTTAACAAAAGCTGCGAACATTAAGGGTATTTGTAGAGCGCTTTACTTAGTCCACTTACTTACCCCAAAAGCGCTTTACACATTCAGTCATCCACCCATTCACACACTGGTGATGGCAAGCTACGTTGTAGCCACAGCTGCACTGGGGCGCACTGACAGAGGCGAGGCTGCCGGACACTGGCGCCACCAGTAGGCAATGGGGGTGAAGTGTCTTGCCCAAGGACACAACGACCAGGACTGTCCGAGCCGGGGCTCGAACTGGCAACCTTCAGATTACAAGGCG
The DNA here is from genome assembly GCF_057382185.1 of Mchenga conophoros. Classification (NCBI taxonomy): domain Eukaryota; kingdom Metazoa; phylum Chordata; class Actinopteri; order Cichliformes; family Cichlidae; genus Mchenga; species Mchenga conophoros. The sequence continues at coordinate 27,656,959 of NC_140537.1, read as the reverse complement.
AACTCCCAACTCTTGAGCCACGATCGTTTAACAGCCTTAAGGGACAACTTTTACTCTGTAGTTGGCAACTATTCGTAGACAAGTTAGTGCCCAGCCTACGGGCAACTGAGGTAATATGATAGCAGCCAAAGCAATCACAAAGAAGACCAATTTTTCCTTCGAAAAGCCAGCAAAAACTCAACGATTGTTTGGGGAATGCACATCTTTTCCTAGCAACTGGAGATTGACTGGGGGGTTGCCAACTGGTTTCTGAGCCTATATATCTGTGAGCTTAATGTTCGCAGCTTTTGTTAACATCTTTAAAACCTCTATATTCATTTTAAAATTTCCAATACTTCAGTCTGAGGGGGGTTAACTAAAACCAGATGGGCCACTGGGCTTTTAAAGCACTGATGGAAGTCCTGGTTCTACAAAAGCAGACATAGCTCTTGTATAAATTACAGTTCAAGAAACCCAAAGAGTTAACAACACTCAAAGTCAGAGTAAAAAGTTGGTCAAGAGAATGAGGATATTACTGGCTATTGCTTTAACTTTTAATGAAAGTCTCTCCAGGAAGAAATTTTGAAGAAGTGTTGCACTCTGTTGTTCATATTGTTGTGCGCAGGATAAAGTACAATGCCTGGCTGCTAATTCACTCTTCACAGCTGGCCAAACATAGCGTGAAGTGGGTGAGAATGTGAAATCACAGAAATCGAACACTGACAGGGCCTTATCTGACACTGGAAAGGTGTGGAAATTTCTGAAGCTATCTGACCAAATGACAAACAGTTTGAAACGAGTGCAAAGCTTGCTCAATGCCCTAAGGATACTCTAAAATGGACAGCAGTGCAGATTCACGCAGTAACTTGGATGTTAGGGTTTTTTTTTTTTGGGGGGGGGGGGGGGGGGGGGTTAGGGGCATACACTGATAAATTTGGCTGTCGAATGCTCCAGGATATTTGCAGCTGAAAATGAAATTATGTCACACAGGATTCACGAACAGACTGTAAACTTATCTTCTGGGTTACCAGCACTGAATGAATAAGACTATCATAGTTGTGATTTTCAACATCCCATCTCATTCATGTGATTTCATTTAAAAAGAAAGAAAATGAAGAGGGCACTTTTATTTAAAGTACTGAAGGCACTTACATTTCAAGTCCTCACACTTCAATTTCAGTGACAAATGTTTGGGTTTTTTTTTTTAAACAGGAAACAAATTAAACAGGCAGCAGCCTAGTCAGACCATGTTCTGTTTGCAACGCTGCTGCCCCCATTGATGTCACCTGGGGAGGACAACAAATTGGTTTTCACCTGAACAATACGCTTGGGTCCATTTGATGTGTTAACCTTCATTTGTACCAGGAAATGTAATTGGAAAACAAAATTGAAAATGCAACTGTGAATAATTTACACTAAAACTGGCAAAGTGTTTCAACTTGGGCTGCTGAGACACACGGCCAAAAGAAAAGATTCATATTAAAAACCATAAACTGGGTAGAAATATAACTACGCTGACGTCAAGCAGTGCCACATTAGGTGACAAATGAATCAGATGATTTAGAACTATAATGTTTCTTTGGAAGTCAGTAGATAGACCTGTAGTTGATATATAAATAATTTAGCCGCACTGAACTTGTCTCAAAGGCTTCTGTTTGGCATTCAACTGTGCATCACCAGCTTTTACGTCACTGATGATGTGAGTCCATCTGCCTCAGTATCTTTCATGTCTTGTAAACATGGTTTGGCCGACCTCTTGAGTGTAAAAGTTGTGTTTGATGGTTTAAACCTGTTTGTGTCTATGGTTTTCTCTCGCTGTAGCACAGCTTAACATGTATCCCAGGGTGCTCAACCTAAAAGGAGATTTTTCTTACTCAAATCTAACCTGAAGGTCCTCCAGCACTTGGCATATTTGTTATCCTGTCAGGTATAAACTCAGCTGATGTAAGATAAAAACAACCCATTCAGAAGGGCTTTATGAAGACATAGGCAATCAATAGCCTTCCTTACAAGGGATTTCTTGGTAGAGTTCATAATCTTAGTTGCTGGTTGTGACAACAGCCTAGTAAATAACCAACATAGAAATGTTGCAAACAATGCTATATGGCCTCGTGTGCATGTGATGGCCTTACACACCAAGAATTTATCAGATTTTGGCAGAAAGACAGAGAAACGCGGAGGGGTGGGGGGTGAACACAATGACTAAAACACAATGGCAATTAAAAATCCACGGTGAAGTCATGGAGGCTTGCAGACAGTGATCTTGAGCACAGTTTGGGTGGATCGTTTTGTACAAGTTTCAATAAATACTGACTAATACTGGAGGAGGATCAGAGATCTTTGTGAACTGTGGACAGACAATCACGTAAGCTTGCCGGTGCTTCAGACAGATGAGAAAAAAAAAAAAAAAAAAAAAAAAAAAAAGAACTTTGTGTTGAAAGTGAATTTTTGCAACATCCAAGCACAAGGGCACAAGGGGGTATATAGATTAGACCTCATCGAAAAATGATCTTAGTAAGTATTTGGGCACTGTATAATGGCAGAGATAATAAATTGGGTCTTTGCATTGAACGTCTACTGGTGGGGTGAAATTTTATTATTTTCAGAAATATCTTCTCAGTCAAAGTTTAATTATAGCTTGGACGATATCAAGCATGCTCTATATGTATTCAGCTGTCTTCAAGACAGACAGAGCAGGGGATCGAACTGGCAACCTTCCGGTTACAAGATGAGCTTCCCAATCCCCGCGATCACTTATAACAACTTGGTCTTGATTTGCAGTGACCCATCCCTTTAGGCTGACATGTGGACCAAAACAGTGTTAGCAATATACCCCCAACAACATTAACTGAGTTATTGGATCCCCTAACGCTAAAGCAGTCAAGTCTGTACTGTTCATTTAGTCTGCATCACACATACACTCGCCCACTTGTCAAGAATATAGTGAAGGATGACTCATCTTTGCAGACCTCTATGATTTTTGCATCACTGACTTTTCAGATGTAATGAAGGATTTGTGCACTGTAACCCAAATGTAATGTTCTTCTCTATGTAACTGTCACGGGATTGTTCTCCCTATTTGGGGGGAATCTCAGTCACCTGAGGAATAATTGCACTTCTGTCTTTTCTAATACATGAGCATCACTGTTAAATGTGCACTGCTCATAATTTTCACTGATATCTTTCCAGTAGATCAGATGTGTGCAGAAGTGTCACTCTAGTCATTGTTACTATTCAGTAGTGATGTGCGGATCGATCCTGAAATATCGATTCCTCCAATACCAATCATTTATGTTCTAGAATCGATTCTCACATTAAAATATCGATATTTTAGTAATTTAGGGTAAATTTGTAGTTTATCATTAACAGGAACACAGTGGAAAGAAACTATAACATTCGGATTGTCTACATTCAAAGGAACTACTTCCTCTTCCGCCTTTCATAGTCATGTGCGAAATACGGCTGTATAAATGTCTTGCAGCCCCTTGGCGTGCGCACTCACAACAATGGCTGATAAATACATTTTACAGTGTTCATTTATCGAATGAAATACGTTAAATGTCACCGTTATTATTGGCCGGCCCGGAAACAGCGGGGGTGTCCAAATTCAGAGGTTGCTTCCACCTGAGGACCCGGCCTTCGCGGTCTAAAGAAAGCCGGGTATACGCCACGAGCTCCCTCGGTGCAGTGAAACTGCCGTCTGCTCCTTGCTATCTAATATATAACCGGGCGCTGACGTAAACCGTCTCACACTTTGTTTAATTAGTTTTCTGTTTGACGTTTATTCAGCTGTGTGAAAACCCCTGAGGAACCCTCCCGAGGGATTAATAAAGTTAAATTTAATTTAATTTAATCTAATCTAATAACTTTAATCTCAGCCAAACCGATTTACTCACTAACAAATAAAACGCTGAAAAAGCCAAACAATAACATTTCTAGGTTATCAAAGTGACTTATTTATCATGTTTAACCCGAGTAGTGAAAGACTGCAGGGGTTTGAAGACAATGTGTCGGTCGGCTCAGATATTTGAAGTTTACACAGCTACATTCTCACCTGAAAATATGTTAAAAAAAAAAAAAAATTTGCAACCCAGAAAGAGAAATAAGAGTAATATTAAAACTAAGTCAGTGCCGCCATTGGTGGAGACTGGAATTGGCTGGGCCGCGCTATGAATTCTGCGATATGGTTTTTCAATTTTGTTGTCCGGGTGGAAAATCGGGAGAAATTCGGGAGAATGGTGGCTCTGGGAGATTTTTGGGAGGGGCACTGAAATTCGGGATTCTCCCGGAAAAATCAGCAGGGCTGGCATGTATGGTTGTGGCAACATCACTAACCTTGTCAAACACCTCAGAGTAAATCATATCACAGAATATGACGAGCGTATGTTGAGGTGAACTGAAGAGGAGGAGAGGGACAGGTGCTGCTAGGGCGAGACAGACGTCTCTCATGGAGTCCTTTAGTGATGCAGGCAGGCAAGGTGTTCAAATAGTGCACGACTTCAGTTTTTCTATTTCTATATGATGAGCTCTGCATTATTAAGTGATAAGAACAAGAAATCTGATGTCCTGTAATCATTATGATGCTATACTTTGAGATACAATAAATAAAATAAGTTTTTGTGCAAAGTATCGTATCGGATCAGTATCGTCGATACCACACTGAATATTACTTGGTATCGGATCGGAAATGAAATCAGTGGTATCGCACATCACTACTATTCAGACACTAGCCAACCGAGCAGACTATGTGACCAAAGCTTCTGCCGCCCTTGCACTGAACATGAACCCTCTTTCAAAGTCAGTTTGATCTCTTCTTTTTGGCATTTTGAAAAAATCTAATCACTTGGGCCTGCTCATCACTTTCAAACATGTCTCAGAACATGTCTTGAGTTTTCCATGCAGAGCGCTGTGGCTTGGATCACCTGTAACTATTGTGTTTCTTTACTTATTTGTCACATATCACAATTTTTTTAAAATATCCATTTGATCAGTAAGAAGTCTACAGCACAGCACAGATCCTTAGAAATCATTCCTCGCAAGTTTCAAAGAAATTGAAAAAGAAAGCAAAAGGTAGTTAACGGTGTCTCACCTCTACTGAAGGTTTTTGCCCAAATTCAACAGATTTGAACCATACTCACAGCAGTATTTAATGACTATTCCTCATTTCAAATATGTTAGTTACAAGAAGATATTTTTTTCAATTAGTGTTGCATTTGAAATAACAATAACAGATAAAAGAGCCACTTTACTTAACATAAAATAATATTAAAAGTGTTTTGGGGATCATTAGAATCTATGGAGCTTGGAAGTTAGTCAGGAGATTAGATAATTTAAAGGATTTATAGTATTAATAACCCACATTGTAATAAAGGATTTCATTGGTGTTAAAGCTGGATTTGAAATGCCCGACAGCAATATAATTAGTTATAAATCTTAGAGACCCAAGTGTGCATTTAAATGAATGAATTACCTCCACTGCCCACATCGACTATGTGGTCTTTTTGTCAGCTGCCTTTATTTTCTTCATCTGTTCGGTGTAGTGGAGGCGTGTAATAGTAGGTGTGAGCCGTCCACCACCATTTGGTGTTCAGCAGAGAGAGCACAGGCAAGGACAACAATATCACTCTTCACCTCAAAGATATTTTTCCAACAAAACCGACCACACAAGAATTCTTTTCAGTGTGGACATTTTCAAATCTTAAATTGCTCGAAAACTAGTAAACTAGAGAAAATGTAAACTCTGTATGAATGCCTGCAATACTGTGTGCAGGCATGACACTACACTGGCTATAAAATTTTAAATGGCAGATATTTATTTTATATCATTTCTGTTTTTGTGTAGTGGGCCCTAATTTGTAGTTTGGGCTTGTCTTCTAGTGTGCAGTGAGCCTTGTACTCTGAACTATATAACCTTAAGGTATTAAGCACCCACTCATGAACAGTTCACATTTTCTAACAAAACATTCTTGTCAGGGCAAAGTGACCTTTGCTTCTATACTGTATACAGTTTCCATTTCTCTCCTGCACCAAAAGAAAGAAAAAATAAAAGGTAAAGGGGACGCTGAGACGAGAAATAAAGCTGTGATTTTTGTGACTTCAGTTTCTCAGTGCAGACTACTCCTCATCTGAACAACTTGACACTTTATCACACCCTTCTGCTGGTCTTTCTAGCTCATCACAAATAAAGATCATTTCTTTGTTCACTCTCACTGAAAAATGTGCGATGTGGTTCTGGCAGCTTCTGATGGATAGGTCTTTGAAAACACTGACTTTTTTTTGTCTTATAGCCAGCAAATTCAAAGTCAACTCACTTCTGAGCAGCATAAGGCAGTTCTCCAATTAAAAGGCCTCAATTTTTGTTATACACATCAAACGCACATCAAAAAAGTAAAGAAAAAGTTTAAAGACGTTTAATAACGAGAGTTGTAGAGACTATCCCAATTGTCCTAAGGCTTCTTTAGTTATACTATTGTATCTCTCCATTGTCAAAGATCTGTAACAATTAAATGGGATGAAAAAGCAATTATATACAAGGAATGTACAAAGAAAAACATCAGTAACCTATAATTTCTAATTTATCATTTCCAAAGTGAGTTATTTTCTTTACCTTATTGTGCAGTTATCAAAGCCCAGCAGTGTAGCTAATAGGGTCGCATACTGTTAAATGCACATAGATCTTAGAATGCACAAGTGATGAGCTCCTCCACAGGTGTGCACATATTTTTCTTCAAAAACACAACACACTCCCAGCGCTTTCCTCCTCTGTTTCCAACTTGCACATTTAGTCTTTTTTCCTCCCCTGCCCCTTTCCTCTCTCAACCAGCTGTGCAGATAAACAACCAAGCACTCAAGTGGAGAAAAGAAACATCCCCAATGACAGCTCAGGGTAAGAGCTCTTCTAATTACACTACAAAACACTGCCTAAGCATCTTCTGTCTTACCGTCATCCTTCTCTCTGTTCTGCTCCTCCTAACGCTGCTTCTTTGGCACTCAAGTCTCCTCTTCTTGCTTCTCTTGAATTTTAACCAGCACGACAAAGAACTAAAGAAACATTTTTCCTCATTTGCTTTGCATTTGCTAATGTGAAACACAGACTGAAACCGGTCTATATTGAGTCTCTTCTCCCATCACCATCTGTCTTCTCCTTTTCTAAAATTCTGCCTTTTCTTTTTTTTTTTTTCTTGTCATCTGCTGCCTTTCCTCTTATTACATTTTTTTCCCATTTGCTATCACTCGCTTATCTGCACCATCTTCTTCTGCCTGGTAATAACAGTCGTCCTCTTTTCCACCGCCTCAGATTTTCACACAACAACTAGGCAAGGAGGTTGATACAATATTTAGCATCATTTCAAATAGTGTACTTGATTGAGGCTTTTAGTGCCGATGCATATCAACATTTCCATGTCATGGATGAGTTAATCCAATATCTGATTGTTTTTTTTCCCGTACATTTTATCAGAAAGCTAACAACAGAAATATGTAAAAGCAACCACTTGAAAAACACCAACGACTTAACTTGTAACGACAAATGGGGTCTTTCCAGCTCCGTATTTTTATCCTTAGACTCTATTAAAGTATTTGCATAATTAGTTCAACCACTGTCTAAAATGAGCTGTTTCAGTACTCTTCCCTATTCCCTAAAACCAGCGTAGAAAAAAACCCCTCTGCAGTCTCCAACCCTGCATTTAGAGCAGTTTGAAGCTCAAGCTTTAGGCTTATAGGAATTACTTGTACATATGCTGATGTGTGAAACTTTGGCCAGGTTTAATAGGAACATCCACCACTGTAACAGAAATGGGCAAAAGCACATGTTATATTACTCCAAACCCATCACCAATATGGCGATCGTGGCTCAAAGAGTTGGCAGTTTGTCTTGTAATTGGAAGGTTGCCGGTTCGAGCCCCAGCTCGGACAGTCTCGGTCGTTGTGTCCTTGGGCAAGACGCTTCACCTGTTTCCTACTGGTGGTGGTCAGAGGGCCTGGTGGCGCCAGTGTTGGGCAGCCTCGCCTCTGTCAGTTCTTAAAGCCGAGTACTACCTAGCGCCAGAAAAAAGACTATTGGAGAGCCTGCTTTTTCTTTTCATGCTCCATTTTTGTGGAACAACGTCCCTCACGATATTAGGCAGGCATGCTCTGTGGAGGTTTTTAAAACTATGTTGAAGACCCACTTGTTCACCCTATCCTACATGTCTTAATTCTACGCCTTCTATGCCTAGTTTTTAAATTCTTATTGTTTATAACTTGTATTGTGTTTTAAAGTTGTATTGCTATATAACTTCTATAATCCAGTGAGACAGCCGTTTCGCCGGCTTCAGCCTGAGCTGCATGGTTCCAGCTCGTCTTCAGTTAACCTAACATATTCCATAAGGTCAGCCCAGCTAATTGCGGGAGACATGAGGGGTGAAACCAAATATCTCATTAGGACTCATCAGACCAAAGCACAGATTTGCACAGGTCTAATACCCATTTCTTGTGTTTCTTGGTCCAAGCAAAAGTCTTCTGCTTGTTAGTGGTGGTTTCTTAGCAGCTATTTGACCACAAGGGCCTGATTTGCACAGTGGATGTAGAGATGTGTCTGCTACTGGAATTCTGTGTGGCCTTTATCTGGGTTCTAAAAACAGTGATGAGCAGTTATACTGGTAGCATTCCAGCCTCTCTTTACACCAACACCTGTTCCTACACATATCCTATATATACTAAAATCCACTGTGGCCACAACATTTTCCTGATGTGAAGTACAAAAAAACTGTAACACTTATCATTATTATTATCATTACTTTCAGCATCAGTTAGAGGTGGGGATCACCAGACACACAACAATACAATAATATCATTCACGATACATATTATTGCATTTTTCTATTGCAATTTATCACCTTTTTCCAAAGGTAATTATGCCCTCGAAGTTCAACTTTGTCAATCTGTGTTAACTATTAAGTATTTAAGTTTATTTAATGAAATACTGATATTTGGATTCCCTGAATTGATACAATATCACATCCTGAGATAATAATAAATCCGCATGAGACCCAGCCCAATTATTCATGTCCTCTATAGTGGTCATTTGTTTTTGGTCTATATCTTTGGTCTGACTTATTTGAGCCACCCTAAAGATAAACCAAAATCAAAGATACCACCTCCTCCTCCTCCCTGCTGCCCCCTCCCAACCTCCCTCGGTTCTCGGGAGAATATCACAATACTATGTTGTATTGATTTTTTTCCCCTCCACCTCTAGCATCGGTTCCCTCAACTTAAAAATATCGGTCCCTTCTGCTCAAAAGGTAGTCTGTGTGGATCTAGACTGGGGAACTGAGGTGTTGAGACCTGGTAGTGATGATGGACTAATACAAACATGAAAACAGTGCTTGTTCCATTTTTTTAATCATTTTTTGTTTCTTTATTTAGTCATTGTTTATTGAAAATAATCTAATCAAGCAACTTATAGTGAATCACAGCTGGTACATTTTGCTGTTGACTAATGCTTCCAAATGTTAAATTCTCTCACCAGTATATATAAAAAAAAGTAATGCTAGTTATCATTTTGAAGGACTGAGACCATTTAAATCTCAATTTCCAAATGAGACCCTGTCCAGTTTAAACGGTTAGCAAAGACTCGCGCTAAACTCGGATTTCAAAATGCTAACAGAGGCCGGGAGCTTCGTCTCTGTCAGCAGCGATCAATGGCGTGTCCAGCGGGGTGGCCTGGGGGGGCACAGGCCACCCCCCAAACCAGACTGGCCACCCCAGGTGCCACCCCAAAGGCAAAACAATAAAATTCAATCAAATATCAAATGTCCGATTATGTTTTCACGGTGACGCTCAGATATCCGAGTGTAAGTGAATGCAGCATCGGCTTCTGCGCTATGTGCATCACGTTAGCAAAGGTAGGAGAGCCAAGCGCGAAAGATGGCACTGCAGGAAACAATTTTTCGGTGAAAGAAAATGAGGACAGAATAAATGTCCCGGTAAGTAATATCAAGTTTGTTGAGTTTAGTAAACTTCGGTGAAATTAGAATACCAAGGAAAAAAATAACACTTAAATAATTATTGCAGCTGTGGAATATTTCAGACAGTATGCTACTGAGGGCAGCTAACATAAGAGTTATGAGTTATAAGATATAATCTAAGTCGTAACATTGCTGTATGGAGCTGCAAATTTGGTTGCAGGTTAACATAGCTGGACTGGCCATCGGGCATACCGGGCATATCCCCAGTGACTTATTTTTTATTTTTTTTGTAATGGCATGAACAATGAGAGGTGGTGGATTGGCCAGATGCAGGTCGATGTGTAGAAATAACTCCGTTGTTTGGTGGTGGCTATGACGGGGCTTCCACAGAGGCAACAGGTGGATGAGGGAAGGGGAGGCAGGAGGAGAGACCCGAAGCAGCCACCAGTCCGAGTGTCAGGTGAACTGAACTTCAGGTAAGAAGTTATGACCTGCAGTCTATCTGGGTCAGATATAAACCAAGTTTAGGTGGAGTTTATTTTCATGTTGCTGACTTTTTACTGTCAGTTGCAATAACTCATACTGCGTTCTAGCCAGTTTGACGGAGTTTTTATACAGCTGGGTGGGTGCTATGATGTTACTGATAGTGAACTTTATTTTATTCATAAGGTTAGTAGAGTTGCCAACGGCTCCTTAAAAAAATGGAATGGTCCCTCATTCAGAGAAAATATTACGCGTTTCGTATTGAGCTGAGAAGAGACGCAGTTTGTCCCGGACTTTAGCTAGAATGGAAAAAAGACACAAAGCTGGATTTATTCTGTCGTTACGCTGCACAGCTGGCTCTTCTTCTCTCATTCTCTCCCCCTCCCTCTCCTGTTGCTACTTCAATCATGAAACTGATCAATGATCAGCTGATCGGCTTTTCTCTCTTGTTTGTTTATCGCCCACTTTGCGCCAGAAAGAGGAAACCAGCAGATATTGCGCTAAACAACAGCAGCACGTTTAAGCTTGATCAGCTGTTGTTAGAATGTATTTAATATTAATTTCTAGTATCAGCTGATGTTTGCTGGAGCCACAGCTGTAAAGCTGCTGGTCATGATGTCTGTTTAGATATGTGGTGAGAGGGAAACATGAAGATGAAACCAGGAGATGTCCTTACTGAACCATCAGAGCTGAACAGGTGATGGAGAAACAGGTTTACCTTTTAGGTGACATGAATGAGTTGAAGGGAAGTTATGAACTGTTTCTGAGAGACAAATAACACCAGGATCCTTTTTTATGTAGCTGACAGCTGGTAACTGTGCAGGGGCAGGTCTAGCAAAGTTTTGCCAGGGGGCCAGGTAGGGCATTAACAGGGAAAGGTGGGCACAAAGAAATACTTTTCTTTCTTATTCTCATTTAAAATACCTAGTTTTTATTAAATAATTATCTAAATCTTACAACCAAAGTTTTTATCTGACATAAAATGTATAGAAATCATACATATACCAACAAGACTGTACATCACTGTCACAACAGGGTTTGTTTTCAGTCAAAGTCTTTATGGCTTTACTCAAATTCAAATTCAAATTCAAATTTTTATTTGTCACGTACACAGTCATACACAGTACGATATATAGTGAAATGCTTGGACAACTGCTCGTGACCTAAAGAAAACAAAAAAGGAAAAGGCTATGAATAAGATAGGAAATAAATATGAAAAATTAAAAAGGGTAAATTTAACTAGGAAGGAATAAAATATAAATTAAGGTTAAAAATGAAATAACTGTACAACACAAATTAGAATGAAGGGTAAATTTAACTGGGAAGAATAAGATAAAATATATAAATTAAAGTTGAAAATAAAATAACTGTACAACAAAATACACAATACACAATATAGAACTATATAAGAATGTATGAAGAAATCTAAATATAAATAAATATATACACAATAACAGCAGCTGTACAAGTATTAACCGGAAATGAAGAATATAGTGACCAGTGTTGTGCAAAAACAAAGTCCAGAAAGTCCAGTGTGTGTGTAAGAACCATATGTGTGGGTCAGTACTGTGTGGTGGTGTGATTGAGAGACCGTATCGCCTGCGGGAAGAAGCTCCTCCTCAGTCTCTCTGTGTTGGTCTTCAGGGAGCGGAATCGCTTTCCTGACCTCAGCAGAGAGAACAGTCTGTTGTTGGGATGGCTGAGGTCCTTCACGATCTTCCTGGCCTTGGTCCAGCACCGCCTGCTGTAGATTGAGTGCAGGTCAGGGAGCTCGGAGCGGATGGTGCGCTCAGCTGACCGCACAACCCTCTGTAGAGCTCGTCTGTCCTGCATGGTGCTGTTCCCGAACCAGGTTAAGATGTTTCCCGCCAGGATGCTCTCTATGGTGCACGAGTAAAAGTTCCTGAGCACCTTGGAGGGCAGTTGGAAGTCTCTCAAGCGTCTGAGGTGGTAGAGACGCTGTCGGGCCTTTTTCACCACAGTGTTGATGTGACAGGACCATGACAGGTCCTGCGTGATGTGAACTCCGAGGTATTTGAAGCTGTCCACTCTCTCCACTGGGCACTCGTTGATGACGGGGGTCTGGTAGTTCCTCTCCTGCTTAGTGCTGAAGTCCACTATCAGCTCCTTTGTCTTACTGACGTTTAGAAGGAGGTTGTTCCTCTGGCACCAGTTCTCCAGATTCCTAATCTCCTTCAGGTAGGCCGTCTCGTTGTTATCAGAGATCAGGCCCACCACGACGGTGTCGTCAGCAAACTTGATGATGGTGGTGGAGCTGGTAGTGGCCACACAGTCATATGTGTACAAAGAGTACAGCAGGGGGCTCAGAACACACCCCTGGGGGGCTCCAGTGCTGAGAGTGGTGGAGGCTGAGACATGTCCGCCCATCCTTACTGCCTGTGGTCTGCCAGTTAGGAAGTTGGAGATCCACTGACACATAGATGAGCTGAGTCCCAGATGCTCCAGCTTGGTGGTGAGTGTGGAGGGAATTATGGTGTTAAATGCAGAGCTGTAGTCTATGAAGAGCATTTTAACATAATTCCCCCTTCTAGTGTCCAAGTGAGTGAGTGATGTGTGGAGGAGATGAGAGATGGCATCGTCTGTGGAACGATTTGGACGGTAAGCGAACTGTAGTGGGTCCAGTGTGTCTGGTAGTGAAGAAATGATGAAGTCTCTGACCAGGCGTTCAAAGCACTTCATCACTACTGAGGTGAGGGCTACAGGGCGATAGTCATTGAGAGAAGCAGGGTGGGGTTTCTTCGGGACAGGAACAATGATGGACTCTTTGAAGCATGTGGGGATCACCGACTGAGATAAAGAGATGTTGAATATCTCAGTGAACACAGGAGCTAGCTGGTATGCGCAGTCTCTGAGGATACGACCTGGGATGCCGTCTGGTCCTGCTGCTTTCCTGGTGTTCACTCTCTTGAAGGCTCTCCTTACTTCATGCTCGGAGATGACGAGCACGTTTCCGGTGCTGGCAGTATCTTCCTGTCTGCAGCCGTTAGCGCCGCTAACACTAGCATTGTTGGAGACCTTAGCTGCAGCCTCGAAGCGAGCATAGAAAGTGTTCAGCTCGTCTGCCAGAGTCACGGCCGCGTTCGTCATACCGGTTGTTGGTGCTTTATAGTCCGTTATTGTCCTTAGTCCCCGCCACAGGCTCCTAGAGTCACTCTGTTGGAGTTGTGACTCTAGTTTCCTCCCGTAGCGCTGCTTCGCCTCTTTCACCACCCTCCGCACGTTATATGACGCGGCTTTGTACGGGTCCATGTCCCCTGTCATGAGTCCCGTGTTGTAGGCAGCGGTGCGGGATCTCAGAGCGTTGCGGATGGTTTTATCCACCCACGGCTTCTGGTTGGGAAACGTTGTGATAGTCTTTGTCTCCACGGTATCATCCGCTAGTTTCCCGATGAATCCCACAACCGCTTCCGTAAACACGTTGACGTCATCGTCGGAGCTGTTTCTGAACATGCCCCAGTCTGCGTCATCGAGTGCGTCCTGTAACGCGGCCACCGATTGATCCGTCCAGCGCGCGACCTTCCTCTGAACCGGAACTTCCTGTTTCAGCCTTTGTTTGTATTTTGGCATGAGGAAGATGGCGGCGTGATCAGATTTGCCAAACGGGGGGCGGGATTGTGCCTTGTAGCCGTCCTTGACCGTAGTATAGCAGTGGTCCAGTGTCCTTTCACCCCTGGTGGGGCAGGTGATGTGTTGATAAAAGTTCGGCGCTGCGCGTTTGAGGTTGGCGCTATTAAAGTCCCCCGTCACAATAAGCGCAGCGTCCCGGTGTTGTGTCTGGTGCTGTGTGAGTGCCTCATGCAGCTCGCATAAGGCGGTGACCGTGTCCGCTTGTGGTGGAATATAAACGGCACTTACAATGACCGATGTAAATTCCCGAGGTAGATAAAAAGGACGACACATGATGGACAGTAGTTCCAGATTTGGTGTGCAGGAGCGTGTGAGAGGAACAACGTTCGCACTGTTGCACCAGTTGTTGTTCACCATTAAACACACGCCGCCTCCCCTTGACTTCCCCGAGTCCCGTGTCCTGTCCATGCGGTGAACCGAGAAGAACTCGGCCGGCTGGATGGCGTGGTCCGGCACCGCTGGGTTCAGCCATGTCTCGGTGAAGCAGAGGAGATTGCAGTCCCGAATGTCTCTCTGGAACTTTATCCTGGCCCTGAGGTCGTCAAGCTTGTTCTCCAGTGACTGGACGTTGGCGAGCAGGATGCTAGGCAGAGGTGTGCGGTGTGCACGAGCTCTCAGCCTGTTCCTGACGCCGGCTCGCTTCCCTCTAGGACGCCGCCGCTTCCCTTTGTTCTCCCTCGAGATCTCACTCGGCCAGCTCGGATCCGGAGTTAAAAACTTCGAATTGTGAGTACATTGTATACCAATAGAAACAAGAGTGTCACTGTCATACCTAATGTACCCAATGGTGATGATTTTGCCGATTTAGAAACGCTGAAAACTAACTTAAAAAACAAAGACAAAGAAAAAGTGGTCGGAGCAGTCGTGACGGCAGCCGACCTCACCGACGCCATCTTATATCCTGGTGGGTTGGTCTTTAGTAAAAATGCCCAATTTTTTTGTGGGTCGGTCTTTAGTAAAAATGCCCAATTTTTTTGTCCCAGTCCAGCCCTGCAGGTTAATACTGGCAGTGTCACCATGCCAGCTGACTGTATTTTATCATCAGCCAGTGTTGTTCTTTATCAATATTACCAAAGTTTACGATAAGGCAGCATAGAAAGTATTTACTTGCTTTCAGGTTTTATTCAAATGTTAGTCTTTTCATTTGTTTCCCCACTTTTTTCCTGTTTCAAAATCAAACACCAGTTTGTGAGAAGATTATCTTCTTTTTTTAACAGGCAGATAAAGTTTTGCATTGGCATTGGCTAATTTGTCAATTGTTTGTTACAAATGTTCGTATTTTAATTTTCAAAAATGTTTTTGCCCAAAACATATGTGCACTATATGTCAGTAAAAATACTATGCAAATATTGCTGTCCTTGAATGCTGAGTAAACACTGACAAAGCACTGATTGTATCTCTTGTACTTTATCAACGCAGTATCTAAAAACTTTGCACCGTAGTGGTTAAAATCTCATTCTAATAAGAGTTAAAAGTGCATTTGGTTATTAGGTTTATAGGATTATTGAATCATGGTTAAGGGTTGGTAGAATTTTTTTTTTTAAACATTATCTGCCAATTAAATCTGCCACCCTTCTCCAAATCTGTGCCCCTACCTGGCCCCCCCAACAAAAATTTTCTAGACACGCCACTGGCAGCGATTAGCTTTAGCTGCTAACACTGCTGACGTTTAGAAAGAGCAGCAGGACTCTGATTACACATGCTTCCAAGAACATTACAACTAAACTGATATATTAAAACATTTTAGAGATGATAGTAAATCATGACAGATTTCCCCTGACTATATTAAAGTTTCTCTGACTATATTTGTGGACATCTGTTACAGATGAACATCTGCTGTTGCCAGCAGCTCATAAACTAAAGAATCAATACAACATGTAGATCAGGTATGATGATTATTTAATACAAACCTACAATAACTAAATAGTTCTAAAGTTACAGGTTATATACTATGGAAGACGGCAGGTTAGTTACTGTATTTAATACTTTAGAAATTCCTGGGAGAGTTAAAGCCATTACTGGAATTTTTGCCATTAAATTTTTAATTTTAGTGGCGTTCTGTTCTTCAAATTCCCAACAGTACATGTCAGGGGTGAAAAACTGTTTTATTTTAGAACATAGGATAGTGGATAAGGAGCTGCCAGACAAAATGAAATGAGCAAGAGAACACAGGAGGTTTATGAATGTAGTGAGAAAGGACATGCAGTCGGTTGAAGTGACAGAAGATGCAAGGGACAGGGTGAGATAGAGGAAGAAAATCTGCTATGACAATCCCTAAACAAACAGCCAAAGGAAGAAGAAATAGTAAAATCCATCCATTTCTTCCGCTTATCCAAGTCAGGATCATGGGGGTGCTGGAGCCTATACTAGTTGCCATAGGGTGAGAAGAAGATTGCCAGTCTTTCACACGGCTAACACAGAGAGACAGATAACCATTCACATTCATATGTATGGGCAATTTAGAACTAATTAACCTAACCCCACTAATGGCATGTCTTTAACCCAGTACCTTCTTGCCGTGAGGCAACAGTGCTAGTAGTAAGTTTAAAATTTGCATTCCTAATTCTGAGCTCCAGTAGCGGACTCAGTGACTGAAACTGAACAGCCTCTTGTTTGTCTTCAACTTGCCATAAATTAGTGATATAGTTTAATAAATTGGGACTGGTGGCTATGTGTGTTACGTCTTTGCATAAAGCTGTTGAACCAACCTCTTCTCTGTAATGTTGAGTACTTAATAAAGTGCACAATGATGAGCGGCTGCAGTAAAAGACAAAAACAAAAAAAACAAAAAACAAAACCTAATCCAACACATCTTGTCTTCTGCCAAGGTTTCCATCAGTGAAACGAATGAGTTACAGCAGGAGACACAGCAGTTTGTATCAGTATTAGAGAGACTCTGGTCTTGGTAGTGCTGATAGTGCTTTATTCAGCAACACAGACAAAAGTAAAGCATTCACTTTATTTGCTTTGGCAGTCTTTCTATAATTCTCATCTTGGCACTCCTCATTCCCTGCAAAAGCTCACTCTTTCACCCTCAAGAAAAAAAAAAGACAGCCTTTGTGTGGATATTTGTTGTTGTTTTTCTGAAGTTAAAATCACTTTTAAGCCTATAGAAGGGAGAAAGCCCATTTCCTCTGGTCTTTCCCTTTCAGCTCCTCTCTCCTGACAAATCATTCATCTCTTTCCATTTGTTTGTTCAATTATTTTGTTCATTTTTTCATATCACCTGATTCTCTCGTTATTGCGTTTTATCTCTTTCTGCCGCTCACGTTACCCAACTCTCATTGTGCCTGACGCTGGTTATTTCTCCTCCAGGACCCAATCTAGCTGTGATGGATCCACTCATCTCTTCTGCATTAGACTGCCAGGGGAACAAACCATAGTATTAACAACAGCAATAAAACTGATGACGGTAATAAAAGAACCACACCAGCATTATCTGCGCCGTTGATACAAGTAATGGTGAGCAAGTTATCATGAATGGATCTCACTTTCTGACTCTCCCACTCCACACACATATATAATTCAAGCATGCACACTGCCAAGAAAGTAAAATCTAATTTATGAAGTTCCCTTCTGGAGACTACCAATCAAATCATCTTCAATCATTGTGGCTCTCCAAAATTAGCAAGATTCCAAGGATTGCTCTGTTCCTTACCAAGAGCTCACAAAAAGAATTGGATACAAGAACTGCTATTGAAATGTGGTCTAATTCTCTTGTTTCAGCACATTTAACTCATCCTGCCTTAATCAATAAAGTCCAAGTGGCAGTCAGGGTTAGGTCATCATCAATTTGTCTGACTGACAAATGAATCCAACAACTATTGACAGTAACAACAAAGGTCTTAGAACAAGTTACTGCAAACTGTAGATTTATGGTAATGAAGAAGAAACTGAAAAAGCTTCTCGGATGAGAGGTGAAACGTCTTCAAGCAACTTAAAGAAGTCCAGACGCTTTTCTTTCCAAGCTCCTTTGACTACGATGACCTGGATGACTGAGAACCTTCACAGACATGTATGGTAATGCTTTCATATAAGAGCCAAGACAAACAATATGTAAGCCAAACCCAGAAAGTCTCAAGTGATATTGTAAAAAATTGTCCCAGGAATACAATAAAAATGAATTAAATTGCAAAATGCAGTAAGTATAAAAATACAAAAACTACTTTCAGATTAAAACAAAAAACAGGTGGATCAACTGGTTTAAAGACAGTAGTCCTGACTAGTTTAGATATCAGAACAAATTATTGAAATTTGGTAATATGGTTGGAAAAAACCAAGAAGAAAATAACAGAAATAGCAATATATTAACCCTCTGGGGTCCAGGGCATAATTGGCCCTTTTTGACTACTTTTGATTTTACCTCTATATTTCACCTTTAAAAACCATTTATCTTGCCTTGTTTCATATCATTCTTTTCAACACAACCTAACATGTCTAAATTTACATTTTTTTATCTTGACATATTGTATTAACACAATTGTTCTAAATTCAGACAAAAAAAACAAAATCTGAGTAGAAAAAAATGATAATTTTTACTATAACAACCACAAACATGCTTAACGAATCATTTTCATAACTTGAAATGCAATTTAAAAAAATTATGCACACGTTTTGCAAACACCTACAGTGGGGCAAAAAAGTATTTAGTCAGCCACCGATTGTGCAAGTTCCCCCACTTAAAATGATGACAGAGGTCAGTAATTTGCACCAGAGGTACACTTCAACTGTGAGAGACAGAATGTGAAAAAAAAAAATCCATGAATCCACATGGTAGGATTTGTAAAGAATGTATTCGTAAATCAGGGTGGAAAATAAGTATTTGGTCAATAACAAAAATACAACTCAATACTTTGTAACATAACCTTTGTTGGCAATAACAGAGGTCAAACGTTTACTATAGGTCTTTACCAGGTTTGCACACACAGTAGCTGGTATTTTGGCCCATTCCTCCATGCAGATCTTCTCGAGAGCAGTGATGTTTTGGGGCTGTCGCCGAGCAACACGGACTTTCAACTCCCGCCACAGATTTTCTATGGGGTTGAGGTCTGGAGACTGGCTAGGCCACTCCAGGACTTTCAAATGCTTCTTACGGAGCCACTCCTTTGTTGCCCGGGCGGTGTGTTTTGGATCATTGTCATGTTGGAAGACCCAGCCTCGTTTCATCTTCAAAGTTCTCACTGATGGAAGGAGGTTTTGGCTCAAAATCTCACGATACATGGCCCCATTCATTCTGTCCTTAACACGGATCAGTCGTCCTGTCCCCTTGGCAGAAAAACAGCCCCATAGCATGATGTTTCCACCCCCATGCTTCACAGTAGGTATGGTGTTCTTGGGATGCAACTCAGTATTCTTCTTCCTCCAAACACGATGAGTTGAGTTTATACCAAAAAGTTCTACTTTGGTTTCATCTGACCACATGACATTCTCCCAATCCTCTGCTGTATCATCCATTTGCTCTCTGGCAAACTTCAGACGGGCCTGGACATGCACTGGCTTCAGCAGCGGAACACGTCTGGCACTGCGGGATTTGATTCCCTGCCGTTGTAGTGTGTTACTGATGGTGACCTTTGTTACTTTGGTCCCAGCTCTCTGCAGGTCATTCACCAGGTCCCCCCGTGTGGTTCTGGGATCTTTGCTCACCGTTCTCATGATCATTTTGACCCCACGGGATGAGATCTTGCGTGGAGCCCCAGATCGAGGGAGATTATCAGTGGTCTTGTATGTCTTCCATTTTCCGATGATTGCTCCCACAGTTGATTTTTTCACACCAAGCTGCTTGCCTATTGTAGATTCACTCTTCCCAGTCTGGTGCAGGTCTACAATACTTTTCCTGGTGTCCTTCGAAAGCTCTTTGGTCTTGGCCATGGCAGAGTTTGGAGTCTGACTGTTTGAGGCTGTGGACAGGTGTCTTTTATACAGATGATGAGTTCAAACAGGTGCCATTCATACAGGTAAAAGCTTCTTACAGAAGACGTTACAGGTCTGTGAGAGCCAGAGATTTTCCTTGTTTGAGGTGACCAAATACTTATTTTCCACCCTCTTTACTACCTCAATTCTCAAAAGTTCTTGAAAAACTGTTTAAAAACAGACTGAAAAAATTTATAGATAAACATAAACTACTCACTGAGAGTCAGTACGGATTCAGATCAAGCAGATCAACATCATCAGCACTATTAGATTCAATAGAATACATCACAAATTCCATAGACAAAAAAGCAATATGTGGCTGGGTTATTCATAGACTTGACAAAGGCATTTGACACTATAGATCATGATATATTAATAAGAAAACTGGAACGTTATGGTGTCAGAGGGGTAGTTTTAGATTGGGTCCGGAGTTATTTAAGTGACAGAAAGCAGTTTGTGAAAATAAATGGTGGTTGCTCCTTATGTATGGACATTGCTTGTGGTGTACCCCAAGGGTCAGTTTTGGGTCCAAAATTCTTCAACTTGTACATTAACGACATCTGTAAAGTGTCCAAAGTATTAAAAATGGTTCTCTTTGCTGACGATACAAACATTTTTTGCTCTGGTGATGATCTGCAGAATTTATTGGAGGATATGACTAATGAAATAAGTAAAGTGAAGTTCTGGCTTGATAAAAACAAATTATCATTAAATTTGAATAAATCTAAACTGATGTTATTTGGAAATAGTAGTTTAAATACAAATGCAAAGATTCAAATAAATGGTGTTGATATTGAAAGAGTCAGTGAAAATAAATTTCTGGGGGTAATAATAGATGAAAAACTTAACTGGAGAGCTCACGTAAGATATATTCATTCCAAAGTATCACGAAACATTGCAGTACTAAACAAGGCAAAACAGGTATTCGACAGAACATCACTTCATATTCTCTACTGTTCACTGGTTTCACCATACTTAAGCTATTGTGCAGAGGTCTGGGGCAATAACTATAAAACCACATTACATTCACTTTTACTCTTCAAAAAAAAGCAATTCGAATCATCCACAATGCAGGTTATAGGGAACATACAAACTCACTATTTTTGCAGTCTGAAATATTGAAAATTGACGATATAGTGAAATTCCAAACAGCACAAATTCTATTCAAAGCAAAAAATAAAGAACTGCCAGGTAATATTCAGAGTATGTTTTTGTTGAAAGAAGGAAGTTATAATTTAAGGGGTTTTTGTAACTTCAAAACAATGAAGGTACGTACTACAAGAAAAGGCTTTTGTGTTTCTGTTCATGGAGTGAAACTATGGAACAAACTGAATATGGAATTAAAGCAATGTCCAAACATAAAACTGTTCAAAAAGAGTTATAAAAATATGATCTTCTCGATCTATAAAGAAAAGGAAAATATTTAAATTAAGTGAATGTCTCTATTTAAAAACAAACAAAAAATTCATGATGTGATATTATAGTATATAGTATATCAGAAATCTGTTCACTATTTTTATTACAAATTATATCAGTAAGGAAGCTGACTAAATATTCACTGATAATTTATGGCAAAGGGGTGGGATTAAATAAGTGTATACTTCTTCCCACTCCCTTTCAACATGTAAATTAATCAGAATGTTTTTTTGTATGTAATTTGTATAGTATTTTTTTTCTCTCTTATTTCTTTTCTAAATGTACTTGTATATTGTTCACATGTTGAAATAAATTACCAATCAATCAATAAATTCTTTACAAATCCTACCATGTGAATTCATGGATTTTTTTTTCACATTCTGTCTCTCACAGTTGAAGTGTACCTCTGGTGCAAATTACTGACCTCTGTCATCATTTTAAGTGGGGGAACTTGCACAATCGGTGGCTGACTAAATACTTTTTTGCCCCACTGTATTTACCTAAAAATTCAGCCAATGCCTGCGTTTTTTATATAACCATTTAAAACTATTTACAGAACAATCAGGTGTTCTGCATCAAATAAGAAGTCACACAAATTATTTGTGCCACTCCAAAAAATAGTTTCTGTTCACTGTGAGATAAAGGAGAACACCACAGGCCTAAACCCTGCAGGTCTGACAGCAGGTGATGTATCACTCCTGTCTTCCACCTGGAGACAACATTTACATTGCAATCTGACTTCGGTGGAGTTTTTGCAGCAGCTGTGAAATTCACTTGTATAACTGACACAAATCAAAAATAACGACTACAATACACACTAACTACACAAGACAACACACTAACTATAGACTGTCTGTGAAGGTTCTCAGTCATCCAGGTCATCGTAGTCAAAGGAGCTTGCAAAGAAAAGTGTCAGAGAAGCTACTTCAGAACTGAAGAAGCTTCTCGGATGAGAGGTGAAACGTCTTCAAGCAACTTAAAGAAGTCCAGACTCTTTTCTTTACAAGCTCCTCTACCTATAGACTCCAAACACGCTAAACGTCACAAATCTCTCACGTCTCAAAACTCGCTGTCCCTCTTTCTTTCGCTTGCTCGCTTTCTCTCGGCACCATCACTCCTAAAATTTCTCCCTCTAACTAAACAACAAAATACCAGATGTTGCCATATAATTTTTTGATTGGTCAACATGGTACATTTTTCCACCAATAGGGAAGGGGTATTTTTTCTTTAAAGATGCACCACAATAACTTTGGACCAAGACAAAAAGCTGGTTCTCCTACTTTTTCACTTTTAAAAATTAAGATTTGCTTTCCTTCATTCTGGCGCCCGTGTTTGTGTGCTGAACCCTCCTTCACACACAGCAACGACAATCAGGTCAAAGATAACACTGAGCCGTTAACACGTCTTCTTTGTGATGACAGAACAACGTGTGCCACAAAGTTTGCAATCAAATTCAGCTGGACTCTGGTGCAAGCTTATCAACTCTGAATGTTTACTGCATTTGTCATATTTTGGAAGTTTTTATTTTTAGTCTTTATTATAATTCTAGATTGAATAATCACAGTTATATTTACATATTTAGAAACTTTTCTAATGTGACTGTAATGATAGAGAGACTTACAGAATATTTTTTCAAACATGTTTTAATTTATCCATAAAGAAGAAATGCATTACTTTTTTTGCTGAAAATGCAGAAACCATAACTGAATTTTCTACTTCATGTGTTCCTGTAAATAGAACATAGCACAATCACCAGACAAGTAGGCATGCTTCAGCTAGAGAAAAAAAAAATACACTTACAGAAAATAATCAGATAAGACATGAGAGCTGCACAATCTAAGGAAACACAACAGCCCTGGACCTTGCATCACCTTAAGATGTTCAGCTTTTATTAAGACTGGTAGCAGAACTGTGCTGACTCAGGTCTATGATAATTTGTGATGCTGCACTTTCTAATACTGTCGAGAAAGACTGCCTTATACTGAATGGAGGTAGGCTGTCCCATGTAACTTAGAGGTCTCATATACAGTAATATACTAATTGCATATTTACAAGTTAAGGTAATCCAGTGCAACACTACGAAAGCAAATTGCGTCTTCAAAAAAGTTTTTTTCAAAAGTTTCAAATTATGAATGTATTGAATACTTTTTATAACTTTTCATTTGCTGTACAATAACAATAAAGCACATTTTGTTGTTGACAAATCAACAGTACACTAAAGAACATTTTTAAGTACAACCCTACTACAGCAATTGGCAAGAGACCTTACAAGGTAAAAACCAGTACAGTTTCAGTCTGTGTATGTGTGTACGTCTGTCTGTTTCTAGGAAAAGGATATAATAAAACTCCTACTCCTGCCCTGCAGGTTGACAGCCCTAGCCTTCAGATTGATTTGACCAATAATTCCAGCAAAAGCTCATTCACATGAAACCAGATTCTGTGCTTCCCATCTGTCGCCCACTCCCTCACATTCAGTCTTGCTATTTCAGATTCCAACAAAACCTTATTTGTTTGCAACCCTGGAAAGCTATCCAAATTTTTAAAACTGTATAAATCAATACACAAAAAGTCTAGAATAAATCACGGCAAATTGATAATGATGGCTTTGATGAGAGAAGAAGTGGGTGTACTAGAAATGTGGTGGAAGATGACAATACTACCCAGAATTTGAGGTTGTTGTTATTCCCATGGATACTTTATGCAAACACATGCAATATGAATGCAGACGCTAATGCATTTTTAATGAATGTCATCAGAAGGCTAAATGTGGGACAGAGTGTTGTTTTAATTGAAGAGGAATAATTCAAGTACCAGCATTCCATCTGCTATATCACCAACTCAAAAAGGATGAGATTGTGTTATTTAACACCCAGTGTCACTTAATATTTGAATTAAAAAAATAATTTTAAGCTTTTGTGTTACCACTTAGTTCAGAAAATTGATTTCGCATTCATGCGTCTCATTTGGGGCTTCGCAAAAAGAAAATGTAGCTCAATTTGGAGTTCATAGTCTAGGTGGTTCGTGAAGTGCTCTCTGCAAGAGTTCCCTTAACGGGGAATAATGATATCAGTGAGTAACTGGCTTTGTGAGCTTCAACACATATTCCAAAACACTGTCATGTTGCAAAGGTTCTTATTCTTTTCCTCCAATTTTTTCTCAAACTACTACTTTTGATTAAATATTGCTAACTTAGCCACTTGTGGTTTTGGGCTACAGGAACAAGAAGACTGCTCAGTGAAACAGTAGGCATAACATCAAACACCAGCACATCTGCAACGCTCTGTGATTTATTAATTATGAGTTTCCTGTAAAGGCCAAAGTTCAGTGGTGTCGACACGAACAGATACATTACTGCTGCAAAGTTTGGAGTCACCCAAAAAAAGTTTTATGTTCTGTGATTTTTTTTATTAACGTCTTTAAATAAAGAAATCTAGATAGGACATCCCTTAATCTGTCTTCTTTCGCTTATCCTAAGTCAGGTCACAACGGCTAAGCAGCATATTCTGTAGTCTTTCTCCCAAACAAAATGTTCCAGGTCCTCCAGGGAAAGCCCAAGATGCTCCTGGTCCAGAGAAGATATATATTCCTACTGGCAAGTTCTGGGTCTTCTGTGTAGTTTCCTCCCAGCTGGGCAAGCCTGGAAAGCCTCCAAAGGAAGGAGCCAAGGAGGAATTCTGCTTGTTCATTTACTATTCTGAGTTTAAGATTGTAGTTTCAGGCTTTGGTTCCTATTATAGTTGTTATTCCTTTGTGCTTAGTCCTTGATTTTGGATATCGGTTCCATTTCCTCTGTTCAGTATTTGCATTCTTAGGTCTAGGTTTTAGTTTGTTTGTATTCTGTTTCTCGTTTCTGTCATCATGCCTCAAGTCTTGTCTCCATGTTGTCTTGTCTCCATGTTTGTTCGACTTTCCGTCTTTGTGTGAAGTCTGCGTTTCTGTTCCTGCGTTTTGTTTCTCCCCGTTTAATTTTTGTGGCCTCTGTCTCTTTAGTTCTACTTCCCCTGTCTCGCCACCTGTAATTAGTGTCACCTGTTGCTCCATCATCATCCACATGGCTGTCTCTCTCCTTGCTGTTTGTTTTTTTCAACATGAGAATTAGTTTAGATTTCCTGGATGCTGATCTGCTTTTAAGTTTATTTCTCGTTTCTCGAGCCCTGAATTTGGCGTCCTCCTGCATGCCACAAGACTTTTACATAGTACACAGTAGATCCCCTGGTAACTGGAAACCGTACTGCTATGGCTACACTGATTTGCTTATCTGTATAATTTTTCACTCGTGAACAAGATCCCACAATACTTAACCTCCTTTTGACTGGGTTAAAAACTTTCCCCTCAAATTAAATACAATTTCTGGGAGTGAACTGTGGCGTCAGTCTAGAGCTGGGCGATATATCGCGTTTTTAAAAAATATCGATATATTTTTATACGAGATATAAGATGTGACAATATCCTTTATATCGATATAGTCTATGTTACGTTATAATTATACTTGTGGAGCCGCAAGTTTGTCTCTCTTTCGTCCACTTTCGTCTTTATGCAACGTTACTCGGCCTCGCCTCTCGTTCACTGAACACAACTCCCCCTCCTCCCCCATCGCTTCACCTGCAGGAAGCGACAAGATGGACACGGCGAATCTCCGTTAACGAGTTACTGCGCATCGCCTCGTGCGTGGGGCTGGATGGCGTCAACGTGTTAGCTAGCTAACCACGCAAACGAGCTAACCACGCTAACGCCATGCAGCCCACAGGGGCTGCACGGACTAAAATCCTTTCATTTTCTCAAAAGTTGACAGCGCGCCTTATATATGAATTCTGGTTGTGCTTGATGGCTGCGAACCGATTTTATGTGGAACAGGGCGCTCAGCAATCTGTCAAAAAAATTTTTAGTACGACTTTGGTAAGCTACGGAGCTGCACCGCTTGATGGATTGTCGGAGCATTACGGCTGAGCCTCGCGGAGTTATACGTACTGTGCTTCAACGTAATATTACCCTACTGTGTATAAGGACCATAAATGGCACCTGTTAAGAGACGTGGTTGCGAAGTGGATTTCAAACTCCAGGCTGTCAGTCACGCAGTACAAGTTGGGAACAGAGCAGCTGTGAAATCTGTCTTTGTTATTGTGCTCAGCGTCTTTTAGTTTACATTTTGACTGCACAATTGTGAGCTTTTTGTTATGCACAAAAACAACATTGTTTTCTTTTATTTATGGAGCATTATTATTTAATAAATGCTCATAGTTTATTTTTGAGTAAATTTTATGTACATCTGCTCTATGTTAATAAAAGTGCCTGTGTGACATCTGGGACACAGCTTTGACTAAGAACTCTCTTTTTGTTCTTACTTTATGGCTTTAAAAAAAAAAAATCGAGATATATATCTTATATCGCCATCCAGCTAAAAAAATATCGAGATATGAATTTTGGGTCGTATCGCCCAGCCCTACGTCAGTCATAGAGGTATTAGACGGGATCAGAGACCAAAGGAAAGCCTTGTTTTGCTCATTTGTCTCACTCATTTGTCTCATCAAAGAATCATCAAAGATAATAATCATTATCTTTTATTGGATAACATTTATTGAATCCCAGAATCTAGGACTTGATCTATTGCTGATGTTTAGACCAGTGTTTGTAAAGTTGAAGGGTGATGAATGTTTCTCATAATGGGCTTTTTTTGTTCTTTTTGGTCATCCCATTTCCCACAGTAAGTATGCAACATTCATTTTTTTTTTTTTAATCCTTCTCTAATCAACACATTTCATCTTTGTTTACATGACTGGAAAAGGTTTTTTCTAATGACTAATCCACTTCATAGCAAGTTATTCTATTAGATAATAAAAAGTACTGTCGAAGATGGATGGTAGATGATGGATTCAAACCTAAAACACTTCCTGCCTTGTAGCAACAGTCTTAACCACTGTTCCACTGTGCCCCCAAATTTATGTTACCACATAAAAGTTAAGAAAATGTCTACAAGCTGCAGCTGATAACAAATACCTACTAGCTATGAAACGTTGACAGGAACATAGTTTGGATACCATTTCCTGCATTGTGGTAAATCCCGTTGGTAGAGAGAGCATACTTCACATACTTGCCAGGGCATTGCCAGATCTGATTGACTGGGTCCTAGCCTTGATGAGGGGCACTTTAGCAAAGGTCCTGCCCCTCATCAAGGCTAGGTGCAGCTGAGAAGGGCTGAGAACATGAGGTGTTAAGGGTTAAACCACTCGAGAACGTGCCTCTAACTATAAAAAGTCATTTTTGCCTGCACTGGAACAAGTTTTGTTTAAAGTCTGGCCTCTGTCTTCTATGTGTGACCCTGCCCAAATGTCAGTTTAACATGGCAACAGCGTTTGATTAAGCAGGAATATACTGAATGTTCTAATTCATTCAGGACCTGCCTGCTATCTTCAATCAGAGAGTAACAGCAATGATTTCACAAAGTTTATTTAACAAAAAAATCAACTGTTGGCAAGCCATTAATTTTTTTAATGACCTACACCATAGCACTGCAGCCTGATATAAAATTTGATTGTACAATATAGAAAATAAGCTTGCCTGATGTTGTATTCTCTAGCTCTGTGTTCCCTCAAAGGTCAACACTGTCTATATGGGTTTGCTATTTGTCAGTGATGCAGATTTATGTGTCAGAGTTTACCAAGTTGGACTCGATACAAGCAGGAGCCTCATGAGCTGAGTGCTGCTCAAAAATGTTTAAGGCATGGGAGTAATAGAGAAGCCTGCACACATCCACCACTTCAGAAACTGCATAAGAGAGTTTGTATGAGAGAGAGAGAGCGGGAAGCACAATTTTCATTGCTTCCACACTCACAGCAAAATTTAGGTAATGCTTAATCATAAAACCTCACTGTTTTATAATGATCCTTGACTTTAAACGGGTTAAACATCTCAAATCTGCAACGCTAAATTGTCATTCGTGTGGGTATTATGTTCTTAAAACTGGCAATAAAGGAAGATAAAACGTTTTATTGTTTTTTAGTTGTAGCGAGGGAACGCAAAGGTTAATTGTTGAGAGACTTTGTCTAATTAAAAGCAAATTTCTTTGTGAAGAAATCTGAGAAATTGCCTTGTGGGCTTTACAATTGTACGAGCTATAGCTTGTATCAGGAGCAACAATCAGCTGTTTTTCTGCTCTGCTGGTGTATTGAATTAGCTCGTTTACAGCATATGGCTTTGCTTACATTTTACCCATGGGTTGCCACTTTGTGCAGTGAAATGCAATCTCATCTGAAAACCTTTTGTTTAATGCCTTTTATATTTAATTCAGCATAGAGGCTTGTATTTAAGTGCCTAGAAACTTTTAATAATGCAGTGGTATAAGGAAATCATAGACATATTAGTAACAGGCTGTACATGCAGGACTCAAATACATTTTCCATAAATGGATCCCTTAAAGCGTTTTTGTAGATATACAGAAGTAATCCTGTCATCTAATATTTTAGCTTTTCAAAGGCCAAGATTTGTATATTACTCACAATAATGTTTGCTTAAATTAATTCCATTTTTGGTGATATTCAGTTAAAATTTTCTTTGGGATGATTAACTGACACTTTCATATTTCTTAAGACTTCTCAGTATATACAGATTTTTATTAATGACCAGTCTTAAATTAGGGAACTATTTGCTGTTTTGACTTATGTTTACTTACATACACTCACTCTGGACAGACTGAAATGCTAAAGTGCTCGCCTGAAACACCTGAAATGCCACAGCCAAACTTATGTGAACAACTGCATGTAATTGTAGGTCAGCTGTAAAAGTACAATAAACTACAATACGTCATTCCCAAGAAACTCCAGTTCACATATCAACACACTAATTCCAATCCACTGAATACGTTTAAATTAAACAACTCTACAGTAATTATCTTTACAAAGTTACGCTTCCAGCAAATCAAAACACATTCATTTCAAAAAGCTGCAGCACCAGCTAAAGTTAATTCTTTATATCACCATTAATTAAATATCTGTATGACATTTTCCACGGTTTGCTTGCCTCTGACCATATATACTAGTGTTTGCACACACACCCCAGTCTTTTCTTTTTTTTTTTGTTCCTATAAACTCCAAACTCTTTAGTTACTTGAGCTACAGTAATTAACTCAGAGGAAACAATATTCATGATCTGACATTATTTTAGAACAAGAATCACTTTTATTTTATTTTGGAAAGAATTAATTGTGTGTTGTAAATGTTGTCACTGCAATGGAAACACTTTGGAAAGATGCACCATTTCTGGCTTCCTTCATAGACACTATTAAGTTTCTTCAGTCGGACTTTCTACTGCTTTTTGCCATAGCAATGCAAGCTCGGACATCTCCTCTGAGGAAAACTGACATTGTGTTGACTCTACGGCTGGGTATCGATTTTGATTTCTATAATCGATTCGATTCCGATTCGCAAGGTCCCGATTGGATTTGATTCTGAATGAGACAATCTGAAATATTATAATTCAGATCATTTATCGGTACATATCCATATTTTTATAAAGCCAAAGCTGACACTTGTGAGACTTCATCAGAGGTGTAAGCATCACAGCAGCTGCCTTTGTGTCAAAGTAACTGAGGATAAAACACAGAAAAACATGGAGATTTTCCTGGCCTGGCTTTTCATAGCAGATAACCGCCTTAAAAATATTCTGCAGTAGATTAAAAAAAACTGAAGAAAATCATGAATCAGCATATGAACATTATCTGATGCTGCTAAAAGTGAAACAGAACAAAGTTACTGAAGTTTTATTAGAGACACAGCTAAGCTTTTTTCAATTTAAAAAGTTTAAATTAGGTTTTCTCAGCGGAGGCTGTTTAAAAACAAAAACAAAAAACAAAATAGTGACCGACAGCACTGTACACAATGGTAGACTGGTGCATAATAAGACAGAAAGAGAGGGCTGTGCAGGAAGTGTGATTTTATCTTGGTGGAAGCAAAACAGCCAAAGCAAGCGGGAATTCGTGACAATGTTTTTCAAACATGAAGCGTAGTTTTGATCTTCTTTTGCTGTTGGTTCAGTATATTTTGGACAGAGAGTGACAAATCCTGCAGGTTCAGAATCTGTGAGATGTCGGCTTCCAGCACCAGACAACGTGTCCGTGTACGTGCAGTGAAATCCGTCTACCTGCTTATTAATCGTGTTTTAAGTGTTCTAACGCAAAGTGTTTTAACTCTTTGAAATAGTTTTGTGACCTTTAATCTGAGATTCTGGCGTTTCTGGCAAAATCAATTTATATTTGAAAATAAATTTAGGATTTAATGAATCAATATTGATTGCATTATTCAAGCTAAAATCGATATGAATCAGGAAATCGATTTTTTAAACCCACCCCTAGTTGACACACAACTGAAGGGCCCAGACAAATTACAATAATAAAGGGCATATTAAGCACTGTTGCACTAGGTCTTAAAATTGTAACCCTTTAAACTGAAAAAGCCTAAAAGGGCTCACCGACAGTGTATCCACTGGGGAGGACAATGACCCATTTTACAAGTTTAAAGTACACTATAATTTAAATGGGTTCCTTTTTTTTGCCCAGCTCCACTTTCCCAAGTTTTAAGGATTTTGGCCTGGTAATTTCAGCATAATGCGATCACACGGTAAACAACCAAAAAACAGCACAGATAAAGCAACTCCACCTCATCTTCCCCCTCAGGAGATAAAATAAAATAACAGAGTAGGAGTAAAGGTATCAATACTGGTACTGACAAAATTCTAACAAAACCCATCTATATCAGAATCTTGTTCTCTTGAAAATGCTAAAATGGCCTTTGTACTGAAAGGCATACATCACTCTTTTATAAGAAGCCTCCAGGGATTATGCACCAGCTTGGCTTTAAAGTCAAAGACAGTAAGAGGACACAAAGGAAGGAAACAACAGCTGATGAAAGACCGAGGGATAAAGGATTGCAAAGGTCCTTTGACAGACTCACCTTGGATCTAATAGACATGACATCGTCGTAATGTCCTAGGACAATGGCTTTTTTATAACTAGGGACAACCTTAAATTCACCAACTTAATCATGTCGAGTTCTTTTTCACACAGTTCAAACTTTCTAAAGGGCTCTCACAGAAAGAATTTCTCTGCTTTCTTTAGCTTCTTTTAAATACCATCATTACGCTGTGGAGACTGATCCATTATTCATTTAATAAAGTCCTACCTGTTAAATGAATAATGGATCAGTAAATAATGGATTAGTAAAAAAAAAAAAGAAGGAAAAAAAAAGACTTCAACATTTCTCTAACTGTGAAAAAAAGAAAGTTCCAGCCTGCACATTTCTGGACATCTTAGTAATTAGCGTATGATCATATGTTAAGTGTATCCTCACATGAGTTATTTTGTATTTCTAAGGATCAATTTTTCATTTTCCAATTTTATGCGCGCGCGCACGCGCACACACACACACACACGCACACACATATACACAGAATGCGTTTTTGAAACAACTTGAAACATTCAAGTTTGAAAAATATGCAAAAAACTCAAAAATCAGAAAGATGGTAAATATGTACAAATACAAAACTGTATCAATAATGACTTGAGACCATTTCTTTGATAAAAGAATCTAATTTAAACTAACAAATACTTTGTCTGCTAACTTTGGATTAACAGAGTGGGTGTGAGAGGAGCCACAGGCTGCATGGACAAACACAGCCCCCCCACCAAGTAACATCCTGCTAAGAGACGATGCCTTTCAAGCAGCAGCCTTACACGCTGCAGGAGACAGAACTCATGGGCTCAGCCTGAAAAATTGTTATCAATGTCAAGTGTATTAGTGTAGCTTTCATGAGCCACCTAAGTGTTAATGGAAAGTGATACTTGCTCTTGTTAACAGACACATCATCTTTTGTTTAGGCACATGGGGATGAGCACTTAATCCAACACCCCAGTGATAATCATAAAGCATTTTTCTTAACACTTCTGAGTTAGAAAGCTCTGAAACTCTAAAGACAAATTATTTCTTACCTCTACCATTATTTGCTTTATGACATACTCTAAAGTAGTCTCAAAAGTTTCTGACAAATGCTGTTTCTTTGTGTATTTCTTAGTTTGTATGTTTGTTTTTATCAGGTTCATTTGAAATTAGAAGTTATCCTACAGTTAGGGAAATATTTGATCCACTGCTAAATTTGTAAGTTTGCTCACTTACAAAGAAATGGACACTCTTTATGGTAATTTCATTTTAATGGAGAAAGACATAACATCAACCAAAAATCCAGAAAAAAAAGACATTACATAAAAGTTACAAAGTGATTTTCATGTCACTGAGTGAAATAAAGGGGACCTTATGGGCAGAGCAAGATTTCAATCCATTATGGCATGTGCTACCAATGGTGTTCTTGGTGACTGTGGTCCCAACTACCTTTGGATCATTAGCAAGTGCTTCCCATGTAGTTTTGGGCTGACCCACCACTTTT
Organism: Mchenga conophoros; assembly: GCF_057382185.1. NCBI lineage: Eukaryota > Metazoa > Chordata > Actinopteri > Cichliformes > Cichlidae > Mchenga > Mchenga conophoros. The sequence continues at coordinate 27,624,149 of NC_140537.1, read as the reverse complement.
CCCCATGATCATCCTCACTCTATGTGGCAAAATCTTGCATGGAGCTCACAATTTAGGGTGACTGAAGACCATTTTATATTTCTTCCATTTCCAAGTAATTTCACTACTTGTCATCTTCTCACCAAGCTTCTTACTGATGGTCTTGTAGCCCATTCAAGCCTTGTGCAAGTGTACAATGTTGTCTCTGAAGTGAGCTTTGACAGTTCTATTCTCTTGCCTATGGCGAAGGTGAGGAATAGAAGAAATTGATTCTGTGGACTGAATCAATTTCTTCAGATACTCCTCAAATCACTGAGATCAGGAGTATCTGTAACAGACTGACTGACTGAAATCTGCATGCCCATGTGGGAGACAGATTACAATCTCTGCTATGCACAATTCCGGCTAGCTTGTAGGGAATCAAATGATTATTTCAGTGACATACAAATCAATTTGTAACTTTTATGCAATTTGTTTTTTCAGGATTTTCTTTTTTAGATATTCTGTCTCATAAAATTAGTTTCATAAAATTAGAAACTGTTCATCCCTTTGTAAGAAAACAAACTTAGAATTCAGCAGAGGATCAAATAATTGGTTCTCCGCACCATATAAAAGTCATGTGAAAATCAGTTTTTTCCAGTACACTCTTACTACGTCCGGGAATTAAGAGGATAAATAACAGCCAGGTGCTGATATTAAAATGTGCTTGATCATCAACATGTTTGGCAAGTTACAAGTTACATCTGAATAAATCACAAGATTTGTGGAACAATGTCCTTTGGGCACACTGCACAAAACAGAAATGTCTGGCCATAATGCATAGTGATACGTTTGGTGAAAACCACACAGCATATCAGCACAAGCACCCCATTTCTAATGTCAAGCACAGTGATAGAGGGGGTGATGATTTGGGCTCGTTTTGCAGCCACAGCATATTGGCATCTTGAAGTCATTGAGTCAACCATAAACTCCTCTGTACACTAAGGTTGGCCGATATGTAAAATTTTCTAGCTGACAGTCGTCAGTCCACTAAATGACGATAGGCGATATATTCGCGCAGGTGACTTTTTGATGGGCGGAGCAATGAATCATGCACGGACTGATTGGCACATTGAGAATTTATACGTTTTGTTTGGAGGAAATATTTCAGTATTAATATAACTACTTTTTGGATTATTCATTTATTTATTTGAGATGCACCAAATCGCACAAAAGACTTAACATTACGTCAGAGATTTTATTCTATGTTTGCTGGACTAGACATTTTGATTTTTAACTTACTTTTTGTTTAATTTTTTATTTGCTGTTTGGTTGGGTGTGTAAGACAAATAAATTGTCACAATGACCTAGAGGGTACTCTAAAAGTAAAATGTTCTTTTCTCATTTCAAGTAAAATAAGTTTGCATTCTGAACTTTAAAAAAAAGCTTTTGAAAAAGCTGACTTTAGAAAAAAAATGGTGACTGTAGCCAGTGGCACCCCTTGGCCTCCCAGTAGATTCACCTATGGTATCAATTTGAAAATCCTACGTCACTTTGTTCTCAAGTTATTCAATTCACAAGATTTTCTGAAAACTTGACCTATGACCTTGAGGTCGCTTAGTTCTCGATTTATCCCATTCCCAAACGTGGGTGTTCATGTTGCCTGCCAACCTGGCGGGTTTTTGACAAAACCCCATTAGGCTTTTACGTGTGAGGGGTAAAAGGTGTAGTGTAAGTTTCCCTTTATCTTGTATTTCTCTAACCATCTAGGCATTAACTCCCCCTTTTTCCTCATAAAGTGAGGAAAGGGATGACTGGACAGATGACCTTACATCTAACCCTAGAGATGAGTTCTGCATCTCATCTCCTGGCAGAGTTTTTTGTTTTCATACGCGCTCTGAATAAATGATTTGATTTGCTGAGTAGCATCCCATCACAGACAAAAGAAAACACTATACAGATTAAAGCCCCATGGTAAATTCAAGGAAGGTTAAAAAGGTCAGTCAAAGTCTAGTAATAGGTCTGGGTGCATAAAAAAAAAACAAAAAAAAAAAAACAGCATCTGGGTCTGGATCTGGACTATTGCTGATCTCAGGAAAAAAGGTGTGCTAAATCATGCCCAAAACAAAACAGAACCATCAGATCCTCTCAATTAGTGGACAAATGTTCAGTAATTTCCTTCAATTTGTCACCCATTTTTACATTCTTAGAGGTGCAGTGTGCAGAATTTATCCTCACTGTTTCTATGAGAAGCTATATGTACAGCCATTTATCAGGAAACCCCCCAAGATTCATTAGGAAAAGCCTGGAAACCAAGAATTGTAAATGAGAATAAACAAAATAAAAAATGATAGATAGAAAATGATGAAGGATGAAGACTGAAGTCCTGTTTGTGAGTTTCACCAGTAAGATCAAATAACTGTGCTAACAATACACACCCATTCGCTTGTTAAAATGTTTCACGACTACAGAACCTGCTTGACTCTGCAGATAATTGATTTATTTAGGTACCATTATGTGTTGAATATGCGTTTTATTCCCATACCAAAGATTTCTCTTCTTCACTGAGTACATGATTAGACTGAGATGGTGGGCTGCCTCTGCATCATCATCATCATCCAGTAAATTGCTCTGAACCAATGCCATTTTGATGCAGTTTATATAAAAGCTAAAATGGTTACTACAATATTCTACCCAAGCATATAAAAAGAGCTCCGGCTTATTACCCGGTCCTAGTTATGAGTCACATTTCCCCTAAAGTACAGATGCAATTCCAGCTCATTAGGGTAATGTTCAGACTCTAATGCTGCTAATTCTTCAGCACTTGGTTTCATCCACTGTTCAATATTCAGCCATGCTGGCAAACTCACACAAACCTAACATCCAGCCCCACAGGTTTAGCACCTTTCTGTCTCCTAATGCTCCTATAGATCCGATTACCAATGGAGTAGTTGGTAGTGTGTACCTCACATGTATTCAATTCATTCGGTGCTCTAATAGAGACTGACCGGGCTCACAATTTATATAAAATGATGACATACAAAGTTATCACAGGGAACCAAGTTAGTGTGCCTCCCAAGCTATACTGACTTACTTTTTACAGATCATGTACAACAGTGGTGTCAAACTCAAATACAGTTCCAGAAATTGTTTTAATATCATGCTGTGACATATTTGAAAATTATCAACTATTTAGATGGTCTTTTATAAGCATCTGCACAAGCAATCTGCTGCCTGAAGACAGCGGTAATGTGCTCTACTACGCATAAATTAAATTTATGGGAAGTGGTTGTTTAAAAGGCAACATTAGATTTTGTTGCTTCTTGTTTGGCAGCAATGAAGCTGGATACATGGCTGTAAATTTAGGCGACTCAAAAGTTCAGCAAAATATATTATGCTCTACAGTGGTTTAATTTATGAGTCACAGCTGCTATTAAAGGCATAGCACATTTGTAGGAATCCAGAAGCATGAATACCTAACATGAACAGAGAGATGAAAAATGACACTGATATAAACATTAAACACATCTAAGAGGCTCCAAATTTTCTTACTCTTAATTTAGCAAAAGTTATCTCTATGCAGGAGAATCCCAGGCAATACATCCATATTACTTAGATCCTGGTGTTGTCTTGCATGTGGTAAAAAATAATTGAAATTAATTTAGTGAATTAGCCTCTTCATCAAAAATGAAAGCATATTTTATACAATCAAATTAGATGCAGTCCTGTAAAATTAAGAACACCCCATGATTCAGTGGCTTGTCTATTCACCTTTAGTAACTCTATCAGGAATTTTGGCCCACTCTTCTTTACAATGTTGCTTCAGCTCAGTGGAGTTTGCTGGCACTTGTGTTTTTTCCCACAGCTATTTTGTTGTAGCTTTGCTGCTGACTTTGGGATCACTGTCCTGTTGCATGACCCAGTTTGGATCAAGCTTGACAACCTTGTGCTTGAAAGTTTGTACGAGGTGATTGTGCCATTATGCTGTTTGATTTTTACTAAATGTGATGCTGTGCATTATGGCCAAACAACTCCACTTTGATTTCACCTATCCAGAAAACCTTGTTTCACAAGTCTTGTGGTTTATTCAGATGCAACTTTGCAAACCAAAACTGTGCTGCCATGTTATTTTTTAGAGGGAAGAGGTAACCTTTCCAACACTTCCAACTGAGGCCTGTAGAGTTTAAGATGTACCTCTTAGATTTTTTTTGCAGTTTCTCTGAGTATCTCAGCAGTATCTGACCTTGGGGTGAACTTGCTGAGATGTCTACTCTACTTTCTACTGCAGTGTGTTAACACACACCTGAATACTCCAGATCAACAACTTCCCACAACTCCAGCTTTAGACAGGGTTCATGCGCCTTTTTCAGGGTCAAATTCAAGCTTTTCCAGCACATGCTTTAATGCTTTAAGAATGCACAAGCATCTACTTCAAATCTATTTAATTTATCATCTGTGATATTATGTACAAGTCCAATGTATTTTGTTCATCTCCCTTAAATAAACAGGCAGCCTTAAAACTGTTTATCTTGCCAATCTGTTATTTTCTCATTTTGACAAACTGTATCAGCACAATTTATCTAAATTCAGACAAAATTTTACAAGTAGAAAGTAGAAACCACGAGCATGTTTAACGAATCATTTTCATAACTTGAAATGCAAATAGAAATTGTACATTTTTAAAAATATGCACAAGTTTTGCAAACAACAAAGTTACATGGTACTATTTACCTAAAAATGCAGCCAAGGCTCAGACGTTTTTTATATAACCATTTCAAACTATTTACGGAATAATCAGGTGTTCTGCATCAAATAAGAAAGCACAAAAAATATTTATGCAACTCCAAAAAATAGTTTGTGTCCACTATAACACAGATGAGAACAGCACAGGGATAAACCTGCAGGTCTGACAGCAGGTGTGTCACTCAGTGTTTACACTGCAATCTGCCTTTGGTGGCTTTTTTGCAGCAACTGTGACGATCACTAGTAGAACTGACACACAAAACAAAACAACGACTACACTACACACTAACTACACAAGACAACACACTAACTTGAGACTCCAAACACGGTACACGTCACAAATTTCTCATGTATCAAAACTGTCTCTCTCTCTCTCTCTCTCTCTCGCTCACTCCTAAAACTTCCCCCTCTTCCCAAACAACCAAATGCCACATGTTGCCATATCATTTTTTTGATTGGTCGACGTGGTACATTTTTCCACCAATAGGGAAGGAGTGTTTTTTCTTTTTTCACCAATAACTGTTGTTTTTCACTCACAAGCAAAGCGTGTTTGCTAGCGCTCTCCTTAGAAAACGCCGTTTTTACCGTTTCTTCCCGGAGGAAACGCCACTGTTTTATTAAAAACAAAAAACACCGGTTTTACGTGGCGTATCAACACAATTTAAACACTGGTATATAGTTTGAAGTCCGCACGTTTGACCCAAGTTGAAATGGAGACTCTGGGTCGGTCGACCCCAGAGGGTTAACCAGAAAGCCTTAAGTTAGCAAGTTATGTATCAGGCTAATGTTTAAAGCTTTCACTTGAGTAAATTAACTCATTTCACTGCTAAGTAATGTTAGCTAAGTTCACAGCATATTCCATAATAGCGCTGCCATACTGCATCACACGCAGTGCATTTCAATCATTTCTCCAGCGAGTTTGATAGCTAGCAAAATAATAATCATAATTTTTTAAAAATAGCATGTGTAACGTACACGTACTGGAAAATTATTTACTAGGACTCACCTATCATGTGACTGGAGAGCGCAACCTCCGCCATTGTTGTTTTCCATCAAACACTCATTAAAACAGCAACCTATAAGTATGTTAGCGCACCCATCCCCGACTGTCCGAGGGAGGGGCGGGGTTACACGTTGAAACAGACAGAGGGGCAAGGCAGCCCAGGCGGAGAAAATTTGCCTCTACATTTTGCGACTCATTTTATTTCTCTATCTGATAAGAAAACTATTCAATCAGATAGTTATTTGTGGTGAATGAAATACAGTTACACTTTCAAGCACTTTTAAGCACCACATCTGAGATTCAAGCACTTTTCAAACCTTGAAAAGACAACATTAAAATTCAAGTATTTTCAAGGATTTCAAGCACCCGTATGAACCCTGTTTATAAAAAGGTGCTAACGCTTAACGTGACCAATTAATCAAGTGCCTTTGATTAGCAGCATCTGGCTACTAGGGGTGCAGCTATTGATCATTTTATTAATCTATCGATTGAACAATTAATTATTATTAATAATAATTCAGTGTCCAACCTAACCTCAGGCCAGTGCCTTACTGGCCCATGTACATTTTTATTGGCTTGTGAAAACCGCTTTTATTAATAAATATTAATGCAATTTAGTTTAATTTAGCCTTCAGCAAGCTGTATGATTTAACCAGTCTGGTGTCAGACTAAGTTAACAGTTCATCTTCATCTTTTAATACAACTTCTGGAGGCTTACTGCAGATGTTTCTGTGTACAAAACAAACAGCAGTGGATGGAGCAACTACAAAGTTTGCTTTTCTTCATGTTGGAGTTTGTTGAAAGACTTTTTTCTAGTAAAGGTTTCAATGGTGATTACAGGAACAGCGCAGCTGTTTTGAAAGCTAGAAGCACATTTTTTCACTCTGAGCTAAGCCTCTCGGCTCTGCCTCTTTGCTCTTGTGTAAAACAACTCTGCCTCCACATTAAAATGTGCCAGCGTTATCATCACTGCTATCAGTGTTTTTGTTTGAAACTAGTGGCTGCGCGGGCTTAATGTTGTCAGGCTTTTTATTCACATGGTGCTCCTAAATACGTTTGTATCGCAGGTCTGTTTTTAGTCAGAAATGTAGGTTTTTTCACATGACTCTACAGTAATCTGAGCAACTATTCTCAAAAAAAGAGAAGAAAAAAAAAGGCCATAAAAAACTAATTCACAATTATTTTTAGTGTTTAAAATTAAATCAAAGGATACAGATAATATAAGATAAAAAAAAAACAATAATACACTACTGCAGGAGACTAAATCTAGAGTTAAAAGGCAAATTCATTCAAGAGATAACGATGGAACCTAAATGGTTTGTAATCATGAATTTAAATTGACTGAGAGCAACCAAAGAATTCATTTTCTGGATGCATTGCAGAGAGTTTCAGGTGGTTAGAGCGAAGAAATTAGAAGCTGGACTTGCAATGATAGCCAAGCAGGACTAGGGCTGATATGGACCAGAGTGCCATCCTAGCATAGAAGTGGTGGAAAATGGCAGCCTTCCAATTAGAGTCTTAGCGATAAACAGAGACATATGCCTATCATGTATTTTAGACAGAGAAGATCAGCAAACGTGTTTTAACTGCTGATATGTATAGAAAACCAAAAGTTGAGTAGAGACTATTAATATAAATGATTAACTTTTTATACCTTAAAATCTTTCCCCACAATGAATCCATGATACACTGACATCAAAGAGTCCAGATCTGGTCCTTATCCTGTCCTTTCCTAAAACATCAACTTTAACTACAGCATACAGTGTGTGTGTGTGTGTGTGTGTGTGTGTGTGTGTGTGTGTGTGTATGTATATATATATATATATATATATATATTCATCCATTCGCTTCCGCTTATCCTTTTCAGGGGCGCTGGAGCCTATCCCAGCTGTCATAGGGCGAGAGGCGGGGTACACCCTGGACAGGTCGCAGGACCAACACACAGGGACAGACAACCATTCGCACTCACATTCAAACCTAGAGACAATTTGGATTATCCAATTAACCTATCCCCACAAGCTGCATGTCTTTGGACGGTGGGAGGAAGCTGGAGTACCCGGAGGGAACCCACACAAACACGGGGAGAACATGCAAACTCCACACAGAAAGACCCCGGCCTGATGGTGGAATTGAACTCAGGACCTTTTTGCTGTGCGGCAACAGTGCTAACCACCGTGGCACCGTGCTGCCCATGTGTGTGTATATATATATATATATATATATACACACATATATACACACACACACACACACACACACACACACACACACACAGTGTTGGGAAGGTTACTTTTAAAATGTATTCCACTACAGATTACAGAATACAGAATACATGCCCCAAAATGTATTTTGTAACGTACTCCGTTACGTTACTCAATGAGAGTAACGTGTTCTGAATACTTTGGATTACTTAATATATTGTCATGCTTTTTACATCTACTTGAATATACGATTGCTGTGTGGTTTATTACTATTACTGAAGGCTACTTGCCATACCACTACCAACTAGATTTTTAAATCTTAATATAAAATGAGTAACAGTAGGTTGACATTAGGTAACGCTGCACTTTTTGCAGCGATCCTGTATAGAAAACTATTCCTTGCGTATATAAAACAGGTCCACGGCTCCGAACCATAGTAAAGGGACCTCTGGCTAATACGTTGGGTGCCCCTTATGGTTCGAAAAATACAGTACCAAAAATAGAGAGGGCATAGCCTAACATATGAAACAGAAAAAGGCCGCAGTATAATCCCTTTATTTCAACAAAGTAACGGTATTGTGAATATCAACTTCTTCAACTGTAACGGAATACAGCTGCTCATATTTTGTATTTTAAATACGTAACGCCGGTACATGTATTGCGTTACTCCCCAGCACAGTCTCTCTCTCTCTCTCTATGTGTACGTGTGTGTGTGTATATATATATATATATATATATATATATATATATATATACACACACATATATACATACATACACATACATATACACACACACACTGAACATTAATATTTAGTGGATAGCTTCTGGACATAGGCTCCATGACAGCAATACTCCATAATTCAGCATCTTGCTCTACAATGCCAAAGAGAATAGGAAGTGAAAGACCATACAATATAAATTCTGCACGAAACTCTAGTCATTCGTACCTTACTCTGACTCAAAGGTCTGACACCAGGGTCAGTTTGAGATTGTTTTCCATGCTGACAACTTATAAAAAGTTATGTAAAGTCAACATAGATTGTGTTGCCAAGTACTTGTGAACTCTTCTGAACTCCTAAGAACACAACAAAATGTGCTGCCTTGAAAGCAATTAAAGGTGTTGTGTGGCTACAGAAAACAAGAAGAATATTTCCTTTGAGATATACAGAAACACAGACGTGCACACATGCACACACAGAGTCCTCTAACAACGCATGCTGTGTGTAGCAGAATGTTGCAATTATGGTGCAACAATGAAATCGAGTCAAACAGAGCAGTCATCTTCCTCGTTTTAAAGCCACATTTTAAAAAGAAAAATGCATAAATAAATAACCTCAGCTGGTTTACATGCTGTTAAAAAGCACGAATAAGCTTTTACTACACAGAAACATAAAAGAAGCGGATGTGTCACTTCACAAGTATCACACAACGCAGTACTATCAAATATAACAGTAGTGTAGTCAACCACTCAGGAATGCTGATTTGTATACCAGCTGCACTGTCCTGATTGGTGGATGCTGCATATTAATGCCCATTCTGGTAATCATTCTCCACTGTCTGGGAGCTGGCAGCTCTGGAAGACTTGGCTCCAACAAGATTTCAAGCACGGATGGACTATTTGCTGCAGCAAGAAGGCCCATGGGTTTTATCTGTAAGAAACACTCGCAGGGAATCAGTCCCTATAACCAACCTTTTGAAACCTTTCACGCACATTGACTTGCAAACTGATCCAGACACCAAAACGAACACTGAAAGACGTAAACGTGTAAAGCTGCCACCTTTCCTGATCCCCTTTTGAAAGCTGTGGCAAAGCCTGATATTTATTCATCATTTAACCCTCAAGTGACCAAACTTCTTTAGAAACTTAGTGGCATCAGTTATGGCCCTATTTATACAGGAAAATGTTCCTTTTGCCTTCTTTAACCACAACAACTCCTCTATTAATAATTGTTTTTAGCCATTTTTAAGCAAAAAGGGGTCCTGGCATCACAGTTTCACCAGAGCTTTACACTTGGCTGGTTTAAAAAGGAATGATATCACAGAAACTGCACCTGCCTTTAAAAGCTATTAACAGTTCACCCACACAGAGATCAGTACCAGGATATAGTACTGGTAACCAGGCTACAACCACTGTTCAAATGTCTGTGAAAGCATGCACTTCAGGATGTCTGAATCTTGTTCTAGGTCTGCAATACATGGCACGATGGAAGTGAAAACTTCCAATAAAATTAAAACCTTTAACTTAAAAAAATTTATTTCCAGGGCAAGTCTGAAAAATCCGATCCGAAGCAGATTGATAGTGGGAAACATTTTTATGATTAAACACATCACAACGGCTTAAACATATATACAGTTCTGTCACCTGAAGGTGAAAAACAACAGGAAACAGTCAACATCTGCAATATTACAGAAGCTATGATTTATTATTGATCTGTCAATCTGACTTCAACAAAGCTGCCTTTGACCTTCGAAGCCTGACATTGTGCAGCACATACGGTGTGACCGCACAAGCCAGATAAGGTTATCAACACTTCTGGAGACCTTCTCCAGCCACATTAAATAATCTAAGTGGCCCTTTTTTACAGTTATTGACTTTTTCAGTCAAAAGTGACGCCACAACTTTTTCCTCACAATTTTTGATAAATAAAAGCCTTGTGTCTAAGAGTGTGTAAGAGATTATCCTATATATTGTTGCGTTTTCAGTTTCACCCCAGTTCTTTTTATTCCTCAGGCCTCCAGAGACGACACCGGAACTCAGTAGTTATTTCACAAAACCTTTATTCATCTTCAGTCACTCATGCACCTTCTAGAAGGGGAGATATACAGGGCCCGGCAATTCCTCTGTAGATCTCAACTCCTTCGTCTGTTACAACCAGTTTTATAGAAACGACGCCCCATTGTAAAACCCACATGGAGTATTGTAAACCCAAAACACTGTGTTTGTGTATGTATGTGCGAGCACGTGAGTGCCTGCGTGTGGGCGTACCTGTGAGTGTGCGACGTGAGTGAGTATGTGTGTGTCGTAACAGTTACAGCACTGGGTGTGTATATGTGACTTCCTGCCGGTCATAAAAGTCCATCTCCCCTCACCCAAGCTACACCAAACAAAACATGGTTATCAGGTCACAAGCACTGAGACCCCCACTCAGGTATCCCTTGGGGAATTTCCACTAAGCTGTTGGCTTCTTGTTTGTCTTACTCTTACAGCTAAGCATGTGGAGGGTCTCCTGCAAACCTACTTCTAAGTTGTGACAGTTATGAGCCTTTATTACATTCAGGGACAAGGGTAACAGACTTCTCCTCTCTTTCCTATCTGTTCCATACAGTCCTAGCATCTCCTAACTGTGACTTCCTATTTCCTTTTATGACAGGCAGACCCCCAGTGTCAATAAATTCCTCTCACTCTCTGCACAATTACACACACACTCAGGCCTATAGCTAAACCAACCTGATCTACAGCTGGACCCTCTCATCTAATCAAACTTAAGCACATTATATTCTAATCATTGTTTTCTTGTACTCACAATATCTATATCTATAGACACACAGAGAGACACACACACACACACACACAGAGAGGGAGAGAGGTAATTTTGTCCAAACTACAGTTCCCGTAATCCGGTGAAGCATTTCATGTAATTTCAACATCCCCATTTCATTTCCAAGAAAACACATTTGCAGCTTTGTCACTTTCTCCTTTCTTCTAGGGCTGGGTGTTCCTTACCATCACCACTGAACTGATATATTTTAACTGTTCCTTTCTTATTTCACAGAGTTTGTGTTTCACCGTTCATTATTATCGGGCAGGACACAGCAGTGGCAAAGCAAATGAGTTTAATTTCTGTCAAATGTGTAACATGAACTCCTTATTTCTACCATTTAATTTTCATTTGGAGCTAGAAAGATTAATTTCTAACTTAATAGGAGCTTCAGAGTCTGAAAATGTGATATTAAAAACATCTGTGCTGTGGTCAATAATAAGTCTGACAATCTGTGATTCTGGTCTTCCTTGATTTCAATGGTATCTGAGATGCTGAACACCGAGTTGTTCTTGCTTTGAATGGCTGATGTTGAGCCAAATTGAACTTTTCGGTCAGATGATCCCATGTTGTTTTCTTTGTGTTCTTCCCGTTTATCTTTTCTCACTTGCATGAACTCCATCAAATATGTTGGTAGATATTTCTCATTCATAAAATCATGATTTGGGATTGCACTGTATTGTTTCTTCCTGTCAAAGGGGAGTTTTTCCTTCCTATTGCTCATGGCGTGGTTGTTGGGGTTTCTTTTGAATATTGTAGTCTTTACATCACAAAGTGTCTTTAGGTGACTGTTGTTGTGAACTGGCACTATATAAATAAACCATGTTGAATTGAATTGTTTTGTTTTCACATATTGCTGTTCCCCCCCGCCCGCCTGTCCCGTTTGGTTCTTCTGCCATCAGTATTATTGTCTGAAGGCAAAGAGAGAAGCCCAACGGAATTACTTTACCAAGTGGACCATCCCTGCCTTGCCGTATTGGTCCATTTAATTGACCTTTGTTGTTATTATTTATTTATTTTATTTTATTTTCAGTTGTTACAGACGGGACAGACATGACCGGGGAGAGGGAGGGAAACAAAGACAGTGGGGAAGAGGAATAGTGATGATGGGCAAAGAAAGGGGGGGGGGGGGGGGGGGCAAAAAACATATTTTTATATATATATCACCTGGATCACCTGTTGAGAGAGGAAAAAAAAGAGAAAACATGCAAACAAAAACAGAAATATAATAAACACAACACCATCGCGATACTCTATGTGTATATAGCAGTAAATATTAAATATTGATTATTATGCAGCACGTAAGACTTACAGCACACAGTGTGCTTTGAGGTTGGAGCCAAAAAGGGTGTAGTTTGTTTGTGTGAGCACTCGTGTGTACACCTGTGAGCATGAGTGCGCTTGTATTTAAAAGATTCCTTCATGTAATGATCTGCTAGAGGGTGTGGGGAGCCATATCCCCGTCCTCCAGGGCATGGTATGGAGGAGATCCAGGCCCCAGACAACCAGAGGCCGTCAGAGCACAAGAGACCAAGGAAGACCAACGGAGGGGCAGCCGCACCACTATCCCGGAAAGAGCTGAGGAGAGCCCCAGATGAGGGGTCACTCAGCAGCTGCGGAGCAGAAGCCAGGGGGGGTTGCAGTGACGAGCCCGTGAGTTCCGCCGGCAGCCAGCTGTGCCAGAGTGACCGAGCCCCAGGCTGAGAGGCTGAGGGCACCCCACCCCCGAAGGGGCCCGAGTGAGCTCCAGGCTCCAGGCCCCGACAAGCAGCCACCAGGAATGAGCTGGTGCGTACCTGGACGCCCATCCCCGGACACAAAAAACCCCACCAATGCACCGATGTCTGAGGGCGTCTGCCACTGGCAGGGGGAGTGGTGGGGGGAGATCGGTTCCATACCTTGGAGGGCCCCAACAGGCAACAGAGAACAGGGGTGTGTGAAGACTCCAAACCTCCCTCTGCCCGCTCATATGTAGTGTTGATGCATGTGTGTTCTAAGGTGCATTTAACACATATGTTTCACATATTGCTAATTCTGTTCATTCTAACCTGGCAGACAAGGCCGTGTCTGTCATATTAGATTTTCCCTTTTGTTCTTTTTTCCCCCCGTCGGCATAAGCTTGTCATATAATCAATCATTTATTGGGCAAAAACAGGAACACTTAAGAGTCAACGGGATCTCCTGGTAACAACAACAGAATCAGTGTCACATGAAAATTAAATTGCAATGAATCAAAACGGTGAAGTCCTGAGAATAAGCCCTGACAGGAAACCCTGTCGATCTCACTAATGAACTCAAAACAAACAGCACACAGACGAGCCTGTTTTGACAGATTATCATGGTGACAAATCCTTTCACAGCAACACTCATAATATATTTTAAAGACAGCAATTTCAAAACGTGTTCTATCAAACTGAGACACAACGAAATGTTTTTAGACAGAATTAAAAAGCAGAGTGGGTGGACAGTCGCTTAACCCAAGGTGTGGGCATCCTTGCCACCCTCCTCTTCTGTTAGACCCCTCCCAGCACTTTGTCTTTGCTAAATGGAATTTTCCATGCATTTGTGCCCTCAAATGCTTGACCCCAGTCCACCGTTTTATCTTCGTCCAGCTAATGTATTAAAGGGCAAACATATACAATTTAGTCTTGATGAAAAATACAAGCTGTCAGAGCAATGGATGCCAATACGACTGCAGGGGTGGAGTGGATTTTACAAACAACTCCATTTAACTTGAACAAGCATCTGTGTCTCTGAACTTCCAATCCATTTATTCAAAGACCTCCTCTGACCCTGTCTGTGGTGATAAAAAGACAAAATTAAAGCCAATGATCTACCTGTTGTTTACATTTCCTACAAACAAAACATTTTGTTACACAATAGTTTAATGGGAAGGGTTTATCCTGCAAAAAGCATCTGGGTTGAAAATGAACCCCCCACTCAACTCTGAATGTTAGTGTTGAAAGTATTTAAACACAACCCTACATATTACAACCATTATAAAATTATAGGATTTAAATATCAGAAAGCTTTAAAATGTTGGTTTTTTTGTTATTTATTCTCTCTAACACTGTGAAATATAACTTGCTCTAGAAAATGGGCACCTCTGGGGCTGACAAGTTAAGCCAACATGAAAGAGATAAAAAACCGCAGTAAGTCGGGTGGCCACTAGAGTCTGGCTCTTAGGGAAAGCTAATTCCCATATAGTCCCATGATAAAATGCCTTAACAGCATTAGTAATCAGGGACACAAACTGTTTTGGTATCTACAGATAATTTCTCCCTTCTTAATAACTGAATATTACATAACTCCTTCATTTGGATACTGCTAAGCTACTGTTGGTTTTAAAACGCTATCTAACAACCAGCTTCAGCTTCAGTGACGTGTACAACCAGTACACGTCACTGAATTGGACAATGTGACTGTGTTTAATGGAGTTACTTGACAAATAATGTGACTTGCAATGAGCTATGGACCATCTAAGAAGTCTTTGCTTAAGTCATGTGTTTCCATGTGCTCTTAATAGCAAATATGCCAAAGTCAGTCAACATGGTAGATATCAGATTAGATATTAGATTATCAACTGATATATGCACTCACTGGCCACTTGATTACTTACACCTTGCTAGTAACAGTTGGGATCCCCTTTTTACTTTCAGACCTGCTTTAATTCCTGTGACATAAATTTCAATTAGGTGCTGAAAATATTCTTCAGATTTTGATCCATGTTGACATGACAGCATCACACATTTGCTGAAGATTTGTCAGCCGCATACAAGGTGGGTATACTGTGGTTTTAAAGGGAAATATATGGTCAACACCCATACTCAAGCAAAGTGTAGCACTTAAACAATGATCAGTTGGAACTAAGGGGACCAAAGTGTGCCAAGAAAAGATCCCCAACCATCAACAGTCTGATGTGTTGATGTACGGCAAAATGGATCCTTGCTTTTATATTGTTTCCCTACCATCAACATTGTAGTAGGTAATGACTCATCAGACCAAGGAACATTTTTACAGTCTTCTACTGTCCAATTTTGGTGAGCCCGTGTGAACTGTATCCTCAATGCCCTGTTCTCAGCTGACAGGAGTTGCACCTGGTATGGTCTATCTGCTTCAAGGTTCAGAGATTCTCTTCTGCATGCCTTGGTTGTAACAAGTGGTTAACTGAGATACTGTTACCTTCCTATATCAGCTTTACCATTCTAACATCAACAAGACATTTTCACTCAGAAAACAGCAGCTTACTGGATATTTTCTCTTTTTTTAAATATTCTTTGTAAACCCTACATACTGTACAACCAGAGCTAATCGTTTGGGAAAATGCCAGTAGATCAGCAGTTTAGAGATACGTTTAGAAATACTTACACAAACCCATCAGACAACAACCATGCCTTATTAAAAGGCCTTTAAATCACTTTTCTTTCCCATTCAAATGCTCAGTTTGAACCTCACTCTGTCTACATGTCTAAATTTAGTGAGTTGATGCCACATGATTAGCTGATTAGATATTTGTGTTGAAGAGTAGTTGAACAAGTATACAAATAAAGTTTCCTGAAAAATTTGCCAATCAGTATAAGCTGAAATACAGGCGTATCCATCTTCTCTAACAGCTTCCAGTTTTTCCCCTTCAATCAACCCCTTTGTTTAGGTTTTACTGATTTTTCTTAAGACAAATCAGGAATATATTTGAAGAGCACTTGTAAGGAAGCTTCTAACACATTAACTGATAAAGTTGCCTTCACCTTGTATAACAAATACTTGTCTTACTTTAGAGGCACAATTGGACTGACAACATTTTATCTTTGTGTTATAGGCCTTCTATGTTTTAACTCCATTCTGAATGGATTTAAATTTGTAAAATTTCATAGCATTAATAGTTTTTACATTTTATTCATAGGAGCCAACCTGTTTTCACTAACACAATTCCATAGTAGTTTCATTTTTAAATGTATTGTTCAAATAATAAACAAACATGACCTTGTTTACTACTCTGATTTAAATTTAGCCTCACCGATTTTGCTCAGCAGCTGAAAATACATGATAAATAAGCCAAAATGTGTGGAATGCTTTGGGTTGTTTACTAAAAGAAACCCACCATATAATTCAGTGTATTAAGTGGGAGCTGCCAGAAACTGTTTTAGCCGTGTCAGCTTATGTCTTTTATTAAGCTGTCATTTTGGTGTTTGGCTGCAACATCTGAGCAAATTCTACCAAGTCGACACTATTTTAAGACCTGGTGTTGTAAGCCTGGTATCTTATTGGCTGGATATCTCGGTATCCCAAAGCGTTTTAACAGTTGTCAACATTGGCACACTTTGAAATTTTGATAGGCAAAAAAAACAAAACAAAAAAACAGTGTCATTCAGTTTTACAGATCATTTGAGGGATAGCCATCAGGCCTTAGAAGCAGGTGTTGCACTGAATTACCAAAAAGCAAAAACTTTTTATTTTTATTTTTTTTAAGTCAGATATATTTAAACTAATTTTGTGGTAATTTGTTTTCCTTTTGGATTTTTTCAAGGTAATTCATGCTTTAATGTTAAAACGTTCTTGTGGTTGCTATGCCGAATGTCAGTTTTGGAAAGCCTGGAGTATTACATGTCATTCCTCTGGAACACCTATGAAAAGCAATGACATTTGCCAGAATGACACAATGCCTTTAAGACTCAACATCCGTCGTATTTTCAAATTTTTTAGTCTTTGGTTTTGTCATCTAACTAGCAAAGACGTTAGGAGTACCAGCTTCTAAAACACTGGCTATAATGGCCATTAAAGTAAAAAATGATTACCATGTCTAATAAGAAGCTGTACCTGTCTATACTTATCTGGGTTTGCTTTCTGCTAGTTGTTCATATTCTAGAGTCTCCCTATAAATTATACAGGCCTAGAGACCAGTCGGTTACCCTCTGGCAGCCTCTGGTTGCTTAGGAAGAATGCAAATTCAGCTGTTTGCTGGAAGATGATGACTGGTGTTGAGTAAAATCAGTTGCAAAGACAGCGCTGCACTAAACACCTTTTTTAAACATTTTTTTTAATTTACAACAATTTTTTTTGTACATTACGTAAATCCTAGAGGTTGACCCTGATTTAACATGAAAAAGGTCGACTCATCAAAAAACAGTATTCTCTGAACTGTAGTAAAATTTAAAGCTGCTACTGGAAAGAGAAAACTTTAAAGTAAAAACTGCCTGTTGCAAAGAGCATATTTCAAATGGTGAAACTTTTACTGTAAAGGCAAATGATTTCTATTTCTAGTTTGCACTTTTCAGTCTTATTTGGCAAGCAGCTGACAAGTGTTTGCAGAACAGCCGTGTCTTCAATGCAACCTTCAGGCAACTATAACAACCTGGTAGTAACCAAAGCAGTATATACACCGCCAATTAATACCAATTTTATGCAAGCAACCTGTAGAAACCAATCACCTGGTGATTGTTTGGTGGGTTTACTGGTCGGTCAGGGAACACCCATTTTCCCCTAATGACAAGCATCTGACAGATGGTGACTAACTAGTGTCTAGGGCTGTTACTGAGCCCTACATTGATAAGATAATTAGAAAATCTGTAAACTTCTTTTCTATGATATAGGCCTATCTGTTCAATATTTTCAGCAGTCTAAACAGATGTTTCCCAATTTTATATAATCAAAAGGCTTCTCTGTAGTGATCATTTCTATTGACTTGGCAAAACCATAAAGTAAAATATACTTTCTTCTGCTTGAAGTTGTTGACAGCAGCAGATAAATTATGTGTTTGATTATGTGCGCGGATATGTTCCAAAATATTTTCCATAGTAAAGGTTACACGATATTATAATAATAATAATAATAATAATAATAATAATAATAATAATATCATCATCTATTAGGACCATTTATTATCGTTGTTGTTTTATATTGTTATGATGTGTTTTATTTATCCCCTACCCACTCATTAGTCTACTTTCTTGCCATTTTTTTTAAGTCTGCCAGCAAAGTTTAAACCAAATATTAAACAAAAATGTTTTGTTGCTTTTTGAGCATCTGAGCCAAACATTTTTGTTTAATATTTGTGTTTGTGCTTTCCTCTTCTCGTTGTATATTGCTATATTTTATACCACATTTATTTATTTTGTTGCTTAACTTTATTAGAAGACTTTACAATGTTGCATGATGTACTGTACTGCGTATTATCTGGGAAATTGTGTCATTTCACAGTGACGATGACTTGATGCTGAAATAACTGTTGTTCATCTGCCATGAAATAGACTATTATTTGGCAATTATTATTATTATGCAATCTTTCTTATTGGACATCAATTTTTTCCATTTATTTTTATTTGTTCCAAGATGAGGCATGCTCTAGTTTCACAAAGAAAGTAAATCTAGCCTAGGTAGGTATTTAAATATATTATTAGCCTTTTATTTTCTTTATTTTTGACACCTTTTATTTTTGACACTTTGGCCATCACAAGGCAAGCAAAACCAAGTTCTGGTATATTCAGGAGAAAGCGTTGCTCAGCCAGTAGCTCTGATTGTGGGCAACCAAGACCAAAGCAAACAAAATGAATAAATGGTACCGCCAATTGAAGATGCTCCCTTGTCCTCAAACACAGAGTCAGAGACAGAGACGCAGTGTTTGAGAAAATGTGTCTTAGCTGTTCCGATACTCATGACACACAAGGGATCACACTAAGGGTTTTTGCTTAGGCAGCAGTTGTCCATCTTCTCTTCTGGATCGCCTGGAGCATCCTTTAGGTGCCTTCCCAGCTTTGACAAATGTCTAAATAACCACATTTATTCTGCCACATTCAGTTGAGACCGAAGAAGTCATTTGGATGAGTGATGAGACATTTCTCCCAAAACCGCTACGTCCAGATGAACAGAATCAACTATTTAATTACAACGTTTTTTGTGAAACACCTCTCTTTGCAATTGATGTCACACAGAGATTACCAGCAACCAATCACTGAATAGTTGGAGAATATACATTTCCCCCCCCACAATCAGGGGTCGGTCTCTAGGCCTACTAAGACTGAAACCTTAGTAGTTTTTTATAAAGTATATTTTGTTTTAATATTATGTCTGTTTTAAAATATTCTGATTAATTAGAAAACTTAAACACTCTGTTTATAAAACAAAATATTATCATTAACCAATTTTTGGGGGGGACAGCCACATATTGTGACTGATCTTTCTTCTTGATGTCATACATCCAAATCAAAATCTCACAATACATGAATATTTATGTTATTCCACCAATTTCAGCCTGAGCTACTCTGTTTAAAAAGATAAAACACTACAATGCACCCAGGCTATAACATTTCATTTGACCACAGAATCATAAATATTGGAGCAGATATCTGGAACTTATTGAACATGAATAAAATCGAATACAAAGATGTTGCCAGTAACACATAATAACATGCTGTGAGGATTATTTTCATTGCTGGTCTTAATGATCTAATTTTCTGCCTGTCACAAATCATCAGAGTCACTAAATAAAAGGCTAACCTTGTTTCTCTGTCCATGAATTCTAAATGACACAGGGATTTGGCCTGCGGAGAAAAAAAAGTATCTGCTGATTAATGAAAACTTAGATTATAAAGACTATTGTGTAATAACTTCTACTGAACTCTCAGTGAACTCACAGCAACTGACAAAGTGTTGAGGGGCACCTCAAATAAAGCACCTTATTCCTCAGAATCACCACCTGAAAGGGCAGTCACATCTGTCAAAATCCATAAATTAATATCGGACTGAACAGAAACATTAACTTTTTGGAACATCTACAAAAGGCAAATAAATATGAGAAACAGATACTGACACAGAAGTGCTTAATATGGAGCAGAGCTGTCTGATTTGCTGCCAAGCAGTCAACGAGACGTTTTGAAAAAAAAAAGGGAAAAATGAGAAAATGTTGTGCTGCCTTGTAACATCGTCAGTGATGGAGGTAAAAGCTCAATCATGATTCTAAGCAAAGTAATTATCTAAAGAGGATTCTGAAGTTTTCAAGTTTTCCACATTTTGTTTTGACTGATCCTAAAATGCACAGTGAGTTTATTGTTTTCTCATCATTAATATTCCACAATGACGGAGGAAAAACAGGCTTTTGTAGTTTTACACAATTACTGACAATAAAACACTGGCTTGTCTTATTTAACCCTTACATACTGTTCATATAGTATGGTTCAGGTTAAACTGGGCCAAGAATTCCGTCATAAGGAGCGTCTACAACAAATTTTAAGATACTGATTAATTTATTATGTATAAACAACCTATTAATCTTTCATTAATATTTAAAAGAGCAGGTGGAGTGTATTTTTTTAAGATTTAAAAATCTCATTTTTGGAGAAAAACATCCAACATCACACAAAAAAAACTTTTTTGTGTTTACTTTTCTTCATGCTGAACTCTGCTCATTGCTCTCTTTTATGTTCAGGTCCAACCAATCAGCCTTCTACCTACACGTAGCTTCATCTCAATCAGGCTACACACGATTGGTTTTTTTGGAGGAGACATGGCTACATTAGTTGCACAGTCCACATCCTTCACTCTGCATAGGCAAACAAACACAAAATAGGTACCATGAACTCTGCTTTATATGCTATATTAGCTCTGGTGCATCCTTATACCATGGTTCCCTAAAACACTCTAAAACTTCAAGTGCACTTACAAACAAGCACTTATACAAGGTCTTGGCAGAAGAAGTATTTTATAGAATACAAGGCCATAGTAAGCAAAGTTGTTTTTGTCTCTAATTTACAAAATTAGCCGCATGTTACAGTCAACAAAAATAAATAAAACAAGCAATGGGAAAATGCTTCCTGAGATCACAACTCAAGTATTAACCATGTGGTTGTTGCCCCATAGGCTTCTGCACAGTTAGCGTTCTTTAGCCAACCAGAGGAGCCTCCAACTGCTGGTTAGTAAAAAGAATACACATTTAAAATACTTCCAAACTGCCCTCATCTTTCAGACCCAGAAACTCTGTTCTTTTATTTACAATCCAGTGGCCACACAGAGGCCACAGCATCATGCTGTGGTAGTTATTTTCTGCAACAGGGACTAGATGAAGGGAAAGACAGATAGAGAAAAATAATCTCAGTGTTCTCAGTGAAAACCTTTTCCAGTCCTCTCAAGACTTAAGATTTAACATTACAATATTTATAATTACTTTTTTGTTGTACTTTGTTAGGAACAGTTTATTACACAAAATAAACTAAAGAAAATATCTTCTATTTGCTTGTTTAAATTAGGTGATTAGCTGATATTTTCTACATTAATAATTATAACAAATGAAAATTGCTCTCATATGAGTTTGTAAAGCTGGATCACTTTCTGATCAGGCAGGTGGCTGAAAAAGTGAAGAAAAGACAATTAGGAGATGTATAAAGAAGAGAAAGAGCGCCACTAGTGCCAGATAGTCCAGATGGGAAACAAGGTAATTAGTAGCACAGGGAAGGCCAGGAACATCCATGTGTGTGTGCGTGTGTGCGCGTTGTGTGTGGGGTAGCTCTCACTCTGCCCAGGAGTCACGGTGCACGGCAACGGACGGGATCCAACAGAGAACAATGGAAAGTCACACACATCAAACAAACTGTCAAGCTCAAGACAAGAGTTTGAGGGGAAATTTTCACAGTGCAATTAATTAGGACAGGAGGGAAATGGTAATAGCCTGGCATCAATGCATGCATTTAAACGAATCAGCTTCCATTGTTTGAAGGTGGATGGTTGAGTCAGTTCATGTATGCTCCTACAAAATGCACCTTTTCATATCTTGACACTTAAAAGTATCATGAGATTGATAGAAATTGCTACACAGTATGTAATAACTAATCTGATATTGTCAAAAAAAATTGTCATATTTGCACATGTACAACAACCTATAAGTACGACTGTACATCCACTAAGTACTTGTTACCACCTGTAAGAGTAAAGTGTTTACTTTGCATTAGACTTCATTACATTAGTACCAAAAATATAAATGATATGAAATACAAATAGTATATGATATCTTAAGAGGCATTTGTTTTTATTACTCATCATAACAGGAGCATCACACAAAGTAGCGCACTCACTCCAGCCCCTCAACAGCTCTCAACACAAACTGACCATTAAAAGCTTTGCAAAGGGGATATTTACATATTGCATTGAACTATATGACACAGAAATTCACTCAGCATTATACAGTCTAATGCAGTGAATATGTTTATTTTGATTACAGAGGCCCACGCTAGTTAATTCTTTTTGAATTCTTCTGGGGAATGGGAACAACACGGCCCATTTTAATTACTCAATCAGACAAGTGATTTGCTTAATTATGGATTCCGAGTTTAGGGAGTTGTTTAATTGCTATGAGCACAGGTTAACAGTAGTGCTTTTCAGCTTTTAGATGAGAGCAGGGAGGACAAAGGGTGATCAAAGCTCCACATGGTGGACAAATAAAGACTTTTCAGAAAGATGAACACAAAGTATCATAATAACCTCTTCCACACTGCACTACAGCCCACTAGTCATGCTTTCATCACCCTGATCCTCTTTCTCTCCCACTAATGCTTAAATGTGCCTGGAGAAAACTGTGATAAATCTGCTGATGCCTGTGCCTCTACTCATCTCAGTGATGATGACACTACTCCCATTGCCACTGCAAAGTGCTACAAAGTAAATATGAAGAGGAAGCTCAGCTGATGTATGACAAAGCAGCACTTTTTGAACTGGAGAGGGACAGGAAGGGAGGGAAA
Source organism: Mchenga conophoros (assembly GCF_057382185.1). NCBI lineage: Eukaryota > Metazoa > Chordata > Actinopteri > Cichliformes > Cichlidae > Mchenga > Mchenga conophoros. The sequence goes on along the minus strand of NC_140537.1, from coordinate 27,600,982 downwards.
TAAGAGACAGAAAAAAAATGCATTTGGTGAGTAAGGGATAAGCAATTTGGAGAAATATGATAGTGAGAGAGAGGGTAAAGCAGATCAGAACAACAGCACTGCCATCTCTTTTCTATCAGAACAGCCACACAAAGAAATGTCTGACCTCTGGACCAACTACGGCGCAACTTCACATAGCTCCTTGATGTTTTCCACTACTCCAGTGCTTCACTTTCCTCTTTGAATAGAAAATCTGCACCTTATTGTCTTAGACTGACTGTGCCAATTATGGCACAAAACAGCTTTTCCACTTGAATTCAACACCTTAACTACAGAGGATTCGAAAGTGTGACAGAGGCAAAATTCTGGGTATTACTTTCTGGTCTTACTTTATTGCCTCACAGTCAATTTTAACTGCTGGAACTGCATTTCCAACTATCTACAACAGAGGAGTAAAGTGCAAAGCTAGCCTGGCAACATATTTAGAAAGTCAGCAATTATGAAAAAAACAGTGCCAAGGTTGAATAGGTTTCCTTCGGAAGGAAAAAAAATGAAGTAGACAGACATACACTTGGGTGTTTCCCCAGTCGAAAAATCTATAATGAATACGGTATATTACCAAAAGTATCCACTCATCCATCCAGATTACTGAATTCAGATGTTCAAGTCACTCCAATGTTAGTATTCATCTAGACATTGAAAACTCAATGGCCAAATGAACAGAATCAGCAGAATTCAGAATTCTGGGATTCCCTTACCTGGATGATTGAGTATGCATCAACACACATAAGAATCACCAGTTAACCTAAAATTCATGTCTCTGGACCTTCTGTCTGTGAGGTAACAGTGCTAACCACTGCACCACTGTGCTCCCTAAAATGATAAAAATTTGAATTCAAAATGAAGTGTACATATCCTAGCTTGCTGTGCATACACACATACAAGCAAACATTTGTACATTCATACAAAACATTCAAACCATGAGCAAAATTAAAGGGCACCTGCCAATAAAAGTAAAAAGTCGCCATTTCTTTTAGCAAAATGCCACAAAAAAAAAATCTAAACATTTACAACAAATAAAATATTCAGCTGACATGATGGAATGAGCTTGAACTCTTGGCTAATGTCTTAACCTCAAAAGGATTATGGTCTAATTAGCTAGGTTTACATCTTGTTTAGCATAATACACTAATCATTTTATAAATAACTTGCAATTAGAGTCAAAAGGGGGGATAAAAGAGGATGTGCTTAGGGTGGGCCTAGCTTGTGATTGACAGGTCTCTTCCTTATCAGCTTGCAGTGAATTCTCACTCAAGTGAAGGCTTCATAACAGGTCAGCACAATCACATCTGTCGATGTCCATCTTTTACATACAGCCTATGTATCGAATAAGTTAAAGTTCTGTTCTGTGATTTCCACTCTAGTTACATATAAAAGGGTCACTCAAAGGTAAAGTTAGAATTAACATAGATGTCTTACTTATGTCTCTCACATAGTGTGCAGCCTCATTTTGGATGCTGCCGTTTGCTGTTCTCCCACTTAACAAAGATGTTGAATTCCTTGGAGCAAAGCTGCCCATAGATTTTCATGGTAGGTGGTTTTCAGTTAGAAAAAAGTAGCTTAAGGCATATGCAAAAAAGAAATCACTAAATGTAGTGACAGAGATGTCTGGCACCCAAGCTGAGATGGTCTACGTTTCCACATTAAAAATAAATACAATAAAACACCAAATACCCATTTCTTAACGAGCTTCTTCTTATGAAATTATTACCCTGGAGAGAGACACACACTGAGTCAATCAATACATTGCAGTTTTTTCTAAATAGGACATTTTGTACTAATCACAAGAATTACTATTTGGTGTGTTCCAGCATTCACTGTTTTTGAAGTGCTTACTAACCTTATTTATAGGTTATGTTTTAGGGAGTGCGCTAATCATGCACATTGCCGGATCACCTGCTTTTATGCTCCATTTTAGCTCCTCTATCTCTTTAAGGTTCTCCTCTTAAAAAGCCCAGTGTAGCTACTGGCTAAAAACACAGGAGCTCAATGATAACCTTCTGAAACAGGCTTGGTATGTAAACCTAGAAAGGAGAGATTCATGAGAAGTCACTACAATACACATGCACTAATAATTAGCATTCAGTTTTACATCACAGGTCCAAACTGTCGGCATTCAGTCAGAGCTAATACTAATGTTAACCACTTCAGGCATACTGTTAATATGTCCTGTTTCTTCTAAGATTCCTTCAATTATCATTTTACACATATACATTAGGTTTGGTCCAATCATCCTATCGCCCGCTGTAGCATCACCATAACCATGATAATGATATTAATTTAATAACTCAATAGGGAAATTAGCTAAAAATCACCCTGTCTGACAAGCCTTCGCCAATCACTTTGACCATTGTCAATTTCTAATGTCCTCATCTATTAGCATGACCCTTGTATACCCTAGCAACAGGTGTTAATGGCGACTGTGGCTGTCGCACATGTGGCAGCACAAAGAAGACAAGATGGTAGTGTTAGCTATATTAGCTTTGTTTTGCACAGAGACTAAACAGACAGGTATTCACCTATTGTGGGCTCTTCATTTTTGTCAAATCCTGCAAGTGCATCAACACATATTTAATCTTGTAACAGTTGGAGGATTTGGCATGGTTCGCTGAGGCACAGTTGAGATATTTTAGAGTTTAGAACAAGAAATAATAGTTGGCTGTGATACAGATGGTTTCATCTGAAGTAAGTTTTTGTTTGACAGCTAGCTGCTTGGCAGTGTGTTATATAGTGAGGTATAGAACTGAAGCATTGCAGGTGGCTAAAACAGCAGGGTTTTATTGGTGGACACATTAAATCCTTTTATCGGTGGACTTTGCAAAATTTTATATGCAAACAAAGCAAAAATCTAAAAAGCATAATGTGTGTAAATTATGTGTTTTGAATGGGAAAGCACAGGATGAGTCTTTGCAGTGACATTTTGATTTTTTGGGGGTCCCGGGAGGAATAATGGTGTGCAGGATAAACGGTCGTGGCAGGTTAAAGGTGAGAAAATATATGAGGAATATAAAGGAGAGGTGGATGAAGAGCAAAGCAGGAAAATACAGAGTCTTGCTGTGTCACAGAGAGATAGAGGGATAAAGGTCTTCATCTGCCCAGTAGGGGAAGAGAGGGGGAGCTGTGAGATCAGCAAGGTTTCTGTCGATTAAAAAAAAAATTTAAAAAAATCAGAAGAGGTCATTTCCACCACTCTGAACGCGGACCCCACAGGCAAGGTTTTTCAACTCTGCAGAGCAGCTCACAGAAAGGGACCAAATCTGAACAACCAAAAAAAAAAAAAAAAAAAAATTCGACAGCATCAACTCTTTTGGTGCACTACAATCATAATACATCAACTAAAAGATACTTTAAACTGCCAGGGAAGTGAAATACGAATGAGCGAATAGCCAATTGAGATAACTTTTTGATTGGCTGGGACAGATTTTCTAGTTTCTTGGAATATATACACTTCCTCAAGCCTAGTAGAAAATCCTGACATATGGACAGGTACATTAATCTCAAATAACTACAGGGCAAGGCAAGTTTTTTAAAGTAGGAGAAATTGAGGAAGATAAATGATACAGAGGAGATGGAACAACATTAAACAGGCAGAAGAAGACACAGAAAAGCACACAGGGAAGATGTGAAGAGTGAGGGGATGAAGATAAATGTGATAGGGTGGTGGGAGGAAACCCAAGTGAGGGAGAAAGAGCCGTTTCCAGTTCAAAGAAACTGATACATTGCGAGATGTGAGAAGGCTGCTGTGTTTACTCTAAAAAGGAAAGTGAGATGAACAAATGCAAAGTGGAGAGGTAAGAAGTAAAGGGAAGCAAAAATAGCCAGAAAAGGAGGAAAGGTTAAAGCTGACACCTTGGCTAGCTGTGGAAGATTGAGGAGGAGTGATTTGAGGAAAGAATGGAAATAAAGAAAGAATGAGGAGTTGAGATAGTGTTGAAGAAAGGCATGTTATGTTGGAGATGGAGAGAGAAAATGACAGGCACGAAGACACGGTGGGTAATATGAATTCATGTAGGCAGCTGACGGACAGTTGAATGTCAGGTTGGCAGTCATTTTTGTAAACAGCGACACTGAGTGTCCTCATCTCATCACACTGCTATGGCTGGAAGGAAAAAAACAAGCAAACGATGGGAAGAGAGATGAAAGAGGCGCATAGTGTGTGTTTGACTGAATCAAAGACAGACGAGGAGTGACTGACTCAGTCACATTTGAGGTCATACAGATTATAAACGCTAGAGATCAGAAACAGCAGAATCTCAAAGGCCAACAGACCAGAGTATAAATGAATTTGAGACGCCAGGAAAGGCGCTGTGTCAATATTCAGCTCTCTTAATGTTGTTAACACCTAAGCCCATGAGGCTCACTGGCAGAAACAAAGAACACATTTACATGAAATCTAATATCATAAAGCTTGTTATGAACTTAGAACAGTCCTGTTTCCAGTGATTCTGTTTATATGCTTCAAATTTTCAGAATTAGGGACTATATTTAAAGCACATACGATGAACATGTGTCACAATGTATCGTGTCTTTTGGAGCAGCAGATGTCTGCCCCCCTCCCTGACCCTGGTTCTGCCGTAGGTTTCTTCTTGTTGGAAGCGAGTTTTTCCTTCCCACTGTCGCAAAGTGCTTGCTTTTATGGGATCGTCTGAATGTTGGGGTTTTCTCTGTTATTGTAAGGTCTTTGCCATACAATATAAAGCATCATCATTGTAAAACTAAGAAACGTATAAAGTTCAATTTGAGGACTGTTTAATGGACAATGTCAAAAACAGTCTAAACAAGGGAATTTAAAACAATTAATGACATTCTTTAAAAATTAATCATAATTTAAATGCTGCTCAACTGTTTGGTGCCTCATATCGTGCACTGTGAATACTGCGCATTATACTCTCCCCAGCCACCTCCTTTAGCTCGTTCAGGGGAACACAGAGGTATTCCCAGACTAGCTGGAAGATGGTATCTCTCTAGTGTATCGTGGATCTATCCCGGGGTCTCCTTCTGATGGGACATATCCGGAACACCTCACCCAGGGACAGCTCAACTGGCTCCTTTTGACGTAGCGGAGAAGCAGCTCTACTCTGAGCTTCTCCCAAATAACTGAACCCGTCCCCCTTTCGGAGAAAGCTCATTTCGGCTATTACGTCTGCGAACTAATTCTTTCACCTTCAAAATAACGTACAATAATAGATTAACGTTTTTTGGCACTTTTCAATAACTGTGTCGGGACTGCATCTCCATCTAGTAGCAGATGGCTGCATATCATTTAGGACTAGAGATGGCACGATACCACTTTTTTATGTCCGATACCGATATCATAAATTTTGATATCTGCCGATACCGATATGAATCCGATATAGTGTGTGTTTTTAATCAATAAAACTGTTTTTTTTTATATCTTGCTGCATTTTGTATAAGTTCATATTCAAGTTTAAATAAACAACAATACTAAAGCTATTCTGTTATACCTGTATGTAAAAAGTACAACAAAATATTTCATAGTAATAGCAATACTGATCAATTTAATAAACTTAAACCTACTCCATCCTCCCTATTCTGGTATTTTAAAGAGTACTTAGTGGAAATATTAAGCAACCTAACTAATAGGGTTCCAAACTCCCAGCACATCATGAGCACTCCCACCTCATGATGCTTAATCGACGTAATCAACTTTAATTTGATGCAGTGTGGGGAAAAAATGCATAGAAATCAATTATTTTTCAAGAATAATTAAATAGATTCAACATCTTTCTTCTACAGAATTGCAGACTGCACAGATGGTATCTTCCCAAAGAAAAATGTAGTATAGCTTACTAGGGCATATTAGACTTAATAGTTAATATATACAGTAATGGACTTCTATTCATTTTACATCAGATTAAAACTTTGGGTGTAAGATTCAGATAATTATTTATTAAAAGCTAGACATTTTAAATGAGAATAAGAAAGAAAAGTATGTCTTTGTGCCCCCTTTTCCCTGTTAATGCCCTATCGCCCCCCCTGGCTAAACTTTGCTAGATCCGCCCCTGCACAGTTAACAGCCGTCAGCTGCGTAGAAAAGGATCCTGGTGTAGAAAGTAATATTAAATAAATTCTAACAACAGCTTATCAAGCTTAAACGTGCTGCTGTTGTTCAGCCGCTGGTTTCCTCTTTCTGGTGCAAAGTGATCCAAAAACAAAGAAGAGAGACAGACTCGCAACAGAAAAGCCGATCAGCTGATCATTAATCAGTTTCACGATTGAAGTAGCAGCAGGAGAGGGAGGGAGAGAGAAGAGGCAGTCGCTCCATATATCGGTTGTTAAGCTTAGCGTGGGAATGCTTTACAAACATTCAGAGATAAACTTATACACTTGCTTTACTTCTCTCTGGGATAACTTCAGAGATGAAATGCTGGTTTGGTAGTGAGGCTACAAATACACACAGCCGCTCTATCACGTGAGGCATACTGCTCCGACATGCTACGGTTATGAGCCGAGTTGCGCCGTGTTGCAAGTTTTGTGAGGTGCTTTTCTGATATTTAATGGATCGGATTACATTTTTTATTTCTCTCCGATATCCGATCCAGTAATTTAGGTCAGTATCGGACCGATACCGATACGTAATATCGGATCGGTCCATCTCTATTTAGGACACAACAATTTGCCGGCATTCGGTATCCATTATGTTAACAATTAGAATATTTGTTGGCTACCTGCACACATTCCAAGACCTGGTGCTACACAAATAAAATGCAATTTAATGTAAATTGAATTATCAGTACTTGCACAGAGAACATGATGAAGAGAAGAACCTGTGAGCTGTGTTCAGGGCTATTTTGATCAATAATTATATTGTAAATCTTGATTATTTAACACAAAAGTAACTTAGCAAACAAGAATTTACTGAACTCGAACTTTTAATTTTATTCAAATGATGAACTCTGAGGACTTTTTTCAAAGCTCATCCTGCAAGGGGAGCCACTGGTCCCTGACAGGTTGCAGCCATCTCCAGCATGGGAGTCACCAAGATACAGAGGTGGCAGCTGACTTGGGCTCCTCAGGAGACTGCACATTAGCCCCGGGCAAGACAGAGTTAGCGCGACAAAAAACTGTCGTGTGCTGCCGAATGCATACCAGGTGACAGACCCTGATCTCATACCTAGTGATCTGTAGGCAAAGGGAGCTGCAGGCAACCATTAATAGTCCTTTCACAGGTTCACCTTTGAAAACCTTGGGAGTTGTGCTTACTCTAGAAAAATCTTGTTGGCCAAAGGTTCTCTTTTAGTCATCTTGGCTTGCTTTTGGAGGGGTGAAAGCACACTGTCTTAAAGCAAAGGGATGTGCCTGATCTATAACACGAGAAACAAAACAACTGTCGCAGCTCTAATTAACAGGCTAATGACATAATCTTGGCAGTAATCAGAGTTTTTCAAACATAGGAATTTTTTCACTAGCATTCATTGTTTAAAAACATGGGGTGCGATAAACGTTAAGGGTAGCTTAACTATTGAATATTTTGGTTATTAATTTGTTGGGAATTCTAGCATTCACTTTTCACACTCAAGTTCACCTAACTTGCCAACTTATCAACTGCCACTAGATTTACTAGACTTTTAGTGCATTGTAAGTGTCTTTTTTCCATTAAAAAAGCATCTTGATGAAAATCTATGAACAGAACTGATTTGCAATAAAGTCTTGCTTTCCTGCAGCTTTCCTGCTCTCTCTCTCACACTGCTGTGTGACAGAGAGTAAGTGGTGCACTGAAAGAGAAAAAAAAGTAAGACTTTCTACTCCTAACTTTCTCTTCGAGTCATCATTTCACATCCAAATGGAGCTAAAAAATCCCTGCACATATGTCTGGAAGTCTTGTGTATGGGTATTTTGCCATGCTTATAAAACCAGACTCTTGTTGGTTGACCAAATTGAGAGCTAAGGCGGAAATACCCAGTGTCAGCCTTAAGCTTGAGAGGTTGGTGTTTAAAAGCCTAAAACTGTAGTGTAAAGACAGATCAAGGGTATATTTGTCCAGGAATGTATTCAGCCTGAGGTCCTAAAACGGCAGCCTGCTGGGTTCACCCTTTTCCTCCTTGCTGCCAAGCTCTGCAGCAGAGTGGGAGAAATCTGTGGGAGTGACCTTTGGTAAAGCAAAGCACTTCACTCCCTGTCTGTGTGTAAAGGTTTTATGTTAAGGTCAAGTGATTGAGACTCATATCAGCTGGGTCCTACTGGCAGGGGGTGGGAGGACTATACCCCTAGAAAAAAGATCCGAAAAGGAGGACAAATAGATTTTCATGTGTAAATTTTTTTCTGAGATTATGTTTTGTTTCCTATTTTTTTCTTGCGAGACAAAACCGAAACAAATATCAGAGCTGCATAAGTGTAACTCTGTCCAAACAGCAGAAGACAGAAAGAGAGAGGAAGCTGATCGCTTCACTTCCAGCATGAAGTGAAAGTATCATAGGCTTCATCATCAGGACATAACGGTATCACAGCAAAGTCACAACATTTGATGTTTTTTTTTTCCCCCTTTCTTTTTAAAAATGTATATAGTTAAGCTAATTTTTTAGGGCACTCTTTTAAATGTGTAAAAAGGCTAATAACAAAAGAAAGCTAATAATATACATTAGAAAGATGAAGGGTCCATTTTATGCCACTTAACAGTGAAGGTCAAATGCAACATTTCTTGTTACACGCCTGATGATGGACAGATGTACGGATGGAAAGATCTAGAGCTTGTAACATGTATCCTAAGTCTTATGTTACCATCATTATCAAATCCCTTAATGCTTACACGTGGCGGGTCACTTGTCTAAACTGTATTTATTACATAGACAAACGCAGCCAAACAATAATGCAATCAAGAACAACCCAATTCTCCAATATTTTTGATGTTTGTTATTTTAACTTGACTTCAATATCTCTCAAAACTATCGATTTACACCATGCATGTGTGTGGACTGTGGCAGAAGGCCGGAAAACATGTGAGAATACATTCAGACACAGAGAGAACGATCTACACAAATAAAGGTCCCTGCTGGGAGGTGACAAAACCAACCACCACACTGCCTGTCTCTCAAAACTATGTCTGTATCATTACTGAACCACAAAGGGGAGGCAGTTTGACATTTTCAAGTTAAAAATTCATAGAAACAAGTCAAAGACAGGTAAATATATCTGTTTTTTGCATGTTAATCTACAAGTTTTGAGATTTTAGGTAACGGGTTAAGGATTAAATTGAAATTAAAATGAAAAATGTAGGATTTTTTTAAATGCTGAAAACACAAGCTTTACTTGCTGCAACAGTTTGCCTACTTTTCCTTTTTGTTAATTAAAAGGTTTAACTAGTTTTCTGTCTGGACTTTGACCAATGCTCAAATTCCTGCACTGTCAGGTTAAAACACCAACAATAGTCTCATTGAAAAGGTGAATGTCTCCAATATAAAGGGATTTGAATAACAGCTCAAAATATGGCAGTCTCCTCCAAAGGGAAATCCCCAGGGAAGATTATACAGAGCATTTCATTTTACAATCCATCTATATGCACACCAAGCTCAAGCTGAATGACCTATTAAGGTGTGACACAGCACCTTTAAATGCAACAGGACAGTCCTGTTCCCCATTACCTGCTCCTGAATCAAGAAGCACACTGTGCCATTCTTCAAAGCTTTAAAGTCTTCAAAGAGAGAGGACGAACAATGGAAACTGGAGTGCAAAAAGAAAGAACATGACTAAGGGAGAGGAAAGACAAATGGAAGACGAAGGACTAAAATCTTGTCTTTTAAAGGATAGTCTTCTGAAACAGCTGTGACATTTCAAAAGGCCAGACTTCCTGAGAGGCACTGACTTTTCTTCTATTAGAGTAGGACACTCCATGATTACACATATCAATAACATCTGAACACAGGCCCTGTCCTTTGTATAAGACAAGTTCCACAACCAAAAGATCATATCAGTTGTTTGTCCCCAGCATTTGAAATGACCCATGAAAGTATTTTTAAAAAATATGTAGGATTGGTTCCACTTTAAAAGAGGGACAACGTCACCAGGCCTGACTAGTACTGAACAAGTTTTCAGTTGCAACAAATGACGACGACGACGACAACAACAACAAAAAGGAAAAAGATGATGGTTTAAAACATTCACAATGTAGAAACATGTTAAACTCTATTTTCTAGGATAACAGGGTGACATGGACATAAGGACCAATGATTTATGGGGTTGCTTTCCAGTGGAGAACAATATTATGTAATATAAGCCATGTAATGTGAATCTTTCTCTTACTGTGTGTGAGTGTAAAAAAGAAACCAAAAGATAACAATGCTCTGTCTCCAGTCTTTCTGCAGCCCTCTTTAAAGGATCTGCTGGTCAGTCAATTGACATAACCTGATTACAAGCAACAAACAGGATGTCTCTTTGCAGGCATTTAACTGAAATTTTAGCAATAACTGATACAAACATGCAAACATGTGTGTGAGTTCAAGTTTCAAGCAGCCAACCAAACATATCGTATTTCCCGGACTACAAAGCGCACCTGAATATTAGCCGCACAAGCTAAAATCAGGGGAAAATCCTGTTTTGTACATACATTAGCCGCACCTGACCAAAAGCCGCAGGTGTTTCAATGTTGACTTATCATATGTAAAAGAATATACACAAAGGGAATTGTCAGGAAAGAGATGGCTGTTTGGAGACACACCCCTTTTATTAATATTTTGAAAAACAAGTTATGGGTACATATTTGCATAACTTTTTAGGTATATGTACAAGTAGCGGTAATTACAAGTAGGACACATGTACTGTGCTTCATAAATGAGTAACAAATGTAGTACATAACAATAACCTGCAGCACACCAGAAAAATAGATTCAGACTACCTTTTAGGCTCAGGTGCAGTGACACAGCTTTAACAAGAAGAAAAGTCAGTCATTCACCACCATCTTTCTCTTCTTCCTGCGCACTAAAACCACCAAAGTCCTCTTCTCCAGTGTCGGATATGAACAGGTTCAGGGTGGCTTCGTCATCCACTCTCAGCTTCTTTCCTTCGTTGTCACTTTCAAAACCAAAGAAATCCTCGTTGTCAGTGTCGGAGTCGAACACCCTCAGAAGGGCCGTGGCGGTGTCTTCCTCTCCATCATGCAACAGTCCAGCCCTTTGAAATCCATTGGTGATCGTGGATGTTTTCACACTTTTCCACGCTGTCAGAATCCACCGGTGGAATTGAGTATAACTTGCTTTTCGCAAGTTTATCGCCGCTCGTCATCCACGACTCCCGCTGAACACATAGCGCTACTTTGAAGTTTGTTTTTCGCGCTACTTGTACGGCACTATGTTGCCTGGCGGATGGACATGTGACCAACATACCACTCTTGAACCCCGATACTGTGTGTCTGATCACATGCCCTTCCGCCAGGCAACGTAGTGCCGTACAACAGCGGAACAAACAAAACAAATCGTCTTACGATATGACAAAAATCATGGACAATCCATAGAAAAGCCGCACCTGACTAAAAGCCGCAGGGTTCAAAGCTGGTGCAAAAAGTAGCGGCTTATAGCCCGACAATTACGGTAATACAGACAGAAAAATAAACTTGCTTGAAAGTTTTTCATTGAACAGTGCAAACTGTTTTTTAGTGGATTTCTTCCTGTTTTTATTTTTTAGAATTTGTTTCAGGGCGGCGGGGTGGGGGTAATCGTTAGTTTTTAGAGTAAGACAATATTTTTTTACAACCTCATACACATTTATGGTGGGAATTTTATTGAAAGTAAATGAACTAAACTGTAATGTATCCTAAGAGCTGTTTAATTAGGATGCAGAGATAACATAAAGCCTTGTTCATATCTTTAACCCAATAATTCAAATGCAGCAACTATAACAGTTTTAGTTTCTTACTAAAAGCTTCTTTTTTTTAAGTCAAATTCAAGCACCTTGTTATTTACCTTTAAAGAAATTTCAAATTCATTTTTAAAGAAACAGACTTCAAAGCAGCTGTTAAATCTGTCCACCAATCATCTGGTCATTTTAACTGGACTAATTATATAGTGTTATTTAATGCTGTTTAAGGAGACATTGTAGAGACATTGGATGGAGTTGTGGTGCGGGGGTTAGCATTGTGGCCTCACAGCAAAAAGGTTCCTGGGTGGGGACTTTCAGTGCCAAGTGTGCAAATTCTTCATGCTTCTGTGGGTTTCCCCCAGGTACTTTCACTTCCTCCCAAAGTCTAAAGACACACATGTTAGGTTAACCGGTGATTTAAAATTATCCAGGAATGATATTGATAAAGTGTATTGCATGAAGCAACTGTATGATGTACGATATAGTTAAATATGACTTGTAGTTAAGACACTTCGAGTGCTCAATAAGACTTTCTAGTCTGGCAATAAAGATAACCATGTTCTCTCTGAATTACACATATGATAAAGGGTTTTTTTGAGTGATAAATGAAGAATGATTTACCGAACATGATGAATGAGTTTAACTTCACTTTTTCAGAGAGCTCTACTTCAACCTCGAAAGAGGATACAAGTACCATTGCAGCCTCACTAAAATGCCATAAATTGTGCAGCATGAGGTCAAAAGTATTTTTGGAAAAAGTGGCTTTTCACCAGATATTCTAAGACAGAGAAAGAAACAAAAAATACCATTTATAGACTGTTTGTTTGGTAAAATGTAAAATAGAAAACAAACAGGCCGCCCTGGGAGAGAGGCTGTTTATCTCCAACATATGTCTGTCTTTCTCTTTCTCCCTCTGACTCCATCTATGTGTCATTGAGTAATCACACTTTAACCTGTCCAGTTAACCTGATTTGGCCTTCATGTGCCAATTGGCATGGCATAAAGGAACCGAGCACCTCTTCCTGTTGCACATCATGCTGCATCAGTGACTCAGCATGTCCTGAGTCAATTAACCTTCCCTTTGAACAGGTGTGCAAATCATTTCTACGGGAAATCTCTCCTGTTTGCTCACAGTGAGTTCACAACACACCCAACAATGTCATACTGTAGGCAACATTAGGGAGTGCTCACACTTGGCAACGGATATCATGTCTGAGCACCTCTGACCCCCAAAATCCACACAAAATCATTGCGTACCATGGCCTGGCCTCTTGAGGTGGTGGGCTTGGTTCAGTTGGATTCATGATCAGTAAACATGTTACTGAACTACAGTGCTTTTTCAACAACAGCTCTCTCTGGTAACAAAAAAGAAAGAAAAAAATCACTGGGTTAATTAACAGATAGATAAGAGGACACCGTGTTATTGTTTCCAAAATCGCACACAAAACACATTAAATCATGAATACTCTACATGGCAGAGAGAAGAGATGCTGAGCCAAACTGAAGCACTCAGATCTTTAAATACAATGTGTGCAGGCCAGTGGGCGAGAGGGAAAGGGGAACAATCGTTCTCAGCAAAGGTACAAGGCAATTATGCCCAATCTGATAATACCCTTAAATACCATCCACACATAAAGCGATTTGCTCATTGCTAGTGGTGCAACGGATCAAAACTCTCACGGTTCGGATCGGATCACGGTTTTAAGTCACGGATCGGATCAATATTCAGATCAGCAAAAAAAAGAAAAAGACAAAGATTTTAACATTTACGTATTAACTTATTTAAGTATTTTTCGCCTATTAAAAACATTCAACTTATATTAGCAACACGTCTGCAAGATACTCTCCCCTCAGTAATTCATAGAGATCAAAACTGTTTTATATTGGGGCGTCAAGGTCTACATAATGTAAGAAGAGTCTTTAACATTATAGACGGACTAAACAATTCTTCAGAGAGGGCCTTTCTCTCACTGGATGCTGAAAAAGTATTCGATAGGGTCGAGTGACCTTATCTTTTTGATGTTCTGACTAGATTTGGTTATCGAGATGTGTTTCGAAGATGGATACAATTATTTATTTATTTATATATATATATATATATATATATATATATTAGGGGTGCAACGATATTCGTATCGATATTGAACCGTTCGATACAGTGCTTTCGGTTCGGTACGCATATGTATCGAACAATACAACATTTGTAATTTATTTTATCAACTTTCCTTCTGACTATGCTGTCTGTGTTGAGCGCTCAGTGGATCTGCGCTCGACAGTGCAGCCTAGGCGGAGTAGTCGAACGCAGATTCACTGAGCGCTCAACACAGACAGCATAGTCAGAAGGAAGAGCGCAGGGCAAGCTAGCAAGACAGAAGTTAAGCTCTCCTTGTAACATTCAGATCTGGCGTTTGGAATTATTTTGGTTTTCATGTGACGTATGACCCTGAAGGTAAGCGAGTCATGGACTAAAGTAAAACAGTATGTTGGATGTGCCATGCAATGCTCAATTACATGGGTGGGAACTAGTGTGTTAGCGCAGTTAGCTCGTTAACGTGTTGGCCGTCTAGCCCCATGCACGGGGCGATCGGTGGTAGCTCGTTAATGGAGATTTGCCGTGTTGTGGCGTTAAGGTCATTTCAACGAGATCAACCTGAAAGCACTAGTGGGAACACAACGAATATGACTGCACATTTACACCGACATCATCCTAGTGCAAAGACAAAAACAACAAGCATGCTACTAACTTTAGCCGAGTCATTTAGACAGCTGTTAGCACATGATTCTCCTTATGCTGCTGAGAATATAGCCCAGAAGAAGCGGATAGTATAGCTTTTATTTTGGAAAGAGACATTTCTCTGTAATAAACTCTCTTTTCCAAAGATGAGTGATTCCTCAATCAGATACAGGGCTTGCAATATCGCTAGCCCGACGTCCAGGGGCTAGCGATTTTTTTCAGTCGGGCTACCAAAATCTATCTCTTCCCTGCCCGTCCGGCTATTGTAGGAAGGAAAAATATATGTCAATGCTTTTGCATTCTTTCAGAAATGTAGCTGGGTAATTATGTCATTGGCATTGGTGAGCCACTGTCAATATGTGACATATTGTAATCGCGTTTGAATTTGCGCTTGTTTTTTTGCTTTCACTTTGCAATCGTGCGAACTGTGTATAGAGAGCGACAGCACTGATATGTGAGTGATGATAATTTGTGCACCAATTCCTCTGACATCATCTTATTAATCGTTAGCTTACTATGCAAACATGACAAGTGAAATCTCCCGCAGCTTAAACATGTGAGAGGTTGATCGCGCAGAGAATCGCTGAGCTTATGTGAGTGTGTGTGTAAAAGCAACACGATATATATTTTAGTTCTGCTGAGCCAAATAAGACAGGTCAGGGTGAAGAAGTGACCGCCAAAGAAAAGCTTACCACAAAACGGAGAAGTTATTACAAATCAGACTATAAGGCAAAAAGAAAGTGCAGCTTTATGGTTTCATGGACAAAAGAATTTCTGTGGCTGCAATATGACGAGCTAAATAACCAGGGCTGCACATAAGTGGTCCGCAGGTGCGCATTCGCTGTCAAAATAAAAAACACGCTTAAGCCTTCTCATTTCACCCAAAATCCCGTGGTACAGTCTAGTCTAAGGGTCTGGTCACAATTCAGGAGTCATTTTAAGTACATCTCTGCGTCAGTACACATGCCCATCACGCAGAACCATCTGTTTACTCCTGGCCTCATTGATGGTACCTATGTACAGTGGAAGCGTCATGGTATTAATACATTTAAGGATCTCTATAAAGATGGCACTTTCTTAACTTTTTTAGACCTGTGTTCAGAAACAAATCTTCCGGCTACCAATCTATTCCGTTATTTTCAGACACGGCATTGCACTTCTGCTCTCTTCCCCTCCTACCCTCTTCTCCCAAATGTCCAACCGTGGGAGGAATTCTTATCCCTTAAACCCAATAAGAAGTCAATTATATCTTTAATATATAAACAACTTATGGATTTAAATGTCCATTCCGTTGCTAAAATTAGGGGGGCTTGGGAGCAGGAGTTAGGAATAATTTTTTCGGATCAGCAATGGGAGAAAGCAGTATCCAATGTCCGTTATAGTACGTCCTGTGCCAGGTTACAACTCATCCAGTTCAAGGTGTTGTACAGGGTTTACTATTCAAAGTCTCGT